>NW_023425515.1:95683259-96283259 GCF_014108245.1 Pipistrellus kuhlii
TTCCTTGTAAAAAAAAATACCACATTGTTTATGAAATGTAGTTTAAAATTAGAGTAGGAGAGAGAGAGCAAAACTGTGAATTATTTTAAAGTTAGATTTGAAAAATAACAAAAAGACCCTGCTTTCAAAAACCCGTCTGAAAGAAAGAAAGCATTTGGTGGAGGCCAGCAGGCATTGGGAACGCCCTAGTGATTTCTCAGGAAGATACGAAGGGTCCAGATGAGGACTTGATGTCAAAAAAGCTCACCTTTGAATGCATTTCTCGTTCAAGTTTATGTTGTAGCATGCAATTTTCATAAATAAAATAAAGAGGCAATATGAAGAACCATGGTTAGAATGATGGTTCTTCAAGGATATTGCTGATGACTTGGCTAATGCACAGTTGATGTGAAAATGGTACAATTTTCATATTTTAATCTTAAGTGGAACAAGAAATGACAATTATGAAAAGACAAAATAGATACCACCAACAGCTGTAATTGCTATCTAGGCTGCTCAAAGATGGGCAAGAGACATAGTAAATCAATATTAAGTTCTTCACAAACACAGGTATCACAACAAGAACATCATATAACATCATTATAAGAAAATTCTATTACAATTTGGACAGTTGTAAAGAATACAGCATGAACACTCGGAATGTGAGGCTTAGCTGTCCTCTGCAGCTTCAGCTGGTATCTTAGTGGGAGAAAATCCCTTGGAGTCATGGCTGTGTATTTAGTTAAGTATGCAAACTGTGCAGGCTTCAGTAAATGAATTTGATCTTCCTTTTTAAAATTTAAAATGTTAAGATCATCAAGGGTTAAGTGGCTCTGTCATAAGTAATTATAATAAGTTAAAATTCAGTTGTTTAACACACTGGAATTTGGGGAGATGATTCTGTATAAAATACTACATCCTAAGATATATTATATGATGTTAAAGAATTAAACTGGTTGGTTAAGAAATCAGCTAAACTTAAGAAAAATGATTAAAAGGTAAAGGCATGATATAAATGTAATTAAAAGAATGAAAATTGAAACTGCTCAATGCAAGCCTTAGTAATGAAAATGAAATTTTAAAATGCCAAAAGACAAGGAGAGAAACATACAAACATTTGAGGAAAAGATATAAAAAGGTAAGAACTATGTACAAAGAGATTGGTCATAAAATCAGAAGAAAATGCTTGCTTTTAGGATTATAGTTTCTTAGGCTAATACTTTAAGTCCTTGTGAAAAGCAGGCCTAATTTTATGCACATGTTCCTGGAGATATTTGTTTCCTTTATGGGCAATGAAACAACAATCAGCACAACATTTTCTTTATGAATTCTTATTACTCTTGTGCACTTGTTCATAAATTATTTATGTACTTATAAAAATTGGAGAAGTACATTACATTTCAGTTGAGCATTTAATATTTGTAAGTAAAATAAAATGTTTAAAATCTACTTATTCCTTTATCTTCTTATTTCTTCCCATACTGAGCATTGTTTGAAATCACAGAATCTTTCACAGCTATACAGACATGCAATAGAAAAGGAATACTTCTCACTGTAATTTTCTAGTTGATATTGAAATACTTTAAATGTGGAACTAAATGTGAATGATTTGAGAATGATTTGAAACCAAAAAATAAGTAGTCTATTGATAAAAAATGATCAGAATCAAATACCTTTGGTGTGTGTGTAACAATGAAAACAACAACAAAAATAAACAAAACACTCATGGGTTACTATGAGGTTTTGCATTTTTATTGGATTTTAACTCCCTTGAACATTTCCTTCATATTATCATTAAATGCAAGACATTCCTAAATTACTTTATTACATGTACAAATAAAAAATTAAATGTCCATATAATATAGTTTACATACCTGTAGAATATGCTTCTAAGTAGTTATATGCATTATGTATATTATAGCATAAACTGACCCATAAATATTATCTATTTATTATCTATTAAATATTATCTGAGATAACATGCATAAAAAAGCACCTGGATTTTATGGCCTTGAAAAGGTAACTGAAATTTTAATTTTACTAATGGAAAATAAAACTTTTTATAATAAATTCATCAAGTCAATACATAATAGTATTATTCCAAATGCTCTTCATGAACTTGATTACTATAATTGATGTGTTATGAATTTAAATATGAGAAAATGTATTTGGAGTGTTTATGTTGCCATCAACACTTAAAACTACTACTTTCTGTCCTTGATATCAGAGAAGAATATTTAAAATGAAAAATACTTTTACTAAAGACTCAGAATAGGATATTACTTGCCTTCTACAAAAATAATAATCTTCAAAAAATAAATATATTGCTGAAAAGTTAAGGCTTGTGCACTAACCACACGGTGTCTCCAGTCTTCAAATTTTCTAAATTCCCTCCCTTATCCCATCTCCATATTTCAAAAGAGTAAATCTATATGATCACATTGAAATATTGGAAACTTCAAAAACACTTTTTCATATATAAATTAAAAGTGTATATTTTAGAAGAGGCATTATTAAACTTAAATATATACATATGTAATATTATATAATACTATACAAGTCATAGTTACATATTTAAATAATTATAGATTACATTATGCTTATAATATAGTACTTACTAAATAAGAATTTGCCAGTCATTTTATGAGTTTATGTTTGGAATCTGGCCTCTTAAAAACAATGACAAAACAAAAAAATAATAATAAAACACTTTATTATCAAAGCTCAGTCTAGTTTATTTATCCTTGACTAAGATTTAATTTTTAAATAATTATATAAGCCACTAAAACAAGCTACTTCAAGGGAAAAATTTTTTAGAGTGGACTATACACATCTGCAAATATCCACAAATATAACAAACTCCTGGTTTTTACAAACCAAAGCTATTGGTGAAGAGTAATTACTAAAGCTCATCTCATTATGACGTATGAATATGTAGCTAAGAATAAGTCTCATTTTAAAAATTCCCATTATAGAAAGTTTTTCTAATTTAAGGCAATGGTATGTGTGTGTGTGTGTGTGTGTGTGTGTGTGTGTGTGTGTGTGTGTGTGTTTAATGGGAAGCTGTTTATCCCCCTGTATCTTACCACTCTGTCTCTGGATAACAATCACAGGACCCAGATGCTAAGGGTAAGTGATATTTTCCCACAAGCCGCTTCTGGCTCCTTGGCAGACGTGGTAAGCAGTTGTGTTGGCAGCTTCTGCCCTGCCGCTGGCTCTCTTGTATGGCTTTGCTATTGGAGGGATGCCTGGCCTGCCCTGTCCTTCTGGATACAATTTCCCTCTGACAGCCCTTGGGTTTTGTGAAGCTTTACTCTGTGCAAATCCCTTGTGCAATCCCTGGATGAACTCTCTAAAGGCAAAATAGGCCTTTCGTTATGGTCGTGTGTAATGATGACATGAATTGCTGGTTCAGGTACTCAGGAGCACCCAAACATCAAACCAAACTTTTCCAATTTTTGTGGCTAATTTGTTTTGTTCTGGTTTTCACCCTAAGCACATTATATCCTAATTTAATTGCAGAGTGTTGGCCACATAATTTTGCATAAATATTATTCTTTGTGATTTTCATGTTGTAATTTATGTGATTTTAAAAAATCATTTGTTTCCTCATATTCATTATCATAATTATCAAATATTTTATCAGATTATGAATAACAACCTAATGAAATATCTCTTGCAAGAAGTAAAAAGAAGGAATTTGCAATTTTAACAAGTGCAATTTGCTGATGAATTATTTAATGAAATAAAGAGCATGCTTCAGATATTGATACTGAAGTAATACTTCATTCCCTGCATGCTTGTAATCTGGATGACATTTTGAAGCATGTGCTCAAGTTGTACAAACAAAGGCACACAACAGAGCCAAAGATGGTTTCAAAGACACCAATATAACTGTCTACCACATAATTTGTGAGGCATCTCACATGTTTCCTTACAATGATATCACAAAAGTAGTCATAAATGTGTATTATGGATTAAATGATTTGCTAGTTTACCATATGCCTGATCACTGTCCCCAAGGCTAAACAATATTTGGGGGACTGATGGACATTTTTTTATAATCTGAAATATCAATAAAGATCCCAAGTTTTCTAAAAGAAATAAGCCACATTTCGCATTGAAATACCTATTCCAGTTAAAGCCGGTTAAAATTGATTACTTGCTATTCTGCCATTTTTATTTCATGTGAGTATAAAATCAAGAATTATTGATACTATGTTTTATAGTTTAACAAGTAATTTACTACTCATTCAAAACAAAAATGAAGAAATACTATCTAGGTATTATAGGGACCTTCAGATATTAATCTAAAACTATTTCTCATGAAATTCTTCATGTATTATGTGAAGAAGTAGAAATTATCTGATGTGCTATGTGATAATATAAATTAAGAACAAATTTAATTTAGAAAAAGAATCACTGGAGCCTCACAGGGTAATAAAGATCATTATCTTTTCTCAGTATCTGTGGACCTGTATTGGCAAATTTTGTTTTTAATGTTGGATCCTGTCTAATGCACAAGAGTGTATTCTTGTACAGAGTTTTACAAATCTGGAGAGAACTAACTCAGTGGAGAAATTATCACATTCCAACATGATTTTAATATTTTTTTTTCTCTATTTGATAAATCATGTCTGGGAGAGTATTTCTAATCATAATAGCATAAAATCTCAAAGGTTGTTGACAATTGGGTTACTATGAAGTATATACTTGTCTTTTGATTCATATATATACATTACTCTTTATGAAATGTAAAACATTTAAAAAGCATTTAAGGAATCTTAAGAAAGTCTGGTGCAAAATTTTGGTTTCTTATTTTCTATGCTATGTAAGAACCCAAAAGTTTGTATTTGCATATCTATATAATACTACTTGGTGTTAATTTAAACTACATTTCCCTACTGGTAACATTTTTGTTTCATAATTTTTACATTATACTGTTTTAATTTTTTCTCTCACCTGATACAATCTTGGGAATATATAGTTTTATGTTTGAAAGATCTAAAAACATAATTTTAAATAAAGAACATGTTTACCAATAGAGTCCTTGTTAGTGTTCTCCAAAACAATAAACGGAAAACTATTTTTTATTTTCTTTTTACCAGAAGGTGTCACTGTTGGGACTATATGGTAGTGATCCCAAAACATCTAACCATTTATTTGAAAGATCATACATTACCTATATAATCCAGAAAGTAATTTACTGAGTCATACTAACCAAACTGCTTTATGAAAATTGCTTGACTAAAATTTTACCTCAAATAAACATGAAACCATTTGAAATATGAAATCACCCTACTGAAAATATACCAAGAATATTAGAGTAAAAGATATCAATCTCTGCCAACAACAAAAAATAACTCACACAATTTTTGAAGACAATTTGAGTTGTATCCTAGTATGATTGAATTTTAAATAAATTGAATATAAAAATATAAATGTCAAAAAACAAGAACCGAATTTGGATTTCATCTTTTGAAAACTTTCAAAGTTAAATGACACTTGTGGAGTTAGGTCATTTTTTCCACATAGCCAAAAATACGTAGTTTCCTTATACAGAAACAGACCATATGCATCTTTGTCCCAGGAAACGTTAAAATAATTTTAAACTTCTGATAAAAAAAAAAACATGTTTCATTTCTCCACAAAAATTACTACAAATATTAGTGAAGTTACTCTTGGCCTAATTTGATTTTTAAAAACATGCTGTAATGATAACTTCATGTTAAATCACACTTGAAGACTATTATTTGGCTCATATTTCTTTACCATAAGTAGGAAATCTTGGCAGTACAATTTTGCTTGCAATTAACCAAAAATAATTTTTGAAAGTTTTAGTTTTACCTGAAGATTTTATTACAGTTTTTCCTAGTTGAGAGAAATATTTAGGTATGTGTGTGAATAGGGTATACCATCCAGCCCCCACCCCTTACACACGATGTTAAGAAATACAATTTCCTATTAGAATAGTTTAAATCTTAAATTTACATGAAAGTATTACGTACAGATTTCCTTTTAAAGATTACTCATTATTTCATTGTTGAATTATCTTAAAATATCTCAGCATGTTCAAGTTCAAGCAGCTCATTCATCAGAGCTTTATGGTCATATTATTAACTAAAAAACAATCAGTTTAGACATGACAACTTTAAAAGTGGCAATGCCAATATTCAATGTTTTGTACAGTTTATTCATTGGTGATCATCTTGTGAGCAACTTTTTCCAATAAAAGCTGAAAGTTATTCTCTTGCTTTCTTTTTCAGAACAGTTTGGCATAGACAACTGCACAGAGAGAGATTCGCCAGCAGAGGCCTCTCTAGATTTGCCTTCTGATTTTAAAAACGCAGAATCAGCTGCAGTTAACACAGCTACTTGAAAAGAATCTCATTGCATAGGGAAAAAGATCACTCTTTAATGCCCTTTTAAGTTCCATGATGTTGATTAATGTTGCCCTTTACATTAATGATGTTTCAAGTAAAAGAAAACTAATTTAAAATGCATCAATTCTATTGAGGATGCATTAATTAGACAGAGACTTTACCATATGCTGTGGCTGGAGGGTTTGCTGGCCTTTCTCTTGTAGTTACCTGTGTAAAATCCACCCTATCCTCTACATGAATGCCCAAGCTGAATAGCCATTTGAATGAAGGCTTTAGTTTGATTCGCCATACAAGAGGGACTGTGTCACTGTGTTTTCTTTTTAGGAGTCACTAAGTGATTTCTATATCAGTTGTCATGGTGATATAGCAAAGCAGGGGAAAATGGGGGCAACTTCAGGCTTTCTCCTCACCCTCTGCACTAAGATGTTGTTAGCAAGCCTATAAAACATTGAGCTTTCTCTAGGCCTTCTTTTTGTTCTCTGATTGTCAATAAAACTCATTTTAAGGGTAACAAGGACATCTAAATGTCATCTGTCACAGTGTTAGAGAGATTAAGTTTGTTTAGGGATTTGTGCTGGACAAAAGCCACTATTTGTTCCGCAGATACAAAGCAGTGTTGGCTATCACCACTCTTGATTTAGAAGGAGGCCCAGAGACCATCGAGGAAATATCATCTCAGTTGCAGGTGACAAAGAGGCCTCTTGACATGACAGCACTAAAAGAACAGAAAATTAATTATGGTTTTGAATGAATGTGCAGTTTCATTTCCCACACCTCTTTGTAGATACCCCAAACCTAAGGTTTCCTCTAAGACAGAGGTGTGAAAATAGCTCTTGAGAGCCATAGGCCTGTATAAAAAGAGGACACACACACCTGATCATCCTTGAATGAATGATAAAAGAGAGAAGAAAGGTTTATGCAAGGGAAATCCAACAATAATATTTGTTGCATTAATTTAGCATTTGCTCAGTAATGAGGCTAAATGGAACATACAGATTAATGAAGATGTTGTTATTAAAATTAAATCCTGTGGTTCATATACTTTTCTTAATAATGAACATTGTGGCTATTGGAGAGGAAATATGGGATTTTCCCCCCCATTAATTTGGCACACATCCCAGATCTCATTCAACCAGAACCTATCCTCTGCAAAATGCAGCCCTTGGCCTTTATGTATCTTAGTCTTTCTAATTTTTGATCTGTGTAAACTTGAAGAAAACAATATTCTCTTTATGAAAGATTTGAAAAAGTGAACCTGAAGCCTAAGTAATAAATAATTTTAAAACTAGGATGTATATTCCAACCTACAGATGATTGGGAAATAGATAAAATCATATACTTATAATAAGTGCTCACATCACATCTGTCTGCACTATGGTAACTAGTGCAGTATCTTGGGGCTTTTAGGGTCTGGTCACATAAATGCATTTCAAATACTATCTTATAGAAAATATTCATGGTAGAGATGGCCATTATGTAAAGCATAGATAAATTGTTATAAATGTTGGGCAGTGGTAGATTCTTTATTTGAAACTCATTAGAAACTAACAATTTGTATATTCTTGAAATATGAGTGAAAGCAGAGTCCTACGACTCAATTTCTAATATACCTGTGAACACCTCCACGTGTGACACAAGTATATGTGCACAAACACAACACTTGGACCAGAGCTCACATATAAAAGGACACTGATAAACCCTCTTGATCAGGACTCTGGGGTGGAATATCTCCATATTCTGTAGCTCATGCTTTCTCCAATAAATTTAAAAATTAGACTTTAATCAAATTAAAAAAGCAGTCTGGGTGTACAGCCATAGATGTAAAATTTCAGCTACTGGACATATTCTATTTTAGTTGTATATTTGACAGTTTATTATGAAAAAAAAAACTTAAAAAGGCCAACATCAGGAACTAGAATTGTCAAAAAGCAAAACCAAACACCTCGTGGAAGCTGCACAGTCACAGATCTGCAGGAATGCCTGTAATATTAAACATATGTAACTACTGAAAGGAATTAAAATTCCTGGAACAAATGACCACCAAGTTCAGTATGATTATTTTTTAAAGATAGATTGATTCTACACAAACTAATGATTGCAAATACAACTTGAGATGTTTTCAAATCAATATTATGGACCTAGATGACTTTTGTTACATATCTTAATAGCTTGGTCACTTGTTATTTATTCAGCCTCACACCAGATACCAATGTTATGAAAGACAATACTCTTGGGGCATTTTGAATTTAATTTGTGTTTCTCTATTTATGCAGAACATGTGTTGGCATCAGGGATGATTACAACAGGGGGATCACAATGTAGAATAAACTTTTAGCATGTTGTTCAGAGATAATTTTTTGTTCCTTAAAACACAATCCTTGGGACAAGTAAAGTATAGTTATGAGTTCTGATGCACTCTTGAAAGTACTGAAAATTTGCTTCCTTCCTATTTTTTAGTCTCTTATTTTTAATATTATTATAAAGAGTTATCTGAAAGAATAAAAAACAAATCCCTAAAAGTATATTTAGCTTTAAAATAGGCTAACAAAAAGGACTGTTTGTCATTTATACTTAACGTTAGAAATAAGGTGACTGAGAAAATAGATTGAAGAAGTCCAGTGACCACCCTAGATCCATATGTATATATATTTACATGCACACACATGCACAGTTACAGGTGTAAAGTCTTATTATTTTATTCCCAACAGGACTTCCATGTTATCGTAGTTGTTTTACAGCTTCACACATTCAGAGTAACTCTGATGACAAAAGTTAAAAGAAATGTATGCTGCAGGATATTGTTATTATTGTCTAAATTTCTTGGGATGAACATTCTCTAAGTGCCTTTAAGTAGCTATCCAATTTGAGTACATTGTCCAATTCCTCAGGCCCCAGATCCTTCTTTAGGAAAATATAAGGATGGATTAGATAGCCTCTGAGACCTCATCTAGTTCTAAACTGCTGTTAATAAATTCAGAAGAAGACTTTCAGTTTCTAAAAATATATAATATTTTAAAAGCAACAATTTTTATAATAAAAGGCTTAACAAGAACTTTACAGTAAGATTAATTTCTAATAAAATATACAGTTGTATATATTTTAAAATATACTGTACAAAATTCTACAATGGTATTTTCTAAATACTCCAATCATTTCACTTTTGACAAATGAATGTCAAATAGTTTATTAAATGGGAAATAAGTTAATGCATTCAGAAAATGGTAAAACATCAAATGAAAATGCATAAATGAATGTTTTATAACAAAAGGCTATGTCTTTGATAAATAATACACCTACTTGATATGTCCTTGCCACTTGAAACAAATGCAGCAGTTAAGAATATGTCCTTCCCCCTCTTTTCTCATCTTGCTTCCAATTTTCAAATCATGTTTTGTTTTCTTGTCTAGAGCTATCATATAACATCTAAGTTTAACATGAAATAGCTGACTCTGGTGGATAAGTCCTACACTGTAATATTCCCTTTCTACCTTACAGAGTCCAACATTTCTTATGGTCATCATCAAGCATATATGCAAATTATAATATCAATAAGTAAGCCTAGCCCTGCCTTTTCAGGAATGTTTCAAACAGTTAATGTATTCTATGTATAGTAAATAGCTTAATAAAAATAATGAATTAATGCACTTTTACATAATTCTATTTCTTCTGCCTATATATTCAACACTGCATTAATTTATTTCCCATTTTTATTCCAAGTTGTGGATATACAATGATGGAAAATATAGATATTTGTCCAAATTATATTTTATTCAGCTACTAATTAAAATGGAAATACATATACTATTTGAACCACTTTGCTAAAAGTCAATAATAATTTACATTTTATTAATAATAATAACTACACTGTATTGGAAAAATATATATTATTTAAGAAAGTGTAAAGAGAATCAGTCTGATAGTGTATTGTTATATTTTCTAATTAGTTATTGGTAGTATTGATCAATACATTGAAATCTTGAAAAATGTATTTCATAAAGAAATAAAAATTCCTAATGAGCTATACTTATTTTTTAAATAAAATTCTTTTATTTTTTATATTTCAAAATATACCAGTAATTTAGCATTGTCAAATATTTTAAATCAATGTAAGAAAAAATAATAAATTGATATTACAGTTAAAATAAAACATTTTCTTTGAATCTGCATCACAGCTTACTATCTTCAATAGTATTGAAGTCTTAAATTTACCAAAAAATATTTGGGCTTGTAAATCAAAAGCTACATAAACAATAAATCTAGTGGGAGAATGATATACACTAAGAGTAAGTGAAACATAATATTGTCAATTAAAAAAATGTATTTAGGAAAAAATTTAAAAACAAACCATAACTTTTAAAATGTTATTAATGTCAAGTTTCCAAAGAAGTATTTCTATTTATGAATATATTATTTGAGACAGTTTTAGACTAGATAATATTCTAAATTAAAATGAGTAAGTAAACCAAAAACTTTAAACAATTAAAGCAATCAGAATTTCAGTTCTACATGAAAGTCATTTTGTTAACCTTCTCTAAGTTAAAATGATTATCTTTGTCATTGATTTGCATTTGCACTATCTGAAAAACAAATAAAACAGGTTAGTATATAAAGCTTTGGTCCAAGTGTACTTTCTCCATTCTCATTGTAGCATCTGAAAAACAGATTTTGGAATCTGAAAATTAAAAAAATGGATTTAGTTTAGCTATCACTTTTCAAGTATCAATATCATTTATTTTTGTAACAAAATTGCATTAGCTAAATTTCTCAATGTTTTGAGGATTTTTATATTTTCCAGATACCATTTTTAGTGAAGTTTTGTTTAAAGTGAAATATTCAGAGAGACTTCACAGAACATTTGTAAAGCTTTATTTTATATCAGTTCTGGAGGTAAAAGCATACAACATGATTTTTAAAAAATGATTTTCAGATAATAATAAAATGATACTTTGAAAGGTAGAAACTGCAACGATGACATGATATTACTATCAAAAGAGATATTCAATATATAAATTATATTTCCTATTAGGTAATGATTCTGTTGCTTTCTGCTTTCAAGCACTGGCTATCATTAACTCAAAATAATTAATTCAGACCTTACATTACTCTTAAATGTAAGTTTTTCTATCACTGTAATTTAATATAAGTAGTGAATAATAAATCTGAGCAATGTGGTAACAAAACAAGAGTGAATATATATTTTTTCAGAAAATATTTGAATATGTCTCATACGTAAATGAGTTTGTATACAATTTATAACAGAAGGTGTTATTACAGAGTAGCAGCCAGCCTCCTCATTGGATGGCAGCCATTAGACACCATCATTTGCTATAACCAGACTGAGTTTTTGTTTCTTTTAATTCCCTCTTTATTTCTCTCCTGCAAATACTAATTTAGGTTATGATATTTAGTGCTCCTTTATTCATTGTATTTCATTACTTTTATTTCTTTGTGTTTCTTTTACTGAGATCTTGATGTTTTTTAAGCATTCTGCTTCTTTAATAACTTTTAATAGCATTATTAATCATTTTACATTTTAGTTTTTCACATTACTTAAATTTGATATTTAATGAAACTAACTTAAATAGCTTGAAAAAAAGTAAAAAACAACAATATGTTATATTTAAATAATATTGCACTTCCTAAAAATGCTCCCTGTAATGGACTCAATTCTCTTTTTAATGCCTTAATTTATATTATAATTTGGCTTTCTCTTCTTCAAAGAATATGCTTAAATTAGAAAATACTAAAGAGAAGGCTTTACCTACAGAGTGGAGGATGAAGAATACAAACTTTTACCAGTATCTAAAATAAACAAAATAAATAGATGAATTTTGCAAAAATAGGTATGAATTAAAGAAAAATAAAAATAGGCACTCAAGTATGATGCCAAAATTAAACAAAAAAACATGTTATACTCTTTCTCCACCCACTTTTCTTTGTTTTTAAATTATCTATTGAAGGTTATTTGGAAACCAGTAGGAGTGGAGCTCTGGATTCATATTTAGAAAAGCCTGAGTTCAGGTTCTTACTCTGAGAAAAGTAAGTAAATTATCAAAGCCACACTTTACTTAACTATAAACTAAGAATGAAGGTTATAACTATTCTGTGACAATTAAGATAAGGCATATCAATTATTTATCAGAGAACCTGTCACCCCAGAAGAGTTCAGTGAAGTTGGCCAATATGATGTTGTTAGTATTTCTTAGACAACAAAATATCACTGAAAAAAAATATTGGTTTAGAATCAATTAAAACAGATGTGTTCTAACTCTTACGAGATGAGTGGCATTGGATAAATCAATATAGTACTTTGTGTTTCCATTTCCAATTCTATAAAATAGTATAATCTTTGGGCTGTAAGATCTGTACTATGCCAGTAAATATTTACAACTATCTGATCTGCAGAATTTGCTGAATTCTCTGGTGTAAGTCCTTCCACCATAGTCAAAGCTCCCAAGGCAGAGTTAGAAAGAGATGTACATAGGCACATAATTACAATATACTATAATATTTCACATTATATTATTGTATTATATGCTATTATTTCCCATACAAATTTAATAATTATTTTAAAAATTCTCCAAAGCAAAATATTAGTGAAATATGGTTTTGTTTTAAAAAATTAATTAGTGAAATTTGAGTATTTATTATTTTTGTTTTTAGTGTAATTTATTTTGTGGTAAGTTTTCATAATTTATTTATTTTGTATAATAATTGTTGTGTTTAGCTAAGCTCAGTCATGACATTTATGATAATTTCATAACTATCTCTGTTGGCCAAGGGTAGCTAAGTTTAGTACCACAGTGCATGAGAGTTACATTAGATAAATCTGGCAGAAACTCTTATACTGATTTCTCTCTCTCTCTCTCTCTCTCTCTCTCTCTCTATATATATATATATATATATATATATATATATATATATATATATCCCTTCCTCTCTGAAATCAATTACATATATATAATTGATTTCAGAGAGGAAGGGAGAGGGAGAGAGAGACATAAATTCAATGATGAGAGAGAATCATTGATTGGCTGCCTCCTGCCACCCCTTACTGGGGATCTAGCAAGCAACCCAGACAAGTGCCCTTGACTAAAATTGAACCTGGGACTCTTCAGTCTGCAGGCTGATGCTCTATCCACTAAGACAAATTGGTTAGGACCGTATTTCTTTTTTTAAACAAAGTATTTTATATATAAATATATGTATATATAAAACATTTATGTTTATTTATTATCATTGTGATTTACCCAAGTTTCTTTGCTCACAATATGATTAATTATTGCTATTGTCTGAGTCAAGTGGGTAAAGTAGATAAGAATAACAAGACAAATAAACAAAAACACAAACCTCATTACTGGATACAACTCAATCTGAAAAACATTCAGTATAATCCATAGTGTAATTACTCAGAACATATTTCAATGTTGATCGAGTCTACTAAATATTGTCTTTATTAATACTTCTAACTATATCTTTGATGACTACAAAAGACATAAGTGCTCTATACAGTATATTATTCATTTTTAGTGCCTAATTTTAAATCAGCAACATAAAATTTTACAGTACTTAAATATCAGTTTAAAAGGAAATATTTCAATATTTTTCTTCCTAGATTAATGCACTTGCTTAAGCTATTGTAGTTAATTTTTTAACTATCATGATTCAAAATTGGCACCCTGGGAAACAATTGCCACTACAAGGAATTCTCTGAAAAATCAATTAAAGCAAAGTTAAATAAATTAAATGAAAGAAAGCTCTTTCATTGAAACTCTCAAAATACAAATATATTAAAACTTTACCATTTCCTGTATATTCAGAATATGTGCAAATATTTCTCCCTAAGTACTAACATATCTTTCAATTAACTCAACAAATACTTATTGAATACTTAACATATTCCAATACTTGTGCTAAGTAATTTTGCATATTTCATGATTCTCAACTTCTTTTTGTTAATATTTTACCTAGGCTAACTATTTACCATATTTTTCCTTGTATAATACACACCCATTATAAGATGCTCCCCACTTTTCCAACTCAATATTAAGAAATCGATATTTTAAACATGTTTCTTGTTTTCCTTTTCAGGCCTTTTTCTTCTTTGGCCTCTTAAGGAGTTGTTCCTCCTGTTTTCTCCACTGACTGATCATACACTCAGTGGGAAGAGGTCTACATTGTCTCTGCAGCTCTATTTCCATGACCTTTTGAATAGCAGATTACAGCCAGTTTTAATTTTGCAGAGAGAGTAAGACAATCGCTCACTGGTATTTATCTTTTTATTTTTTGACACCTTTATGGGCTCAGAATGCTCTGGTTCCTGTTACATCTGAGCACTCTCCACCTCCACCTCTAATTAAGTATCAGCTGATGTCAGTAACAATAAGCCTTGTGATTGGAGGAAGCTTATTTGACAAGGTATGGGCAGCTATGCACCTGTGCAGTTCCCTCCTAAGCTGACTTCTGTGTATAAGACACCCCTCAATTTTCAGTCTAAATTTTTTAGAAAACAATAGCATCTTATAGAAGAAAAAGTATGGTCAAACTTTTCAAATAACAAACATACTTTATTAAAGAACATTCATATTTTTACACTTCAGTTATGACTTAGGTTCATAAAGATTTTATATTTTTCTCTGCCCTCTTTATTTGCCACTAGTCTTTGATTTTCTAATGATTTTATGCAAATATCACATTTAAAAATAATGTAATTAAAATCAGCAATAATCATGCTTGGTTGTGTTATGCAACATAAAAAAATGAGAATTTTTAACTTAGTTGAGCTAAAAATTTTAATTATAAGCTATTAACTCTAAGAAAAATATTTTAATATTAAACAGGTTAAAGAGAATAATAATTAGTTAATTGTCTTGTTAACAATTGAAACAATTAGCCTATTATACTCCTCATGTCCTAAATTTTGATAAACATACACATTGATGTTTTAATGTGTATCTGATTTATATTTGAAAGTGAAATTGGATCTATGATTTTCTCTCCAAATTCAGAAAATAAAATAAAATTATCTGTATAAAAGGTAAAAATAATTCCAGTGGTTTAAGAAGCCAATTAAATAAGAAAATAACTTATTACGTAAAAATTCAGGTTATTTTTTCAATTCATTATCACATACAATAAAAATTTTACTTCCTCTGACTGACATACAATAATTCTTAACCAATAATGTCAATTATTATAATCTTCCATGAATATTTTCAAAAATTTAAGTGTAAAATGGAAATTGCAATTGTCTTATATTTTTACTTTTATAAAATAATCTTTGGAAATGATTTTGACAAATAAGTACTGTGTTTGCAATTTTAGTATTATATCAACATTGCTTCATGGAGCAGGTCCTGAGTTTGTAGATTCTATTATGATAGAACAGAGTGCCTTGGCCTCTGCTACAAAGTTTCAATTACAGAAGATATATAAACCCCGGATACCAGGGTCTCCACTTGAGTTGCCAGGGGGTGTGGCTGCCCTGCAATCCACCACAGGCCCCACCCAGACCACCTCATTCCCCAAGGGAATCCCCACCCTGATCTAGGACACCATTAGGGCAAACCAGCTTGCCTCCACCTGTGCACCAGGCCTCTATCCTATCTAATAAAAGAGTACATAAAAGCAAATTGACCATCACTCCAACACACAAGATGGCTGCCCACATGTGGTCAAAGATGGTTGCCCCCATGTGATCACAAAATGGTTGTCACAAGATGACCAGCAGGGGAGGGCTGTTGGGAGGAACCAGGCCTGTAAGGGAGGGTAGTTGGGAGGGACCAGTCCTGCAAGGAAGGGCAGTTAGGGGTGACTAGGCCAGCAGGGGAGGACAGTTAGGGGCAATCAGGCTGATAGGGGAGCAGTTAGACATCATTCAGGCTGTCAGGCGAATGGTTAGAGGGTAATAAGGCTGGCAGACAGAAATGGTTAGAGGCAATCAGGAAGGCAAGCAGGCAAGCAGTTGGAAGCCAGCAGCCCTGGATTGTGAGAGGGATGTCCGACTGCCCGTTTAGGCCTGATCCAAGTAGGGTCACACTTAAACGGACAGTCGGACATCCCTTCAGGGGTCCTGGATTGGAGAGGATGCAGGCCAGGCTGAGGGACACACACACCCATGCACAGATTTCATGAACCGGGTCTCTAGTACACACACACACACACACACACACACACACACACACACACATGCACACACACACACTAGAGGCCTGGTGTACTAAAATTCAGAAGCCTGGTGCACGAAAATTCATGCAAAAGTAGGCCTTCCTTCCCCTGGTTGTCGGCACTGGCTTCCCTTTGGTACCTGGGACCCAGGCTGCTTCCCTCCTATGACCACCTGCAGGCACCTGGGTAGGACCTGGGCTGGTTTCCCTCAGCCCCAGTTTCCTCAGGAAAAACATCCAGAATGATGTCCAGAAGACATCTGGTCTAATTAGCATATTACCCTTTTAATATATATATGTGTGTGTGTGTGTGTGTGTGTGTGTGTGTGTGTGTGTACATATATATATAAATTTAAATTAATATATAACTTACTGAGATTCACATTTTTTAAAGTAACTGGGGAATATAAAGGCAAAAAAAATGAGGAAAGTTTGAACTCATAAATTATAATAGAACCTAAATGTAAAATTATTCTTAACCTAGAATACTTAAGTTTTACTTTACCATCGTAACAACAAAAATGTATATTTTAAACACATAATTACTGTTTGTCACTAAAGAAACAGTATGCATACACAATGTTAGGTGACTACTTATGCATTAAGCAAAAAATGGTGACTTTTCCAAAATCTCAAAAGCAGTAACAATTAAATGACCTATTGATTTTACAAAAGACATTTGTTTCAGGACTATAATACAAATTTTATTAATGGAAACATTGTTGATTAATTTATTCTTTAGTCCATTACTCCAAATATTAAAATAAGCTATTTAAATTCAGCATTTGGTAAGTTTTAGAAAACACTTATTTTCTTTTTTAAATATATTTTTATTGATTTTAGAAAGGAGAGGAAGAGAGAGATAGAAGCATCAATGATGAAAGAGAATCATTAATTGGCTGCCTCCTGCATGTCCCCTACTGAGGATTGAGCTGGCAACCCCGGGTATGTGCCCTTGACTGGAATCGAACCCAGGATGCTTTGGTTCACAGGCTGGCGCTCCATCCACTGAGCCAAACTAGCTAGAGCAAAAAACACTTATTTTCTATTAAGCATGAAGAAAATGTAAAATAATATATATTACTTTAAAAAAATCACCATAGCAATACTCAGAAAAATTTTAAAAGTTCTAATTTTTTATCTACTATCTTTTCTAAAGAAAAGTCATTATATCGATCTCTTTTGATTTAATTTTAATGGAAAATTAACATTTATAATCATAATTTTAAATTTTATGGTAAATGTTCAAAGAATATCTCCTGATAATTATTATCTAAGTAAACTCAAAAATAATTATACCTGTTTAAGATACGTTTTGTCGTCCCCACATTACTTATGGAATAAACTGAATTTGTCATGTTACTTACAATGCCTGATTTTCAGGAATAGTGATTCACACAAAAATAATGATTTCTCTTTATATGTAATCTTTATGTAACTACGCATCCTTAAATAAGGAAAGTTAACATCACAACCCTTTCTCTCATGTGCTGTACATTAAAAAGCCATATTATTGGTTAGTCACTATAAATGCAGAAACTACTATAATGATACAACTGGAAGCTTGATCTTTGGAGAGTCTATCATTAATAACATTAAAAAGTTAAAAACTGATGTTTAGAATTTAATGACTTCAGAATATTATTTATAGAATAATTTTCATTGTGATTTCAGAGCTAAAGTTTAATGCACAACTTCATTGTTTTTGAAATTCAGTGAACCCTGTAGTTGCTATTGCAATAAAAAAAATAAGATACCTAGGAATAAACTTAACCAAGGAGATACTAGTAAAAGACCTATACTTGGAGAACTATAGGATATTGGAAAAAGTAATAAAGATACCAAAAATTAAAGTGTATAGATTCCATGTTCATGGATTGAAAAAATTAACATCATTAGAATGTCTATACTACCCAAGGCAATCTACAGATTCAGCGTAAACCCTATTAAAATACCAATGGCATACTTCAAAGAGTTAGAATAAATACTTCAACAATTTATATGGAACCATAAAAGACCCTGAATAGCTGCAGCAATTTGGAGAAAGAAGAATGAATTGGAAGAGATAACAATACAGGATATCGAATTATACTACAAAGTCATTAATAACCAAAATGGCCTGGTAACTGGCACAAAAACAGGCATACAGACCAATGGATGAGAATAGATGCCCAGGAAATTGACACACACCATTGCAGTCAATTAATAGTTGACAAATCAGCAAGAACATATAATGGAGTAAAAACAGTTTCTTCAACAAATGGTGCTGAGAAAACTGGACAGACACTTGCAAAAAGATGAAATTAGACCACCAAATTATACCATACACAAGAATAAACTCAAGGTGAGTTAAAAACTTAAATATAGGACATGAAAACATAAAAATCTTACAAGAAAACATAGGGAGTAAATTCTTAGATATCTTATGCAGCAATAGCTTACAGATACATCTCCTAGACCAGTGGACGGCAAACTGCAGTTCAAGAGCCACATGCGGCTCTTTGGCCCCTTGAGTGTGGCTCTTCCACAAAATAACATGTGCAGGCACACATATACAGTGGATTGAAACTTTGTGGCCCATGAGTAGAAGTCAGTTTTCTGCCTGGGCGAGTCTATTTTGAAGAAGTGGCATTAGAACACTCACGAGGCCAAAGAGCCGCATGTGCCTCATGAGCTGCAGTTTGCCAATCACTGTACTAGACCAAAGAAAACTGAGGAGAAAATAAACAAATGGGACTACATCAAAATAAAAAGCTCATGCATAGTAAAAGAAACTACCCATCAAATTGAAAAGGAAACCCACTGAATGGCAGAACATATTTGCCAATAATACATCTTATAAGGTTAATATCCAAAACATATACCGTATTTTCCGGCGTATAAGACGATCCCCTAATTTTACAGTTAAAACATAGGTTTAGGCCTATATTTGCTATATAAGACTACCCCCCACTTCAAAGAAAAGACTTACTTTGCCATCAAGATCTGCAGGTAATTTTTGTGCAATTTTGGTCTTTTGCCCCCTATTTTCGGTTGACGTTTTTTCATTTCAAAAGTCGTCTTATACACTGTTAAAGTACTCATATAACTCAACAAAAGGAAGGAAAACAATCTTTTTTTTTTTTTTTTTTTTTTTTTTTTTTTTTTTTTTTTTTTTTTTTTTAAGGGCAGAAGACCTGAATAGACATTTCTCCAAAGAGGACATACAAATGTCCAAGAGATATATGAAAAATGCTCAACATTACTAATCATCAGAGAAATGCAAATTAAAACCACTATGATATATCACCTCACATCTATTAGAATGGCTATCATTAACAAATCAACAAATGACTAGTGCTGGTGAGGATATGGAGAAAAGGTAATATTAGTCCACTGTTGGTCAGAATACAGATTGGTGCAGCCATTATAGAAAACAGTATGGAGTTTCCTCAAAAAAATTAAAATTGGAACTTTTGTTTGACCCAGCAATCCCAATCCTGGGAATATATCCTAAAACCCCCAAACACCAATCCAAAATAATATATGCACCCCTATGTTCATAGCAGTGTTATTTATAACTAGAGGCCCTCTACATGGTGATTCATGCAAGAATGTGCCTTCCTTCACATGGCTGTTCTCACCACCTTCACTCTGCTCCAGCCCAGAGCCACCTTTCCACCTTCCCAAGCTGCCCAGAGGCCTGGAGTGACTGGGGTGGTGTGGAACGCCCCTGGCTGCTTGGTGCCTGTGCATGAAAATTAACCTGCCATCTTTGTTAGGTTAATTTGCATACTCACTTTTGATTGGCTGGTGGGCATCACAAAGGTACAGTCAATTAGCATGTTACTCTTTTATTAGGTATCGGGTCTAGTAATAATTAATGTCGTTTTTAACATTCGTTTAAAATCTTGCTTGGCGTTGACTTGTATTGACATAACCTTTAAACATGTGGTATCTACAGAACGTGTGAAGTGCAATTAACAAGTTTTGCTTGAAAAAGTTTGTGTTTGGTTTGGTTTTTGTTGCAAAACTAGGGCTAAGAAGATGGCGGATGAAGAGCATATTCGGCACTGCATGCTTTACGAGTTCCAATTAGGAAGAAAAGCAAGTGAGGCTGCAAAAAACATCTGTAGTGCTCTTGGTCAAGATGCAGTTAGCGCCAGAAAATGCCAGGGTTGGTTTGAGAAATTTTGCGAGGGAAATTTTTCGTTAGATGACAAGAGTGGTCGAGGCCATGTGTCCAATTTTGATCAAGAAGCTCTTCAAGCTCTTTTGGTGCAAAATCCTCAAATTACCCAACAAGAGCTTGCGACAACTTTAAATTGTTCACAAAAAACAATTTCCAATCAATTACGTGCACTTGGCAAAGTCCAAAAGTTTGGAAAATGGGTTCCTCATGAGTTGACCGACAACAACCGTAATCAAAGAGTCACAATTTGCAGTTCGCTCCTCTCTCATCAAAACCGTTTGCCGTTTTTAGAGCAAATTGTTACCGGAGATGAACAATGGGTGCTGTATGTTAATTTGAAAAGGCGGCCTCAATGGTTGGACAAAAATGAGGCTCTGCAGCCCACGCCAAAACCTGACTTGCATGCGAAAAAAGTGATGTTGTGTGTTTGGTGGAATTTTAAAAGAATTCTTCATTATGAACTTTTACCATCTAACCAAACCATTACAAGTGCAGTGTATAGTGCCCAATTGGAAAGGTTAGCCCAAGCTTTAAGAGAAAAAGAACCCGCGCTGATTAATCGGAAGGGCGTAATTCTTCACCACAATAACGCACGACCGCATACTGCAAGAATCACTGCTGAAAAACTGCGCCAGTTGGAATGGGAAGTTCTCCCTCAACCTGCCTATTCTCCTGATATTGCCCCTTCCGATTACCATTTGTTTCATTCTTTGCAAAACTTTCTTCTTGGAAAACAATTTAATAATGAAGAATGCCTCAAAAATGCATTGATCGAATTTTTTGCATCAAAATCACAAGAATTTTACAACAGAGGGATTAAAATGCTTCCTGAGCATTGGGCCCAAGTAGTAGAAAACAACGGCAACTATATTGTTGATTAAATTTTGTTGTATTGTTTAAATAAATTTGATTTTAAAAAAAAGTATTAGAAAACGACATTAATTATTACTAGACCTAAGATTTGAAAACAGCTCAAGTGCCCGTCAGTAGATGAATGGATTAAAAAGTTGTAGGACATTTACACTATAGAATACTATGTAGCTATGAGAAAGAGGGATCTCTTACTCTTTGGGAGAGCATGGATGGACCTGGAAAATATTATGCTAAGTGAAATAAGCCAAACTGAGAAAGACAAATGTCACATACCTCACTATTTGTATGATCCAATGAACAGAATCAGTTGACCAACAAAATGAGACCTGAAGTGGAGAGATATGAAACAGAATGACATACCTAGATGTGGGTTTGGAGGATAAAAAGAGATAAACCAAAGAATTTATATACTTACACACATAGCCAATGGACATGGCAATAGGGTAGTGAAGTCCTGGGGGGAGAGGGAGAGGCTGGGAAAAGGAGGAAAGGGGGGAATGGGAGTTATTTGTAATACTAACAACAATAAAAACACATTAAAAATGAAATGGAAATTTTAAAATTTTTGTTTGACTATAAACCAGATTGGCACTGTTGTTAATATTTTCTATAGAAAAGTATCTTCCCTTGGCTTGATTTACAATAACATTTCCATTTTCTTAACTCTATACACATACAATTACACATACAATTCAGAGCTTCCTGAATTGACCAAATACTGTGTAATTCTTTTATGCTTGATCTTAAGCCCTATTCTCATGTCACTTTCAATCTATTAATAAAAATGTATTCAGTTAATTGATTAACTATAATTAATGAATTCTAAATGTTTATCTCTATTCCACAATTTACTTTTGGCTTCAAGCCTATAAATCCAGCTACTTACTCAACAGCT
Source organism: Pipistrellus kuhlii (assembly GCF_014108245.1). Taxonomy (NCBI): domain Eukaryota; kingdom Metazoa; phylum Chordata; class Mammalia; order Chiroptera; family Vespertilionidae; genus Pipistrellus; species Pipistrellus kuhlii. The sequence goes on from NW_023425515.1 coordinate 95,705,727, forward strand.
CTACCTACATGTATCCACACTACTTTTAATTCATAGTGTCTTCTAGAATCTTTCCTCAAAAAAACAAAACAAAACAACAAACATAAATTTCCAATTTCAGGGACAGAGACACCATATATCCAGTTCCTTAAGCCAGAAACTGAAGAATCCTACCATATCCAATCCATCACTAAATCCTGGCAATTTTAGTTTCCAAATCTGACTCCAACCATCCACTCTCCCTACCTCTAAATTTATTCTGTGTATTATGGGAAGGATGATTTGTTGGAGATCCAAAACTTGTCACATAATATCTTTCACTTTTAGCACCTAGTCATCCCTATCTTAAAGGTTTTAATTATTCTTAATATAATAACTGCAATATTTAATACAGTATACAAACTCAGAATAATCATTTTCTCCTCTACCTGTCTATAACCCCTGTAGAGATTAGGGCAATAGCTATTCAGGGTCATGAATCAAGTGAAAGTTACTTCAAGATAGAGAATGAGTCTATATGCTTAAATATAGAGAGACAAGGCCTACTAGAGAGAAACCGGTTAAAGTTATCTTTAAAAAAAACAGTTAATATTGGAAGAAATAAGATCTCAGAAGTAGGAGTGAATAGGTATAGCTGTCAAAAAGAGAAAAGACATAACTTCTTAATATAATAAAGATAAAAGAGAGTTAAATTTAAACATGAATACAGCCTTCATAATATTCAGTTAGCTTATATATCAGTTGTGACTGATTATATTATAGTTTATGTGGCCATAAGACATTAAAATTCATTATTAGACAAGATGAAAGTAAGTCTTTGTTTCATTTTTTAAAATATTGGCTTCAATTTAAAATATTGTATCATGTTTTAAAAATATATTTAAATACAATGAATTATCTTTTATTTTCTATATTGTAAAATATCTGCTTTTTAAATATATTTTATTGAGCCGAAACCGGTTTGGCTTAGTGGTAGAGAATCGGTTTGCAGACTGAAAGGTCCCAGGGTCTGTTCCAGTCAAGGGCATGTACATTGGTTGCAGGCACATCCCCTGTAGGGGGTGTGCAAGAGGCAGCTGGTCGATGTTTCTCTCTCATCGACGTTTCTAGCTCTCTATCTCTCTTCCTTCCTCTCTGTAAAATAGAGGAAGAGAGAGGAATAGAGATGGACCTTTCAGTCCACAGGCTGACGCTCTATCCACTGAGCCAAACTGCTTTCGGCTAAAATATCTGTTTTCTTAATTTGCATTTTCAATGTCAGAAAATTACCATGTGTGATTTGGTATAAGATATATTTATTCTCAGCTTCCCAGAACATTTTCTGTGAGTTTTGAAAATAATACAATGTTACTGGACAATTTTTAGTTGACTATACCAAAAAGCAAGTCTGCCCTACAATGATGAAAATTTCACTGTTGAAGATTCAGAAGTTGCTGAGACTTGAAGGCAATTGCTAGCTAGTCTTTTAGCAGATGTACATGCCTGTAAGAATATAAGTATCTCTCCATATCACTTTATTACCCTAAAGTGTCACTGTGTAAACTACTTCCTGGGAGGAAGCCAAAAACTTTTAGAAGTTGAATAAATCCTTTAAGCAACTAAAATCTATTCATTTTACTAGAAGACTGAATATTGTATTATTAGGAAGAATCTTATTCAGTAAGTATGAAATTATTTATTTTCTGTATAATTTTACATAATATATGACAGTAAAGTATTGGAGTTGAGTTTTATATGCATATCTATACTAACAATAGGGTAATATGCAAATTAGTCAGGATGTCATCACAGTAACAACTGATCAGCAGACAGTGGGTGGTCAGGGACTTGCAGTGTTGGGGATGGGGGTGGGGACCCGCAGAGAGGCTTCTCTGACAAGGCCCTGGCCAGGGGTTTCCAGGCATGCAGAGAGGTCCCTGCACCACAGACCTGGCCCTGCAGGCCAAACTGAAGCAAGGCCTGTGGGCCTTCAGAACCAAGGAGAGGCTGCGCCAATCCTGCCTCCTGGCCCAGAAGGTGCATGATGACAGGGACAGCCAAGGTGGGGGCCAGATTGACATCCTCCTGGCCGGGCTGCATGGGTTTGTGGATCTGCGCAGGCACGGGCCTCCAGTGCAGCATTCTCCCTCACCCCTTGCATGCAAATGTCCCCCAAATGCACTGTCACCCACGAGCACATGCAACAGTCCCAGACCACGAAGTGTGCACATCACCCCTCATTTCTGTCCTTTGGAGCATGTCTGGGTGCTCATGGTGGGTGGCTGTGAGATGACAGCGAGAGGGCAGAGTGATGAAGCCCTGTTCCTGCAGAGGCCAGTGCAGTGACAAGATTGCCTCCGTGGGGCTAATGCAGGTGCTGAGGCAGGAGCAGGTGCGGACAGACACACCTGGTGGGTGCGGGGCGGCCCTAGCGGAGGTGTCTTTGGTCAGAGTTCAAGATCAGGAACCCAGATAAGGCAAGTAAAATGGCGGGAGAGTCAGAGTGACTGAAGGGGATGATTTTGCACACGGGGTGCTGGTGCCCTGACTGAGCCTCGCTCCCTTGGGGTCTAGTGCACTCCTGCTGGGCAGCGGGTGACAGGATGTGCTTTTCCGACTTAATGAGAGAAAACATTGATTCTCCCACTGCTCGTGAAGGTGGAAAATGGAGTAGGGAGACATGTGGGGAATGAGTGAGTTTTCCTGTCTTGGCGTTCCACACCTCCTATTGGTTTCTTTCACTACTGTCTAGAGATATACAGGGTGTCCCCCCAAAATGTTTACACATTTTGAATACCTACTAATTCCAATGAGTTTAAGTATGAAAAGAAAGAAACAACAATGGAGCTGTCATTTAATAAAAGCATGGGCACAAACTGGCAGTCGGACATCCCCTGAGGGGTCCCAGATTGGAGAAGGTGCAGGCTGGGCTGAGGAACCCCACCCCCGCACTAATTTTATGCACTGGGCCTCTAATTTGAACATAAAAGCCCCCATAAAACTATTTGTAAGGAGAATAATTTTGAGAAGGTGTATATTTATTTTAATAATAATTCCAACCATTAGAAAAAGTTAAGAATAATTTTTTGAAATAAACTTCAAAGTAAGACCACTGGTTACATATGAAACCCTCTGGACATTATCATCATAAATTCATTTGTGCAGATAAAATGTGATTTTTCTACATTCTTTATGAACCTTTTTGTTTTCCTATTGAAAATGGATAACTTACAGTGGTTTGGGAAAAATAAATCATTTACAAGTATCAACTATCCTATCTAATAAAAGAGTAAAATGCAAATTGACCACCACTCCAACACACAATATAGCCACCCTCATGTGGTCAAAGATGGCCACCCCCATGTGGACACCAAATGGCCACCACAAGATGTCCGCCATGGGAAGGCAGTTGTGAGTGATCAGGCCAGCAGGGGAGGGCAGTTGGGAATGACTAGGCCTGCAAGAAAGGGCAGTTGTGGGGACCCAGGCCTACAGGGGAGGGCAGTTAAGACCAGGCCGGCAGGGGAGCAATGAGGTGTTGATCAGGCTGGCAGGCAGAAGAGGTTAGGGGCAATCAGGCAGGCAGGCAGGCAAGCAGTTGTGAGCCAGCAGTCCTGGATTGTGAGAGGGTTGTCCAACTGCCCGTTTAGGTGGGATTGGACCTAAACAGGTAGTCGAACATCCCTCGAGGGGTTCCACATTGGAGAGGATAGGGACTGGACTGAGGGAAACTTCCTCTTCCCCTCTCCCCCACCAACCCCATGCATAAATTTCATGCACTGGGCTTCTAGTTTATCATAAGAGAAGGTTACTTTAAATGGAAGTTACATAAATGTTTTTAGGTTTAGCAGCCTTATGTGAATAAAGTTATAAATGTTAAGCAGGATAGCATTATGAACACAGGCATTTAGCATGTGTATACTTTGTGAAGACCAGGGGCATGACCAAAGTTTAAATATGTGTATCATTTTTTTAATAGTAGAAACAAAACAGAAGTGAACTGCTGGCAGCAAAAGTCCTCGACTAGATTTGGTTTATAAAAACAAGGAAAGTTGGCTTCCAGAGATGCAGTTGAAGAAGTTAGACTTGTATTATTAAAACCAACCACCTGGGATACTCTCTGTTCAAGGGAACCTCTTATAAATATGTGGTCCAGGAAAACCCAGCTATTTTAACAATAGACTTTTAAAACAGCACCAGCAAATCTTGGATACAAAATTACCACAATTATAAAAGAAAAGAAAAGGAGTTGCATAACTTTCTAACAGATGACAGTACTCATCAGCAAAATATTACAACTATGCTTATAAAAATATGAACAATAAATTAACCAATTTTGAAAAATAAGCAGTTACCTCTTCTAAGGAAGATGGCAAAGTTGAAATACAAAAATTAAGGGGGGGGGCGGGAATAGAAACACAAGAAAAGAAAAGAAAAGAAAAGAAAAGAAAAGAAAAGAAAAGAAAAGAAAAGAAAAGAAAAGAAAAGAAAAAGAAAAAAGAGGTCTTCCAGAATTCCCCCAAAAAGATAAAAATACTAAAGAAAAAAATTAAAAATAAGTAAAAACAAGCCCAGCTAGTGTGGTTCAGTGGTTGAATGACAATCCATGAACCAAGAGGTCCCCAGTTCGATTCCTGGTCAGGGCACATGTCCAGATTGTGGGCTCAATCCAAAGTAGGAGACATGCAGGAGGCAGCCATTCAATGTGTCTCATCAATATTTCTATCTCTCTATCTTGCACTCTTCCTCTCTCTCAAGTCAATAAAAACATATTTTAAAAATAGGAAAAATATAAAACAATATTATGTAAATATAGTAAGATACATGGAGAAATAATTAAGATAACCATAATTAAATAGAAATTCAATAAGAGCTGAAAAGACTTAGAAAAAATGATGGTTATAGAGGAAAAGCAAAATAAAGGAATATATACATAAATGAAAGTTGAAAATAATCCAGAATATTGGAACAGAAGAAACATTTAAATATATAATTTAAGAAAAATTTCCTGAAATAAAAGTTTTGAATTAATATACTGAAATGCCATAATCAATCATGTAAGCATCTGTTAATAGCTTCTTTACAAATAAATGTTTATTTGATTATAAAATTAAAGAAACCTAGAATATAAATCAAAGCCCACAAAAAATAATTCACCATAAATTTGCCTGATATGTTAATAATTATCAATATTTGTACAATCTGTTTTAATTTTTGGTACTTAACAAAGAATACAATGTGTAACAAAATTTAATATTATATATGATAAAGTAAAATTTCAATAAAAATGTATTTTAAGAAAAAAGATTATATGTTAATAATTATACTTTAGAACTTTAAGTTGGAAAACACTTTCATGACCATGGTAGAAAAAAATTAAACGAAATTCTGTAAAATGAAGAATTCATTATTTTCCCATTGTAAGCTTTTTTTAATGTATCTTTCCAGGTCTTTACACAAATGAAAATATATCACAGACAAAGTCTGAACACTTTTTTTCATTAGTAATTTATTTATTTAAAGACTGGCGAAAGGTCAAATATCAGCAACACAGAACTTCTCTATTATTTCAGATGGCCACATCGTATCACATTGAAAGGGTACTACAATTTATTTGTGTATGCTGTTAGCTTACTTTTGACCTATAAGCTTTTCTGACAATATTGTGGCAGATATTCTTTCAAATCTTGACATATGTGCTGGTATTTTTGGAAGATAAATACCCAGAAATGAAATTGTAGGGTGAAATTATAGATACATTTTATTTTTTACAGCTCTTAATATATATATATATATATATATATATATATATATATATATACACACACACAAATATGTTACTGTTTTCTGTATCTTGGAAAATTAAATGAAGCCATTTTTGCACCCTAACCAGATTTGTACACTGCCATTTTTTTTTTTAATTTCCTACCAATATAATAGGTGAAAGAATGGCACTTCATTGTTATTTTTTTAAATATATTTTATTGATTTTTTTACAGAGAGGAAGATAGAGGGATAGAGAGTTGGAAACATCGATTAGAGAGAATCATTGATCAGCTACCTCCTGCACACCCCACACTGGCAATGTGCCCACAACCAAGGTACATGCCCTTGACCAGAATCAAACCTGAGACCCTTCAGTCCATAGGCCAACACTCTTTCCACTGAGCCAAACCGGTTTCGGCTTCATTGTTAGTTTTACTAGAGTTTTAGACTCATAAGGTTGAGAATCTTACTGACAACTTTCATGTCTTTATCAAAATTTGACTGAACATTTCTCATTTTACTGTGAGATATTGATTTTGTTTTTATATATGTTGATGTTGCACATTTCCACTTCTGCAGGCAATATTTTTTTTTAATTTTAATGTAGTCAAAATGACTTTATGACTTAACTAGAAAAACTTTCTTCCTCTATAGCATTATTTTTTTCCATAATTTTTCTTGAATGTAAACTCTTTACTAAAAATAGTGCATAATATTCCACTGTATCAATGCATCATAACTTGTTCAGGTTGTCCCTTAAATCACTAGTTATTTCATTTGATTCCTTATTTTTTTTAAAATTCTAGGAAGTGTCAGTGAGAATATCCTCATATTTTACATAAAGTATTTTAGCCATATTTACTTCTTTTTGGTAGATAATTGTGTGCTATAATAAGTGTCAAACACCATTTTATGTTTAATGTGTTATATCTGTAATCTACCAGATGGCCCTACATGAACATTTTAATAATGTACCTGCCCACGAGAATGTATGAGAGGTGTCATTTCTTAGTACTGTTACCAACACTGAGTGTTGTTAGTTTTAAATATATTTTCAAAATGTAATGTTTTATGTGCAAACTTATCTCAGAACAAACATTAATTACATTATTTATTTCCAGTCCTTTGTATCTTTTATTCTAGACTTCTTGCCAGTACTTTTTACTGAAAACTCAGGTGTTTTCTGTTCCAGTCAGACAAAAGATTAACCCCAGTAAAGGGATACCATAAGGGCAAAAAGTAGAAAAAATTCACAAAAGGAAATGTTGCTACTTTTTCATGTAAAGGGATCATTCTTTTCCTGCCACATATTTATGTGCTTCTTTTCTCACAAATAGATTTTTGTACTGAGATAAAAATATCACGTCAATTACATTATATCTGCTCCCACAGACCATTTAAACTTCTATTGTATTCTATTCTCACTTGTGTGGGGAAAAGATGGACTAAGTCTGTGAGGCTGAATGAGACTCGGAATTTTTATCATTTCCTTGTGGGGTGGTGGAAGAGAGCAATTTGTTTTTTCTTCATTGAACCCCTTCTTTCCATGTATTGTGGAGTTTCAGTCAGCAGACTGGAGATTTGCAAGTCCTCCAAAGACTGCTGCTGTAAAACCACTTTTGCAAGATCAGACCTTTGCTAATTACATTACTAACATCTATTAACTTTTCCATTCATTGCCAATTTTCATTCATTTCTTAAGGCTAATACGAATTGCAACTTTAAAAAAAAATAATAATTCTAAATAGGCCAAAGGCAAGCAATCTGGGAACCCAAATGGTCTATTTCCCCTCCTGATAACACATCTCTCATTAGACACATTCACAGAGGAGGGGAAAATTCCCCCCAAAGAGCTGGCACTGCAAATTATTATTTTTATAAATTATATTTGTTCTAGGGTTATTGAATATACTGTGTATGTGTGTTTTTAACTTAAAATGAGAGTTTGGGGACAATTGACTTGGTAAGAAGTCTCAATGGAGAATTTAAAATGAGGGAAAACATGGTGAAGAGGAAATAATAGGGGAGTAAAGTACTAGATCTTGAAAAGTAACCTGGGACAAACCAAAGGGATTTTTATTAAACATGGTCTTTGTTAAATTTGTTGTGGGTACAACTAGCACAGATTCCAAAAATATTTGGCTATTTAAGAAAATAATTGCTTTTTTTAAATAATTCCTCTGCCTGGTGTGTTATTTATTTTTTAGTTACAATTATCATATCAAAATGCTAGCTAAAATAAAATAAATGTATCCTAATTTGATACAAAGAAGAATGAACTTTTATTTCCTTATTTATTGGTTTGGTAAGAATTTATTGACATGTCTATTTCCTGGTTAGGAAAATCAGAAGCCTAACCTTCCTGACTGCACTAATTTCTGGGATTTCAGGCCCCAGGTGTTTCCATTATTCAAAATTGCGCTTGTGCTTCTACTTTGTAGAACTTGTTTGTAAACATTGTCAGAACCTTATTAGGAGGATTCTATTTTATTATAGAACTAAAGTGCCAGTACACAAAATTTGTGCATGGGTGCAGTCCCTAGGACTGGCTGGTGATTAAAGCATGAGTGTAAAGTAGGGGTGTCGAACTCAATCAGAGAAGGGGCCAAAATCTAAAATCCAGCCTAAATCGCGGGCCGAATGGTTTACTGAACAGTCATAAACTGTCATTGTGATGGAAACACAGTGGAGTGCAGTGATGACAGCGAGGTGCGGGCCACATTGCAAGGCCTGGCGGGACGGATTTGGCCCGCGGGCCTTGTGTTTGACACATGTGGTGTAAAGCATGAAAGGGCAGTCCCAGCTGATTTCTGGGCCCTGAGCAGTACCTGGGCTCCCAGGCCCCTATGTGGTTCCCTCCACCTGAGTATCAGGGCCCAAGTCCCCACATGGAAATGCAGTGAAGGCAGCCGGATGCCATGGGCAGAGGTGCAGCATAGGCCTTTGGGCCACTCTGCAGTGCCACACAGAAGCTGGGCAAGCAGCACGCTCTCTCTGGCTGGCCTCAGAGACCAGCTCCTGTGCAAACCCACAGGGCACCTGATGAGCTCTAGCAGTCCCTGCAGCTGTGGCCCGGCTCACATGGAAGAGGCCACATGGGTTCGGGATGGGATGCTCATTGGTACCCAACACCTAATCTTGGGGGCTTCCTTGGCACATGAGCCCTGGTGTCCTGGGGGAGGGGAGCAGGGGGAGTGAAAGTTAGCTTGGTGGGAACCCCATATTCTCACTGTACCTCTGTTCCATTGCACCTGCCCCCAGGTAGCCAAAGAGAGGTCACAGCCCCAACCCAAGCACCTAGGGAGGTTGGTTGCCACTCCTGGTGGTCAGCGCATGTCATAGCAAGTAGTCAAACTCCCAGTCTCCTAGTAGAACACCCAGTTTAATGGTCATTTGAGAGGGAAATTTGCATATTAGGCTTTTATTATATAGGACTAGAGGTTTGGTGCACAAAATTTGTGCAAAGGGGGTGTACCTCAATCCAGCCTGCACCTCTCCAATCTGGGACCCCTTGATGGATGTCCAACTGCCTGTTTAGGCCCCATCTCCCTTAGGATCAGTTGGACATCCCTCTCACAATCTGGGACTGCTGGCTCCCAGCTGCTTTCCTGCTTATCTGATTGCCCCCAACTGCCCTCCACTACTGGCCTGGTCACCCCTAACTGCCCTCCCTTGCTGGCCTAGTTGCCTCTAACTCTCATTTCTTGAAGGCCTGGTCACCCCCAACTTCTCTCCCTTGCCAGCCTGGTCACTCCTTATTGCCCTCCCCTGCCTACATGGTTGCCTCAAACTGCCCTCCCCATGCAGGCCTTGTCTCCCCTAATTGACCTCTCCTGAAGGCCTGGTTTCCCCAACTTCCCTCCTTTGCAGGCCAGGTTGCCCCCAACTGTTTTCCCCTGCAGGCCCGATCCTCCCCAACTGCCCTTCTCTGCCGGCCTGTTTGCCCCTCACTGTCCTCCCCTGCAGGCATGGTCACCCCTAATTGCACTCACCTGCAGGCCTGGGTCCCCCCCCCCCCAAATTGCCCTTCCCTGCAGGCCCAGTTGCCCCCAACTTCCTTCCTCTGCCAGCTTGGTCACCTCTAACTGCCCTCCCCTGCATGATTGATCACCCCCAACTGCCCTCACTTGCAGGCCTGATTGCCCACATCTGCCTTTCCCTGCTGGTCATCTTGTGGCAGCCATCTTGAGTCCACATGGGGGTGGCTATCTTGTGAGTTAAGAGTGATGATCAATTTGCATATTATTCTTTTATTAGATAGGATGGACTAAGGCTGAAGGGAGTAAATAGAATGGTCTAGGAGTTAATAAACGCTCCTTCATATGCAAGTAAATAACAATTTGGTTGAGATAATAAACATGCTTACTGTCCTTAAAGCAATATGAAGTACATAGGCAATGTTATATGTGTGCCAGCTATACAGGTGTGGCATCCATTTATGGGACATTGTCACTTCTGATTCATATGTTGACCTTAAAATTTGGGAGCTGAAATAATGTGCATAAACAGAAGTGATTTATCCTCACCTACAATAACCTTAACCTTCAAGACCTGTCTCTCTGAGTTTCTTTTCCTTCAACACTTTCAGATTTTACAGAGCTGGGGAAGGGTCTGCTATGGGATCACTCTAATGACCACTCAAAGGCTTGGTGCCTCCATGTGGCAGTTTTTGAAGAGCCTACTGCCCCATATTTTTACTTTCATCTTATTAGGGGGGAAAAAAAGTGCCTTAACAAAGAGGAGAGAAGTTAGAAATAAAATGCACTTTTATTGTAAATACAAGCCTTACAAGAATTGCAAACACAATTAAGTCACTGCTTTTATTATGCAACTAGAGACCCAGTCCATGGAATTTATGCACAGGTAGTGTCCTAAACTCCTAGTTGAGGGGACAATTTGCATATTAGGCTTTTATTATGGATAAAATAGAGTTCATGAGCTGTGACCAAGAGGATGCCTCTGGGGACATGGGAATGAATTTGTGGGATGAGAGTTGACTCCTGTGTCTCAAAAGAAATCTTTCTATCTGCTGCTTAAGGTGCAAGAGGGTATCTCACTTTGGAGAAAGTTTGGTCATGTCTGATATTGCAAGGATGCACAAATCTTCATCCCCAACATGCCAGACAGGGCTGTGCAGGGAAGGTTGGAACTCTGAGTAAGCTTAAGATTGATAATTAGGAGAGACGGGGAGCTCTGGGCTATAATGGTGGGCCCTAGTTGTCCAGCACACAACTCTGGGGTGATTTAGAGTAGGGGTAATATTGACTTGGTTTGTGTGAGTTTGATAAAGGAGATGGTTGAAGAGGATGTGGCCTCTGGATTGGTGGTTTGAATATCAAACATGAACTCACAGGGGAGTCATTTGCTATATTTGGGAATTAGCTCATTCTGGAAGAGGCAGACTTTCTAAAATCAAGGCCCAAAATGTCAGAGTATTAAGAATACAGAAAATAAAGTCAATACAGTGGTATATACTCAGCCTTAAAGAGGAAGGAAATTATGGCATAGGCTACAAAATGGATAAACTTTGGAGATATGGTTGGTAAAATAAAAGACACAAAAAGAACAAATAAAGCATATTTCCATTTATATGAAGTCTTAGAGTAATAAATCCAAGATACACAAATTAGGACGATGGGTTCCAGGGGCTGGTAAAGAGAATACTGGGTAGTTATTGTTTAATGAGGATGGAGTTTCTATTAATAATAATGAGAATGTCCTGGAGATGGATGGTGGTGATGATTACATAACAATGTGAATGTATCTAATTCCACTATATAGTTAAAATGGTAAATGTAATATTATGAATATTTTACCAAAATTAAAAAACCATTAAATGTTAAAAGTAAAATGAAAATAAAATAGAGGACATGATTAAGCTTACTTAAATATACTGCTTATCAAAATATAGCATTTGAAATATGACTATATGCAGCAAAGCCAATAAAAGCAAACAATTATTCAGTGCCCCAACACTAAGATTATGGAGTGTGAGAATAAAGTAAGGGAAAACAGATTTTAGAATGATAAATATGTTAGTTTCAACACAAGTGTTCTTTTTTTTAATATATTTTACTGAATTTTTTTTTTTTTTTTTTTTCTACAGAGAGAAAGGGAAAGGGACAGAGAGCTATAATAGAAACATCGATGAGAAAGAAAAGTCGATCAGCTGCCTCCTACTGGGGATGTGTCCGCAACCAATGTACATGCCCTTGGCCGGAATCAAACCTGGGACCTTTCAGTCCACAGACAGATGCTCTATCCACTGAGCCAAACCGGTTTTGGCCACAAGTGTTCTTTAGCAACCAATCAATTTCAATTTCTAGTCTAGCCTGTCATTGCTACCATTTACCACTATTCCTCCTTATGGTTGTAGTAACTTCAGGTTACTATCTACCTGACTTTTGTATTTTCGTAAGTGTTACTGCCTTTTTTTTTTTTTTTAATGTTTGTATCTTTTTTTTTTTTTCTCTTAAAAATATATATATATGTTTTTATTGATTTTGGAGAAGAAGGGAGCAGGAGAGAGAGATAGAAACATCAATGATGAGAGAGAATAATTTATCGGCTGCCTACTGCACACCCCTACTGCAGATCAAGCCTGCAACCCTGGGCGTGTGTCCTTGGCTGGAACGAACCTGAGACCCTTCATCCTGTAGGCCAACACTGTATCTTGAGAAAAACATGTAGTGCTGCAAGAGTAGTGAGCCCTCCCTAGGAAGAGGACAGAAAGTTGGACTTCCTCTCTGAGATTCAGGGAAGAGGCACTTACTCATGCCAGCTGAGTCAGCACCCCTCAAGTGACATACCATGTATACACTAAGTAGATGTAAGGAATGTGGTAAAGTGAACAATATTTGTAGCAAAGTATATATAACTTTAATCTTCAATTAGAGATTTAAAAAAATTACAAGTTGAAACTGACCAAACAAACAAACGTCCATAAGGCACTGGACACAGTTTCACTACTGAACTTATTCTAACATTCAATAATCAAAGATTTTATTTTTTTAAATAAACATAAAAAATTAAGTGAAATAATAACAAGTGTGAAGACATTACCATTAAAGGGCAAAATTCCCCACTATTATAGCTGTTATTATGTAACTAGAGGTTCGATGCACAAAATTCAAGCAAGGAAGGGCCTTGGCCCCCCGCTGCCATGGCCGGAACCCTCTCTCTCAGCCCCCACCCGCTGCGGCTTTGTCCTGAAGGAAAGCTGTCAAGACTAATTAAAAAAAAACAAACTATGCTTTTATTATTATAGATGTTTTCTAAAGATTCTATCTAATAAAGTTATTTATTAAAAACAAAGAACATATACAAATCTTAAGACTAAAGAGTAATACTTTTTATTGACAACAATTTGATTCTTGCCCAGGAAAACAAAGTTGACTTTCTGAAAATTATTGTTCATTAAAATGGTCAGGAACTAAAGAAATAATATGAATTCACCAATGTATAACATTGTTTCAACATCTAATTGAGCTTCGTAAAAAAAAAAAAAAAAAAAATATATATATATATATATATATATATATATATATATATACATACACACACACACATACAAGGGTGACTCAATTATGGGAAATTTATATTATTCAAAAATTTAATGTATTTACATCTTGAAAAGACAGAAAAATATTTCATATAAATATTTGAATTAGATTATTTTTATAGACTTTGCTTTTAGAGAAGCTTTACATTCACAGAATGAACTTAAAATGAAAGTACAGAATTTTCATATACCCCTGCCCACACAAATTAATAGCCTCTGCTATCATCATCCCCACCAGAGTAGTACATTTGTTACAATCATGAATCTATATTATCATCCAGAGTTCATGTTAGGTTCAGTCCTTGTGCTGAAAATTCCATAGGTTTGGGGAAATATATAATGGCATATGTCCACCACTCTGGTATCAAACAGGTTAGTTTCAACTGCCCTAAAATTACATGTGCTATCCATCCCTCTTGATCTCCTAACCCATGGGAATATTTAACACCTGATATTTTTACTTTCTTCACAGTTTTACCACTTCAAGAATGTTATACAGTTAAAACCATATAGTACACAGTTTTGCAGATTATCTTCTTTCATTTATTAATCTGCAGTTAAGTTTCCTCCAGAGAGAGTAATGTCAGTAAGATAGTAGAATAGATGGTCTCTCAATCATATGCCCCCTCAACAACAATAACTTATCAGCCATTTACAGATTTAAAAAGAAAAGTGCCTTTGTGGGAGCTTTGGGATCCAGGTATAAAACTGACAATCAGTATAGTCCAAGTCCAAGGCAGGCCCTTTTGGGAAGGCAGGCCTATGCCCAAGTGGCTGAGTTGATGACTATGGTCCCAGTTACACACCCAGGAAATAGCTTTATCCCTTGCTGGACTCAGATGCAACCCCATTTGGTCTTGGTCCTGCCACTAGCACCATAGGTCCCTGATCCCAGGAAGAGTCATGCCTAATCATGCCTTGGGCAATATACCCACAGTTTTTGGCCCATGTTATGGACCATGAAGTGATTCTGTGACAAAGCGCCAGCCAGCCTCACTCAATTGTGATCTGAAAGCCCGTGGAGGCAACCCTGTGAAACTCAGTCTAACTTTAGATTTTAAGATGGTCCTGAAATTTGACTCCAGTACCTCCAGCCACAGATCATGAGCAGTTCTGCCTGCCAACTTTGGTCCGACAGCAGATCCCAAAATGGCTCTGTGACTCAGCTCCAGCCCCTTTCAGCTATGTCTATGAGTAGTCCTGCCCACCTAGGGATTGTTTGGGAGACATGTGTGCCACTAGAGACAAGTTGTATATTTTTGTCCCACTGTTCATCCTGAAGCATCCCTGGGCCTTGATTTAATTCTTTCTCAGCCATGGTCCAGGGCCAGTTTCTGCCTGCCTAAGGACCCACCTAGTAATTTGGAAAGAGATATACTGTCCACACAACTGGTAAGCCGCACTCTGTCTGTGTACCCAACTGCAGACCCTGAGGCAGATTCTTGTCCCCAAACCAGTTCTTCTGAGCAAGGTCCAAGAGAAACTTTAAGACAGGATTCACGTATGCCTGAGGCCCTGGTTACAAGCCCACCAATAGCATACCCCACTGCAAATTACATGATCTCTAATTCAAAACATAAAATCTTTTCTTTATGTCATGCCATTCTCTCAGAAAAAAAGGTTACAAAAATGTAAATTTTGATTCTATAACGAAGATAATTTTGAACTGTTAAAATTTGCTTTAAAAAAAAAGAATATTTGCACTGAGATAAACTGTGACATTAAAAGAGTTAAAATTAAAGTGTGTCAAAGTTCTGGTTCCTTTGGGACTTCTAATTTTTCAGAGTCTAGTTACCTTTAGAAACTTCAGGATTAGAGACACAAAACGTTTGTTGTTGTTGTTGTTGTTTATATATTTTTTTACAGAAAGGAAGGGAGAGGGATAGAGAGTTAGAAACATCGATGAGAGAGAATCATTGATCAGCTGCCTCTTGCACACTCCCTACTGGGGATAAGCCCACAACCATGGTACATGCCCTTGACCGAAATCAAACCCAAGACCCTTTAGTCCCTAGGCTGACGTTCTATCCACTGAGCTAAACTGGTTTCGGTGACACAAAACATTTTTCCTACAGAGATGGTGGTAGTTGTGATGGTGGAAGTAATGGAGTTTTGCTCTTCATCATGTTAACTGATCATTTTGGTGTCTTTCTAGTTTTGTAATATTGCAATCATGCTTGATAAAATCAGTGTATTATAGTGAACACTAGAGAGATTCACTCATTACTACAGTGATCCTCAACAAAACCACTTAATTTTTCATAAATTTATTTACTAATATGTATAACAGTGGGAATGCTACCTTTACCTACAAATTACAAAATACCTAGCTGATGCATAACATTAAGAAGAAAAATAAAAGTACTAGAAAGAAAGAAACCAAGATGGCAGCATAAGTAAACACCTAAACTTCTGCCTCACACAACAATTTCAAAACTACAACTAAAAGACAAAACAGACATCATCAAAAAACACAGGAAGGGTGTCTGAATAGAAATTCTACAACTAGAAGGAAAGAGAAAAGCACACTGGAGCTGCGAAAGGCAGAGGTACAGAGGCATGTACAGAAAGGGCTGGAAACTGAGTACACAGCTGGCTTTCTCAACTGGGAGGGAGTCAAAAGCTCCTGACTACTCTGAACTTTAGTTCTGGGCGACATTCTAGGAACCCAGACTCATTTAGGGAGAAACTGGACTGTCTTGCAGTGAGCGAAACTTGAGGGTGGCTTCCTCTCAGAAGTGTTTGCAGCAATTACCACAGGACGCTGAAACCCAGGGGCCTCTTAGGGCAGGGCTGATGGGAAGTCATTACTGTTCACTCTGCCCTGAGATCCTGCCCCATGAAGCCATTGCTGTTTGTTCCCCCCTGAGACTCCACCCCATCCAAGCTGAGCCCAGAGCCTTTTCTATATGAATGGCCTGGTCCTTTAAATTCTAAATTTACCTAACAACTGAAGCTGAGTCAGTGAGACCCAGAACATCCAAAAAAAGGCCCAAGGCCCCACAAAAGTTTGCATTGCTTCACAGCTGTGTTTCATCTAGGCACCTCCACACCCCCCCAAAAAATAAATAAATAAAAATAGGAATCTCCAGATCTCTTTGTAGCTCCTGTTGAGTGGCCTCAGGCAGAGGCTAAATTTGCATCTCTTTGGAGATCCAAGAGCCAGTGTACCCATGGGTCAGAGTGAAACCATCCAGATTACAACTCCTCAGATCCATAAGGGACACACTAAAGGGAAGACTCAGTGAGCACCAAAGCCCCAGTGAAGCAAGTCTTGTCTCATAAGGGTGTCTCCAGCACAGAAGTTCTCCCAACATAGACACAGCTGATTATCACAGCCAATTGGCCTGGAGGTCAATTCCTCCCAGTGATACCAACAACAATCAAGGCTTAACTACAACAAGACTGTGCACACAGCCCACAAAGGGGTGCACCAAGAGTGTCGCCTCAGGTAAATGGGGAGGCTGAGTCACTGGACCCTATAGGACACCTAGCACACAAAGCCACTCTATCAACTCAAAGAAGCAACCAAAATGCAGAAACAAAGAAATAGGTCACAAATAAAAGAAATGAATTAAAGCAAACAACTGGATATATAGTTCAAAACCATGGTTATAAGCTTTTTCAATAATTTTCTAGAAAAGGCCAATCAATTTAGTGAGACCCTCAAGGATATGAAAAAAAGACCAACTAGAAATTTAGTACACAGTGATGAATATAAAAAAATAATATACACAGATCCAACAGCAGACAAGAGGATTGCAAGAATCTAGTCAAAGATTTGAAATACAAAGAAGAAGAAGGAAAAAAAAAGACCCAACCAGAAAAGCAAAAAGAATATAGAATCCAAAAATACAAAGATAGTATATGGAGCCTCTGGGATAACCTTAAGCATACCAATATCTGAATTATGGGGGTGCCAGAAGAAGAGAGAGAGAGCAAGAAACTGAAAACATAATTGAAGAAATAATGATAGAAAACTTTTTCCACCTGGTGAAAGAAATAGACTTACAAGTCCAGGCAGTACAGAGAAGCAGAAACAAAAGGAATCCAAAGAGGAACACACTAAGCAAATCATAATTAAAATTCCAAGAGCAAAAGACAAAGAAAAATTATTGAAAGCATCAAGAGAAAAACAGTTAGTTACCTACAAGGGGGCACCCATACAATTGTCAGCTGATTTCTCAACAGAAACTATGCAGGCCAGACAGGAATGGCAAGAAATATTCAAAGTGATAAATAGCAAGAATCCACAACCAAGATTACTTTACCCAGCAAAGCTATCATTCAGAATTGAAGGTTAGATAAAGAGTTCACAGATAAGAAAAAGCTAAAGGAGTTCATCACTACCAACCCAGTATTATATGAAATGATGAAAAGTATTCTTTAAGAAGAGGAAGAAGAAACAAAAGGTAAAGATAAAAATTATGAACAACAAATACATATCTATCAACAAGTGAATCTTTTTGGAATAAAAAATCTGATCAACAGAATAAACTGGTGAATATAATAGAATCAGTGCATAGAAAGGAAGTGTACTGACAATTCTTGGGGGGAAAGGGGTGTGGAGGATGCAGAAAGAGACAGGACAAAAATTGTAGACCTATGGATGACGACAGTGGGTTGGAGGTAAGGGTAGAGGGGGGGGTGAGAACCAGGTGAAGGGGAGCTATGGGGGTGGGGGTGAGGAACAATTGTAATAATCTGAACAACAAAGATTTATTTTTATTTTAAAAAAAGAAACAGAATACTCATTACTCTCAGATTAAATGATTTTTACATAAAAAAATCCAAAATAATCCTATATAAAAAGAGGTAATATGCAAATTTACCATTACTTAAACATACAAGATGGCCATCCCCATGTGGTCAAGATAGCCACCCCCATGTGTACACAAGATGGCCACCACAAGATGGCTGGCCAGGGAGGGCAGTTGTGGGTGATCAGGACAGGAGGAAAAGGCAGTTGGGGGCAAATAGGACTTCAGGGGAGGGCATTTGGGGGGAACCAGGCTGGCAAGGGAGGGCAATTGGGGTGACCAGGCTTGCAGAGAGAGAAGTTGTGGGGACAAGGCCTTCAGGGGAGGACAGTTAGGGGCAATCAGAAGGAGAGGGCAGTTAGTGGTAACCAAACCAGGCTGGCAAGGGAGGGAAGTTAGGGGTGACCAGGCCAGCATGGGAGTGCTGTTAGGGGCTACTGGGCCAGCACATGAGGGCAGTTGGGGGCAACCAAGCCTTCAAGGAAGGCAAGGGAGGGCAGTTATAAGCAATTGGGCTGGCAGGTGAGCAGTTAGGCATTGATCAGGCTGGCAGGGGTGTGTTAGGGAGTGGTTAGAGAGTCATCAGGCTGGCAGGCATAAGCGGTTAGGGGCACTCAGGCAGGCAGGCAGGTAAGAGAGTGGTTGGGATCCAGTAGTCCTGGATTGTGAGAGGGATGTTCCATATTGGATAGGGTGCAGCCTGAGCTAAGGGATACTCCCCCCCATGCATGAGTTTTGTGACCGGGCCTCTAGTATACAAATAATGATTTAAATTAATAAGACAACTTAGCAATATTAAAGGGGGAAAGTACAGTGCAAAAAATAAATTTCCATTTAATAGCAATAAAAATACAATAGTTTTAAAAAATAGCATTCGCCTAAATATATCAAATAGTTAATACATTTAATAAATATGTAAAAAAATGCAGAGCATTGTGAAATATTAAATTAGATTATGACAGACTAAACAAATGAAGATATATACTTCATTCATGAATCAAAAGACTAAATATTGCACAGATATTATTTTTTTCTAAATCTATATATAAAAGCCAAGTGGCCTGAACTAGGGAACGACCAAAATGACCAGAACAACCACTGGCTACCTCTCCCAACCCAATCGGGGACAGGGTTGGCAGACCTGGCCCCCAATTGACCCTCTCACCCTAATTGGGATGGGGCTAGCTGGCCAACCTCCCATATCCCCTCCCTGCCCCTTGGCTGGCCTGATTGGCCCCCATTGAGGCAGGCTGTCCAGACCCCAACTGTGCATGAATTCATGCGCTGGGCTTCTAGTCTATATAATAAAAGCTTAAGCAACCATTACTTGAATCAGAATAGCCAGTCACTATGATGCACACTGACCACCAAGGGGAAGACACTCAATGCAGGAGCAACACCCTGGTGGTCAGTCTGCTCTCACAGGGGAAGCACCGCCCAGCCAGAAGCTGGGCTCATGACTGGCAAACACAGCTGCCACAGCAGGAGCCTCTCTCAACTACACGGCAGCACTACTGACGATTGGCTGCAGGCATAGTGGGCCAGGATGAGCACCTGGCCCTGATTGGGACTCCTAGCTGGCCTCCTGCCACTTGGTGCACTGCTATATCCTTTGGGTGATGTCTGACTGCCAGTTTAGACAGTCAAATGTCGCCCAAGAAATGACCAATTGCCCTCTTAGGGTCGATCCTGCAGGGATCAGGACTAAGCCAGCAGTCAAACATCCCCCAAAGGGTCCCAGACCGTGAGAGGGATGTTCAACAGTCAGCTTAGTCCCGGTCCCAGTGCCATTCTCTGTAAAAGGCAGTCAGTCTGAACAACTCAGTGACTTAGGGAAGCACAGGGAACTCAGGGTGAGCCTACTTCTGTGCTTGACTCACCCCACTCGATGGTGTTCACAGGACAGTCCATGATGGCTCACCCTATGTATAGGACTCTCTTTCACAGCCCGCATAGAAAGAGTTCCAATTCAGGGTTCAAGTTCTGGAGAAGGGCTGCACACATATGAAAAGAGACTTGAAGAAATTTAATTTGGTGATGGTGAAATGGGGTCCAGGCGGTAGTCCAACTCTAGTGGGAGAACTACTCCCTGCTCTGGCCCTGCCATCCCCCTTTATTGAGGCTTTGCGGAAAACATCTTAGGCAATATAAACAGAAATTTACATGTAGCCTTTAGGCGGGAAATAACAGAAACTTTCACGGGACAAAGTAGATTCTGCTTCAGCTAACAATATCTCAACTAAAGGTTAGAGCAATTAAGGTTGTTGACCAGCCTTCCTGGCTTCCTGTCAACATCTCTTTTTTAGTGAAACTGATTTGTTTTCCAGCACCTGGGCACGTGCAGCAGCTGCTGAAGCTGGAGCAACAGGTTATGAAACAGCAGAAGGCCATCCAGACACAAGCCAGCAGTCAGATATTTCCCAAGACTGTGAGAGGGCAGAGGCTGGGCTGAGAGACTCATGCCCCAGTACACTAATTTCATGCACCAGGCATCTAGTCCTTCCTAATAATGAGGGAATATGCAAATTCACAGTCACATCATCACAAAGATGGCAAGATGGCTGCACCCACAGTGAAATCAGAGTTCCCGTAACGAGCCTCAAGAAGGAATCAGCAGGGACCTGCTGGTATGTGGTGCTGGGCGAGAGCAGGGAACCTGATCCTGTTCCCCATACCTGCTAGAGCTTGACAGGGGACCTCAGGCTTGCTCCCCCTGTCCCAGGCTGGGGGACCTCAGGCCATACTCCCCACCCCAACCTAGGGGACCTGAGGCTGCTCCCCTCCACCAGGTGGGGCTTAATGGGGGTTAGGCCAGCCGGGTCTGGATCTTGCCCAATGGGGAAGGGGCCGGCTGGGTCTGGGTCTCGCATAATTTTGAGTGCCATTGGTGAGTGGGGACTTGATTCTGGGTCCCGCATTGTCCCCCAGATTCTGACAGGAGGAAGATTTCCATATACATTTTACTAATTTTCTTTAATTTCTGACACTTCTAATACAGAGAAAGGGCAAAATAGCAATATTAAAATATTTCCTCTAATTAATTCCCCTTTGATATGCACAAATTTCATACACTGAGCCACTAGTTTATATAT
This sequence comes from Pipistrellus kuhlii, assembly GCF_014108245.1. Lineage (NCBI taxonomy): Eukaryota > Metazoa > Chordata > Mammalia > Chiroptera > Vespertilionidae > Pipistrellus > Pipistrellus kuhlii. Next base: position 95,726,864 of record NW_023425515.1, read on the forward strand.
AAAATCACTGTATCTCACAAAGTTCCAAAAGGACTTTTTCCATGAAAGTTAACAAACTAATTATAAATTTGTATACCACCTGAAGAAGATTAAAGACCTTGTTCTATAATATATCAAGTCTTATTATAAAAGTATGTTATATTATTAGTACAATGACACAAAAATGGACAAAATCAATATATGAACACTTAATTTATGACTGATGTAGTGTTGTTAAGCAATGGAAAAGGTGAGCCTTTTCAATATATTATGTGGAGATGATTTTGGCCCAATGTAGTTAATTATTGTGTACTTTTTCACTATGTGTCTTAATTTGGAAAACAAATTATAGAAAAATTTTATCTATATAAAAATAATGTAAAATTTGACTACTATCTCACACCATACACAGACTACTATTCTGGGAAGAGAGTAGAGCTAACTGCAGAATTGGGGGAAACAAAAGAATTTTAAAAAATAATAATGACCCATCATGAACCCAGAGCAAGCATATTTGAACATGATACAATAAGAGCAAACTATAAAGCTAAACACTAGGTTAACAATAAAATAAAAATCTTCTGCTGATCACATAATAACTCAGAATGAAAAAACTAGCCACAAAGTATGATTGTCATTTGAAAGCTGTTTAGAAACATGTGTTGGGGAAACAAAGACAACAGGAGAGATCAAAATGAGGATGCCAAAATAATTTTGCCTCTCACACCCATGGCTATAGTAAACAGATAAATATAGAACTTCATATTCAAGACCTTTTTTATCACAGTTTCTTTTAATCAATACATTATGTCCAGCTTTCAACAAAAAAATGAAAATGCATGCTAAGAACAAAGATAGTTTGAAAAAACAGACAAGCATCAGAACTAGACTCCAAGATAACTGAGATGTTAGAATTATCAGATTAAAAATGTAAAATAACTATGATTAAAATGCTAAAGGTTATTATGGAAAAAGTGTGCAGTATTTATTCCATATAATAGCCATTTATATGCTACAATCTATTATATGAAAGATCACATAGAAAATGTAAACAGAGAGATGAAAACTCTTAGAAAAAATAACAAGGAAATGCCCCAAATCAGAATTGCAGAATGCTTTTGATGAGTCCATCAATAGACTAGACACAGGCAAGGTAAGAATCAGTGAGCTTGAAGAAATGTCAATAGAAATTTCTAAGATCAAACTATTAAGAGAAAAAGGAAAGACAAAATAGACTATCCAAACACTGTAGGACAATTACAGAAGATGTAACATATACCCAATATGGATACCAAAAGGAGAAGAAAAAAAAATGAGAGAGAGAGAGGAGAGAGAGAGAGAGGGAGAGAGAGAGAGAGAGAAGGAAGGATTTTTTTCTCTCCAATCTCAGTTCAGATTGGATGTGTTTTGCTTCCCCGTCTTTTAATTAAAAAGTTCAGTCCTCTGCTTCTCCTCATCAACTGTTGAAAGCTTCCATATTGTTTTTATTATAGCTATACTAGAATCTAGGTACATGAAATTGGAGCACTTGGGGGGTGTCTCTCAGCCTGACCTACACCCTCTCACAGTCCAGGATCCCTCCAGGGATGTTCAATTGATGGTTTAGACCTGCAGGAAGTAGGCCTATACTGTCAGTCAGACATCATTAGCACTGCAGCAGTGGCAGAAGAGAATTCCACCATGGCTGCTGTGCTCACCAGCTATGAGCCTGGCTCAGACCTTCTGGCTGTGCAGTGCTCCCCTATGGGAGCACACTGACCACCAGGAGGCAGCTCCATGTTGAGTGTCTGCCCACTGGTTGTCAGTACACATATGACTGGTCATTCTTCTGTTTGGCTTGATTTGCATATTAACCTTTTATTACATTGGATTATTCTTTATTTCTTCCTGATCCTTACATAGGTTTTTTATTTTCTCATCCACCCAGTTTATGAATGTTTGACCTTCATTCTGAATTCTTTTTCTCACCTATTGCATGCCTCTATTTCATTTAGTTCCTTTTCTGGCAATTTCCCCTTTTCTTTCCTTTGGGGGTTGTTCTTCTGTCTCCCCATTTTTGCTCTCACCTAAGAATCTAGGTGTTGAGTCACACAGGGCCTGTGGCTGCAGCAGTGGGCTTGATGGAGTGTTGCATGGTTGTGGTTGGTGGCTTCTCCTTAGATGGTCTTGGGCAGTGTCTACTCCTGGGGTTGTCAGAGATGGTGGTTGCTCCTCAGGTGGGTGTGGTATAGCCACTCTTCACTTGGTCACAGGGTGGCAGCTTCTCATGGGGAGGCTGCTTCTCACATGTTCATGTGAAGGCTGCTCCTTGGGAGGTCACATGGCAGCTTCTCATCTCACAGTGATAGTAAGTGGCTGCTTCTTAGGTAATCACAGGCAGCATCTGCTCCTTGGGCAGTCACAGGCAGTGGCTATACCTCAGGTGGTCATGGATGGCAGCTGCTCATGTGGTTGTGGAGTGACCACAGAGTCCAGAGCTGCTAGATAAGGTTCAACTGTCCATACATATGGTCATAGAGCCTTTAGGCTGCTCTGGAGTGATTTTCTGTCAATATCACTCCTCAGGTCACAAAATTTACAACGCTTCTGGCATTTCTTTGTGAGGTCTGATTTATGTTTCATGCTCAACAAATGCCTTTGAGGGAACCTCATATTTGTAGAGTTTTTCAAATGTTTGAATAAATATAATTGATAGCATAAAAACAAGCAATTGTAAATTGCTAAAAATTTTAATAAAGAAACACATTCCCATTGTAAAACAAATAAATCTAATAAAAGTGGGTATAACTGGAAGACTTTCAGGTTTAAATCAACTTTTTATGTATCTAAAGATTAGAAGCTGTCAGATGTCTTATTATGCAAAACTAATACATCCTATATGAGTAAAACTTAAAACATATGTGGAAAGAATTGTGATTATAGTGCCAGAGATATTGAATGAGAGCAAATGAGCATAAATAAAGGATTAATTTGAAGTGGAATGTTAGAAAACTTAGTGAATTTCTCCAAAATAGATGAGTAAATTTTAATTACATTTTCTTCTAACTAAAATTAATTTACTTTTGAAATAGTGAAACTTTGCTTCTCTACCATGTTATTAATTTGTTATTCATTTTGAGAAGGAGTAACTGGTTGGATAAGTATGGTGATATTTCACAGTATGTAATAATGTTCTTAAAATACCTAACAATGGCCTAAAATGTAAAACACATATTATAAAAGGAGTTATTTGTTTTCAGGACTTAGAGTGGTTACTTTTAAAGCCACTTAATGCTTAAAGACTGATGTGGAATTTATAAACACTGAATCTTAAATCCTTTATTCTCTACTCCCAAAAGTTTTTTTGTTTCTTTGTGTGTGTGTGTGTGTGTGTGTGTGTGTGTGTGTAACATTACATTTTTGGATGGTAATCCACATGTACTGAAAATATACTTTTGGAATGTATACTAATATACGTAATACTTAAATGTTTCCAATTTCTAGTATAAAACTAAGGCCAAAAATAATTTTCTAACCAACACAATAATGTTGACTTAATATTATTCAGGGGAAATAGATTTTAAATGTAAGCCTATGAGAGACTTATACTTACCTTTTTAAATTCCTGGAGTCTTTTGTTGGCTAAAATATTTCTAAGTAAGGCAAATCATTACACCTTTTTCAAAAAATTTTACCACTAATTTGTAAGGAAAGGGAAGAATGCCCAAAGATTTTTACTAAACATTACCTTTAAAGGATAAATCATGGGTTGGGTTGTAGATGGAGCTATCTGATCAACACATAGTATGATGGGAAGACAGTTAGAAATACTGGGAGCAAAGAGATACTGGGTACTTTACACTGAGAGCTAATGGGGAAAAAACATAAGTCTATATGGGTAGAGAGAACATAATGGGGAGAGGGACTTCTGATACTTTAGTACTGAAATTGTATACTCTCTCTGCTTGTGTAATCACCCTCAGAAATCTCATCTAACACTTATAATCAGAAAAGAGACACTACCATCTGTGGTTGTTGCAAATTTCCTTTCTACCACCTGTAGGAGAAATGTACTAACCAATAAGCTTCATTTTATTTTTTTAATGTTTTTCTGGTCTCTGTGATTTTTTTAAAATATATTTTTATTGATTTCAGAGAGGAAGGGAGAGGGAGAGAGAAACATCAATGATGAGAGAGAATCATTGATTGGCTGTCTCCTGCACCATCCTCACTGGGAATTGAGCCCATAACCTGGGAATATGCCCTTGACTAAAATCGAACCTGGGACACTTCAGCCCATAGGTCGATACTATACTTTATTTTTAAAAAAGATTTCCTGCCCTAGACGGTTTGGCTCAGTGGATAGATCATTTGCCTGTGGACTTAAAGGTTCTGGGTTTGATTCTGATCAAGGGCATATTCCCAGGTTGCAGACTAAATCCCCAGTTTGGGGCATGCAGGAGACAACTGATCAATGATTCTCTCTCATCATTGATGTTTCTATATCTTTCTCTCTCTTTCTCTTTGAAATCAATAAAAAAGTATTTAAAAATAATAATAAACAAATAATAGAAACCATTCCTCTTTTTAATTTTTATTTACTGATGTCTGAGAAAGAGAGAAAAAATATCTATTTGTTTTTCCACCACTTATTTATTCATTAATTGGTTGATTCTTTTATGTACCCTGACTGGAAATTGAACCAGCAACCTTGGGGTACAGGAATGATGCTCTAAATAACTGTGGGCCAAAGCCAACAATAAGCTTTCTTTAGCAACTTTTAGCATTTTAAAATATTTTATTTGAAGGAATCTGAGATTCCACATTAAGAATTAAATAGTAAGAAGTTTGAAATCTGGACTCTCTTATTCAGTCTTATTAACTAGACCACCACTATAAACACAGTCTCAGGTGTATCAAATACCTTCCTCTATAGTAAAATCTCTAACCCAATCTCTGGCTTAAATATGTAACTAGAGAGATTTTGTGTGCAAACTATGGGAATTCTCTCATATCAAAGCCGAATGCCATGCTAAGTTTTTTTGTGTGTGTGTGTCTGTGTTTGTTTGTTTTTGTTTTTTTGGTTTTTTTTGTGTGTGTTTTTCTTCCCTCAGATGGGATGGAGAGCAAACAACTATAGATCAAGTTGTTCTTTGTGAATCTAATTCAATGTCCCCTTGTGTGGTGAAAAAATAGGAGTGTTTGTGTCTAATGGAGGTTATAATAGTAACTGTGTCAAATATAGAACTAGCATAAACTGTTGGATGGATTTTTATATGGGCGAAAATGGTGCTAAATATTGCTTTTTAAATTTGCAAAATAACATAAACTACTACAAAAAAAAACCCCAATAAACAAAAAACTCCTGTAAACATAATAAAATTACTAAAATAATGTTAAATATGCTTATTTTTTTCATGTAATTGAATTTCTTCATAAGAACTATTGAGATTAATATATATATCCTGTGCCTACACAGAATTATAAAAAGGTCAGCATGATTTGGAGGCTCCTTAAGGCAGAAATTGCAAAATAATTATTTTGTCTCCCTCCTTGTAAGTTGTGGTTCTTACCACACTTATAGAGTGTTGAACTTGAGTAATAGGACCATTAGCGCTCTTTTTCAGGAGCCAGTTCCTTAGGTCTCACTAGGTCCAGCTGGGGATGACTCACAGAGGAAGTGGTAGAGATTAGGGTGTATGGGAGGAAATCAGAACAGCAGAGGAATAAAGCAAATCAACCAACCATTACCTTTTGTGCCAAACAGAACAATGGCTTAACAACTGTGGTTCAGAATGATCCTTCTTATTCCACTCATTTGTGCTATTCCCGTTAGAAGGACCACCAGGAAACCTGTGAATCACTATGGAACACACACCGGAATCCATGGCACATCTCAATTAATATTCCCTCGTGACTCAACTGGAACAATGAGGAGCATCAAGCAGTTTAATCTCCGGTAATAATTCCTTTTGTAAGGTTGAGAGGTTTTCCCCTTGAATTGGGTTTTTTAAGATCGGATTTTCAAAATTAGTTATTCTATGTATTTCAAAGCAGAGAGCCTACGTTTTATGAACACATGCATACATCTAGGTAGTACATAATAAAGTCTGTGTGTTAGTTGAATCATTGCTGTTATCTGTAATTTTTACTTGCTCTGAAATAAAACCAGTCTTTTATTACCAGTTGTAACTAAACCACACAGTTGTTAAAACTCTTCTTTCAATTTTCCCTAAATGGTTGGAAATGTAAATGGGTCCTTTATTTCACTCAGTAGAACTTAATTTATCAAAAATTTTTAAAATTATTAAAAAGCTTTATTGCAGACCCTTAGCTTAGTTACTGATAATTGAAACATTTGATGGGTTTTAAAAAATTACATGTTCTCAAGTGTTTATGAATATATATAATATAATACATATGAATAAATTTATTTGGTGAAGAGAAATATTATTTTTTCATTATTTTATTTAACTACAATGAGCTACAAATTTTGACTGGTATACAGAGCAACTTAATTTGTTATTGGTTGGTAACAAACAAATAAACATAATATTAAAATCAGAATATTCTGAATAGCAGCAGATTACTTGTAATTTTGATAATATTCATATCATTACTTAAGAGATGAGTGTCTTTTCTTTGATCCATATTCTCTGAGAAATTATCTTAAAATTGTACAAATATTAGAAGCTGTAGTTTTAGTGTTTAATGAAAGTAATGGTAATTTCCTGATAACATTATATGCTTAGATTGCTTAAAGTAAACTTTTAAAATTAAATACCAAGATTTTTAATGCCTATTCGCTGTCTCTGGACTTCTGTTAGCCCAGTGCAACACATAGCACTAATGTCTACATGAATTGGTTTACTCAGGATGCTATTCATTAAAATTCTTAAAGCAGCATTTATAAAAGCTTGCTCAGCCATTCTAATACTCTAAATTTACCAAGTGCTCAGTCTGATCTTGGTCCCCAGGGAACTCACCAAGCTTAATGCCTCCTCTGAACTGCCAGTATCTTATTTGGGGGAGAAATAAAATTAAACTGGTAGCTTGTCAGTTGTCCATTAATTATAGCCATCAAGTAATAGGTTCTCTAAGAAAGAAGTTGAGAATGGAGAGAAGGTGATTGGCCTGACTGGTTAATATGGAGAAAATGCTGCTCTAATAATAGTGTTTATTCAACAAATATTTATTGGGCATCTACCATGGGCAAGGCATTGTTCCAGCAACTTAGAGTTTTATAATAAAAACTAGAGGCTTGTTGCACGAAGAGATTCATGAAATAGGCCTTCCTTCCCTTGGCTTCCAGCACCCGTTTTCCTCAAGCAACCGGGACCCAGGCCTTCGCTCCAGCCAGAGTCTCTGCTGCAGACTCCAGTCAGTTCATCTTTGCTGCTTTGCTGCAGGCTCTGGCCAGAGTCTGCCATCTTTGCTGCAGACTGCTGTCTTCATCTTCACTTCAGACTCGGAAGCCTGCAGTCTTATCTTCGCTGTGACACTCTGCTCCTGTAGAACCCTTTGTCCCCCACCCTCCCTCTGATAGCAGGTGTCCTGGAGCAGCTGGGAGGCCGCCATCTTTGAACTTCTAATTTGCATAATCACTCTGATTGGCTGTGGGCATAGCAGAGATCAATTTACATGTTTGTCTATTATTAGGTAAGACTAGAGGCCTGGTGCATGAAATTTGTGCATGGAGGGAGGGAAGGTCCCTCAGCCCAGCCTGCACTCTCTCCAATCTGTGACCCTTTGGGGAATGTCCAGGGATCAGGCCTAAACCAGTGGTCAGACATCCCTCTGGCAATCCGAGACTACTGGTTCCTAACTGCTCACTTGCCTGCCTGCTTGATCGCCTCTAAACCTATCTGCCTGCCTGACCACACCTAACTGCCTCTGCCTGCCTTCTTGATGACCCCTAACCCTTTTGCCTACCTGCCTAATGCTCCTAACTGCTGTCTCCTGCCAGCCTCGCTCTCTCCTGCTGGCCTAATCACCCCATCTGCTCTGCCTCAGCCCCCACCACCATTATTTTGTCCAGAAGGACATCCAGAAGATGTCCAATCTATCCAGTCTAATTAGCATATTATTCTTTTATTAGTATAGAAGAGGGCTGCATAAAATAAAAAGAAATTTTGTTTTCTAACATCTAGTGGACATTAATCACCAATATGATACTTTTTAACCTGCAAAGATGCCAGTTGCATAGTTTAAGTATAATATATTCTAGTCCATGCATATATTTTATAGTAAGAAAGGCATTTTATAGCTATGAATAATTTTATTATAATTTTTACAGAAAAAATAAGTGTTTACTTTCTACAACAGGATAAATATGAAATATTTTTCTAACACATAATTTTCTTTATTATATTGACCTATACTTCATGTTTTTTATTCCTTTTTATTGGATTTATTGGGTGACACTGGTTAATAAAATTATATAGGTTTCAGGTGCACAATTCCACAGCACACCATCTATACACTATAAAGTGTGTTCACCACCCCACATCTTTAGTTTCCTTCCATCACCATTTAACCTCTACCCCCTCTCAATCTCCCTTCCCCCTGGCAATCACCACAGTGTTGTTTACCAGTATGTCCATGAATTTTATTTTCTATATTTTTCCCTTTTTGCTCAATCACTAAACTCCCCACCCCTACCCAGTACCCCAACCCTACCCAACAGCAACTCAAAGTGATTTCTATCTATGAGTCTATTTTGCTTGTCATTTCATTTTGTTCATTAGATTCCACATATGAGTTAAATCATATGGTATTTATCTTCCTCTGACTGGTATTTTAGGTTAACTTAATGCTTTTCAGGTCCATCCCTGCTGTCTCAGTGGCCAGCATATCATATATTTATTTTAAATAATTTTGTAGTAATTTTACTGCATATTTTCTATTCTGAATATACTACAATGACTTAATCCTATATAATAAAGAGGCAATATGCAAATTGACCATCAGTCCAACACACAAGATGGTCACCCTCGTGTGGTCAAATAATGGGGTGACCATCCCCATGTGGACACAAGATGGTCACCACAAGTTGGCCTGCAGGAGAGGGAAATTGGGAGAGACCCAGCCTATAAGAAAGGGCAGTTAGTTGGTGACCAGGCCTGCAGGGGAGGGCAGTTGAGAGTGACCAGGCTGGCAGGGGAGGACAGTTAGGGGCAATCAGGCCAGCAGGGGAGTAGTTAAGTATTGATTAGGCTGGCAAGGGATTGGTAAGGAGTGATGAGGCTGGTAAGCAGAAGGGGTTGGGGCAATCAGGCAGGCAGGCAGGTAAGCAGTTGGGATCCAGCAGTCCTGGATGGTTGGAGGGATGTCCAACTGTCCATTTGCTGGGATCTGGCCCAAATGGGTAGTCAGACATTCCTCGATCCTTGATTGGAGAGTGTGCAGTCTGGGCTGAGGAACACACACCGTCCCTCCCCCCTTCACGAATTCCGTGCACCCTCTAATACTTAATAAAGGTATATTGAATGAAAGTACATTTCTATGCAAGTTCATATGTGATTTCAGGAGTTCATCATTACCCATATATACATTTAAACACACTTTACAAATCTCAGTATATTGCATGAGCAAAAGAACCACTGTTTATAATAGTGAACTCTAAACCTTTTTTATCAAGAATTTCTTGTCCTTATTTAGCCAAATACTTGCTAAAATGACTACTTAGCTTTAATATTGATTTGTACTTATCTAATTAAGCTAATATATTTTATTGTGGTATATGTATATTCATTATGGGAATGAATACTATACTAAAGGTTAGAATAATATTTATCTACAATAGAATAAACAAATTTCAAAATATCTACAATATTTGTTTGTTAATGTAGTTTGTTAATGTCATCCAAACAATACTTGATGGAAGCAATACATTGTTATTATTCACCACTTGAATTGCTTTAATTAAAATTATTTAAAATTCAGCTATGTAGGTGTAGTAGGGTGTTTTTTAGTGATCTGAGTAAGAGAGGAAGGGATATGGAGAGGGATAGAAAGAAGGGAAGAGAGGGAGAGAGAGAGAGAGAGAGAGAGATTGATAGATTGCCTCCTACATGCACCTGACCAAGAATCAAGTCCACAGTCTGGGCATGTATCCTGACCAAGAATCAAGCCCACAATCTTTCAATGCTCAAGATAATTCTCAACCAACTGAAACACACCAGTCATGGCAAAACTCTAATTTTAGATTCAATTTATTTTAATATCTGCTTAAAGATTGTCAACAAGTGTCTGGAATAAAAGTGTATTATTGACCCCCCCCCCTTATTAAATCAGGATGGTAATTTTTTAATTACATCTTCAATTATGGAAATATTTTTATTGAACTTTACTTGAATTTGCATGATGAATATGTTCAGCTGAATTTTCTTTGCAGGAATACTATAAAATCCCCTGTCAATTTTGAAGAGTAGATTAATTAAAACTAAAAACATAGTCCACAAATCTACTTAAATATGCACTGCATAGAGATATAACAAGAGCAAACAGATGTCTTGATGATGTCTTCATTGGTACTTCCATGCTATGAACTTCTCTTTTGTGTTAGGACACAGGTATAACACATGGCCTCCAAATGAACTCTTGACACAGGACAGCATGAGGACAAGGATGTCAATTACATATTAAATATTAGAAAAGTTTAATGTATTTCTTATTTGTATATGAAATATAAATATAATTTAAAGTTTTACTATTTTGTTTATATTCCTAAAAAGATTATCTAGCTTTCCTAGGTGTATGCACTGCCTCCAAAGGCCATGGTCAAACTGGCAAAATTTACCAAGTAAATAAATGTTAAATTATATTTCTATGTACACTGAGTGGCCAGATTATTATGATCTCTGAATGCATAATAATCTGGCCACTCAGTATATATCCTATATAATAAAAGGCTAATATTCAAATTGTCCCCTTGACCAGGAGTTCGACCAGCAGGCAGGCCAGCCAACCACCCATGTTCCCTCTCCCTGGCCAGGCTGGCCAGACCCCAACCAGGCAAGAATTAATACACCAGTATTAATATATCCTGAGTGGCCAGATCAATATGCTTTCAAATATCATAATAATATGACCACTCAGTGTATATATGTAACAATTTTTGTCAAAACACTAATTTTCTTCATTTTAGTGAAGTTGTATAGGTAAAAAAAAATCAATCAAATCTAAAATGTGTCCATTTACTAAGTAAATCCATTTATCATTGCATAAGGCATATCTATAAACTGTTTCCTCTTAAATTATACTTTTCACAGTTTTAATTGCTCAAACTAGGGTAAGTTGAAGTGCTCCTTAATAAAATGATAAATCTTAAATTTAAGGCTTTGCAATACCATTTGTTTAGAAAGAAATATCACATTTGTTTCTAATTGTATCACATTACCAGTCATATATATTACTACTATAATCATTAATATTATTCTTAATTTAAAAATAGTGAAGTTCAGGCAAAACCAGTTTGACTCAGTGGATAGAGCGTCGGTCTGCGGACTGAAAGGTCCCGGGTTCGATTCTGGTCTACGGCATGTACATTGGTTGTGACACATCTCTGGTGGGGGGGGTGCAGGAGGCAGCTGGTTGATGTTTCTCTCTCATCGACCTTTCTAGCTCTCTATCCCTCTTCCTTCCTCTCTTTGGAAAAATCAGTAAAATATATTTAAAAAAAAATAATAAAAATAAAAATAGTGAAGTTCATATATAGATAATATAAAGCTTTCCAAATCTTTTAGCTAAAAGTTAAATATTTTACTCCCAACCTATTCATCTGCACATTCTTTACAAAACAAACAAACAAAAAACAATAAAAACTTCTATACATTAAAAATTTAATTTCTTTAAGTTTTCTTCAATTGCTACTGTGCTCACTGATGGCAATTTCTAATTAATTTTAAATGACATTTAATAGCCATTGTCCCAACAAGTACAAAAGAGTGGCCTCTGTAAACTCTTAAATTAAATCCATTCGGTAGTCAAAACTCATGTGATGTTTGGATTTCCTACTTTGCAGACAAGATGGTCTCAAAAGGAAGACTAGGCTAAAGATGTGTTGGACAACTCTATAAGTACAGTCTCAAGACTCTTGTCATCTTAGCTGTATAAATTACTTCAACAGGACTCAAGGGAATTTAAGGAGGCAAAATGACATGACAAACAATTATATTCTAACACTCTGTTTATAACAATGTCCTTTCAGTTTATTGTTTCTTCAGACTGACACATCACTGTAATCCCACTGATGAATCAAGGGATTTATGCTTAGATCACACACAACTTGTAGGCAAAGAGAAAATATAAATAAAGAGCTGACATTCAGGAAATGTAGAGACTCAAGGATAAATTCAGCTGGGATGAGCTTAATTTATCAATGTCAATAACAACGGTTAACACATCACAAGAATACATGCATATTAATTGAAAATAATTCAGATTAAATCACTGCTGTTTGACATGTTGAGATGGGTACTTTATCTTTTCAAGAAAAAGAGCACTATAAAATCTTTAATCTGAAAACATCTTAATTGCATGTTATCACCTCCTAATTGCTTCTATATTATATTAAACATTTTGCTAATTACTAGCCTGATCATGGTGTGAATGGCTTGAGGCAAGAGCTTACATCCAGCTGAAGACTACAGGGCACAGGAGTGCCAGGAGAAAGTTCAGCACTTGGTAGATTCCTGGACTTGTACCTTCTTCAGGGGTATCCATCTTATTTCAGAACTCTGTTGAGATAAAGAAGCAATTGTGGAGATCAAAAATGTTTATTCATACTTCAAATTCTAATGTTATTCTGGGGAAAAGGTTTTGTCCTTTCTTATATTCTAGCTATGCTTTTAGGTGGTGGTATGTGAGTTTATGAGTTTAAGATAACTATAGGCTTAGAAATAGACAACGTTACATTTACTTTTTAACCTTGATCTTTGGGACTTAGTCAGAATATGTGATGCTGCTAAATATCAATTCCTTATATGGAATATTTGGCCAATATGTGATTCTATATATATTAGAATTTAGAATTATTCCTTAAAGTAATGAATGATTTAGAATGGGTTAAATGTGTATAAATGGATAGCTAATACTTCGCTGAGAAAAAACCACCTAAAAATACTAACCAAAGGAGTGACTACATTGTTTGTATCAGTGAAAATATATACAAGCAAAAAGATGATAAGCCTTAAATAAAGGAAACACATTAAAGGAAGTAAACAGCGTTTTGTTTTGTTTTTTACAATATGCTTCTCAAAAGTTTTCTCCTTCAACTTTTTTCCCCCATGCTTTCATTCTATTCTTAAATAATAATATTTAACATTAGTAAAGATTTAAGGAATTAATATGATATAATATTTTCAGGAGGAGAATTTGTCAGGAAGATAATATGCTCAAAATGTTCCAAACTCTTTAATATATCCATTCCACTTCTAAGCATTTTTCCTGTGAAATACATTGTGGAGGAATATGTTTTGGAAAGTTTTATGTAATAATTTTTGTCATAGCATTATTAATCAGATGAGTTGTGGAAAATGATGCAGTGAAAAATTATAAATATTATGATAGTGCTTTGGAGTATTGTTTCTTTTTTTAATTCTTTATTGTTGAAAGAATTACATGTCTCCTTTTCCCCCATTGATCTCTCTCAGCCCTCTCCCATCCCACAGCACAGGCCCTCACCAGTTGGGGGAGACCAGGCCAGCAAGGGAGGGCAGTTGGGGGGTGGCAGGCCTGCAGGGGAGGGCAGTTGGGAGCCAGCTGTCCTGGATTGTAAGAGGAATGTCTGACTGCCTGTTTAGGTCCAATGGGATTGGGCCTAATCGGGCAGTTGGACATTTCCTCAAGGGGTCCCAGATTGGTTAGGGTGAAGGCTGAGCTGAAGGACACACCCCATGCACAAATTTTGTCCACTGGGCCTCTAGTAAAGAACTAATACAATAATTAGACCAAACAGCAGAACGACTGTCCAGATGAACTTCCAGATTAAGCCAGGGCCCTGAGAGCCAGCCAAGACTATGAGGGGCTATGAGGACTGGCTGAGCCTGCAAGGGCCAGCCAGGCAATGAGGGCCAAGCCCCTTGCATGATTTTCATGCATCGGGCCTCTAATAATATTATAATGACTAGTAATTCCTGGTATAAATGATACTAAGTAGTAAAACATGGTTCATTAGCTGTTCCAAATGTATAATATAAATATATATGTATACATATTTATGTAGTAATTTCAATAATAATATAAATGTTAAATATGCACATAAGCAGAGTAATCAGTGGAAGTTGGTTAGTTCAGTTTACCCAATGAAGCTCTTATTTAGGCAAAGTTAATCCTTTCTCTCCTTCTACTCCCTAAGTACTAAAGCTACTGTCTGCCTCTCTTGAAAGAGAATAATTTTGCTTAAAGGAAAATTTTGAATTTAAACCTGGCCTGAGAGAAAAGTACCTAAAGATTTAGTCTATATAGGAAGATAAAGTAATTATTGAAGTAATTATGTAGTTATTTTTCTAGAATCACACAATTTAAGTTAAAAAAGGACTTCTTTTAGACCTTTTAATACACATAATGAAGGTCAGATAGAGAGCACATGTGACTTGTCTAAGATAATTAAACAAAAGTATTTAGAGCTGATTAAATGACTTAGTTACTAATTGCTTTATCTGTCCTGTGCTGTTCAAACAGAGTAGCAGGCCCAGTGGCATTCACCAATTATTCATCTGGATGGGAAACCTTTCTATTGGATATGCACAGTAGGATCCAGAGACCATCTCAAAAAGCAAGAAACTGGCAATATACATGAAAACAAGACATTCCAAATCATTCGGAGATGTTAGCACAGACTAGAAATTCAATTCTACTAGCTTTGTTTCAAGCTAAGGAACTTCTGAGGATGTTAATTAGCAGTAATTTTGTAGAACTCTGTGAGTTATTCCAAAGTTTTGGGCATTTTTCCTTTTTCTTTTCTGTTCTTTTTTCTTTCCTTCTTTCTTTCTTTTTTTTTTTTAAGATATGTATGTAAAAAAAGATGTAAAATAGAATAGCTTTGCCCTAACTGGTTTGGCTCAGTGGATAGATTGTCTGCCTGCTGACCAGAAGATCCTTGGTTCGATTCCAGCCAAGGTCACATACCTGGGTTGCAGGTTCTTTCCCAGCCCAGTCCACGGTCAGGGTCTGTGCAGGAGGCAACCAATTGATGTGTCTCTCTCACATCAATAGTTTTCTCTCTCTTTCTCTCTTTCTTCCACTCTCTCTAAAAATCAAAGGAAAAATATATTCAGGTGAGGATTAGAAAAAAAAAATGTAGGATAGTTTTGTTTAAAACCTACAAGTGAATTTTCTCAATTTTTAAAACAATGTAAATAATGTTTTCCTATCACTAAAGTCATTTATCTTTCTTCATAAATTGGAATTTAAACTTTCATTATAACATGTTTCTTTTAAAAATCAGAAGCCCCCAATATTCACAACAGAACAAAAATTTCTCAGGCCACACTAGTCTATGGAAGCAAATGAGATCACATTAATGCTGGGACTGACTGGCAGACCCTGAACAACAGATGAATGATTACTCTGACACACGTTTCTGTGAGAGAGAAGGCTAAGGGGCTGTTTTGCTTTAGAAGCAAAAAATCCTGTTCACCTGCTCCTTAGGCTTTTATCATCACAATAGCTTAAACTAATATTAACTATTAGATACTATCAGCAGGGTAAGTATCCTTGTGAAAGCTTATGCTTCTACAAGGTTGGGTCTTAAAGACTGAACATAGAGATTTTAGCAAAACACCATGTGGGGGTGGGGGAGGATTGGACTTATTTGGGAAGGTTCCTCCAGAGGCCCCTGACCTTTTGGAGAATCCTCCTTACAGACATTCCAATCAAGTCCTGTGCTTTCGCACATTTCCCCCCTTTTTATTTTTACTGGCTGCAGAAAACAGGGAGGTAGCAAACTTTTTGCTTTGGAATGTCAGGGTCTGTGAAGTGTGTTTACTGCTTGAGTTCTGACTTTATAGACTGTAAGAAAAAACAATGAGAATTACAATGATAGCAATGCTTAGTATAATTAAGAAGACAGGATCCTTACTAGCATTAAATCTTACCTTCTAGCAAGGTGTAGGGGACAGGATTATAAAAAGGAAGGAGCTAGGATGAGAAATGTAGCAACATGCAGGCTTGGGGTCTGTAGACATCAGCTATTATCATGAAATGAGATTATATTGATGAGATGATATTGACTCCTAATGGGTCAGTCTGACCATGCTTATTGGTTCTGCTTGCTGAATTTATAGCTGAGTGCCCTCACTAATTATTTCACACATTTCTTGAGAAGAAAACCTTAAGAAAAACTTAACCCCCTATTCACATATAAGTATACTAGAGGCCTGGTGCATGAAATTTGCGCATGGGGTGGGGGCACCTCAGCCCAGTCTGTACCTCATCCAATCCAGGACTCCTCGGCAGTCAAACATCCCTCTCGCAATCCAGGACCACTGGTTCCTAGCCTTTCACCTGCCTGCCAGCCTGATCATCCCTAACTGCCTCTACCTGTGGGGATGATTATCTGCCTGATCACCCTTAACTGCTCCCCTGCCAGCCTGATCACCTCTAACCTCCTCTGCCTCAGCCCTCTCCACCGTGGCTTTGTCTAGGACCAGACAACTAGAAGATGTCTGTTCGGCCCAGTCTAATTAGCATATTACCCTTTTATTAGTATAGATGTGTTCTAAGATTTAAAATAATATGCTTACTTTTTATAATTCCTTTTAAGATTTCTACTTATAATTCCTTTTAAGATTTCTCTTTATATTGCCGAAACCGGTTTGGCTCAGTGGATAGAGCGTCGGCCTGCAGACTGAAAGATCCTAGGTTCGATTCCGGTCAAGGGCATGTACCTTGGTGGCGGGCACATCCCCAATAGGGGATGTGCAAGAGGCAGCTGATCGATGATTCTCTCTCATCGATGTTTCTAACTCTCTATCCCTCTCTCTTCCTTTCTGTAAAAAATCAATAAAATATATTTTTTTAAAAAAGATTTCTCTTTATAAACCTTCTATGACTTTTATAAACATTCTTATAACTTTCACAATTATTCTTAAGTATTCCCACTCTAATTTCCTTTATTTCTGCTATCTTCCTTTCTTTATTCCCTCTCACAATTTTTACTTCCTTAATTCTAGTTATTCTTTACTTGTACAGACCCTCTGTAACTTATATATGCCTTCTGCAACTTACACATATCCTCTCGGTTTGTCTACTTTACTTTTTTTTTTTAATCTCTATATCAAAAACTATAAATTCCTTCTAATTAGTTATGATTAAAAGTTAATTCTACACAGGTTCCTCTATTCCTGGCTTCAGAGCAGTTGGAGAGGTGAGAAGTATGTCTCAGAATCTATCTATCCTCTAGTTGGCCTATCATCCTTACTATAGTCTTGTCTATCTAACTGCCTGCTATACCCCCCTCAAGGATCCTCAGTCTGAATTCTTTCAGGGAAAGAGGATGCCAGATTTCTTCTGTAGTTACTTCCTGCTGAAGCAGGGATGAAGGTTTCTCTCAGAATCAAGACAGCCTTGCTGTCTCTCAGAGAGACGATGAGGCCTGGGCATAGAAGGATGTGGCAATGGTGCCTAGAGGTGGTATTCCGTAGATGTTAGGAGGGCTTGTAATTTGGTGAAAACAAATTGTGTTATAAAATTTTAGCATTATTGGGCAAAAGTTAGAACAGTTTCTAATAATTTCCTATTGAAACAATTTTTTGTCCTAAAATTACCTTTTTTTATTAAAGACTAATTTACTTACTGTACTAAGTCTAGTTATAATTTGGCCTAATTGTTTGCATAAACACAACAAGAATAACAGTTGATGATATGGGCTATTAAAAAATATACTTTGCTGGAATCTCATGAGAAAGTTTACTTCTAGGACCAAGAAGCCAAGCCACAAAGTTGACATCAGGCTTTGCCTGTAATACCTACAGAATTGAGATGTGTTCCTCAAGTTGAGGTCTCTCAGGTGTCTTGAGGTTTCTTTCATTCCATCTTTCAGGAAAGCAAACTTTGCTCACCTGGAAAGACTGCCATGAAATATTATATATGCCGAACAAGGTTTCTGGCTACTTATCCAAGAGGATTATCAGCTTCATAAACAATCTTTATTCTTTAGAACTTTCTGGTGACATTCAGAATCTCTCTTTCAGACATGACATTCCAGTAAAGTTTTGGTTAATAAAACTACAATTGTAAATTGACTTATGTCCTGTTGTGAAAAAAATCAGATTTTTATTGGTTCATGCAAACAAACACATTGCCATGAGAACAATAATTACCAAAACTATAATTATTTTAGTGTATTCAGTCCTCTAATCAAATTCTTTTTCTCCTGATTTTTTTTGCTAGTATTTCTTTAAATATGTATACACTATATATTTCTAATAATTTTATTTAATTCAAGGAGATAATTTGAAAGTTTATTCTCAAAGATATGTAGCTTAAAATAAATTAGAGTCCTTACTATGGATCCCTCAGAGGTTGTAACATTTTTTTAAATGCATCACAATAAAACAGTGACTGTCTCCAAATGAGAAGAAATTAAAATGACATAGTTTTTTATTTCATTATAATGAAAATGACATGGAATCTTGCCTTTTCTGTAAAACACAATATTCGGCAACATTATAACATAACAGTTAGTTATGAATGAAAGCATGTTATAATCAACTTAATATGTATATATAAATAAAATATAATTATTATTTCCTTATTAGAGAGAGCTTCCCATATGCTTTAAGTATAAAATTTCATAAGGAGAGAAAGAAAATCTTAAACTTTAACCCTGGAAAGGCAGTAAAATACATTATATATTATTATTATGAAATAGTATTCATTAATCTATTCATTAAGTAATCAACTTCCAGACTAACATAACATAATTATTTTAAATACATATATATAAAACCTTTGCTTCTTAAGCTAATACAGGAAAAAAAATGTTTACTTAATTTCAGAAATAGGCTTATTTTTCTAATGGAAAATATACTCTCATTCTTAAGTAGCATAACTGACATAGTGAATTTCTTGCTGAGAAACAATTCACCCAAACTTGGAAATCCCAAGTGGGGTCCAATGACTTACTAAGCAGTTACTTTCATTTTCTTCTTCTTAGTTTCAGAGTGTTCCATCGCTTTTCATTGCATTCCTGGTTTCTCCTCACATAGGGCATCGTTTTGCCAGGGACTCAGTGGCAGACCCTGAAAAATGGATGAATGATTTCTTTGATACACATTTTTGTGAAAGAGAAGACTAAAGGGCTGTTTTACTTACTGTAGGAGCAAAAAAACTCTGTTCGCCTGCCTCCTTAGGCTTGTATTGTCACAATAGATTGAACAAAAATTAACTATTAGATATTATCATCAGCTTATGCTTCTACAAGGTTGGGTCTTAAAGACTAAACAGAGATTCTGTCAAAATACCTCCGGGGATCAGACTTGTTTAGAAAAGTCAAGGTAGGAGTTGTTGCCTTCAGCAAGGTCCCTCCAGAGGTCTCCGATCTTTTGGAGAATTCTCCTTTCAGACATTCTAATCAAGTCCCGTGCTTCCCCACACATTAATATTAATAACTAGAATCTCACTGCCTCCTGTCCTCACATGCATTACAAAGTCCTTTGTAAATGCACACATCCCACCCTAGTATTCCAAAAGTCCTAACGGGTGTGTCACTCTTGCTCAAAACAATTTCCCTCTGCTCTGGCTGATGTCACTCGGTGATTAGATGTTAGCCTTTGCACTAAAGGGTCTTGGATTTGATTTCTGGTCAAGGGCACTTACCCAGGTAAGTATTTTCAGGTGAGAATTAATAAAACAAAACAAAACAAACAAACAAAACAAGTTTCCTCCTACTTGTCATAGCTGCTAGACAGCCAGGATTTCTAGTTCTCCCATTTGATTACTCTTGTTCCCCAGGTCCACAGCCCCATAGGCAGGTAAAGCTCACAATTACTCTGAACACCTCATGAAGCCAGATGCTGAGACTACAAACTACAGTCCCATTCTTCAATTACCCAGATCCATCATCTCTATTATGTCACCTTATTCTCTTGCCAGTGGTCCCTAAAGCACAATTACTCTGTAGGACCCTGGCCTTTTCTGGGTATCACCCACCAATGTCCTATGGCTTCCACCAGCCCAAGGCTTTGGAGGGACCTATGGTAAAAAGTCGCCTATGTTATAGTTTGGCATGGATATTAGTTATAGTGCCTCCTCCCTAACAGTGTTTATGGTTTTCTTTATTTTTGTAGTTTATTTTTACATTTTAGGGTAGCCAAGAGTGAAGGTTTCTATATCTGTGAAATTGCTCATTTCCGTGGTCTTGGCTAAAGAATTTCATTTAATATGCTCAAAGATTCCAAGAGTGATATCCCATGGGCCATAACCGTGCTGTCTGAGACAGGTGATATTGTCTTCTGGTGGGCTCACAAAGCAAGTTGAATTCTTTGAGAAGCTCTTGGATTTTCATGCCAAATCCTATAGCCCACCTAAATATTTAGTACAAAGTCCACATATTTTCTTGGCATCCACAATTTTGCTCAATCCCAGCTATTGAAATCAACATTTCATTAAATTTTGATATAATCCCTTTCCCTTCCCAGAAAATCTTCACTGTGGAGGTCAATCGTGAATCCTGCCCTAGAGCAGTCTTTGGTTTTGCCTGTATCAACTTGTCATCTAGTGCAATACTTCTCTGTAATCTTTCAAATAAATCCACTCACCTTAAGGCCTACAGAGAAACCTCTCAGGGAATTTCAGATAGTGTAGACAGGGTCAAGTGCAAAGAATAGCAAATTGCTTCCTTAACTCTTTCTCTCTTCTGTCATCATTGGGTCTTCTCTCTCTTACCCTTTGGCCTACATCTCCCAGATTTCTGACTCTCTACATAAAAAAAGAAATAGTTTTCTGGCCTCTCATAGTTCATGTCTTTCTTAAGCAGAGAAATTTAGCCCTTTCTTATTTTTTTTTAAATTGCATATATCCTCTATATACTCTATGTGCAGAATGAACAAAGCAGACACTAAAATTTATTGCCTTAGAGGACAGTCTCTTATCTCACTTTGCCCTTTGAAAAGTGTTTGCCACTCTTCTGCACAACCCTTGGGTAAATGTAGAGATACAAAATAGAAACTTTTGGAAGCATTTGACATTTTTTGAGGCACCGACTAACCTATCTCCTTTTCTTCTAATGAGTATCAAACTATATTAATTTTCATGGGCTACCATAACAGAATACAACAACCTGGGTGGCTTTAACAACAAAAATGTATTGTTTCAGTTGTAGAGGCTAGAAATCTGAGATCAAGATATCAAAGGGTGATTATTTTCTGAGGCCTCTCTCCTGGGCTTGTAGATTGTCATCTTTTCCTTGTATCTTCAGATGGTATTTGCTCTGTGTGTGTGTTTGTCCTAATTTCCTCTTTGTATAAGGACACAAGTCCTATTGAATTAGATCCTACCCTGATGATTCAGTGTAAATTACCTATTTAAAGACCCCATTTCCAAATATAGTTACATTTTGAGGAACTGGGAGTAAGAACTTCAATGTGTAAATGTGTATGTATGCAGGGGGACACAGTTCAGCCCATAACCCCTGCTTACCTGGTTGGCCTGGTTTTATAGACATTTTTCACCCTCTCCTTTGGCCACCTTTTCTTCTTGCACACCCCAGCCAGGCAAGGAGCATTTAAGCATTAGGTGAAATGCCTGTGATTTTTCTGGACACTGGGGAAGAAGCTGCCATCAGCCCCATCTCTCTGATACAAGTTTACTAGAGAATTTTCCTCAGAAGTATACCTTGCCTTCTTAATATACCCACTATAGCAAGTTTTTCTTCTGCAAGGAGAAAGAATTAAGAAACCTACCAATCTTTCTCACTTTTCATTGGTCCAAATTAGCTGGGTTTTTTTTTTTAGTCCCTCAGCTCACTTTCCAACAATAAAGGCCAGGGGAAGCATTTCCTCATATGCAAATATTTTTAAAATACTCATTTTGACCACAACTAAAACAACTATCAAGAAGATGTTATTAAGACACAAACATTTGAGGAATCCTTTATTTTTTCTGTTACATCCCATTTTTCAAGCTTACATTAAATAGAACCTCTTTTTGTTGATTCCCTTTTTTGAATTCTACCTACCAATCCTTTAAGGCTCAGGTATTCTATTTGAAATATTCTCTGTAATGCTGGTCTCACTATTGCCCTTCTAATAATAACTATCTACACTAATAAAAGAGAAATATGCAAATTGACCCTCACTTTGTAACACCCACCAGTCAATTGCGAGTGAGTACGCAAATTAACCCAACAAAGATTGTGGCAGCCCTACCCTCAGCTGCTCCAGGCCTTTGGGCAGCATGCATGCAGGCACATAGTGGCTGGGCAGGGTGCTACACCTGCTATGACAGGAGGGTGGGGAGTGGAGGGACCTATAGGAGCGGCACTCTGGCTGGAGCAAAGTCTGAAGGCAGCGACCAGAGTGAAAGCCTGGGTCCCGGGTGCCAGAGGAAAACTGGTGCCAGCAGCCAGGGAAAGGAAGGCCTATTGCATGAATCTTTGTGCAACGGGCCTCTAGTTAACTATATACTTAAATTATGCAATCTAATAAAGAGAGAATATGCTAATTGACTGCCACTTCCTCACAAGATGGCAGTGCCCAGAACCATAAGATGGCAGCACCCAGTCCCATCAGCCCCACCTCATCCAGCCTCAGTCCCCCAGTCTCCTCAGTCCTGCAGGGGAAGGCAGTTGGGGAGCGATCAGACCTGCAGGTGAGCAGTTAGGTGTCCATCAGGCTGACAGGGAAGCAGTTAGGGGGCTATCAGGCTGGCAGGTGAGTGGTTAGGAGTCAGCAGTCCCAGATTGTGAAAGGGATGTCCAACTGCCAATTTAGGCCCATCCCTGAGGTAGTCAGACATTCCCTAAGGGGTCCCAGATTGGAGAGGGTGCAGGCTTGGCTGAAGACACCCTTCCCATGCATGAATTTTGTGTACCTGGCCTCTCATATTACATAATAATTACAATAGCATCTCTTCACTTTTGAACTTTATTTTTATCTATAATTGCCTTTTATAATGTTTTTCAGTATTGATCCAGTTATGTTTTTATAAATATAAACTTTATATCATAATTTAGCTATATTTTTATTTTTAAAACATTTTTCTTAAAGTCAGAGGAAATGCATCTTTGAATTCCTTATAGGATCTGCTGAACACCATATTCAATATTTACAGTCACTAGTACTTAGTTAACCAGTAATAGTTGGGAAATCAATTCTGAATAGAAAAAATATATAAAATGTATTCAAGCCAACAACCTATTATTTAGTAACATTCCACTGATATGTTTTCAATGATTACTATGTCCCAGGAAATGTAGCAGTTGCTGAGATGTAAAGAATATTAGTCATGAAGATTCTATCTAACAAGAAAGAAGTCAAGACCAATCATAACTTATTCACAATAGAAAATGAGAGTCATATATGAAAAAATATAAAGAAAACAGGATTTTAAAACCTGTTAAATTAAAACAATATATAACAGTGGTTCTCACCTTTCTAATGCCACAGCCCTTTAATACAGTTTCTCATGTGGTGACCCCCAACCATAAAATTATCTTCGTTGCTACTTCATAACTGTAATGTTGCTACTGTTATGAATCATGATGTAAATATCTGTGTTTTCTGATGGTCTTAGGTGACCCTGCTAGCGGTTCTCAACCTATGAGTTGCCACTCACAGGTTGAGAACCGGTGCTATAGAGCCTAAGACTATCAGAAAACACAGATATTTACATTACGATTCATAACAGTAGCAACATTACAGTTATGAAGTAGCAACAAAAATAATTTTATGATTGAAGTCACTACAACGTGAGGAACTTTATTAAAGGGCTGTGGCATTAGAAAGGTTGAGAACCACTGGTATATAAGAATGTGCTTGTGAAGAATGAAGAAATGTTTGTAACAAAAATTATCTCATGATTCTTCAAATATGAGTCTAGATTATCTCAGCAATGACAAAATAAAATCCTGTCTTTAGAAATGTCCTCCCCAGATAACTTTAAAAGCTGCATCCACATGCTCTGATAACTGTGTTCCCTTTCCATGTTATTGCCAACCATGACCATGATGGGTTATGTCATGCTCAATAGAAGGACCTTAATCCAACCCACATCTATTTAAAACTTTTAGTTAGTAGAGTTTGTGATATTTTCGTATAACTTGACAATGTAGTTATCACTATCCTTTAGGAAAAATGATATAAGATACTAGTCCTGTTTTCTGCCATGTCTATCTTCAAGTGCATCCCCATATTTTAAAAACATGAATAAAAATTAAACATTAATTCTTATAATACTAGGTATAAGTAATGAGATGAGATAAAATATTCTAAATCTTTTATGAAACTTAGATGATTATTAAACCAAGTATACAATAACAGCAGACACACTGGAACATTCTACAATCAATAAGTGATGAAGAGACAAGTCAAGAAAGAAGTAAAGGGGGAAGAAAACAATAGGAAGCATGTGCTAGAAAGAATAAAGGCATCCCTTGATAAGCTGCTACAATTCTTGAAAGTCTTAAAATACTCCAATAGTTCACAAGTGTATACTCATAGTCAACATCTGAGGATAATCCTTAACAGATTTTTATAGATTTCATAAAACCACATTCAACATATAACTAGGGACATAATAAAAATTGTATTGTGTTGAGTATCTTGCAAAGAAAATATCCCAAAATAGTTCATTGTAGAAAATCTATTCTAAATAAAGTTAATGTTTTGTATTTGTGCACCTATTATTCAGATTTGCATAGTTTGCACTTCAGGTATTGGTCCATTTGGATGAAGTCTACTAAGGTATATTGCTGGTTTCCATTCTCTGCAGTAAAAGATCTTGAACAAAATAACTCCAAATGTGCAAATAATCTAAATGCTGTTATAGACGAGAGAAGCACTGCCACTGTTGACAGTCTAGCTTTATCTCTTTTCATTTGTCTGGATGTGTTATCAATTTGGACACAATATGAGAGAAAAATGAATCCAACATTATATGCAAGGTAGAATTAATGGTTGAAATAATCAGGTAATATCCCCTGGGTATTATGATGGAAATATAACACAGCATCAGACTTTCTATAAGTACTTTTAGAAAATTATAAGTTTATAATATAGGTTGTCTACTTTTACAGTGGGAAAACATGAATGCTTAAGGAGGGTACGTAAATTAGCCATGGTAACACAGAAAAAGTTAGTATTTGGGGAATTGGTAGTATTCCAAAGTTTTAAACTTGCCAACCATGTCATCCCTGACATGCATTTTACAGACACTGCTGGATTATTTTCAGTGATAGGAAATTACTATGTCAAGCATGTCAAACTCGTGACCCACAGTCCACATGTGGCCCATGGCAAATATTTTTGTGGGCTAGCCAATATAACAGTGTGTAAGAAACATTTTAATAAAACTTTAATAACTTAATTTTTACAATATCCTGTTATACATAATTATTAATAATGAACTACAATGTTCGTTAATGACTGATTATTATAATTGTGTTGCACTTATTTCCCTTAAGTGCTTTACATTCAGGTGCACATTTTCTCTCCACTAATATTAGCAGCGAATATTTTAGCAGCCAATTGCCACATCATTAGTCTCAGACTGACTTGTTTGGTGTGTGCAACAGGAAATATTTCTCTTTTGGAGAACAAGAAAAATAGGGGTTTTTTTTGTGGGTTTTTTTTGTTTTTGTTTTTGTTTTTTTTGTGTGACACATTAATTTATACAGTTATTCAGTGTCTCCTAAGTTCAAGAGAAAAATATTAATTTTTATTAAAATGTTCTATTATTTTATGTTAATGCTTATTCATTTATTTTAGCCCTTTGTGTGCAGCATGTTTCTATAAAAATAGACCTACATTTCTATGAAAATTGAAACTTTAGTTTTTTGGGGGTGCCACATAAACTTAAACCCTGTTTTTTTGGCTTGTATTAGCCTTTGAGTTGGACATGCTTGTACTATGGCATAAGACACCAGGAATGAGGTCAATAATGAGTTTTAGTTTTATTTCTTTATTTTCATATTAATTATACATTGTTTCTGTTATTTTCACTAAGGTCTTTGACCAGACCTGTGGAGTCACTAATCTTTCACAAAATGAGCTTTACATATGTAAAATGATGATGCCAACTTCACAAAACCTGATTTATTTCATTTTCCAGGATAATCACCTTTAAATTTTTTTCAATGATTCTCCTGTTGAAAAATTCTAAGCCTTCTAACATTATATTTAATCCTAATTTTAATATGTTCCAGTCTATAAAAATCTGCAATAAGTGTGCTGTACAAACATGAGCACAACCTTCAGACAATCTGATCTACTGCAGAACTGGGAGAAAGTCTTGCTTCCCTCAATATGGATTCCCCATATTAACTAATGAAGCAAAAGACTACTATAATAAACAGTCATTAATGAACATTGTAGTTCATTATTAATGCAGCCTTACTGATAGACATATGACAATGATTATTCTTTTGAATATATTTGTCATCAAAAGTTTATGTATTTATACTTAATAGATTTACTCCACTGGCAATATTTTGAATCTCAAGATAAATTTTTACATTTAGTTTCAAACTTACCATGATTTTTTAGTCTGTTGAGAGTTCTTCACTTTGATTCTGCCACCTAACATATTTGTGATTGTGTCTGACATTGTGCCATCAATAAATACCTTCTAAATATTCAGATTTTTTATAAAAATTGATATTTATCAAAAATATCAATATTTTTATAAATATCGATATTTATTTATTTAAAAAGTGGTAATTATTCTTATTGGTAACACTTATTAAGTGACTTTTATGTTACAAGCACTATGATAAAGTAGTGTATATGTATTATTTCATTTGCTCTTCAAAACATACCTACTATTTTTTTCCTTTTTAAAAATATTGAGGTGAAATTCACATAACATAAAGGTAACTATTTTCAAATGTACAATTCAGTGGCAATTTAATGCACTCACAATGTTGTGCAACCACCACTTCTCTCAAGTTTTAAAACATTTGCATAGCCTCAGGAGAACACACGTACTCTGAATTTATTTCCCCAGTTCCCTCCTTCTATCCCCTTGCCATTATTAACATATTTTCTGTCTCTCTAAATTTTTCTATTCTGGATATTTTATATATTTTGCTTACCCTAATGTTTTTTAATGCATCTAAGATGTAGCATGTAATAATACATCATTCCTTTTTATGGTTAGATAGTATTCCATCACAGGTATTTTTTTAATACATTCATCCATTTGGGTTTATGGACATGTTTCTCTATTCTAAATAATGCTGTTATAAACATTTCTATTCAAATTTTTTGTGGCATATGTTTTCATTTCTCTGGAATATATTAATAGGTATAGGCTTACTGGATCCTATGGTAACTTTATGTTTAATTCTTTGAGGAAGTAATAAACTATCGTCTTAGCAATATATGAGGGTTCCCACCAGCATTTATTTTCTGTGTTGTTGGTTTTTTTTGTTTGTTTTTTGTTTTTTTGTTTTAGTGTGTGTGTGTGTGTGTGTGTGTGTGTGTGTGTGTGTGTTTCTTTTATGGTTACAGCAATCCTAGTGAGTGTGAAGTGGTTCCTTAGTGTGGTTTTGGTTTGATGTTTATTGATGACCAATGAAATTGAACATCTTTTCATGTGCGTTTTGGAGACATCTTTGAAGAACTGTTAGTCTAGTCTACAGCCCATTTTTTGTTGAGTTGTTTTTTGTTGTTGTGTTGTAAGTGTTCCTTATAAAATGTAGGGTTTTCAAATATTTTCTACCATTACATATGTTGTCTTTAATCTTCGTTACATATTTCTAATTTAAGTTTACTAAAGTATAAAAAGCATAATATTTCAAGATAAATATTGGAAAACCATAGATATCTATGTTCTTGATTTTCTGTGTGGCTTCTGTGCAATATTTTGCCTCCTTTAATCCATTATTATATTCAGTAAAATAAGATAAAATAATATTAATGGTGCATCTAAAATATAAAGATTTTTAAAATACTCTAAGAGAGAATGTTTAGAGTTGGAAGAAGCCTTACTGAGTCAATTTATTCATTTTACAAATGAGAAAACTGAAGTCTCAAAAGGTTAAGAGTTGATCAATGGGATAATCAGGAAAGAACCCAGTCTTTCAGATCAAGGATATTTCTATTACCTTTAATTGGTATTACTAATTTTTATTTCTGTCCTTATGTAATCTAAAACATTTCTAATTAATAATTTATTCTGCCATCCTCTTTATGTTCATAGATTATTTTAATAGCAATCCATAAATTCCATTAACAAAGCTGATTAATGGTATTTAAATCTGCAATTTAATTTAGAACTAGTGTTTTTAATTTATATTTTATTTAAAAACACATATATTTATTTATTAACATTTAATGTGATTCAACAATAGTATATAGTAATCTCCCCTTATCTGCAGTTTCACTTTCTGCCATTTTAGTTATTCAAAGTTATAAAAATGCTAGAAAATGATGAGATTGATCCAAATAAGCCTAAATATTATTGTGAAAAAGATAATAAATAGGTTTAAAGGACTCTTTTTAAGGAAAACTGTGATTAGACAACAAGAAAAAACAAAAGGCATCCAAATTGAAAAAGAGAAAGTAATACTGTCCTTTTTTGCAGAAGACATAATACTGTACATAAAAAACCCTAAAGACTCCATCAAAAATCTATTAGACTTAATAAATGAATTCTGCAATGTGACAGGATACAAAATTAACACCAAGAAATCTATGGCATTTCTTCTTTTTTTAAATTTTTTTTAATTACATTATTATCTATGTAAATATTTTAACATTGCCCACCCCTCCCATATATACCCTCCCTACCTAGGGTTTTGTGTGCATTGGTTGTACTTATATGCATGTATACAAGTCCTTCGGTTGATCTCTTATCTCCCCCAGATCTCCCTACTCTCCCCGCTGTAATTTTACAGTCTGCTTGTTGCTTTACTGTCTTTATATCTGAATTTTGGTTTGTCACTTTATAATGTTCTTTAATATCAATAAATGAATGAGGCCATGTGGTATTTCTCTTTCATTGACTGGCTTATTTCACTCAGCATGATGTTCTCTAGTTCTATCCAGGTTGCTGCAAATGATGAGAATTCCTTCTTTTTTATGGCAGCATAGTATTCCATTGTGTAGATGTACCATGGTTTTTGGATCCAATCATCTGCTGACAGGCACCTACGCTGTTTCCAGATTCTAGCTATTGTAGATTGTGCTGCTATAAACATAGGGGTACATATATCCTTTCTGATTGGTGTTTCTAGTTTCTTGGGATATATTCCTAGGAGTGGGATTACTGGGTCAAATGGGAGTTCCATTTTCAGTTTTTTGAGGAAACTCCACACTGTTCTCCACAGTGGTTGCACCAGTCTGCATTCCCACCAGCAGTTCAAGAGGGTTCCTTTTTCTCCACAACCTCGCTAACACTTGTCATTTGTTGATTTGTTGATGTTGGCCATTCTAACAAGTGTGAGATTGTACTGCATTGTTGTTTTGATTTGCATCTCTAGGATAATTAGTGACTTTGAGCATGTTTCCATGTGCCTTTTGGCCTTCCTTCTGTCTTCTTTTGAAAATATTCTATTTAGGTCCATTGCCCATTTTTTAATTGGATCATTCATCTTCCCTTTATTTAGTTGTATAAACTGTTTGTTGATGTTGGAGAATAAAGCTTTATCAGTGGTAACATTTGCAAATATGTTCTCCCACACAGTGAGCTTTCTTGTTGTTTTGTTGATGGTTTCTTTTGCTGTAAAAAAGCTTTTTATTTTGATGTAGTCCCATTTGTTTATTTTCTCTTTAGCTTCCATTGCCCTAGGGGCAGTATCAGTGAAGAAGTTCTTTTGGCATATGTCTGAGATTTTGCTGCCGATGGATGCTTCTAGTGTTTTTATGGTTTCCCGTCTAATGTTTAAGTCCTGTATTCATTTTGAGTTTATTTTAGTGTATGGTGAAAGTTCGTGATTTAGTTTCATTCTTTTGCATGTATCTGTCCAATTTTCCCAACACCATTTATTGAAGAGACTGTCTTGATTCCATTGTATATTCGTGCCTCCTTTGTCAAATATTAATTGAGCATGGTGATTTCCATTGATATCTGGGTTCTCAATTCAATTCCATTGATCTATATGTCTGTTCTTGTGCCAGTACCAGGCTGTTTTGAGAACAGTGGCTTTGTAATACAGTTTGAAGTCTGGTATTGAGATCCCTCCTACTTTACTCTTCTTTCTCAGGATTGCTGTGGCTATTCGGGGTCTTTAATTGTTTCAAATGAACTTTTGGAGAGTTCTTTCTAGGTCAGTGAAATATGCCCTTGGTATTTTAATGGGGAGTGCATTGAAACTATAGATTGCTTCAAGAAGTATGGACATTTTGATGATGTTCATTCTACCAATCCATGAACATGGTATGTTCTTCCATCTGTTTACATCTTCCTCTATGTCTTTTTTCAGTGTCGTGTAGTTTTCCGTGTATAGGTCCTTTACTTCCTTAGTTAAGTTTATTCCTAGATATCTTAATTTTTTTCATGCGATGGTAAATGGAATTGCTTTCTTAGTCTCTGTTTCTATAAGGTCACTGTTGGTGTATAGAAATGCCATAGATTTCTTGGCATTAATTTTGTATCCTGCTACATTGCCAAATTCATTTATTAAGTCAATTAGTTTTTTAATGGAGTCTTTTGGGTTTTTTATATACAATATCACGTCTTCTGCAAATAAGGATAACTTTACTTCTTCTTTTCCAATTTGGATGCCTTTTATTTCCTCTTCTTGTCTAATTGCAATGGCTAGTACTTCCAGTACTATGTCAAACAGGAGTGGTGAGAGTGGGCAACCCTGTCTCGTTCCTGTTCTTAGAGGGAATGGTTTTAGTTTTTGCCCATTGAGTATGATGTTGGCTGTGGGTTTATCATATATAGCTTTTATTATGTTGAGATATGATCCTTGTACTCCAGCTTGTTGACAGTTTTTATCAGGAAAGGGTATTGGATTTTATCAAATGCTTTTTCTGCATCAATTGATATGACTATATGATTTTTATCTTTCAAAATGTTTATGTGATGTATCACATTTATTAATTTGCGGATATTGTACCATCCTTGCGTTCCTGGAATAAATCCTACTTGGTCATGGTGTATGATCTTTGTGATGATCTGCTGGAGCCGATTTGCTAGAATTTTGTTGGGGATTTTGGCATCTATATTCATGAGGGATATTGGCTTGTAATTCTCTTTCATTGAGTTGTCTTTATCTGGTTTTGGTATTAGGGTGATGATGGCTTCATAGAAGGAGTTTGGAAGTGTTCCTTCCTTTTGAATTTTTTGGAATAGTCTGAGGAGGATAGGTTTTAGTTCTTCCTTGAATGTTTGGTAAAACTCTCCTGTGAAGCCATCTGGCCCTGGGCTTTTGTTTGCTGGAAGCTTTTTGATAACTGTTTCAATTTCTTCCCAAGTCACTGCTTTATTGAGATTTTTAGATTCTTCCTGATTGAGTTTTGGAAGTTTGTATTTTTCTAGGAATATGTCCATTTCCTCCAGGTCATTCAGTTTGTTGGAATAGAGTTGTTCATAGTATTTTGTAACAATCCTTTGTATTATGTCAGGGTCTGTTGTTATTTCACCTCTTTCATTTCTGATTTTATTTGAGTCCTCTCTCTTAGTTTCTTGGTTAGCCTGGCTAGATGTTCATCTATCTTGTTTATTTTTTCAAAGAACCAGCTCTTGGTTTTGTTGATCTTATGTATTGTTTCTTTGGTCTCTATGTCATTTATCTCCACTCTGATTTTTGTTATTTTCTTCCTTCTGCTTACACTGTGCTTTTCTTATTGCTCTTTTTCTAACTCTTTGAGTTGTAGAGTTAGATCATTTGTTACCTTTTTTCTAGTTTTTTGCTATAGGCTTGTAGGGATATGAACTTCCCTCTCAAAACTGCTTTTGCTGTTTTCCATAGATTTTGGATAGTTGTGTTTTCATTGTCATTTGTTTCCAGGATGTTTTTAATTTCTTCCTTAATTTCTCTGGTAACCCAGTTCTTGTTTAATAGCATGCTGTTTAGTCTACATGTGTTTGATTTCTTTGGATTATTTTTATTGTAGTTAATTTCCAGTTTTATGCCTTTATGGTCTGAGAAGATGCTTGATATGATTTCTATCTTCTTGAATTTGAAGAGACTTTGCCTATGTCCCAAAATGTGGTCTATCTTTGAGAATGTCCCATGTGTGCTTGAGAAGAATGTATATTCTGTGGCTTTGGGGTGGAATGTTCTGAAGATGTCAATTAATTCCATCTGGTCTAGTGAGTCATTTAGGATTGATATTTCTTTGCTGATTTTTTGTTTAGATGATTTGTCAAAGGGTGACAGTGGGGTATTGAAATCTCCTACTATGATTGTATTGCTATTAATCTCTCCCTTAATGTCCTCCAGCAGTTTTTTTATATATTGGGTTGCTCCTGTATTGGGTGCATATATATTTATCAGGGTTATTTCTTCTTTTTTGGTTTGCTCCCTTTAGTATTATGAAGTACCCTTTATTATCTCTTGTTATGTCCTTCACTCTGAGATCTAATTTGTCAGATATAAGTATTGCTACCCCAGCTTTTTTTTTTTTCATTTCCATTAGCCTGGAAAACTTTTTCCATCCCGTTACCCTCAGTCTGTGTGCATCTTTTTTTCTGAGGTGGGTTTCTTGTAGACAACAGATGAATGGGTCTTGTTTTCTTATCCAATCCATTACCCTATGTCTTTTTATTGGAGCATTTAGTCCATTTACATTTAAAGTTATTATTGATAGATACTTATTTGACGCCACTTTTATTCTATACTCCTGTGTTCCTTCTTTGCTTTCTGTTTTTTTTTAATTTTACAGTAGACCCTTTAGCATTTCTTGCATTGCTGGTTTGGTGGAGATAAATTCCCTTAATCTGTTTTTGTCTGTGAAGCTCCTGATTTCACCTTCACTTTTGATTGATAGCCTTGCTGGGTACAGTATTCTTGGATTCAGACCCTTCCTTTGCATGACTTTGTATATTTCATCCCATTCCCTTCTGGCCTGATAAGTTTCTGTGGAGAAATCAGTTGCTAGTCTAATGGGGGTTCCGTTATATGTAACTTTCTGTCTCTCTCTGGCTGCTTTTAAAATTCTTTTTTTGTCGTTGGTGTTTGCCAGCTTAATTATAATGTGCCTAGGGGTCGGTTTTCTGGGGTTCATTTTGCTTGGAAGTCTGCAAGCATCTTGGATTTGTGTGGGTTTTTTCTTCTCTATCTCAGGAAAGTTTTCTGTCATTATTTCTTGAAATACGTTTTCCATGTCTTCCTCAATTCCCTTTCCTTCTGGAACCCCTATTATTCTATTGATAATATTGTTTTGTTTTGTATTGTCCCAAAGTTCCCTTAGACTTTCCTACTGTTTTTCAATTTTATTTTTTCCAGAAGCTGTTCTAATTGGGTATTTTTTTCCATCTTGTCTTCTAGCTCACTGATGCGGTCCTCTGCTTCTTCTAATCTACTCTTGATGCTTTCTATTGAGTTCTTTAGAGTAGTGATGTCATTTTTCATTTCTTCTTGGTTCTTCTTCATTTCCTCTTGGTTCTTACTCATATTGTCAAATTTGTCTTCCATTCTTTTTAGCCATCTTATGATCATTACTCTGAATTCTTGCTCTGGTAGGTTGCTTGCCTCTATCTTGTTTACTTCCTTTTCTGGTGAAGCCTGCTTTTCTTTCATATGCGGGCTGTTTTTTGTCTCCTCGTGATCTCTCTTTTTAGGATGTCTGGTTGTGTAGTTCTCTCCTGCTTTGATTTAAAGGCACAAAATATAACACAACCAGATACAACACACAAAGCACTGAATAGAAATGTGTTTGCGATATTAATAACCACCAATAAAGGTGACTAGAACCCAGCTAACAAAAACATACAATCAAACAAAAAGAATAGGCAAATCAATCTTATAAAAAAAGCATACAAACTTCAGTATAGTTAACATTCAACATACAACTTCAAAGAGTTAGATAGAAAGACTGTTTTGTTTTGTTTTGTTTTGTTTGTTTTTAGGACAACTGTGAGGGAGGTTTGAATGGGGTTGGAGCAGGGAGTTGGAAATTAGATATATACAAGTAGGGTGAAATTTTAGGAGGGGGTAGACAGCAGGAATGGGGAAAATCTAGAGCAGGAAAGGGTTAAGATAAACGGGGTACCAAAGGAGAAGGTCGGAAAGAGAGTGAAGGTATAAAGGTAGGGTTGAGATAGAATAAAGTTTTGGAGAAGGAAAGATAGATAAAGACTGTATAACAGTAATCCTGAAATAAAAATATACATATATATAATAAAATGAAATACATATAATAAAAATAAACAAAAGAAAATAAGATGAGAAAGGTAAATTAGTAGTAGTAATAATGTTGATTACGTATACAATGTAATAATTATAAAGATAAAATTAAGTGAGGAAAAAGAAAAATAATAATTTCTTGAGAAAATGTTGCAAATAATGAAAACAAAAATAAAAAACAAAAATTTAAAAATTAAAAAAAATTTAATTTGCAGTAATGAAGGTCATTTGCTTCCTCTGTTGTTATGATGTAGTCCTGATTTTTAGGCAGGTTTTGCTTTGTTTTTATTACACTAGAGTCAATTTGTGAGTTAGCCTCTGGGGGCAGTGTTTCTAGGTTGACTTCCCAGACTCTAGAGCCTCTCCAGCTTTTTTTTTTTTTTTTTTTCCCAGTCCTCTCTGCAGCCGGATCTATGGAAGGTTGGAGGGGGCAAGTCCGAGCAACTGCAATCTCCAGCAACTCTCCGATATCCCTCCGAGCCAGATCCAAATGTGTTGCTCTTTAGATATCTCCCCTGTTAGGAGCCCCGTCCACTTTCAAGGGTGACACCCGCCCAACAGCTGGGGCTTCTACTTGTAATCACCACCCTTGTCCTCCAGATTCTGCGCGCTCTGTGCATGCAGGCTTTGTCTTAGCCACAAGCACTCTCCACCCTCTCCCCGCGAAATCTGACCTTTTCGCCTAGCAGTGGGGCACTCCAGTGAGGCCAGGTGTTCGCGCTGCCTGGGATCCGTGTTCTGGGGGGTCACAGCTGCTTGGTGGTCGCTGCAGCTGTGGATATTCAGGCCTCTGACACGATCCTATCTTTCTCTCAAGATGATGAGATTTCCCCGTCCAAGACGGTACATAGCTCCGGGAAGGGACGTAGCCTGCGTGATGTTTCTTCTGGTGTTCACTGTCTCCCAGCTTGCTAATAAACACTCACAGCTCAAGACCATCAGTTGCTCTCTCTTTCTGCTTCGGGACAGGGCTCAGAATCCGCCCATCTATTCTTTCGCCATCTTACCTCCCTATGGCATTTCTATATACCAATACTGAACTCACAGAAAGACAGATTTTTTTTTTAAAAAAAATCCCATTTACCATCACACCAAAAAAATTAAGATATCTAGGAATAAATTTAACTAAGGAGGTAAAAGACCTATAAGCAAAAAATTACAGAACACTGAAAAAAGTTATAGAGGAAGACGTAAACAGATGGAAGAATATACTATGTTCATGGATTGGTAGAATCAACATTATTAAAATGTCCATACTACCCAAAGCAATCTATAGATTCAATGCACTCCCCATTAAAATACCAATGGCATATTTCACAGACCTAGTTAGAACTCTCCAAAAATTAATCTGAAATAAAATAAGACCCTGAATAGTCACAGAAATTCTGAAAAAGAAGAATAAAGTAGGTTTGAACTCAATACGAGATTTCAAGCTGTATTACAAAGCCACTGTTCTCAAAACAGCCTGGTACTAGCACAAATGTAGACATAGACTAATGGAATAGAATAGAGAACCCAAGCCACTATGTTCAATTAATATTTGACAAAGGAGGCATGAACATACAATGGAGTCAAGACAGTCTCTTCAGTAAATGGTGTTGGGAAAATTGGACAGATACATGCAAAAAAAATAAAACTACATCACCAACTTACACCTACACAAAAAGACACTCAAAATGGATAAAGAACTTAAATATAAGATGGGAAACCATATAAGATGGGAAACCATAAAAATACTAGAGAAATCCAAGCAAAATCTCAGACATATGCTGAAACAATTTATTCACAGATACTGCTCCTAAGGCAATGGAAACTAGAGAGAAAATAAACAAATGGGACTACATCAAAAGAAAAAGCTTTTTTTATAGCAAAAGAAACCATCAACAAAACAACAAGAAAGCCCACTGTATGGGAGAACATATTTGCAAATGTTATCACTGATAAACGTTTAATCTCCAACATTTACAGGAAACTCATACAACTTAATAAAGCAGATAAATGATCCAATAAAAAAAAAATGAGCAACTGACCTAAATAGAAACTTTTTGAAAGACAGAAGGAAGGCCAAGAGACATATGGAAACATACTCAAAGTCAGATTATTCAAGAGATGCAAATCAAAATTACAATGCAGTACCATCTCACACCTGTCAGAATGGCTATCATCAACAAATCAACAAATGACAAGTGCTGGCAAGGATATGGAGAAAAAGGAACTCTCATGCACTGCTAGTGGGGATGCAGAATGGTACAGTCACTGTAGAGAACAGAATGGAGTTTCCTCAAAAAACTAAAAATGGAACTCCCATTTGACACAGTAATCCCACTTTTGTGAATATATCCCAAGAAACTAGAAACACCAATCAGAAAGGATATATGCACCCCTATGTTCATAGCAGCACACTTCACAATAGCTAAGATTTAGAAAAAGCCTAAATGCCCACCAGCAGATGAGTGGATTAGAAAACTGGTACATCTACACAATGGAATGCTGCGCTGCCATAAAAAAAAAAAAAAAAAAAAAAAATTGGAATTTTTACCATTTACAGCAGCATGGATGGATCTGGAGAGCATTATACTAAGTAAAATAAGCCAGACAATGAAAGAAAAATATTATATGATCTCACTCATTTATGGACATTATAACCTGATGAACAAAAATATAGATACAGAGATAGTAAAGCATTGAACAGTCTATCAAATATCAGTAAGAAAGCTGGGAAATGTTGGGGAGGAGGAGAAAGAGATCAACCAATGGACTTGTATGCATGCATATAAGCACAACCAATGGACACAAGACACTGGGGGTAGCGTGGGATGAGGGCATGTGTCAGGAGGTAGGAGAGGCTGGGAGAAGGTCAATGGGGGAAAAAAGGAGATATATATACTACTATACGTAATACTTTAAACAATAATAAAAAATAAAATGAAATAAATCCTATCTAATAAAAGAGCAACATGCAAATTGACTGTCACTCTAACACACAAGATGGCCATCACAAGATGGCCAGCAAGGGAAGGACAATTGGGAGGGGCCAGGCCTGCAAGGGAGGCATTTGTGGGGGGACCTGGCCTGAAGGGGAGGGCAGTTAAATGGGACCAGGCCCACAGGGGAGAGCAGTTAGGGGCAATCAGGATGACAGGGGAGCAATTAGGCATCAATCAGGCTGGTAGGTGAGTGGTTAGGGGGTGATCAGGCTGGCAGGCAAAGAAGTGGTTAGGGGCAATCAGGAGGGAAGTCAGGCAAACAGTTAGGAGGCAGCAGTCCTGGATTGTGAGAGGGATGTCCGACTGCCCATTTAGGCCTGATCCTATTGGTATCTTGCCAAAATGGGCAGTCGGACATCACTTGAGGGGTCCCAGATTGGACAGGGTGTAGGCTAGGCTGAGGGACTTGCACCCCAGTGCACAAATTTCTTGCACTAGGCCTTTAGTAAAATGATAAAGAAAAAGAAAAAGAAAAACTGAAAGTTCCTACATTTTCACTAAAATGTCAATAGTTTCAATTTATACTAAATCTTTAAAAATAAAATGTTTTAAAATGTTATATTATAGTTATTAAAATATACATGAAGGTAGGTATTATTTATAATAATTGCTCATTTTTTGTTTTGTTTTTTTTTTTCATCATAAAAAACTCAACAGATAGAGAATATGGTTTTACAAATAACATTAGTTTCCTATTGCTGCAAAATAATGAAATAACAAAACAAAATTAAAATAAATAAACCAAAGTACCTTAGTAGCTTACATTTTTTTTTATTATAATTATACTAGTATAGTTTTATTCATCTCAGAGAGAGAAAGAGAAAGAAATAGAAAGAGAGAAAGAAACATCAATTAGAGAGAAACATCAATTGGCTGCTTCCTGCACATTCCTGGAATTGAGCCCAAAACCCAGGCATGTGCATTGACTAGAAATCACACCATGATCTCCTTGTTGATGGGCTGAAGATCTTTTTCTCTTAAAGCTTGGGCTAACCTTTCCAATTGGGCACTATACACTGCACTTGTAATGGTTTGGTTAGGTGGTAAAAGTTCATAATGAAGAATTCCTTTAAAATTCCACCAAACACACAACATCACTTTTTTCGCATGCAAGTCAGGTTTTGGCGTGGGCTGCAGAGCCTCATTTTTGTCCAACCATTGAGGCTGCCTTTTCAAATTAACATACAGCACCCATTCTTCATCTCCGGTAACAATTTGCTCTAAAAACGGCAAACGGTTTTGAAGAGAGAGGAGCGAACTGCAAATTGTGACTCTTTGATTACGGTTGTTGTCGGTCAACTCATGAGGAACCCATTTTCCAAACTTTTGGACTTTGCCAAGTGCACGCAATTGATTGGAAATTGTTTTTTGTGAACAATTTAAAGTTGTCGCAAGCTCTTGTTGGGTAATTTGAGGATTTTGCACCAAAAGAGCTTGAAGAGCTTCTTGATCAAAATTGGACACACGGCCTCGACCTCTCTTGTCATCTAACGAAAAATTTCCCTCATGAAATTTCTCAAACCAACGCTGGCATTTTCTGGCGCTAACTGCATCTTGACCAAGAGCACTACAGATGTTTTTTGCAGCCTCACTTGCTTTTCTTCCTAATTGGAACTCGTAAAGCATGCAGTGCCGAATATGCTCTTCATCCGCCATCTTCTTAGCCCTAGTTTTGCAACAAAAACCAAACCAAACACAAACTTTTTCAAGCAAAACTTGTTAATTGCACTTCACACGTTCTGTAGATACCACGTGTTTGAAGGTTATGTCAATACAAGTCAACGCCAAGCAAGATTTTAAACGAATGTTAAAAACGACATTAATTATTACTAGACCCGATACTTCTAAAACCTGAAACCACAATGTCATTCTCACAATTGAGAAAATATATATTTTAGTATTATTAAATATCTAATCTGTTCAAATTTCTTTGATATCCTCTTATTATTTGTTTGTTTGTTTGTTTGTTTGTTTATTTTTACAGTTGGTTTAGTTTGTTTGCAACAGAAGCCAAACAAGGATCAGAATCCTATTGCCCTTACAGCTTCTGAAGTGGTATGATTCTCCTTTGATCATCCCATTTGAAATATACTTATAGCTGGACCAAATTACAAGATGGAGCTTTTCACAAGAGGTCTCATAAATGATATACATCCACTGCTTTGTTTCTATTTTGCTTATTGTTCTTTTCATCAAGAACACTCAAGAAGTAAGTAAGCAGAGTTTTCTAGTTTATCTTTGAACCTGAAATTTGTGTTAGCATTTGGATTATATTACTTATAAGCCACAGGTGTGCACTACAAAAGTGAGTGGAAATGGAGACAGGGATATGATGACAGTTTATTGTCCATAATCTATTTACTCCAAGGAGCACTTGTATATCTGTTACATTACTAGTATTTAGGATTTGCTACTTGTAGTGTTTCATGACTTTTGAACAGAGAAGCATATATACCTAAAACATCATAAAGAGGGAAAAATCTACCAAGGGGCCTTAAAGTAGCAAAACACAGAAAATACAGTATTTTGTATCTCAGAAATGAATGGGCCCATTTATTTCAATAGGAATTCTTAATTATGTATACTGTATTATCTTTGGGCACTGATCACTTGACTCCCATTTTAGAATGAATTACTTGTTAAGAGCAGTTATTTAAATAACATTGGTATTTTAACCACTAATTTTTAAATAAAATATTCAATAAGACAAGAAGAAAAACTTACTTTTTGTTATTCTCTGTTCTTCCTTTAATATGTGTATGTGTATATATTTGTGTTCAATGTGTATGTTATTTATATATAAACATACATTATATATATATATATATATATATATATATATATATATATATACACTCAGAGAGAGAATATAGAAGTAGCTCACAAAATTCGGCCTATAACGTATTCTTTATTACATTTCTAAATTAATTATGGTTTTAGATACCTACTTGCAACAGTATTTTTTAAAGTATCATTTAGTACATTATATACTAAATGTAAAATGTTCAAAATTAAAAATATCATAGCCATGTTTGAGAAATTAAATTTCATTTAATTATATACTGAAAATTACTATTTAAACTAATAAATTATGTAGAAAATATCTTGAAATATCTTTCAAGCATTTTTTATAGGTGGTTGTTTCTTCAATAAATGACATACCCCTTTTCTATTAAAATGCTGAGTGGTTTTTTTTTTCCTAATACTGTATTTTTACTATATACATTTTACATTAAACAAATACCAAATTTATAAATTGCTACATTACTGATTACTATTGAATTTGAGAAGCTTTCTGTAGCTAGTATTTGCCTGTTATCTGAAAACATAGCTACAAAGTATTGTTCAACTTTATTTCATAAGCCACAACCATTTATACCTAGAAATGTACACAAACAAGACTCCTACTTGCAGCAGGCATTAAACTTTGAGAGCAGTTGACTTTATCTATATCCAATTTTGAATGCTTACTGTTAAGTTTTTTTCTTTCTTTTTTAAATTTCCAAATCACTAGAGGATGATTTCCTTAAGAATGTTCTCCCAGGTGTGCTCAGAATATTAATGAGATTCATCTATTTCTGTCGGATAATAACAATGTTCTCAGGCTGAATGGATGCTGTGACCTGTGAAAGAACTATTCATATGCTTTAGTCTGCCCTAGCGCATTATTTAACAAGAGAACATAGAACTTTTTCACAGTTATCTTAAATGCTTCAGCTGTGTGTTTCATGTTTGCTTCTTGCATTTCCAACCACATAGCTTTTCTGCCTCTTTGGGGAAGACTTCCCTTGTTATACTCATTTAAATGCTCCTGCCTT
Organism: Pipistrellus kuhlii; assembly: GCF_014108245.1. Taxonomy (NCBI): domain Eukaryota; kingdom Metazoa; phylum Chordata; class Mammalia; order Chiroptera; family Vespertilionidae; genus Pipistrellus; species Pipistrellus kuhlii. The sequence continues at coordinate 95,768,092 of NW_023425515.1, forward strand.
TATGACTGTTTTACTGCCACACCTATGGGGCTTCTTACTGTATTTGCCTGTGACTGAAGAAGATTTTACAGAAATTAAATTTATTCAGACTGAATCTTCTGGGGAATGTGAAGGCATCTTAAACAATTAACAATAATTAAAAAGCACCTATTCAGACTGGATAAAAGGTAAATAGATTTCATTTAAATATAGTAGCAAGTTGGTAGTTTTCCCATTTGCATGGTGTTGTTTTTTTTTAAATAAAAAAACAACAACAACAACAAAACCGCCTGTTAGTAACTTGGAATGACAAAATAAAGCATTGACTTTTGTTAGTTTGTATATGTCTTTACTCATAAATGCTATTAACAAATTGCTATACTAAAAATTTAAATTATCTTTAATTTGCATATTGCAACAAATAATGTATCTAATAGCATGAAAATGATGTCTCACAAACCTAGGTTTGCTTTTTTAATTTTTAATAATAAATTAATGTGAAACTGACTGAAAATATAGGATTATCAACTTCTGATATTTTTTATAATTTTTATTCTGATAGTTATCTGCTTCAAAGAACTATTTGCTTTGTGTATTATAAGGGTAATACACTTAACTGTATTCTCAACATCCTCCTTAAATTGTTTCAAGATAGAGCTTGCCTTATGGATAGGCAGATAAGATAGGTTATATATTTTTTCAAAAACATTTGCAAGCACCCGCTAGTATAAGTGGAAATGTAGTGATGCATTCTTCTGTCTGTACATGTATATGTGAATATACACATACACACATCATTTTATTAACAATACACTTTAAATTATTTTATTCAAGAAATGTATAGCTTAGTAATTTAAGTAGACATTTATATTATGTGTTTGATGGGGCATCTAATATTCAACTTTTCCACTTAATTATTTAGTAGTATAGTTTAATTCTTTAAAATTTTAAGCAAGATTATATTTCAAAAAATATGATCAGCTAAAATATTTACAAATAATTAAACTGTGAAAAAAATAAGGTATTGGAATGAAACAGAGTGAGAATAAAAGTGAAAGAGACATAAAGGGCCATTAAAAAATGTGGAAGACTAAAGATACATTTTTTTAAAGGCAGTCCAAACAGCCATTCTATGGTAATCAAAAATATGTGTAATGATTTTTGGTGCCAAATTGTACCCTAAGATCAGAGCAGGGAGCTCTTGAGGTTAAGTTTATAGATTTGATCTCCTATAAAGCATACAACTTCACTAGTGTGCGGCTGCATACTCAGCCATTTTACAAATGCATCATAGATAAGAAATTAAAAAGTAAGTAAAACAGATAACCACTTCAGGTTTTGGAAAACAGTATTTTTATTTTATTTTATTTTTTTGCATCATGATGAATTATAAAAGAATAAACTTTAGGTTAAAAAAATCTGGTTTAGAATTTTTTCTGCTAATTTTTTTGTCTAAGGGAACTTTACCTAAAAAACATATGAAACATTTTAAAGAAAATAATAATACATTCCTTGAGTAGTTGTGAGAATTAAAAAAAAAAAAAAACCTAAGTGTAATATTATAACTAGCTCATGAAAAAAAAAGACACTAAAATTTCCATGCTATTAGTCTCATGTAGTATTGTTAAACAACAAAATCACTGTCTCTAAATAAAGAAAAACAGCACTTCAATAAATATAAAATATTTTATAATACAAAAGTCAAATATATGTTTAGACAATATTTAGAAACAGACTTCTAGGATTCCCTCCACATGTAAAGTCCCTAACCCTAACCATTATCTCTGTAGGTCATATTTACTTTGTTGGCTGGCATGGAAGATAATGGTGTGCTCTTCCTTTCATGCCTCTGTGATCTATTGCTTTAGCGGACTCTGCCCCTTACCTGATTCACCAAGGCTGCCAAGAGAATTTCTGGTCAAGTACCACTTCAACTTTTCAAAATATTTGGACCCCATACTCAGGAGTTATTTTATGTCACAAAAATCTTATTAAAAATATAAAATTAATATAGTATCAACTAGCTTTTCATTTAATAGTTTAGTTTACATTTTTAACAGTCTATAAATTTTCAAAATTTGCATTAATAGAGAAAGCACTTCCATCTAATTATACACTGACATTCTATCATTTGTAGTTGCAAATTTTGAAAATAAATTTAGTATATATACCTATCAAAAAAATCCCACTATACTATAATTTAAAAATAATAATTTAAATATATTATTATGCCCTATTGAGATTGAAAACTTTAAAACAACTGCTAAGATTAAAATACCATTCAATGGTATGACAAAAGCATCTGACTTTGGAACTTTTTATAAATTTACTTGTGCTTAATTTCATGGAAGTTTCCATGCTCATGATTTTTGATTAGGTAGAGATTTTCAAGCATTAGTTTACAAATAAAATAACAAATAAATAAGGTGACAAATCATTGAAATTATTAATTCAATCATTGTTTAACAAATTTACTTCATCATAGATGGGGAAAATCATGTGAAATAAAAAGGATACTTAGCTACTAGATGAGAAAAACTTGGGAAGTATTTGGCATCTAAGCACAGAGAAAGTAAGTATTCAACTATATACCATATTTTATAAACTTGGTTAGATAATATTAGTTTGGCTTTAGGGGATTTCTAGCAATAATTGTAACTAGCACTAGTAATTGCCTATATAATTCCTGTGATGTTAGAAGGGCTTGCTTTCAACTAAAATAATAGAATTTATTTTTAATCTAGAAGTTTTCCTAAAGAGAACTGTTGAAGTATTAAATAAAAAAAAAGTATGGCTTTATTAATGAGTTTTAAATGATTTCCTTTAATCAATAGTTAACATTATTCTACATCATTACATCTCATTCTCTTTATGTCAAGCAATGATTTAATATCTGTACTCAAAAATATACAAATTTTACACTATTTTTCACATCAATTTTTAAAAATCATTAGCATCCTTATAAGATAGATATAACCTAATACATATCACAATCCTGAAGATGAGATGATATTATAAAAGCAATAGAGAAGCTAGTTTGCTTTTTAGTTTATACTATTCTTTTAAGGTCAACAGAGAAAGCCTGTTTTTAATCATAACTTTTCCTTCTGAATTTCACAAAGACAAGCTATCCCCAAATGAAAAGAAATAATGGGGCATACAAGAAAGTCGTAAGTCAAAGTGAAAATCCTGGTTTGCCATTTATTGATACGATGACCTTAAAAATATTATTTAAGGTCTTTAAACCTATTTTTCCATTAAAGTGGTACCAATATTATGCATATTTCTCTGACCCCAGGAAAATAAATAGACAAGTTTTTTTTTAATTTTGTGTAGTATGAAAAGTATATTATAACTATGCAATATTAATGCAATTTATAGTGGAATATTTTACTCAGCTGTAAAAAAAAAGAATGGACCTAGACAATATTATGCTAAATTAAATAAGCCAGTCAGAGAGAGTCAAGAACCATATGCTTTCACTTATATTTAGACTCTAATGTGTTTGGTTTTATTCATTATTTTAAACAAAAGATTATTTTACAGACTTCTGTAATCCTCTTTAATAAATTAGAGTCCTTGAATACAGCTGAACTCTACTTTACGCTAATGACCTAACCAAGCACTCTGATTTCTATTGCTATATAACAACCCACTCAAAAAGTTTACTGAACTCATTCGTGTGGTTCTTGCTTGGGATCTAACTGTCTATATAATCAGATATCACCTGGGAATGGAATCATCTGAAGGCTCAGAGGAGCTATAAGTCTGGTCCCTCAGCTGAGAAGCCCAGAATGTTGTGAACCAGACTGTCATCTCTAGATCATTATGGGGCTTTTTCATGTAGCTACCATGGACTTACAGCATAGCAGGCTCAGGATAGTCAATCTTCATGCATGGTGGCTGGCTTCCCCAAGACTGCCCCTTCTAAGACAGAAAGAAGCAAGCCACTAACTAAATACTACAAGTCTTATGATTTGGCCTTAAAAGTAACACAGAGTTATTTCCATTGTATTCCATTGATCATATTCCTGAATAAAATACATCAGGTGACTATATAAAGGTATTAACACCAGGAGATATGGATCACTGAGGCCATCTTTGAAGAGGCCCTGCCATATTTCCCAACCACTTAAGCCAATAAAAACAAGCAAAGACCATTTATAAGAAGTGCATTTGCATCAATAGTTTCTTATCATTTTTAAGTTTTAAACCACATCAACAACATCTTATACTACATACCAAAAAGAGTACTTTCACAATAGATACTAAGTGTGGTATACAATAAAGACACTTTCTGTGGTCATCTTTATTTTGTACTTATTGTTTTTCTGGTTTAGCAAACTCAATTCTGGAAGGATTTATGGTATCTTAATTGAAAAGTCATATAAAACAAAGCATTTAAGATATATCTACTATAAACAAAGGCTATCATATCTTAAGAGAGCTTAGAATAACAACAGGCAGAGAATACAGTTTGAACATTTTAATTTCCCCTTGACAAATTATCATACAGTTTATCTTTTTTTTCAGACCTTACATTGTATCTGAAATCTTGTTTATCTTGAAAAGAAAGTGTATTTTTGATTTAAAAAAGAAGTTAGCAAATGAAACAAAACAAATGATAAATGTTCACTGATTCCTTATTTCCTTCACCTCCAGGATTTCAGGTGGGATTTATTAAAAGAAGATGTATTTCTTGCTCTGGGTCATGACGAACAGTTTTTTATCTGTATCCTCCAAGGAAGCTCGTGGTGAAATAGATAAAATGTCAGAAATAATTAAGAAAAATGCAACAACCTAAAATTACACCTTTTGGTGATGCCTAGTTTTTATTTCCTTAGTCCCTTGACAGATATAAATACCAACTTTATCACATCCTTTAGAAGATGATGTATTAAATCAATGTGAGTGAACTCATGGAACAGCTGATGGGGAGGAGGAAAAGGAAATGTTATTAGAAAGCAGAGGTCATGGACCTAGGTGATCAATAGACACTATGCAATAGATACAAGGTCTAGAATCCTTCAGAATTGTTCTATCCAAGACTACTTTCATCATTTTCACTAATTTTAATTATATTTACATTTTATCAATTTTTTACCACAAAAATTGCCTTTTTATACATTTGTTTCAGTTTCTCCCCTTATCTTTCAGCATTAAGTGTTTAGATCACTATTGTAGTAAAATCAACACACACAAATATGATACCTCACAATCACGCGACCTTCCTTTGTAAAGATTCAGCATATATTTTCCTACCTCAGTTGAAATACCCTTACTCTAGATATACAAACTGATTTTCATGAACTGCATCTAAGAATTATTTTTTACTGATTGGCCATAATAAATAAATATGAATAATCACATATTTCTAAACTCTTTGAATAGGTAGATGAAATATCTCTAACTGCAATAGTTTGCATATGTAAAACTTTTAATTACTCAGTTGTGGTAGTTATAATAAAAGAGAAAAAAACTTTTAAATATACTCAAGTCAAGCAAGCTGAGGAAGTTGTCCATGATAATCATAAATTTAACTCTTCTTTTCCAAGCCATACATTTTAGACAGGGCAAGGTTATCCTTAGACTAACTCTGTCCTTCAATGAATAACTATATTTAATTCTAAGGAACGATATGTCATTTGCCTGCAGATATAAACCACATTCTCCAGTTTTACTTATCTATACTAAACTAATAAAAGAATAATATGCTAATTAGAGCAGACGTCTTCCAGACAACCTTCCGTCCTTCTGGACAAAGCTGCAGTGGCTGGGAAGGGCCCAGGCTTGGGCTGGCAGTGGCAGCAGCAGTGGGATAATGGTGATGGCACCTTCCCCTGATCTACCTCCCCCTCAGAGGGAAGCCAGGGACCAAGACCAAGGCAGTTAGGGGCGATTAAGCTAGCAGAGGGACAAATTAGGGGTGATCAGGTGGGGGCTGGGGGGCAAGGTTTGGGCGATTAGGCTGGCAAAAGGGCAAGGTAGGGGCAATCAGGCCAGCAAGGCGCAAGTTAAGACGATCAGCCTGTCAGGCAGAGGGTTTGGGGCAATTAGGCAGGCTGGCAGGTGAGCAGTTAGGAGCCAGTGGGCCCAGATTGGGAGAGGGTGCAGGCCGGGCTGAGGGAGCCCTAACCCCATGTAAGAATTTTGTGCACCAGTCCTTTAGTATAAATCATAAAGGTCTCTATCTAATTGGCTTTAGATCTCCCTTCCTGATAAAGTTGGATAAGGGAACAGTTACTGGCTTTTAAACTTCTAAGAATGCCCACAGTGTGAAGGCCTTATCTCAACAAATAAAAATTCCAATTAATAGAGTCTAAAATAACTATATTTTAGACATTTAAAGATATCTTAAATATGTGTTTAGTTTAAAATATTAAAATTATATCTCTTGCTTGCCAAATAAAAACTTGAATTAAAAATTTGAAAGTGAAGATATTAAACCCATAATGCAGTTTTAATTACCTCAAAGTGAATTTTCTAATTACAATTATATTCTTAGTCATGTAGCCTAAATATATATATATTTTAGACACAATGATACCATTTTTAGTTTCTTATGAGAATTTTTGTGTCTTATTCAGGATATTATAGAATATGTACAAAAATATATCTTTAAATTAATAATGCAAGTTTGACAGTTTACATAAAATAAAATATAGTTATTTTAGATCCTATGAATTGGAATTTTTAGTTTTTGATATAAGACCTTCATATTGTTTACACAACTTATTAACCTTTTAGAAAAGAGCATGCCAAATTTTGTCATAAAATTTCGGCAACTAGCACATTTCACAAATTATAAAATAATTGGGCTCTAAAATAAATAAACAAATAAATAAAAATAACATGTGTACTTTAAAGGATAACTTTGTAATTAAATTTTTAGAGAGAGGAAGAGAGAGAGAGAGAGACATCAATGTGTGAGAAGAACACCAATTGGTTGTCTTCCTTACTGGGGTTAGAACTCTAAGAAACCTAGGTATGTGTCCTGACTAGGAATCAAATCCACCAACTTTCAGTGTATGGAATGACATTCCAACCAACTGAGCCACATTGTTAAGGGATTAAATAATAATTTAATTTAAAATTTTTAATTTTTTATGTATATGAGTATGTACCAACAATGTTGATCTTTTTATTTTGTATATATAAAATTTAATAGGCTGCTATTTTTTTTTTTTGCTCTTCTTGACATCTTACAATTGCATACATTTAAAATGTATAATGTAATAATTTAATATACACAGACATGTAAAATAATCTCCTAATTTAAGGTAAATAGTTTATTCATCTATTTACCAGTTTTGGGATTTTTGTTTGTTTGTTTGTTTGTTAGTGCTGAGAACTCTTAAGTCTACTTTCTTAGCAAATTGCAAGTATTAAATAAAGTATTGCTAACTATAGTAAAATTGCTGTATTTTATTTTATTATTTTATTTTTGGCTGGCTGATTATTGCTTTATTTTTATTTTTATTTTTTAAATAAATCTTTATTGTTCAGATTATTATAATTGTTCCTCTTTTTTCCCTCTATAGCTCACCTCCACCAGGTTCCTACCCCACCCTCTGCCTTTTCCTCACCCCCCATTGTCCTCATCCATAGGTGTACAATTATTTTTATATATATTTTATTGATTTTTCGCAGAGAGGAAGAGAGAGGAATAGAGAGTTAGAAACATCGATGAGAGAGAATCATAGATCAGCTGCCTCTTGCACACCCCCTATTGGGGATGTGTCCGCACCCAAGGTACATGCCCTTGCCTGGAATCAAACCCAGGACCTTTCAGTCCACAGGCCGATGCTCTATCCACTGAGCGAAACCGGTCCTGGCTTTTTTTGTTCAGTCTCTTCCCACACCCCCCACTCCCCTTTTCCCAGAGAATCGTCAGTCCACTCCCTTTCTATACCTCTGATTCTATTATATTCACCAGTTAATACTGTTCATCAGATTTTTTAATTCCCTTGGTTTTTAGATTCACTTGTTGATAGTTATGTATTTGTTGTTCATAATTTTCATCTTTATCTTCTTCCTCTTCTTAAAGAGTACTTTTCAGCATTTCATATAATTCTGGTTTGGCGGTGATGAACTCCTTTAGCTTTTTTTTATTTGTGATGCTCTTTATCTGGCCTTCGATTCTGAGTGATAGTTTTGCTGGGTAGAGTAATCTTGGTTGTAGGTTTTTGCTATTCATCACTTTGAATATTCCTTGCCATTCCCATCTGGCCTTCATAGTTTCTGTTGAGAAATCAGCTGACAATCATATGGGTGCTCCCTTATGGGTAGCTCACTGCTTTTTACTCGCTGCTTTTAATATTCTCTCTTTGTCTTTTGCTCTTGGCATTTTAATTATGATGTGCCTTGGTGTGGTCCTCTTTGGATTCCTTTTGTTTGGGGTGCACTTCCTGGACTTGTAAGTCTATTTATTTTACCAGGTGAGGGAAGTTTTCTGTAACTATTTCTTCCAATAGGTTTTCAGTATCTTGATCTCTCTCTTCTTCTGGGAACCCCATAATTCTGATGTTGGTAAGCTTGAAATTGTCCCAGAGGCTTCTTACACTATCTTCAACATTCTGGATTCTCTTTTCTTCTTGCTTCTGCAGAAAAGTGTCCTTTTCCTCTTTGTATTCCAAATCTTTGACTTGTTTCTTGCTACCTTCTGTTCTGTTTTTAGGTCTCTGTATAATATTTTTTATTTCAGTCAGTGTATGCTTAATTTCGAGTTGATCCCTTTTCATATCCTCATAGGTCCATTTAGTTTATCAGTCTTTTCTAGGAAATTCTTGAAAAACCTTATAACTGTGGTTTTGAACTCTATATCCATGTACTTTAGATCTCCAGACCTTATTCATTAATTGAAAGTGGATCCCTTAACCAACATCACACAATTTAATCCTCCCACATTCCTTGGAAACCACCATTTTTTTCTCTTCTTATGAATTTGACTATTTTAGATACTACATATGAGTAAGATCATGCAGTATTTGTCTTTCTATAACTGGCTTATTTCATTTAGCCAAACATCCTCCACACTCATCTATATTGTCACTAATAGCTATATTTCCTTTTTTTTTTTTTTTTTAAAGGCTGGATGATAGTCTATTTCAGTGTTTTTCAAACTTTTTTGGGCAAAGGCACACTTGTTTCATGAAAAAAATAACGAGGCACACCACCATTAGAAAATGTTAAAAAATTTAACTCTGTGCCTATATTGACTATATATAAAGTAATTCTCTTGAATAGGAATCAAATAAACACAAAGAAAGTATTTTATAATTACTTTATTATGAAATATTAAGTAAACAAAATAGTGAAAAATTATAAAATTCTTGTCTTGTCTGCACCTACGGCACACCAGGCAACATCTCGTGGCACACTAGTGTGCCGCGGAACAGCAGTTGAAAAACGCTGGTCTATTTTATACATGTATATATGCACTACATTTTCTTTTTAAGGCTGAATATTATTCTTATTTCCTTTATCTTCATTTTTTATTAGACATTTAAGTTATTTCTAAACCTTGGCTATTGTGAATAATGCTACAATAAATATGGGAGTTTTTATATATCATTTGATATACTGATTCCATTTCCTTTGGATCTAGGCCCAGAAGTGGAATTGTTGAATAATATTTGTTTATTTTTATTTTTTAGGAAAATCCATACTATTTCAAATAATATCAGTACCAATTTGCATTCCCAACAAAAGTGCACAAAGATTCCCTTTACTCCAAATCCTGCCAACCCTGGTTTTCTTGTCTTCATGATGACAGCTATTTTGACAAGTGTGAGATAAAATCTTATTGTAGTTTTAATTTATATTTCCCTGATTGTTAATGATGTTGAGTGTCTTTTTATGTACCCATTGGCCATTTGAATGTCTTTGTCAGAAAAATAACTATTTGATTTCTCTGCCTATTTTTAATCAGACTTTTTGCTGTTATTTTGTTATCTGAGGTTTTTATGTGATTTGCAAAAATTAACCTCTATAGGATTTGCAAAAATTCTCTCCCATTCTGCATAATGCCTTTCATTTTTTTTTTAAAGTTGCTTCTTCTTCCGTGTAGAAGATTTTTAGTTTGTTGTAGTCCTATTTATGGATTTATGCTTTTATTGTTATATCCAATGAGTCTTATTAAGGGCAATGTAAAATAAATGTTTACCTAAGTTTTAAGGTCTTAGAATTTATATTTAATTATTTAATTCATTTGAGTTAATTTTTGTACGTAATGTGAGATACGAGTCTGATTTCATTCTTCTGCATGTGGACATCCACTTTTCCCAGCATCATTTATTGAAGAGACTAACCTTTACCCTTTTATATACTCTGACCATAAGAATGTGGATTTATATCTGGCTCTATATTCTGTTTTATTGGTTTGTGTTTTTATTCCAGTACCATACTGTTTTGATTTCTGTACCTCTGTAATATATTTTAAAATCAGGAAATGTGATACTTCCAGTTTTATTGTTCTTGTAAAGATTGTTTTAGCTCTTTGGGGCCTTTTGTGGTTTCATATAAATTTTAGAATTGCTTTTGCTATTTCTGAAATAATGATATTGGGATTTTGATATATTGCTTTGAATCTGTACATCATTTGGGTAGTTTGACATTTTAATAATATTAATTATTCTAATTAATGAGCACAATATGTCATTTTGTTCATTGCTTTGTACCTTATGGCTGATTTCCCCCCTCTCTTCCTTTTTTTGCCATCTTCTTTCGTTATCTGATGAAATTTTTTCTTCAGTGATTTATTTTAGCTTTTTTTTTGTGCCTTTGTTGTAGGTTTTTGTGTTTGGGTTATCTCAGGGATTGTATAAAATATCTTTAAGTTAATAAAAACTTAATTTCAGTTGCCTATAAAGCACTACCCTTATATTTCACCCCATACATACTACATTCTTGTAGTCAGAGTTTACTTATTTTTGTATTGGGCATCCACAAAATAATTTTTCTTTGCTTTTCTTTTGGGTCAAAAGTAATTTACACACTACCTTTCCAGTGTTCCATTAGTCTATATATGTCTTCATATTAATCTTTCCTTATGAGATTTACATTTTCATAATCTTTTGTGTTGTTGTTTAGTATATTTTCATTTCCATTTAAAGAATTCCCCCAGCATTTCCCATAGGGCACTTGTAGTGGTGATCAACTGCCTAAATTTCTATTTATCTAATAATATATATTTATTTTTCATTTTTGAAAGATAGTTTTGGAATAACTTATTTGTCAGTGTTGTGTGTTTTTCTTCTTTTCATATAATAAATATATCATTGCACTTTTTCTGGTCTGCAAATTTTCTTCTGCTGATAGCCTAATTTTATTGTGTTGCTTTCCTCTTGATGCCTTAAAAGTTTTCTCTTTGTCTTTAAACAATTTAATTATAATGTGTCTCAGTGTAGATCACTTTAGTTTCAACCTATTTGGAAATTTTTAGACTTCATAACTAGTAATCTGGATGCTTATTTTACTCCCCAGATTTTGAAAGTTTTTAGAATCATTTCTTCAAATAAGTTTCTTATCCCTTTTCTTTTCCTACTCCTGGGAATCTCGTAATGTATATACTGGTTCAATAATTATTTCTCTCTTTTCTTCATCCAGTGTGGCTAGAGAGAAGTCCAGTTTCTGAGTAGGGGCATCTGGAGATTGAGAAAATGAAAGATACAGACAGAAATAGAGATAGAAGAAAAACTGAGGGCTGGGTGGGACAGCTGTACTCTGATGGAGAGACAGTGACCCAGAGCCAATACAGTGAGTTTATTTTATAAAGCTAAATACCAAGAAGTTTTACTAAAGCCGAAGACAAAGGAGATTATGTGCATTCTTGAGGCTTCTTTGTAACCATCACTTCTGGGTGGGTCTGGATAATCATGTTTGTTCCTGGTGCTTGGCTGGATTTAGATAATGAAACCCACTCCCTGACACCAGAGCTGAAGGTCAGGCTGACAACACACCTGCTTTTTGCAAGGTATGTTTCCAGGGCATGGGTCTGAGAGGCACTGCTGGATTCAGATGATAATCAGCTCAGTGGTCTTTCCCAGGCACTCACTACAGGTTCACTTATTAGTTCCCCATAAAATCTATAGGCTTTCTTCACTCTTCTATTCATTTTATTTTGTTTTTCTCTTTTCTGGATAAATTTAATTTTTTTAATTGATTTCAAAGAGAAAAGGGGAAAGGGATAGAAACATCAATGATGACAATCATTGGTCCACTGCACCCTGCATACCCCATACTGGTGACAGAGACCAAGACCCAGGCATGTGCCCTAATTGGGAATCCAACAGTGACTTCTTAGTTCATAAATCAATGCTCAACCACTTAGCCCTAATGGCCGGGCTCCTCTAGGTAATTTTAAATGACTTATCTTTGAAGTCACAAATTCTTTCTCTGCTTCCTTAAGTTTGTTATCAAAAGCTCCCCATTGTATTTCTTATTTTATTTATTATATTCTTTAGGTCCAGATTTTCTATCTGATCCTTTTTTATGATCAATCTCTTTATTGAACTCCTTTTTTGTTTATGCATTGCTTTTATAATTTTTGTTTAGTTGTCTGTGTTCTCTGATACATTGCCAAGCTTCCCTAAAATAATATTTTGAATTCTTGTCAGGAAATGTTACAAATCTTAAGTTCTTTAGTTTGTTATTAGAAAGTTATTGTGTTCCTTGTGTGATGCCATGTTTTCTTTGTGTGTGTGTGTGTGTGTGTGTGTGTGTGTGTGTGTGTTTGTGTGTGGAGTTTTTTGGGGGGTTTTCTGTATTTTTTTCAGAGCCTTGCATTGGTGTCTGTACATTTGTGAGAGAAGTCAACTCTTCCAAAATACATGCACTGACCTTGGTGGGGAAAGACTTTATTTATGGGTAGATCTGAGCAACTGATGGATTGTTTATGATGGCTCCAACTCTGTGGGGGCTCTGCTGTGGCTCTGGATTTGGGGAGGCCACAGTGGCATAGTTTCTGTGGAGCTCCATCAAGTGAGGGTATCATCTACATCAGGATCAGGAATTTTCAGTGGCCAAGGATGTGGGTGTTTGTGACAAAGGCTGCTGGGTCCTCCTGTTCCTCTTTTTCCCTGTGGAAGGAGTCACAACTGAAGAAAACTGTCTTGGCATTGGGTCAGACTTATAGATTACATTTATATACTAGAGGCCCAGTGCACAAAATTCTTGCATGGGAGAGTGGGGTGTCCCTCAGCCCGGGCTGCACCCTTTCCAATCTGGAACCCCTCAAAGGTTGTCCTACAGCTGGTTTATAGGAATTGGGCCTAAATCGGCAGTTGGACATCCCTCTGGCAATCCGGGACTGCTGGCTCCTCACCTCTAACCTCTCACCTACCTGCCTGATTGCCTTTAACCACTCTGTCTGCCCACCTACTTGCCCCCAACTGCCCCCACTCAGCCAGCCTGCTTGCCCCCAACTGCCTCCCCTGCCAGCCTGCTCACCCCTAACTGCCCCCCCTGTTGGCCTGCTTGCCCCTTCCTTTTTTCCCCACTGGCCTACTTGCTCCCAACTGCCCCGCTGCTGGCCAGATCACCTCCAACTGACCCCCACTGACAGGGTGAGGGTCTGATGGCTGTTTGTAGGCTGGCCAAGAGTTCCAGCAGAAACCTTCACCCCATGGGAGTGTGGCCAGCATGTGTGAGGAGCTAAGGGCTATTTTCAGGCTGGCCATGTCCGAGACAATCCAGGCTCCCAGCCCCTCCTTTTTTTCTTTTCTTTTTCTTTTTTTCAGTGCCTCCTTGAGTAGAGGCCAGAGTGGGCTGGAAGTAGGTATCTGGGATTTATTTATCTTTTATTGAAACTTTGTATCATTGAGTGGAGGCCTGGGCTGACCAGTGTGGGTAGGATGCTTGGCTTCTTCTATCTTTGGGGGCAACCCAAGCCTCCTGCTCACTCCAACTCCAAATTAGCTGCCATCTTAGTTGGCTAATTTGCATACTTTTTCCTGATTGGCTGTGGGTTTAGAGGAGTGATGGTCAATTTGCATGCTTCTCTTTTATTAGTGTAGATTAACTTTTTTTTTCACTTTTCCTTTTTCCATTCCTTTGATATGGGAGGTGGGGTAGTTTGGGGAGCCAGATATCCTAAAATGAAGGTTCCAAATGAACCATCATCTGAACATATCTTATGTAAGAAAAGGCTAATATGCAAATTGACCAAATCATGGAACAACTAGTCACTATGATGCTCACTGACCACCAGGGGGCAGATGTTCAATGTAGGAGCTGCCCCCTGGTGGTCAGTGGCATCTCACAAGGGGAACACCACTCAGCCAGAACCCAGTACTAAAAGAAAATTATTGTCTTAGAAATTAAAACAAGATTAATGCTCTCCAATCACAACTCTTTTACTTAAATAATCTTTTAGTTTAGCAGTTTTCAGATATACTTTGATACTAAAGTCATATATCTTATTACCAGGGAAAATTTATCAGCTGAATGTTTGTTTGTTTTTCTTATTTATAAATTATAATTTTACCTGGGGTACTTGAACCATACCATAAGACCTCCATTGATCCCACCTGAGAAAGTTTCAATACCCTTAATAAAAATTTAATCTGTAGATCAAAGTATTTTCAAGAGGAAGTTTTAAATTTTCATTTTTTTTATAATATTCTAACATGCTTAGTAATTCTAATATTTAAATTTTTGCAAACTTGAAGAAATGATATGAATTATTTGTAAAATTTTCTAAAATGTTAAAAAAAGTAAAAAAGAAAACAAAAATTACCTAAAATATTAATCATTTTTATTCTGTTACACATTATTTTACTATTTTTTTCATGCGTATTTTGGAATGTTGCCATATTTTTCTTCTTTTGACACTTATTTTGTCTCTCAGATATCTGTTGCTTAATCATTTATATTATCATTATAACAATTTGTAATACACATAACATATTTGAACTATTATACTGTATTTAATTTGTAGTATTATAGTATTTTTACTTAAACTACAGTAAAAACAATTGTGCATAATTCTTTTTATGTGTGCTTCTGATTGTTTTTTTAGAATACATTCTTGTAAGTGGAATGTTGCATTAACCAGGAAGCCATTTTCCAGTTTTCCTTACATATTTCCAAGTTATTATCTAGATTCCGGATTAATTCCAGAGTCTAGAAAGTTTTTACCAATTTATGATTCCTCCATCAAAGTAAAAAAGCTCCAATATCATCATAATCTATCCAATCCTGAATTTGCCAGTACATTAGTCTCTCAATGGAAGCACATTGAAATCCATGTCTTTTTTAATGAGGTTGAACATATTTTTTAATGTTTTAGTTACATTGATTTTAAGTGCAATTATATTCAGCTCTATTTACTTTTTTGTTGATGTGCTTTATTTTTATTTTATTTTTTACTTTTTAACATTAAAAAGTTTATTTTTTTAATTTAATGGAAGTTGAATTAATTTTTTCTCCTGCAAGTGTCTTTCTTCATTTTTATGTTTAGACAATCCTTCCCAAATCCAAGGGTAGGAAAACAATACTCTCTATATTTTATTCTGAGTGCTTCATAATTTTGCTACATTGAATTCATTTATGCGATTTGTTTTAATGCATATTTAGAGGAGAAGGCCTCAATTAGGCCAATCCTTTTACAGTCTTTCATTTAACTACCTACCAATTTGATGAGATTAATAGCACCATTCTTAACAGAAAACTGAGAGACAGAGAGATATTATTTTAGATTATCAAATGTCTGATAAGTAGTGTGCTTATATTACCATGGAAAATCTCAGATGCTTTCCATAAGAATATCCTAAGTACTGCCTAATCAGACTTAATTCCGGGATTTTTCCATTGTTTAGTTCCAGTCTTTAAATCATGATTGCCCCTGATTCACTGGAATGGTTCCAGACGTATCTTAGCCCTACTAATAGAATAAAAGGCATGACTTTAGCACATGAAGTGCTTTCTTACCCCTAAGACTACCACTTAACCCTCACCCTGTCAGTGGGGGTCAGTGAGAAGTGATCAGGTCAGCAGGGTGGCAGTTGGGGGCAAGCAGGCCAGTGGGGAGGGAAGGTAGGGGCAAGCAAACCAGCAAGGGGGGCAATTAGGAGTGAGCAGGCTGGCAGGGAAAGCAGTTGGGGGCAAGCAAATGGGCAGGCAGAGTAGTTAAAGGCAATCAGGCAGGCAGGTGAGAGGTTAGGAGCCAGCAATCCTGGATTTCCAGAGGGATATCTGCCTGCTGGTTTAGGCCCAATCCCTATAAACCAGCAGTAGGAAAACCTTTGAGGGGTTCCAGATTGGAAAGAGTGCAGCCCGGGCTGAGGGACACCCCACTCTCCCATGCAAGAATTTTGTGCACTGGGCCTCTAGTATATAAATGTAATCTATAAGTCTGACCCAATGCCAAGACAGTTTTCTTCAGTTGTGACTCCTTCCACAGGGAAAAAGAGGAACAGGAGGACCCAGCAGCCTTTGTCATAAACACCCACATCCTTGGCCACTGAAAATTCCTGATCCTGATGAAGATGCTGTCCTCACTTGATGGAGCTCCACAGAAACTATGCCACTGTGGCCTCCCCAAATCCAGAGCCACAGCAGAGCCCCCACAGAGTTGGAGCCATCATAAACAATCCATCAGTTGCTCAGATCCACCCAAAAATAAAGTCTTTCCCCACCAAGGTCAGTGCATGTATTTTGGAAGAGTTTACTTCTCTCACAAATGTACAGACACCACTGCAAGACTGCTATCGTTTTTGAAATTTGCTATGACATTAGTGAATATTCATAGACTGGGTACTGTCAGTTCATGTTGTTATATGCCATTTCTAATTTTGATTTAGAAGCTGGATAGCTAATTTCAGATCATCATGAATTAAGCAAAAGTACATCAGTTCAATAAAATTAATGAAATAAATCATTTCTGATCAGTGGCTCTAGGGGCTTTTGATAAGTAAAAGTGGATTTAAACTTTACCTAAGCGGTGTTTTGTGTTATTTTTTTTTACAAGGTCTTGCTGGATTTGCATTTTTTACCATGTTCCAAACTGGTGTCATCACAAAGTTGCTAGGGTTAGACTTCATGGTGTACGGTTATCTGATTACATATTTTTGTAAAATATTGCTGTAGAGTTTTTAAAGTACAATTTTATAGTGACAGTGGTGACAATATGAAATAAATGCATATGTATTTTCTGACACTCTGTTCCCCAGTAGTAGGGTTCTGGAAGGGAACTAAAGCCTGCATTTGCCTCTAAGGTTTCCAAGTTCTCTTCTGAAGCTCACCATTCCAATTGCACACTAGAGCATAATGGCCAGCACCTCTCATTGCAAAGCATATTACTTAACCCTTTAGTTCCCTCTGAATATCTTCTAGAATGGCTTTGTAGGAGAGCAAAGCAGCAAAACAGCCAACCTGCATGATCCCAGGAAATATTAAAAACAACAATGGATAAGAAGTAATTTATATACTGAATGCCCCTCTGTCCTATTCAGCACATTTTGTAGAGTATCTCATTTTCTAAAGCACTTTGACAGATCACCTTTAATGAAATCAAAGCTTTTAAGGGGAAAGACTGATGATATTTTAACCCTGATATTCTCTCTCTACCAAATAGGCATAGTGTTTGGTGCTTAACTTAGCATAGTGTTAGCTGCAAGATGCATGAGTTCCAAAAATGATTCTAAGTGTTCATTTAACAAGGCTTCCTTTGAGAAAAGGCTACCAGTGGTGCATAATAATGCCAAATGTGCAGTAGTTTTATAATGTGGGTTGTAATCCACCAGGAACTAAATCCTGCTATTACCCTCTTTAGGGAGACTTCTAAAATTCTGCTCTTCATATTGTGAATAATAACTTGGAATAATTAGAGGTTACTGGAGATCTCTGCACATGTGTCAAAGCTTTCTTCATGTAAATCACAATAAAGTGTTTATTAATCGTGCTATCCCTAGAGATACAAATGGGGCACCTACTGTACTATTTCTTCTTCTCAAATAAGTTATTCTTTTGTTTTATGTATTGTGGCTTTAATTATAATATAAATGAATCTTTAAAATTATATAATCATTTCCTTCTTCAATAACTGGAATGAATTTTGGGTACTGACAGAGGTTTTATTTCCATGGTGCCACAAGTAGGACCTGATTTCATGAAAATGTAGATATGCAAAAGCACACTTTTCACATGGAGATTTCAATTTATCACTGACATATTTGTGCTTGTGAGTTTGTGTGTGTGTGTGTGTGTGAGTGTGTAAGAGAGAGAGAGAGAGAGAGAGAGAGAGAGAGAGAGCGAGCACTGAAGTGTTGACATTTACCCATTTGAGGAGTGAACCCAGCAACCATTTCGAAGGGAAGCACTACATTCTGTTCAGGAAGGAAGTGAAGAGTTCCTTGTCAAACTGAGTTGTCAAACTGAGGCAACCAGGAGCCTTCAAAGGAAACAATCTAATCAACAAAATTGAAATTTGGCCAGGACACTGAAGCTGGTGCCTCCACTCTTTCAGAAAGTACAAGGACCCTGGTTTAAAGTCTTATCTGAAATTTGATGTTTACGGTTAAAAGTACCTTGCTTTCATACAATTAGGCAATGTGGAGCTGAGGCTTCCATTAAAAAAAATGTAATTGAATAAATAGTTGATTGGTACAACTGGTCCTCCTTGGGGTAGGTATTGTGTTATTTTTTTAAAAGAGAAAATCAAGAATTATCTCTTTTTCTTATTAATTCACAGTGACTTTTCTTACTTCAATGTCCAACAAACATTTGCATTTAAATGTTTATGATTTATCAGAATCCTACCTTTTATCAAAGTAAAAAATAATCATTATATTCTATATATTTTAAGATAAATTTATCAAGAAATTAGTACATTTTAATTTCTAATATTATCAGAGTTTCATGCACCAACAGATGATTAAAATATTAATAAATGTATATGCATTTATTATGGTAAAACATTTTCAAGATGATAATTCAGAATGATCAGTATTTATAGAAATAAGCTTCATGGTTGGCATTTAATTACAGATTGAATAGGGTCTTCAGAATATTTAGTGGGAAAGAATTATTTGACAATATTCAGTTATAATCTAAATAAATCTCAATATTCAACATATTTTAATTGAAATTTCTGAACATAGTACAATTTCAATATATGTTTCAAGTAGACCCTAATAAAAAAGATAATAAATACATCTTTTAAAAATGAAAAGCCTTAGGCATTTTAGTAACCTTAATTATAACAAGATTTGATTTTTATTAAGTAAGGAAATATTAAAGGAAAGGTAATTTTGATGATAGTTAAAAGGAATGATAATGTTATTCAATTTATGAGTATAACAGTTTTCAGTTTAACTTATATGTATAAACTATCCACAGTTATCCAAGTCTCTTTACTTGTGAGTAGAATGTACTTTGTCATTTATCTTTATACTAATAGAACTAATCCCAAAGTTACTCTTAAATGTACTGCTCATTTCTCTTTAGGTCAGGGGGTCAGAACACTGTTCTCAGGAGGTCAGGGTCATCCTCATTAGCATTGCTTTGTTCTAAGGCTGCCATGACACCTTTCATCCTCAAAAGCCTGGGTGCCTGGGAAAAGGCAGATGGATATAGCAAAACTTACTCCACCCATAAATGTCCTTACCAATGGTAGGTCACCATTATATATTCTATCCATATATGGAGAACAGCATGTTACTACTCTTCAGCCTCTATATTCTTTTAAGATTTACTGATGAGAAAAAAATGTCTGTGTTAAGGATAAGCCAAAAATAAGTTAGCATACTTTAGTTTAAAAAGTAATATATTTGTATTATAAAAAGTAAAAATTGATGTAATATAATAAATAAAAAGTAAAAATTGATGTAATATAATTAATTTTTGCTCAGAATACAATTTTAAATTGAGTAGAAATTTTTACATAAGATATGTATATTATCTTACCTAATAATAGGCAAATATGTAAATTTACCGTACCTCCACTATGCCACCAGCCAATCAGGAGTGATATATAAATTAACCCAACAAAGATGATGGTTAATTTGCATATACAGGTGCCAATTGATGGGGGCATTATGCCCCACACCTGGTCTCTCAGGGCTTCTGGGCAGTGTTTAAAAACAGGGACAGAACAGAAAGAGATGGCTCCTGGAGTGGAAAGAGGCAGCTCCTGGGCCTGAGCAGAATGGGGCTGGGTCAGCAGCCAGGGAAAGGAAAGCCTATTCTAGCATCAATCTTCATGCATCGAGTTTATAGTCAATAATATTATAATAAAAGGATAATATGCTAATTAGACCAGACATCATTCTGGACATCATTCCTGATAAAGCCAGGGCCAAAGGGTCCCAGGTGCCTGGGTCCCAGGTACCTGCTGGTAGCTGGAGGAGGGCAGCTTGGGTCACAGGTGCCAGAAGGAAGTTGGTGCTAGCAGCCAGGGAAAAGAACGCCTATGCTTGCACAAATTTTTGTGCATTGGGCCTTTAGTAACATATAATTATATTGCTATATTAATTATATAATACTATAGGCTTGATACACAAAATTGTGCACTAGATGGAGTGTCCCTCAACCTGGTCTGCACCCTCTCCAATATGGGAACCTTCAGGGGGATGTCCGACTGCCGATGTCCTACAGAGATCGGGCCTAAACCGGCAGTCAGATATCCCTCTCACAATCCTTGACTGCTGGCTCCTAAATGCTTGCCTGCTTGCCAACCTGACCCCTAACCACTTCTGCCTGCCAGCCTGATTGCCCTCTAACTGCTCCCCTGCTGGCCTAATCACCCACCACTACCCTCTCCTGCCAGATTGATCATCCACAACTTCACTCCCCTGCCAGCCTTATGGCCCCCAATTGCCCTCCTTTGTTGGGGTCTGATCACCCCTAACTGTCCTCCCCAACTGGCCTGATCACCTATGGCACCCCTCCCCTGCTGTGACCCAGCTCTTACACCAGGACCCACCTCCTTCACGCGAGGTGGTGGAGATGCTTGCTATGGCCTTCTTCACACTGTGCAAAGCTGTGGGGCCTAGTGTGCACCTGCCCATCTTGTGACAACATCACACAAGGGTGTCATGCAAGGACATGATGCCAACTAGGCTTTTATTATATAGGGTCATATATTATGTCATAGTATAAAATTAATTAATCACAGTATATATTATCATGTTACATTTTTTATCATAATTATATTAAATATATTATAATATTTAATTCCAAAGTAATACTACATACTAGTATTATAGCCCTGAAGAAAACAGTCTTTATAAAGAGCAAATCCAACAAACAAAAAACAACTCCCCCCTTTTTTTTAAGTTGATTTAAGTAAAGACCCCAAAGATTCCTTATGAATACATCTGCTATTGCTTCAATTAATAGGTAGTTGACTAAAACAATAAATTATACAATATTTCAAAATTGAAAGCATATGTGTTTATATTTGCACAATATTTTGAGATTTCAGTGTATATATCAATACATCTTATAGGGGAAAAAGAAATTCATGTTATTTAACAAAAAGAAAATATATAGTCAATATATTTAGGGTTAAAATAATGATAATTAAACTATATATATATATATATATATATATATGTATATAGTTTAATTATTATATATATATATATATATATATATATATATATATATATACCTAAGTGATCATCCAACTGTTCGACTGTCCAACCTGTAGCTCTATGATGTACACTGACCACCAGGGGTCAGTCACTCAATGCAGTAGCTGCCAAGTGCGGTGACTTGGTAGCTGCAGTTCTCAGGTGATGCACCTGGAAGCCGAGAGAAGGGAGCCGGATTCTAGGGTGTTACCCAAGAGCTACCCTCTCGCAAACTGGGACTCCTCAGGGGATATTGGAGAGATGGTTTCAGCCAGATTACCACATGCCAGGCAAAGGGACCCCTCTGGTGCACAAATTCATGCACCAGGCCTCTAATCCTATCTAATAAAGAGGGGATATGCTAATTGACCTTATGCTGTTGCAAAGATGGTAGTACCCACAGCCAACAAAGAGGGAATATGATAATTGACTTCCATGGCCTCAAAGATGGTACCCACAGCCACAAGATGGCGGCACCTAGACCCATCAGTCCCCCAGCCACCCAGAGCCAGCCTGAGGTGCAGGCAAGTCTCAGATGTGGTTGCCCAGCTGATACCCAAGGCACAGCTAAGCCTCAGATGTCAGCTTTCCAGATGCCCAGGGCTGCCAGAAGAATCAGGTAACCAGGGCCAGGGAGGCTTGTACTACCAGCAGTGGCAACAGCAGAGATGTAATGAGGCTTTGCATTCCCCTGATTGCTGGGTCACCTCCCACCACTGAGGGCTCCTAGACTGTAAGAGAGGGCAGGCCAGGCTGAGGGATCCACCCTCCAGTGCATGAATTTTCATGCACCAAGTCTCTAGTATAATATAAAAGACAATCTATGGAATAGGGGGAAATAGTGTAAGCTGTATACCTGATAATGGGTAGATATCTAAAATATAATATATAAATAAATCATATGATTCAATAGTAAATAATAATCATTTAATTAAACTATGGCCAAAAAACTCGAATAGACATTTTCACATCTATATAACTGGCCAACAAGCACATGAACAGATTTTCAACATCACTAATCATCAGGGAAATGCAAATCAAAATCACAATGAGATATTATCTCACACCTGTTAGAATGGCTTTTATCAAACACACAAGAGCTAACAAGTGTGGGTGAAGATGTAGAAAAAAGGAAACCCTGTACACTATTGGTAAAACTGTAAACTGGTGCAGCCACTGTGGAAAACAGTATGAAGGTCATTCAAACAATTATAACTAGAACAATCATGTGATCCAGAAATTGCATTTCTGAGTATATACCCATAGGAAATGAAATCGCTATCTCAAAGGGATAATGTCAGATAATGAATGTGTTAATTAACCTGCTTGCAGTAATTATTATACTACATATACATATATCTAATCATCATGTTGTATTGTACACTTTAAAGATATATAGTTTTCTTTCTTAATTGTAGCTCAGTAAAACTGGGGGAGAACTATAAGAGAGCCAGTTGATATATTGAAATAGTATTGTTGTTTATTAGATGCAAAGAGTTTAAAAAGCATACATTTATTTAGTAAATGTACTAAACACTTACTGTGTATCCAAAACCGGTTTGGCTCAGTGTATAGAGCATCGGCTTGGGGACTCAAGGGTCCCAGGTTTGATTCTGGTCAAGGGCATGTACCTGGTTGCAGACACGTCCGCAGTAGAGGATGTGCAAGAGGCAGCTGATCGATGATTCTTTCTCATTGATGTTTCTAACTCTCTATCCCTCTCCCATCCTCTCTGTAAAAATCAATAAAATATATTTTAAAAAATAAAATAAAATAAACACTTACTGTGTGACAAACAGTGTATGTGGCTTGCCACCCATTGTCTTCAATAGCAGAAGGTGTGGACAAGGAACCTGGAAGGCTGGTGACCCTTGAGCTCTGGCAAAGGTCAGGGCTGAACACCCACTGCTTAGTTGAGACAATGGTAACTGAAGCAACTTCCCTCCCAGGCAGTCATGTAAATCCTTACTGTTAATATAGTCTGCCTGTTACTGGAAATTGCCTGATTAGGGGCCATAAGTGTATCCTAAATTGAATAAAAAGATGGCAAGGCCAGTGCCCAAGAAGAGTCCTTCCTCCTGAGCTGGGCTCCTGTCTCATCCCCCAATATTTTCAAATTATTTCTTGTCTTGTCTCTTTCATTTGCATGCTGCCCCTCTTCCAGAGTCCGAACCCTGAACCACACAGGACATAGGGGTCTTTCACAAATGTAGAGATTGAAGGTACAAAGATAAGTTAGAGTCCTTTGACAGCACAGGAACAGAGTGGTAGAGAACAAAAAGAGAGGGTCAAGGAACAAATAAGATGCATCTAAGAGCTGGCACTGACAGGCATCTTGGTTATGAGAGAGAGAAAGAAAGGGGGGAGGGTAAGGGGTATAAATATAGTTTATCCATTTGATACGTATATTTTTAAATACATTGGTTTCCTTTCTATATAAATATTCCAGTAATTTTTTTCCTCCCATTTAAATATATATATATATATATATAGATAGATAGATAGATAGATAGATAGATATAGATAGATATAGATATAGATATAGATAGATTGATTTTGTACAGAGAGGAAGAGAGAGAGATAGAGAGCCAGAAACATCGATGAGAGAGAGTCATCGATCAGCTGCCTCTTGCACACCCCCTACTGGGTATATGCCTGCAACCAAGGTACATGCCCTTGACTGGAATCGAACCCGGGTCCTTCAGTCCCCAAGCCGACGCTCTATCTTTTGAGCCAAACGAGTTTCGGCTTTCCTCCCATTTAAAAGGTAATTTAAAATCCAAATATAGCCAGGACCAGTTTAGCTCAATGGATAGAGCGTCGGCTTGGGGACTGAAGGGACCCGGGTTCGATTCTGGTCGAGGGCATGTACCTTGGTTGCGGGCATATCCCCAGTAGGGGGTGTGCAAGAGGCAACTGATCGATGACTCTCTCTCATCGATGTTTCTAATTCTCTATCTCTCTCCCTTCCTCTCTGTACAAAATCAATAAAATATATTTAAAATCCAAATATACTTTACTTAGAGCCCTAAATAGTTTTCAGATACTGTAAGATTTCAAAGTGAAGTTCTCATGAAAACACTCTTTTTATTTTCTCCTTCTGCATGGCCAAATATGATAAAGATCAGAAAAGGTCCTTGATGGATAAAACATAGAGAAAGAGTTTTAGAGAGGTTGGCAGATGTGAAAGGTTTCCTGGGCCATTCCTGGCTGCTTCCCTGCTTGGGAGAACTGTCCCAATTCTGAAAGGCTCCTGAAAATAGAAGCACAATTTCTTTGCTGTGTCAGACATGGCTGGAAAAAACTCTCCAGACCATAGGTTCATTCTTCATTCCTCAGTATAAGACTATCTGAATTACAGATCAGATAGAGGATCTCTCTGCTGACATTTGTCCTATGAAAAACACCAGCTACCATTTTGGAACAGGCTCCCAGGCTCCTTCTCCCTGCTTGATGAGCCTATGCAGTTGTCTTTCTCTTTGCATCGCCCCTGCTGCTTAGGTACTAGCCGATCCTGGCAGTATATGAATGTCTTGCTTCTGAAACTACTGAACTGGGGCCCCAGCCCTCTAACTTCAAAGCTGTGGCTGAGTTTACAGAATTGTCTTTGTATGTTAAAGACACTTTTAGGAAGACTGTTCTCAGGAGGATTCCTGTGAAATTCTGTACTTAGATCTACCTAAGGGAAGCAAAAACAACAGATCTTTAAAATGAGGAAAATAAATTCTAGAAATCACAACAGAAGAAACCCCTTTCACCTGTAAACTATGCTATTTTAATACTTTTTGTTAAAAAAAACAACAACAACAACACATAATTGAGTTGATCAAAAATTGAGTTGCAAAAAAGCTATATGTGAGCTGATTCTAACATAATTAGGGGGGGTTATATTTAAGAAAAGTCATACAAAATTATAAAGATAAAACTAGAAATTAATGTATATTTATTTATAATGAGAAAAAATTATAACCAGTGAAAATTTTTAAAAAGCTAACCACACCCTAACTGATTTGGCTCAGTGGATAGAGCATTGGCCTGTGGACTGAAAGTTTCCAGGTTTGATTCCAGTCAAGGGCATGTACCTTGGTTGTGGGCATATTCCCAGTAGCAAGTGTGCAGGAGGCAGCTGATGGATGTTTATAACTCTCTATCCCTCTCCCTTCCACTCTGTAAAAAAAAATCAATAAATATATATTTTTTAAAAAGCTAACCAAGAAGAAAATATATACCACAAATCTACCTATGCTTCAGTAGTGTCACAGTAAGCCACTTCTGATTCCATATGATTTGGAAGTTTGTTCCAAGTAACTCTCCATCCTGTTACATTCTCCTTCTATTCTAGCACTTCCTCTCAAGCACATTTTCTCTATTTATATTTAAATGTTCTTAAGTTTCTGCTAATTTAATTTTAATAATTTACATATGACACCTATGACCCATATCCACATTGTAGTGTCACCCTAATATTCTCAACCAAATACCTGCCCAACACTGTTTTTGACCTCTTGGATTCTAAACCACTCAGGAACCTGGCCTTTATTATCACCAAAACATCTCTTGCTAAGTAAGAACTACCTAAGCTCAACCATGGACTTACCAGTAATATCCAAATCAATCCTTGTCTTAAACTTTTTACCATTGTTCCAATATGTCAATGTTCTCTAAAGCATCTTTCTCTTGTATTTGTGGTGCCACATTTTGCTTATCTTTTTCTCTTCTCTCTGGATATTTATTTTCATTCTCCTTTTCCATGTTATCTTCCTCTACTTAATTATTATGTGTGGAATTCTTCAAAACTCAGTCTTCTTTAAAAGTTATATTTATTATTAAAAGTATTACATATGTCTCCTTCCCCCCCCCCCCCATTAACTCTTTCTATCACACACCTACCCCCAGGCTTATACCACACTAATGTCTGTGTTCATAGTTTATGCATATATGCATATGAATTTTTTGGTTAATCTCTTCCCACCCACCCTCTGAGATTTGACAGTATGTTCCATACTTCTATGTCTCCAGGCCTATTTTGTTCATCAGTTTATTTTTTCCATTAGATTCTACATGAGTGAGATCATGTGACAATTGTCTTTTTCTGACTAGTTTATTTCACTTAGCAAATACTTTTCAGGTTTTTTTTGTTGTTGTTGTTGTTTTGGTTTTTTTTAAATATATTTTATTGATTTTGTACAGAGAGGAAGGGAGAGAGATAGTTAGAAACATCGATGAGAGAGAGTCATCGATCAGCTGCCTCTTGCACACCCCCTACTGGGGATGTGCCCGCAACCCAGGTACATGCCCTTGTCCGGATTCGAACCCGGGACTCTTCAGTCCCCAAGCCGACGCTCTATCCATTGAGCCAAACCGGTTTCGGCACTTTTCAGGTTTTAAAATCTCATTTTGTTCTAAATCTATTGTCTAAGAAATCTCATTGAAGCCAAAAGTTTCAATTTACATCTGCAGGGGCCTAATGTGGTGGAGGCCAGACATGGAGGGGAATCTCCCTTTTCCACGTCCCGCACGGAAAGAGAGATGAATGAACCGGTTCTAAGTGGAGGTGGCCAGAGATTGAGAAATAATAGAAATAAAGAGAGAAAGACACAGAGATAGAATTTAAGCCAAGAGCTGCTGGAGAGGCAGGAAGACTACAATGACAGCTCCTCCCAGTGCATTTATTTTATAACCCCAATACCAGGAGTTATCACCAACTTATTTGCATTCTTGAGTAGGCCCTAGCATGCCTGGTCCTGCCCGTGCAGACAACTGGGCTGAAATGAAGGCCAAGCTAACAACATGACCACTGTCTGGGGAAACATGTTCCCAGGGTGTGGCTCTGCCTACGCCTTGAATTCAGCTGATGATAATTAAGGAAAATTGCCCATGTGCCTTCCCAGGCAACCCTCTACATCTCACCTTTTATTGTTTTTTTAAGCTACTATAATAAAAGTAAAATTTAAACATTAAGAATAAAACTCTAAATTAAAACAATTGCAAACAGTGCCAATGCAAAAATTAAACTACATAAATGTTATCATTTTCAAAACTTGAACATCAAGAGCAAAACTCTGGCTATTAAATGATAACAAAACAATGCCAATGAAAAACAACAATATGATAAATCAGAACTATGAACATATTAACATTTTTAGCTACCAAATGAAAGAAAGTCTCTTTTGCTGCTGGTCCTTGGACCTGGCTGTGCAAGACTTTGCAGAAGATTGGAAGCAAACAAATGCTAGCATGAGCAGGAACATGGTTGAAGAAGTAGCTTCAACTTCTTGCTTTTCCACAATTTGCTGCACTTCAGTCATTTTCTTCAGATGACTCCATGTTGGCAACTCAGTCCCTTGTGTATCTTCAGTTTTCTTCTTCCCCTTTGCTATCATTGGGCAACTCTCAGTCCTTTTGAGTGAAAGGACACAGAAGCTTCTCTGGGTACTTGTGGTGATGGAGGTAATGTCCTAGCAACCAAATTGGCTGCATTGCTCCTTCTGGAAAGATATAAAATACAACCTCTTCCCCACATTATTACTGAATCTGATAAAACTCTTGTCTGGTTTATGCTTCCTTCCACCTAGCTAAAGGCTATTATACAGGAGGCCTGATGCCTTTCACCTGCTGTACGATCCTCTGCATCACAATTCAAAAAATTTTAAAGTATAAAAAGCATGACTGAGCCTCTCTTGAGGTGACATATAACATCTGACTTCCCCTTTTATTTTAATAAATGATTTTAAGAATACAATTGGCTCTTTCTACAATTGCCATCCATTTTGCCAGATTTGATTAGGTTTAAGTCCTTGGTGATTTACCCCCTAAAGTTGGTACAGAGACTCGGATAACATACTTAGGACATTGTTTACAATAAAACATGAACATTGTCTTCTAATAACATTTTAAAGTCTGAAAATTAAATGAAAAGTTCCTCTGAATTAGTGTGCCTTATAGTAGCTATTTTAATAATTTTTGCCATACTTACCACATAAGCACTATCACTATAGGTTGATAGGCTCTATAGCAAAATCTGTTAAGGCATAAATGAAAGCTTGTATTTTTACTGAAATATAAGAAGTTTGAAGGATCTTTGCTCCCCTGCCTCAGTAGATCCAGCCTTTCCAGAACTGGATCCATCTATAAAAATGGTTAATGCCTGAGATTTGACATTTCTTTTAATATGGCAGTTAATACCATTCCCTATGTTAGAAATAAGACAAGCCCCAAACAGGGGTCCTGGTAGAACACAAAATATCAAACATTTTGACTTTTATGCAGAATGGTGTGCACACATGGTCTGGAAGCACATGCACACCAACTTTCCTTGCCCTTGGACCTGGGCAACCTGCAGCAATGTATAGCTGCACACTGCTAGCATGGCAAGACATCTTCACCTTTTTAATATCTGGACTATTTCTCCTTTGTTCTTGTGGACCACTGCTTATTCTGTGGCTATAGTAGTCCTATCAGGTCCTCTCTGGGATCCGTTGTAGGAATCCACATGGTCTTGGAGTTTTCTGGAAATATAAACATATTCTCGATCAAAGGTTAATAAAGAACTGTTTTCTATAAATTAGACTTGGGATCCTTTTGATTTTTGTCCAAATAATTTTTCTTTGGCTTATTTTGATGCCATAAAGTTTTCATGGGTGACTTGTTATCAGCATTATAAATAAAAATTAATTTTCAAAGTAAAAAAATTTTTATAGATGTAAATTACTTACAGGAGAGTTTTCCTTACATGGTATTTTTCCACTATCCCCCATTTTTATTTAATTATTACAAGGCTTTTGGAAAAATTTTATAATGCAGTTTTGATAACTTTAATTTTTTGCACAAAAATATGACTGCTTTAGGGTTTGTTGAATGTTAAGCAATTTTACCATGAAATGAACTACCAATAGAAATTTTGGTTAATACTTTAGGAACAGCTTTTTGTACAATTAAATTTTCTAGAATATTCACTTATTTCATTTAGCCAACTTAAATTAATCTGAAAACTTGACTATATTTTGCTATCAAATTTAATACTCTAACAACAATCTTAGTTTATCCTCTAAATATTAATGGAAAGGATTATTTGCATCCTTGAGAAAGTTCTAAGCATTCCTGGTGTTAGGCTGGATTTAAATATATCAGCCACATCTCTGTTGCCTGGGTCCTGATCTGAGCTGGGCATGGGAAGCATGAAGCAACCATGGGGGCAGGAGACCTCCCTCAGAAGGGGCGAAAATTCAAGCCTCTGCAATGTTGGGGGGATGATGATCTGTGCCCCACCTCTCTTGATCCCCAAATTCTCTCCTGATGGCCCTTCTGAGACTGTGCCTGACTTAGGTTGTTCCTTCCCTGAGGAATCTTACCCATTTCTGGCTAACCAGCCATCCTCCGGGGCCAAGCAGGGTGATGTGAGGATCAGTTTTGTCTCGTTGGTAGCCTATGCCCCTATGGCCTCCACACCCAGTACCTGCCTTGGCATCCCCTTGCCTGCTGGCGGGGCCTGAGTATTGATCAAATATCTTGGGAAAACCAGGTTTCTTCTTCAGGGAGGGCCCAGTTCAAACCATTATGTGAGAGACAGATCCATCGTACCAGCACCAAGAAGCTTCAATCTCAGCATGAACATCAAGCTCAGGCAATAGCTGTGGGCAATTGGATTGTGAGGAGAGGATCCCTCTTGGCAAAAAGGGCAAGAGGAGCCAATATAGAATGCTCAAGTACCTTCCCATGGGGCCTTCCACAGAGTGGAAGGGATTAAATCTTTTCATGTGCTTTTTAAATTGCTGCCAAACATTCAAAGAATTTGTTTTTTAAGTTTGTTTGGGATAAATGTAAAATATGCTGTTGTAAAATATCAAAAATTATAATGACATTGTAGAATAATATCATGTAAGGATATTCTTTGCTCTAAGCTATGATAATTCAATTTCAAACTGGAAGAAATATTAAGTTACTTCATTTTGCCCTCCTTAAGAGGCCAAAACCTTCATAAAATTTAAAATATATGCACATAAGTAAAATATATTAATTAGTTTTTATTTGATAAAGCTTTCCATGTGATTCCAAGTATCAAATGGTTTAATTAAAAAATATTTCTTTTAAAGGAGAACAGACTTTTGAAAAACATTTTGGGGCCTGTGAAACATCCCAAAGCTACTTTCAAAACTTTGAAATACACTTGGAAAGATCAAATATATATATATATATTGATATATGTGTGTGTGTGTGTGTGTGTGTGTATGATTTAAAGATTATATACTTAAATTAACTTAAAGAATATTAACCACATTTAAACTGGATCATAGAATTAATCCTCCTTTTTAAATCAGACCAATAAGTAACATTTTTTGAATTCCTAATTATTTAAGAAAAAACACATTTTATTTTCTCAAAAACACTCTGCTAATACTCTGGGCTTTTAGTTACCACAAGTATATAATTTCTCTCAATTCAATATGAACCTTAAATTTTCAGAGCTTGCAAGTCAAATATTCAGCAGTTCTTTATTAATAAACTTTTATACTTGTAAGAATAAATTTAAAAATCTAATAATTAACTTTAAACTATATATTATTTTCTGCCTGGGGAAACTAAGAAGCAAACTTGTAGGTATTCACATGTAAAAAAAAAAAATGGCTACTGTTGAAAAGCTGATTTCAAAGGAGCCACCATTTGGCCACTTGACCTTTTCTGGGTAGGGCAGCTACCAGAAAATGTGTAGCCATTTAAATGCAAATTAACACATTCTTTAAAGATTGCTGCTGGCAGAAATTATATTACCTGCTTGCTAGGGGAAGGGCGTGTCCATCCCTTCCTCCATTAAAAAAAAGTGCTGTAGCTTTAAAACCTCTTCATGGCAAGAAAAGAGAGCTTAAACTTTTAGAACCTTAACATTTTCAGGCAGCAAATCGAATACTTAGCATTTTTCAAATCATAATACTTTTACATTTTTAAGGATACATTTGAAATAAAATATAAGGCATATTCAATTAATAGATTAACTCCTATCATCTAGACTTCATACTAGGAATACTCAAATCAACCTTTCTGTATTATAAATTTCAATGCATTTAGATCATTTGAACTTAAAAGTTTTAAGTTTCCAGTCAATAGGCCTGGCACAGCTAATTTTTAAAAGAATTTTCCTGCTGGGGAAGTCAAGAAGCAAACCAATAGCTATTCACATGTAAACTTGCTTTCTACTTCCTGGTGGTTACTTGCTTCTGGGTGGGAAATTTCAAAAGAGTCTTGGGAAGCCCTCCTGTATCCGCTACCTTTAAAAACATGGCAGAAGATGAGGCCTTTTAAAATGGCTTTCTCGGGGAATAGGGTCCATGTTGGATTGCCACGTGTCTCCCTTCCCCCACCTCCTTGTTTCTTAGGGGAAGATTTAGTGATGGTCTGGCTTCTACTATTTTTATTTTTTTTTTAATTTTTTTTTCAATTTTTATTTATTTTTATTTTTTAAGGGAAGTAAAATATTTTTTAAGATAAAGAATTATTCGCAGTTGCTGAGGAATTCCTTTAATCCCTTTCTACTTGGTTACAAGTCTGCAGTCATCGCAGGAAGGACACGTGGAGGTGGGGAGGTGCAGATGGTATTCTTAAAGATTCTCACCCTTCCACTGTAGGCTGTAAGACTGTGGCTTCACCCCACTTAGACATTCTTAAACTCTCTTGTGTTGAATCAATAATTAAAGTAGAAATAGGAATTTTCTCTGGACCTCCTGTTGAGTATTGGTCACGCAACTGCTTTCTGACCTTTTCCCACATTTCAACAACAAAACTTAAGAAAGAAATCAAGAATCTGACTACCCTTAACAAAACATCTTAGAACTTTGAGCATAGTTTAAAGCATTTAGAAGGATTACCCATGTTTTACACTCAGCTATTTCACCTTCACAATACACTCTCCTTTACCTTACAATTCCTTAAATCTGTGGCGCACTCAATTCTTGGAGTAATCCCTTGCCTCTTACCTCTTATTGCCTCTTTCACCCCACGTTGGGTGCCAGAATGAGGAAGCCTAATGCAGTAGGGGCCAGACATGGCAGGGAATCTCCCTTTCCACATCCTGCATGGAACGAGAGACGAGTGAACCGGTTCTAAGTGGAGGTAGCCAGAGATTGAGAAATAATAGAAATAAAGAGAGAAAGACACAGAGATAGATTTTAAGCCAAGAGCTGAGTGGGCTGCCATCTGTCTGCTGGAGAGGCAGGAAGACTACAATGACAGCCCCTCCCAGTGCATTTATTTTATACTCCCAATACCAGGAAGTTATAACCAGGAAAAAAAAAAAAAAAAAAAAAAGAAAGAAAGAAAAAGAAAGGTATTCTCTCCAAATCAAGTTCATTGGAATTCATAATGGTCTTTATATGATATAGAAAATAAGTCAAACACAGCATCTGCCCTAAAGTTCTTTCTCCTGCTATTAGGGAACACTCTTTAACTATGGGAAATTAGGCAGTGGCTCCTTATACATCCAGAACTTCATGAGATCATTTTAATAACAAATATACACATAAATTTAAACATCCTAAATATTCTACTTCAGGCCTCAAAAAATCTTAGAAACATTTTTTTATAACGTCATAGACTTTAATGCTACTAAATCAACAAAATAACTAAAACAGGATCTCTAAGAAAACAATCACTTTTTTAAAATATATTTTTTATTGATTTTTTTACAGAGAGGAAGGGAGAGAGATAGAGAGTTAGAAACATCAATAAGAGAGAGTCATCAATCAGCTGCCTCTTGCACACCCCCTACTGGGGATATGCCTGCAACCAAGGTACATGCCCTTGACCGGAATCGCACCCGGGACCCTTTAATCCCCAAGCGGATGCTCTATCCATTGAGCCAAACCGGTCTTGGCATCAATCACTTTTATTTAGTCACTAGAGGCACAGTGCACAATATACATACACAGGGGTGGGGGGTGGCCCTCAGTCCAGCCAACACACTCTCCAATCTGGGACCCCTCAAGAGATGTCCAACTGCCCATTTTGGCCTGATCCCACCGGTGGGATCCCTTTCACGATCCAGGACTGCTGGCTCCTAACTGCTTGCCTGCCTGCCTTCCTGATTGCCCCTAATCACTTCTGTCTGCCAGCCTGATCACCCCCTAACCACTCCCATGCCAGCCTGATTGATGTTTAACTGCTCCCCTGTCAGCCTGTTTGCCCCCAACTTCTCTCCTTTGCTGGCCTGGTCACCCATAACTGCCCTCCCCTGCAGGGTTGATCACCTACAACTGCCTTTCCTTGCAGGCCTGTGTCTCCCAACTGCTCTCCTCTGCTTGCCATCTTGTGGTGGCCATCTTGTGTCCATATGGGGGCAGCCATCTTTGACCACATGAGGGCAGCTATTGTGTGTTACAGTGATGGTCAATCTGCATATCACTCTTTTATTATAGATAGGGTAGAGGCCTGATGCATGGCTGGGTGCCAGCTGGTTTGCCCTGAAGGGTGTCCCAGATCAGGGTTGGGGTTCCCTTGGGGTGTGGGATGGCCTGGGCAAGGGTCCTGTGGTCGTTTGCAGGCCAGCCATGTCCCCTGACAACCCAAGTGGAGGCCCTGGTATCTGGAATTTATTTACCTTCTACAATTAAAACTTTGTATCCTGGAGCGGAGCCAAGCCTCCTTCTTGCTCCATGGTCGGCAACCATTTCTGTTGGAATTTATGTATTGTCTATAATTGAAACTTTGTAGCCTGGAATGGAGGTTTAGGCCAGCAAGGGCAGGCAGAAAGCTTGGCTTCCTCCATTGCCTGGGAAACCCAACCCTCCCTCCTGCTCTCTGTGGCTGTAGCCATCTTGGTTGGGTTTATTTACATACTCACTCTAATTGGCTGGTTGGTGTGGCTGGTGGGCATGGCTTGTGGGTATAGCAGAGTGATGGTTAATTTGCATATTACTCTTTTATTATTGTAGGTAGGATTGTAAACAGCTATCCATGGAATAACATTTGTTTTAGGGTAGCCTACAAATATTTGCTTTGATTATTGATGAGTCTCAACTATATACAATGAATAATAAAATAATAAGAGCATTCCTTTATTTGAGTGCCTATCATGTGTAAGATATATAATACACTCAGAGTTTGAAATGTATTCACTCATTTATCTATTTAATAATTAGTTGCATTAGGAGCAATAGTGGGCCTGCTTTACAGTTGAGAATACTTATGTGCAGTGTCCTCCTAGAAATTATCTAGCTAGTAAGTGGAAATTTGAAATAAAGTATTTGACCAGTAGTTCTTGACTTAGAACACATTTAGCAAAGTCTGGAATTATTTTTTATTATTACTACTCAGGGGATACTAAGTGTAGAGGCCAGGGCTACTACCAAACACTCTACAATGCATAGGACAGCTCAACAAAAAGAAATTTTGACCCAAAATGTTATTATTGCTGAGATTGAGAACATCTGTATTAGACTACCAAGATGGCTCAGGAACATTTGCCAAAAAATTAAAACTTCAATTAAGGGAACATATATGGTGGGGCAAAAGTAGGTTTACAGTTGTGGGTACATGAAACATAGTTTATTATTATGTTATTAGTTATTAGTTATATTATTTTCCATATGAACAACTATAAACCTAACTTTGCCCTACTCTGGGTGTCATCTACTAGAGAAAAATTAAATTATTTAAACAATTAATACAGACAAACCAAATAGCTGTTACATGTGGCCTGTCATAAACAAGCTGAAGTTGATAGGGTTACTATGCTTAGACTAACTCTATGATGTGGCCCACGTTGCTGAGTAGAGATAAAATCAGGGCCAAATTGGTCTTAATGTGTGTTTGATCATATCTGGCATAACTCCGGAGACATGATACAGAGAATTAAGGGATTAAGCAGAAGAAGGTCTCTGGTGTTTTAGTGACAGAGATTCAAGATGAAGCACTAAAAGCTGTTTCTGGATGAAATCAGAGACCCAAACTTTAGAGAATAAGGTTTCTCCTAAACTAAAGAAAGAAGACAGATTTTAGAATAAGAAGATGATCTAGAGTAAATTCCACAAGTGAACCACTTTCTGGTTACTCAAAGAGGCCATAAAGTGCAAGTAGATAAATTCACAAATCTAAAATCCATGAATAATTAGAACAGACTGTAATAAGAATCTTATGGAGAGATTTTTAAGATTATGAAAATATTCTGAACCTAATATAACCTTTACCATCCCTGATTACTATCCAGTTACTCTTTATCAGTTTTCACAGTGATAACTATTAATACAAAATGATTATTATAAATTTCATTATTCCTCCTATATTTATCAATCATCACTACTATAAGAAACACATTTTTCCTCTTCCTATTGACTTAGTGATCTATTATTACCTGCGACTCACCAAATATAATTTTATATAATTACCATTATTGCCCCATTTTGGGCCTATGAGGGTAATTTAAGACTGAAATCACACACAAAAATGAGACAAATATGAAAACCATAGTATTCAGTTATCCTTGAAAGAAACACCTGTTGTCAGTAGAGCCTGGTTGGTGTGGCTCAGTGGTTGAGAGGTGACCTATGAACCAGGAGGTCATGGTTCAATTCCAGGTCAGGTTGCAGGCTTGATCTCCAGTATAGGGCATGCAGGAGGCAACTGATCAATGATTCTCTCTCATCATAGATATTTCTATTTCTCTCCTCTTCTCCCTTTCTCTTTGAAATCAATAAAAATACACACACACGTAAATATATATATCCCTTTGCACTCCAAACCATTCTGGACATTGGCTACCAGCTACTCGTCGCTACTTTGCAGCGGACACGTGCGTTGAATTAACTCAATTCCCCGTAATCACTAATAAACTGCAATCTCCCCTGAGAGGGGACATCCGAGTGATATGCTAGAATTCTGATGTCCCCTGAGAGGGGACAGTGGAGTGCAAAGGGATATATATATCTATTTTTTAAGGTAGAGCATTTCCTTATTTGACCTCAAATGGGATTCATGCAGCCACAAGGATTGTTTTGGGGATTACAAATGCATTTTAGCAAATAGGTAAGTTCAGAAATACAGAATTTGACAGCAATGAGAATAAACTGTACCAAAACCTCACTGTCTTTGAAACACTTTTATGCTCAGGGAAGTACTAATCAAAGGTCTCAAATCAGTTGATTTTTCCTATATTTGCCATAATTCTGGTGATTTGTTTGAAGATATTAGACTATAGCATAGTGTTATCGCTCATACTTTTGTATTTATTTAAGTTGTTTACTTGGCTGTAATTTTAATTTGAATCTAGTATTTTTTTAAGAAGAAGTTGAATGTGTTATTATTAAACTTTCTTATTTAACTATAAAGCTACTACTTAAGTCTATAAAAATAACACCAGCAAACTCAGTATATTGCTAAATTAAGACAATATTGTTCATCATCGACATCGTAACAACAAAAACTTTTCTCTATTGCCTGTTATTTCCAATGGAAATATCATTAAGTATTTTGACCCAAATCCAGAGGCCAATGAAAGCAAGTTACAGTATTATATAAGGCTTAAGATAACAATGTTATCCTTAAAATATATAATTTTTATAACTATATTTTACCACAGATAATTTCAAGAATTCTGAATGTTATACCTATAGCCTAGCCTAAAAACCATACAGTGTTATGGAAAAGATGCACATTGTGTTTATCTGTCATCATTAGATGGTTAAAGGGTATTTTCACCCAATAGCATTGTTGCAGCTTCTTTTTTCATTGGTATTATTAAATCTTTTATCCACCACTAATTTAATACAACTATGCTAGATAAGTTGTTTCAGACCACTTTATTTAGGTGGGTTCCATTTTCACTCCTCAATAGATTTTATGTATTTCTCATATGCTTCTTCATTTATTAGTTCATCTAGTTCTGAAGGATTACTTAGGGTCATCTTGATCAGCCAACCGTCTTCATAACAAGATTTGCTGACAAGTCCAGGATTTTCTACAAGAGCTGTGTTAATTGCTGTTACTTCTCCTGACAGAGGAGAATAGAGTTCACTAGAAGCTTTCACATTTTCCAAAGCACCAAGCTCATCTTGCTTGTTCAATTTTGTCCCAATTTCAGGCAGACTACATTAAACAACATTTCTCAATGCTTCCTGTGCAAAATTGCTGATTCCCACTGTTCCAATACCATTTTCTGTTGATACCCATTCATGTTTCTCTGTGAATTTACGCACCAACAGTAATTGTGACTGGTGTGCAGCGTCCTGATGTTACCTGCCGGCAGAACCCAGGGCCGCAGCAGGCAGGGTGCAGGGGGCGCTCACTCACGGTGCACAGGCTGTAGACCTAGGTGAACAAGGTCCATGAGGCTCAGAGCTCCATGTTTGCTGGAGGACTTGCAGCACAGCTCCAAAGCCACCCTGGCAGGTCAAGCTTGAATCTAGTATCTTAAGGCCAATGGTTCTCAAATGAAGATATTTATCAGACTTATTTTCAGAGTTGCATAGACATACAGATGTCTAGGCCTTTGTCCTTACTTACTGAATCTCTTTACTTCGTATTTTAAGAATATTCTTTTTATATCATGTATATAATGTTTCATAATCATAATTATAAAAAAATTATAATCATCTTTTAAATAAATCAGGTATAATATTCATTGGTTTAATATAGGCTTAATCAGTTATGCCTATATATTATTTGTCTAAAATTATATTTGGAATAGCTGTATTATGATATTGTGCATGTCACAAAACAACCAACACTTTTGGTGACTTATAGATTCATATTATAAACTATCATTAATCGTTTTACATTTAAAAATTTTCAGTAAGAAATTAACAATAGCCATAAGGTTCTATCATCTATAGTCTTTGTTTTACTCCAATGATATGTGACAACTCTTTGATAAGATAGAGTTTTTGTTTTCAACAACAAAAAAAAGAGCATCAGAACACTAGAAAAGAACTATACCAGGTACTTCACACTATTGACATTCAATGAAAAGACTCTTGGATAAAGTGTGGTGATGACATCACTTCAACAACTTTCAGACGGGGCTGAGTCAAGAATAAAACAGATGCTAACCAAAAAACATATTGAAACACGATAACAAGATATGATTGGAAATATTGATTATGCAACCATGTCCTCACAGAGTGTTTATAGTTGAGAATATGTTTATTTAATCAAGTAGATGATAAGCCACTTTTAAATATATATATATATTTTACTGATTTTTTTTACAGAAAGGAAGGGAAAGGGATAGAGAGCTATAAACATCAATGAGAGAGAAACATCAACCAGCTGCCTTTTCCATATCCCCCTCGAGGGATGTGCCTGCAATCAATGTGAATGCCCCTGACCAGAATCAAACCTGGGACCCCTCAGTTCGCAGATTGATGCTCTATCCACTGAGCCAAACCAATTTTGGCGATGACAAGCCACTTTTAAGGACATTTTTTTTAAAAAAGATATCTACAAAGTTCTCACAGAGAAACTGCCTTGGCACCTGGCTATAGAACCCCATCCTTACAAGTGGTAAGAAAGTTCACTTATTGACAAGCCAAAAAATCTAAAGATATATGCGTGACTTGGAGAAGAGAACATTTTATCTAAATGTATAGACACCTCAGGTGAAATTTGTTGTAAAGACGTTTTAGGTCTTAGTTTCCTACTTTCAAGATAGCAAATAATAGAAGTCTTTAAAATTAAAATGTATTCTGAGATTCTGTGACAACTTACAGAAAGAAGTAAATTTTTTGATTGTTTAATTCTGTATGACTTTGGATTTTACAAAATGATTTCAGAAAGAATACATAGTAAATTAAGATGTGTAATGCATAAGTGCAAATAATCAAGCCAAATCTAATGAACCATCCTTATTTTATGATCAAGAATAATTTTTCTATGAGTTTAAGAAGATAAAGAATGAAGAAACAATTGAAAAAGGAGACCACTGGATATCTTATCAATGGAACACCATAGCTTCTGGAGATTAACTGTTCCCATGGGAGTGTGCAATTTATTTAGTCTTTGACTAGGGTTCTTACAGAACTACATAGATAGGTGTTAACTTCTAAAAAATGAATTTACAAATGGATACAAAACACATTCAGAATGTGTTATCTCACTATAACCCTATGGCAATTTGAGTTTTCTTTACATCAGTTTTGTTCCCTCATTAATTAAAATCTTTGACAAATGTTCATTTTTAAAAATATATATTTTATTGATTTTTTACAGAGAGGAAGGGAGAGGCATAGAGAGTTAGAAACATTGATGAGAGAGAAACATTGATCAGCTGCCTTCTGCACACTCCCTAGTGGGTATGTGCCTGCAACCAAGGTACATGCCCTTGACTGGAATTGAACCTGGGACCCTTGAATCTGCAGGCCGATGTTCTATACACTGAGCCAAACCAGTTAGGGTGACACATATTCATTTTATGTGGTATGGCAATCATGATTTTATCTATCATGAAAATTCCATAATTCCTGGGACATAAATTCTGGCATTATTCTAAAGCCATTAATAAGACTTCAGAAGTTAAAGTTGGAAAATATTTATCAAGAGGCTCATGCTTAATGGTCAGTGAGTATATAGTAGACTTCAAAATAAAAATGAAGGTACACTTCAAAATAAAAATGTTTATGATAGCATAGACATTTCCACTTGGTGAGAAGTCTGAACAATATAGTTCTGATTTAGAAGAACATAAAACAAAATTTAGCAATGACTCAGAGATTCTCAATGATTTTAGGGACAACATGTGCAATGGTATGGAAGCAATAAAGAACCTGATACAGAGCTTGAATCCATATAGTAGCAGGTTCTTTGAGACATAAGAACAATTGAATCAAATGTCTCAACTCTTAAAGTTGCTTATTCTGTTTTATGAACACAGAGCTACCATATTTTTACATGGTACTCTTTTTGTCATTAAATATCAGAAGCCAAGTATACTATGAACAGAAATTGCATATGTGTATCTTTATTTAATTGTAAGTGACAAAAAATATATTTGAACCTCCAACATTTCATTCACCTGTATCAATTTATTCTAAATAATAGTGGCCCAGTGCACAAAATTCTTGCACGGGGTGGGGGTGGGGGGGTGTCCTTCAGCCCAGCCTGCATCCTCTCCAATCTAGGATCCCACAGGGGATGTCCAAATGCAGGTTTGTGCCCTATCCCTGTGAAATTGGACCTAAACCAGCAGTCAGATATCCCTCTCATGATCCAGGACTGCTGGCCACCAACTGCCCACCTGCCTGCCAGCCTGATCACCACATAACCACTCCCTTGCAACTTGATCAATGCCTAACTGCTCCCCTGCCAGCCATATTGTCCCCAACTGCCCTTCCCTGAAGGCCTAGTCACACCCAACAACTCTCCATTGCAGGTCCAGTCGCCCCCATCTGCCCTTCCCTGCTGAACTGGACACCCCCCAATTGCCCTCCCCTCCAGGGTTGGCCCCGTCCAACTGCTGTCCCCTGCAGGTATGGTCACCTTTAACTGCCCTCTCCTGCTGGCCTGGTCGCCCCTAACTGCCCTCTCCTGCCATTCTGGTCACCCCCAACTGCCCTCCCTTGCAGGCCTGATCACCCCAACTGTCCTCCCCTGAGGCCATCTGTGGTAGCCATCTTTGACCACATGGGGCATAACTTTGACCACATGGGGGTGGCCATCTTGTGTGATGGCATGAGGGTCAATTTGCATATCACCTCTTTATTATATAGGATATTTGCCATTCATTAATGAATTTGTATAAATAGATAAGGTATATGTGCCATTATTTTAAAACCACATTTTTCTGACCACTATCTTTAAAATGAAAGTCTATATTAAACATAAACACTATCTTATATTTCCAGGGGACAAAGGGTGAGAGCTGGGAGGAAGGAAGACTTGTTTCCACCAAGAGGAGATGAACTATTGCATAGAATGAAAGAGAAGGAATAAAGTTAAGAGGATCCATCAGCGAGAAGTTTTTGTTTGTTTGTTTGTTTTCATTGCTATAGGAGAAAACTAGCTGAAATGGAGAAAAAAATACTTAAACATGTAAAAAAGGAAAAATGTGTATCTATGGAATCAAAATTCTAACTGGAGGAATAAATTTTCTTTTAGAGGGGATGGTCAATAAATTTCAATTAGCAAATGTTAAATTATATGGATTTAATTATTACATTTGAGAAACCACATAAGTCGTAAAATACAGGGAAATTATACAAGGATAGGCAAAGTAGGTTTATGATTGCTCAGGTGAAAAATAATACAATAATTAATAAATGATAATACAAGAATAAATTCTGTGTTTCATGTACTCACAACTAAAAACCTACTTTAGTCCCTACCTGTATATTACTTATATTTCTTCAGGTCATTTGCTAAGTTTCTCAGGAGTAAAAGTATCATTGCTATCAAAACATTCATTTTTTTTGCCTTTTCCAGGCCTAAAAAAAATAGCCTAAAAGTACTTCCCAAACTGTTAGATGTGACAAATGAGTCATAGCAATTTTAAATAGAACCCCTTGTTATAAATTTAGCACAATTTACATATAAGTATAAATAGGAAAGTAGCTGAAACTGGTTTGGCTCAGTGGATAGAGCGTCAGTCTGTGAACTGAAAGGTCCCAGGTTCGATTCTGGTCAAGGGCATGTACATTGGTTGTGGGCACATCCCTGGTGTGGGGTGTGCAAGAGGCATCTGGTCGATGTCTCTCTCTTATCTATGTTTCTATCTCTCTATCTCTCTCCTTTTCCTTTCTCTCTGTAAAAAAATCACTAAAATATATATTTTTTTAAAAAGACCGTGGGCATATTCAGATTTAATAAAATTGTTCTCAGAGGTTTTGTTTTTTAAAAAGAAAAGGAAAAAAAAAAGAAAGAAAGTAGAATAAGAGGACACACAATTTTGATGGCTGGGAACCCATTATAGAAATATAGCAGAAAATTTTCAACATGCCATAGAAATTGTTTTTTAGAAATAAAGGAAGGGATAAGTGTGGAGGCAGAAAATGTAGACCATCTTGCTTATTTTGTAATACCAAGAAAAATAACTCCCTATTTAATACCAACTGGGGGGGAAAAAAGTAATGATAGATCTACAGTAAAGATATTTATATGTAGTAGTATTTATCACATATAATTTTAGTAAGTTTTATGCTAATAATAAATCAACCAACATCATTAACTATAAGATTATCATTTAAAAGCTTGACATAGTCCATGACCATTCCAGGAGCAGCCATCCTGTGACCACGCAAGAAGCGAATGCCTTGCAAGCAAACACTGCCCTGACTGCTTGAGGAACAGATGCCACTTGTGGCTGCCTAAGGAGCAACCTCTTCCTGCGACTGTGCAACATGCCATCAAGCCCAATGCTGAAGCCACAGACCCAATGTGATTCAAAACCTACATACTTTGGTGAGAGCAAGAATAGTGAGACAGTTGAACCCCCAAAGGAAAGGAAAGGAGGAATCACCAGAAAAGGAACTAAATGAAATGGAGGCATGTAATATGTCAGAAAAAGAACTCAAAGTAAGGGTCATGCAGTTCATAAACTGGATGGATGAGAAAATTAACAACCTATGTAAGAATCAGGTGGAAATAAATAATAATATAGATACAATAAAAATAATATGAAAAATTTTTAACAGAAGACTAGGAGAAACAAAGGACATAATTAGCGAATTAGAAGGTAGGGAAGCAGAATAAACCCAATCTGAAATGCTATTGGGGAAAAAAATCAAAAGAAAGGAGGAGAGCCTGAGAGAGAGCTTTGGCACAACATGAAACAAAGCAACATTCATATAATAAGGGTTCCAGAATGACAATAAGAAGAGAAAGGGTTAGAACAACTATTTGAAGAAATAATGTCAGAAAACTTCCCTGACTTAGGGAAGAAAAAAGTTACATAGGCACAGAGTCCCAAACAATATGAACCCAAAAAGAGCCAGACCAAGATATGTCATAATTATCATGGTAAGTGTTAACAACAAAAAGAGAAACTTAAAGGCTGCAAGAAAGAGATAGAAAGTTACCTACAAAGGATCTCTCATTAAATTATCAAATGATTTCTCAATTTCACATCAGGCCAGAAAGAAATGGAAGGAAGTATACAAAGTTATATAAATCAAGGGACTGAATCCAAGAATACTTTATCCAAAATTGAAGGGGAAATCAGAGGCTATCATTCAAAATTGAAGGGGAAATCAGAAACTTCACAGACAAAAAACAAACAAACAAACAAAAAACTAACAGAGTTTATCACTACCAAGCCAGAAATGCAAGAAATGCTCAAAAGACTTGTAAAAAGAATGAAAAAAAGGGAAGGAACACAGGCACAAAAAAATAAAAATGGCTATAAACAAGTACCTATCAATAATAATGTTAAACATAAAAGGTCTAAATGCTCCTATCAAAAGACATAGAATGGTGAAATAGACAAGAAAACATGACTCATTTACATGATGTCTACAAGAGACCCACCTCAGAACCAGGCTCATAGAGACTAAAAGTGAAGGGATGGAAAAATATCTTTTGGGCAAATGGAAATGAAAAAAAAAAAAGCTGGGGTAATAATACATATATCTGACAAAATATTCCTCAGAGTAAAGGCCATAACAAGAGATAAGGGAGGCCACTTCAAAAAATTAAAAGGATCCATAAAACAAAAGATTTAACTCTGATAAACATATATGCATCCAATTCAGGAGGGCCCAAAAAATAACAAACTTGTGGGAAAAATCAAGGAAGAAGTTTATAGCAATACAATAATAGTAGGGGACTTTAACACCCCACTGACATCATTGGATAAATTCTATTGACAAAAAATCAGCAAAGAAACAGCAACCCTAAAAGACTCACTAGATCAGATTGACTTAATTGAATTTCAGTAAATTTTACTCCAAAGCTACAGAATATACATGCTTCTCAAGTACACATGGGATATATTCAAAGACAGACCACATATTGGGTCACAGTCAGACTCTACAAATTTAAGAAGATTGAAATCATATCAAGTATCTTCACAGACCACAAAGCATAATATTAGAACTCAACTATAATAAAAACAATAAAAAAATTCAAACACTTGGATGATGAATAGCATGCTATTAAACAATGATTTGATAACCAAGGAGATAAAAAAAATTAATATCCTGGAAAGGAATTTCAATAAAAACACAACAATCTAAAAACCTATGGAACACAGTGAAAGCAGTCCTTAGAGTAGGGGTGTCGAACTCAATCAGAGAAGGGGCCAAAATCTAAAATCCAGCCTAAATCGCGGGCCGAATGGTTTACTGA
The DNA here is from genome assembly GCF_014108245.1 of Pipistrellus kuhlii. Taxonomy (NCBI): domain Eukaryota; kingdom Metazoa; phylum Chordata; class Mammalia; order Chiroptera; family Vespertilionidae; genus Pipistrellus; species Pipistrellus kuhlii. The sequence continues at coordinate 95,812,902 of NW_023425515.1, forward strand.
ACAGTCATAAACTGTCATTGTGATGGAAATGCAGTGGAGTGCAGTGATGACAGCGCGGTGTGGGCCACATTGCAAGGCCTGGCGGGACGGATTTGGCCTGCGGGCCTTGTGTTTGACACATGTGCCTTAGAGGGAAGTTCATAGCATTACAGGCCTACTTCAGAAAACAAAAAAAATTAGAAATAAATTATCTGACTCTACAAGTTAATTTTAAAGAATTAGAAAAAGAACAACATGAAAAGCACATAGTGAGCAAAAAGGAGAAAATGAAGATCAGAGCAGAAATAAATGAAATAGAGACAAAAAAATAAAGTAAATAACAATGTCAATGAAACCAACAGCTGGTTCTTTGAAAGGATAAGCAAGATTGATGAACCTCTAGCCAGGATCACCAAGAAGCAAAGAGAAAGAACCCAAATAAACAAAATCAGAAATGAAAGAGGTGAAATAAAACAGACCCCACAGAATTACAAAATATTGTAAAATAAATAAATAAATAAAAAATAGTAGGAACAATTCTACTTCAACAAACAAGAAACCTAGAGAAAATAAACATATTCCTAGAAAAATACTACCTTCCAAAACTCAATAATGAAGAATCAAAAAATCTCAACAGGCCAATAACTAAGGAGGAAATTGAAGAAATCATCAAAAAGCTCCCAGCAAACAAAAGCTCAGGGCCAGAAGGCTACACAGGTGAGTTTTACCAAACATTCAAAAAACTATAACCTATCCTCAAATTATACCAAAAAACTCAAGAGGAAGGCACACTTCCAAGCTTTTTCTATGAAGCCAGCATTACACTAATCCCACGGCCAGATAAAGACACTACATAGAAAGAGAATTACAGGCCAATATCCCTCATGAACATAGATGCCAAAATCTTCAACAAAATTCTAGCAAGTCAGATCCAGCATTACATTAGAAAGATCATACACCATGACCATGTAGTATTTATTCTGAGAATGCACGGCTGATCCTATATCTGCAAATCAAATCAATAAACATGATAAATCACATAAACAAATTGAGAGACAAAAATCACAAAATCATATCAATTGATGCAGAAAAGGCATTTGATAAAATCTACCATTTTTTTTCTGATTAAAACTCTCAGCAAAGTGGGAATAGAGGGTTCATACTTCAACATAATAAATGCCTTACATGACAAACATAGAGCCAACATCATACTCAATGGGCAAAAAATAAAAGCATTGCCCCTAAAAACAAGAACAAGACAGGGATGCCCACTTTCACCTTACCTGTTTGACATAGTACTGGAACTGTAAGCCGTAGTGATCTGACTAGAAGAAGAAATAAAAGACATTTAAATTGGAAAAGAAGTAAAATTGTCATTATTTTCAAATTACATGATACTTTACAAAGAAAAACCTGAAGACTTCATAAAAAAACTACTAGACTTAATAAATGAATTCAACAATGTAGCAGGATACAAAATTAATTCCCAGAAATTTGTGGCTTTTTAATACACCAATAAGGAACTCAAAGAAACAGAAGCTAAAAAAAAATTAAAAATTAAAAAATCCCATCTACTATTGCACCAACATAATTGAAGACATGTAGGAATAAATTTAACAAAAGAAGTAAATGACCTATACTCAGAAAATTACAAGACACCAAAAAAAAAAAAAAAAAAAAAAAAGAGAGAGATAGAGGAAGATATAAACAAATGGAAGAATATACTGTGTGCATGGATTGGTATAATCAACTTCATTAAAATGTCCATACTACCCAAAGCAATCTATAGATTCAATGCAATCCTTTTAAAATACCAAAGCCATACTTCAAATACCTAGAGCAAACTCTTCAAAAATTCATCTGAAATAAAAAAGACCCCAAATAGCTGCAGCAATCTTGAGAAAGAAGAACAATGTAGGAGGGATCACAATACCAGATATCAAGCTATATTACATGGCCACTGTAATTAAAACTGCCTCATACTACCACAGGAACAGACATGTAGACTAATGGAACAGTACACAGAACCCAGAGACTGACCCAAGCTATTGTGTCAATTAATATTTGCCAAAGGAGGCAAGAACATACAATGGAGTCAAGGCAGTCTATTCAATAAATGGTGTTTAGAAAACTGGACAGATACATGCAAAAAAAAAAAAAAAAAAAAGAAAGAAAAGAAAAGAAAAAGAAGAAAGAAAGAAAGAAAGAAAGGAAGAAAGAAAGAAAGAAAGAAAGAAAGAAAGAAAGAAAGAAAGAACGAACGAACTAGACCACCAACTGACACCATAAACAAAAATAAAATAAAAATGGCCGAATCTGGTTTGGCTCAGTGGATAGAGCGTCAGCCTACAGACTGAAGGGTCCTGGGTTCGATTCTGGTCAAAGGCATGTACATTGGTTGTGGGCACATCCCCAGTGGGGGGTGTGCAGGAGGCAGCTGATTAATTATTCTCTCTCATTGATGTTTCTAGCTCTCTATTCCTCTCCCTTTCTGTCTGTAAAAAATCAATAAAATATATTTTAAAAAATAATAATAAAAATAAATAAATAAATAAAATAAAAATGGATAAAGAACTTAAATGTAAGTTGTGAAACCATAAAAATCCTAGAAGAATCCATAGGCAGCAAAATAGCAGACCTAGCAATATCTTTACTGACACAGCTCCTAGGGCAATGGAAACTAAGGAGGAAAAAAAAAAGGACTACATCAAAATATAAAACTTCTGCACAGCAAAAGAAACCATCAACATAACAACAAGGAAGCCCACTGCATGGGAAAATATATTTGCCAATGCTATCTCCAATAAGGATTTAATCTCCAAAATTTACAGGGAACTCATACAACTTAACAAAAGGAAAAATAATAATCCAATAAAAATAAATGGGTAAAGGACCTAAGTAAATACATTTAGGACATACCAAATGTAAAGAGACACATAAAAGTATGCTCAAAGTCACTGATCACCTGAGAGATGAAAATCCAAACAACAATTAGGTACCACCTCACACCTGTCAGAATGGCTATTATCAAGAAAACAACAAATGAGAAATGCTAGTGAGAATTCAAAGAAAAAGAAACCCTCTTGCACTGCTGTTGGGAATGCAGACTGGAGCAACCACTGAATGCAGACTGGAGCAACCACTGAAATTAAAAATGGAACTTCCATTTGACTTAGTAATCCCACTTCCAGGAAGATAACCCAAGAAAACAGACATACCAATCAGAAAGGATATATGCACCGCTATGTTCATAGCAGCACAATTTAAAATAGCTAAGATGTGGAAATATCCTGTGTGCCCATCATCAGATAAGTGGATTAGAAAACTGTAGTACATTTACACAATTAAATACCATCCTGCTTTAAATCAGAAGGAATTCTTACCATTTGCAATAGCATGGATGGAACTGGAAAGCATTATGCTAAGTGAAATAAGATAAGTCAGTGAAAGATAAATATCACATTATTTTACTCATATGTGTAATATAATGGACAACATAAACTGATGAACAAAGATAGAACCAGAGTCACAGAAGCATCCAACAGACTGTCCATCCTGTGAGGGAAGGTGAGGTGTGAAGGAGTAAGATATCAACCAAAGGACTTGTATGCATGTATATGAGCATAACCAATGGACACAGATGTGGGGGAATGGCATGTTCTGGGGTTTGGGGGCAGCCAGGAAGAGGTCAATAGAGGAAAAAGGAGACATTTTATACTTTAAACTATAAAGAACTTAAATTAAAAAAAGGCAAAAGAATTTAAAAAAATAAAATAAAAAAATAAAAATAAAAATAAAGTAGTATAGGTACTTTGCTATTCAGTAGTGATAATGTACAGAATACAACAAAGTCCCAAAGATTTCAGAATTTATTGAGCTGCAAGGGTTTGGAATTTTATGGCTTTATTTTTAACTAGTGTCCCAGTACCCTAATTTATGCACATTGAAAAGAAATAAATTAGAAGAAATATTTTAATATCGCTATTTGTCCTTTCTGTATAATAGAAGTGTTAACCAAATTCACAATCAACAATGACAGATTGAGTCACACTCTTTTGATTGGTACCAGGGAGAGCTTTGTATGTACCGTGCATACATGATTCAACTTAGCCTTTTATAGATATAGAATAAACTTGCTTAATTAGACCTGCTTTCTGACTTAGCTAAACTTTTTGCAGCCAAGTGCAGCACCCCAACTTCTTTTTCAGGTAATTGTCAGCAACATAGCAGTAAATATCAACAGGAAGCACATTATTATTGTAGATCACACAGGAAGAACAAAGGGTAAAATATTTAACTGCAGTAGTGTTTGACTATATTCTATGCAGTGAGAAAACCTGAAGTCATTTTCAAAGACCACCATTTCTTACTTCTTTTCAGTTGGGTCAAGTTTCTAAGCTTTTTAAATCTCCATTTTCTGGCTAATGAAAAGAAAATAGGATTCCACCTAGTCTCCTATTTACCTACTCCAGGACTTCTGTGAGTATCAAATGAGATAAAACACAGGAAAATGCTTCACAGACATTTGGTTAAAGTATGAAATGTTTCCATCGAGCCATAAAGCAAGTTGTGTTCCTGGGTTGAAGAAACAGTAAGGAGGCTAGACATCTCTAGGGAGAGGAAGCTGACATTGCTATGTGACATCATTACCCAATGCCCACAGCCAACATTTCTGTCTGGGCTGGGCTAAGGGTAGCATTTTGCACCAGGAGATAACAGCAGTGTTGGCTGTAATTTGATGGAGTGTTGCTCTGGGGTGGTGTCAGGGCATGTGTCCCACTTGGGAAAAGCTGAGTGTTATTTTGTGGGCACCAGATCTGTGGTGCCATTTCTTTGTATGCATCACAGTAGCTCCTGCCTTGAGCATCTGCCACCTGGTGGTCAGTGTGTATCATAGCAACCAGTTGGACACAACATATTAGCCTTTTATGTATAAAGATAAAGAGATTTACAACCAGAAATCTTGTTTTGCCAAGATCAGGACATTTGAAATAAGACTACTTTTTACTCCAATTATTATTTCATTAAAACAAGGCAAAATTCAAAGAATAAATTATAGATATTCAAACTGAATCAATATAACTTTATGAAAATGCACTATTGTGGTATTATTATTATTATTATTATTATTACAATATTTTGCCACAAACAAGTGGAAAATTCATCAAGAACTTTATCCACTTGAGAGTCACTAAGTTTACATATAGGAACAGTGTGCAGTATGTTGTATTCTACTCTTTCAGTAGGAAGAATATGTCATATCACTGAGCAGACCAGGTAAAGGAAAGAGAGAGATCACACAGACACATAGAAGCCTGCATATCTTCTACAAGCAAGAGATAAGTTAGGATAATATCCAATTTTTAAAAAGTATTGATTTTAGAGAGGGGGGAAAGTAGAGGCATAGAGAGATAAAAACATTGATGAGAGAGAAACATCTATTGGCTGCCTAATGCATGGAACCCATTGAGAATTCATCCTGCTACCTGGAGAAATGCTCTGTTTGGAAATCGATCCAGTGACCTTTTTGTTCATAGGTCCACACTCAATCACTGAGCCACTCCAGCTGGGCAGGATAATATCTAATTTTAAAATGCAACATGCTTGGAGGGTAAAAAATGGCAGCTGAATAGGGCCAGTGGTGATTTGGTTTACAATGAATGAGCAAGTCCCTTTCAAAAGGAGGTTCTTCATCTTGATTTCTGAATATGACGGCAATTTGGTTACACGGGAATAATTATATCTACCTGGATCACTATTACCAACATATTTAATTGGCATTGTTACTTTCATGGGAGTAATATATTTCACTGTTACTTCAGATTGACCTTTCTTTTCTACCTCATGTAGCATCTTATATGATTTTGTTAATTCATTTTTTCATGCATGAGGATGTTGATATTGATCACCAGTCTTTCTGAGCAACCTTGGTTTTCTGGCATTGCTAATCTTTTACTTGTCTCTTTGGCCATGTCTAAAATGTAGAGTTGAGCAAATTCCAGAGAAATACCATCGAAAGATGTAAAGTTCCAGTATGGTGATAAACTTGACTGTGTATTCTAAAATAGTATGGCCCATATCCTGATGGTAATGCAATATTTGCAACCATTGAAGCAAAAGCAAAAGAATTATTTATGGAACAAATATTTTCCATACAATTTTTACTGTCAGAATCTGTGTTTATCATTACTTTTTTTTTTTTAAACATGCCAGGTATTCTGGAAAATTTATGTCATTTGGACAAACTTTACCTTTGCTGGAACACCAAGTAAATTTTCCATCAGATTGTTTTTCGTGGGAGAAACTTAGTGATAGGTAAAATTGACATGTAACAGTTATTTCACCACAACTATGTTCAATAATTGCATCCTCATTTACTTTATTTTTGTTGTGAAGACACAAGTATTTTGTCAATGACAGTTTTTTCAGACATATTCTGTCGATAATGCCAATTTCTTTCAGCTGCAGAGATACGTTGTACCAATAGTTGATCTTCAGACATAGTCTATTCACAACATTGGCTTCTTTCAGCCTCAGAGGTATGTTGTGTCAATAGTTGTTCGTCAGATATATTCTGCTGATGACACCAGCTTCTTTCAGCTGTAGATTTACAATTGGGACTGGCCAGTCAAGAAGGGGCTGCAGGAGATTGACCTGCCTAAAAGATACTGCAGGAGGGATTCAGGGCATGTCTGGCCCTGACTTGCTCCAGCAACCACAGCTCATGTCTTCAGCCTCACAGCCCCAGCTTGCGCCCCCAGCCTTGCAGCACCCCCAGCCCTTCCTGGCACACCACCTTGGCCTGGCACCGCCTGCTCACCTGTTCCACATGCTGCCAGCATTGTGTTATCAATGCCCACCCTGTTCTGCACCCCCCTCTGGTGATTAGTACATGTCATAGCGAGCAATTGAACTCCTGGTCTCCTGGTCAAACTCCCAAGGGGATAATTTGCATATTAGGTGATTTTATATATATATATATAATCACCTAACATGGATTATTTCAACTTTGAGATTTTTTTTTTTTTTTGGCAAAGAAAAAATACTCATTTCTTTATTTCCTCCCCATCATTCTAACAGGTGCTTCCAGAACAACTGTAAATTGATCAAGCAGCCTGCTTCTACTGAATTCCAATAAATTATTTCTAATTAATTACCTAAGACTTCACTAGGTCCAAACCCTGCTCACTGCTGTGTTAAATATGACATTTTTTGCATCTCCACAGCAGTTCTGTATAATAGTTTTGGCTATTTTTTTATGCTTTCTAATTTTCAAAAATTTTCTCAAAGTTTCTATCCACATCTTCCTCGCCCCCCCCCCCCCGACACACACCAAATATCCTGTATCTATATCTGAAGAACTCCAATATTTTGGCCAGTCTAGGTTGCTATGACAAAATACCATCAAACTGGTGACTTATAAACATCAAATATTTATTTCTCACAGTTCTGGAGGCTGGGAAGTCTCAAACTAAGATGCCAGCAGATTTGGTTAGAGCACACTTCCTGGTTCATAGATATAAAGTCATCTTCATGATGCATCCTCAAGTAATGGAAGTTCTAAATGAGCTCTTAGGGTCTCTTTCATCAGGTTACTAATTCCATTCAATCAGGGCTTTCTATCATGACCTGATTACTTCTCAAGATCTCCATCTTCTAACAGCAACACATTGGGGATTCAGATTTTAACCTATGAATTTCTGGGGATATAAACATTCAGTCCTCTCCTGTTCTTTCCACTATCTTAGAATTTACAACCTTGAAGGAAATTTTTGGCTAAATATAAGTACTTTTAAAACTATATATTTTTTTTAGAACACAACTTATTACATTTCATAAATTCAGAATACTCTATATACCCATTCTCTGAGTTTTAGCCTATTTTCTTCTTTATTTTTTTCTCTGAACCATTGTTTTTGAACATTGGCAATCAGTTGCTGAAGGGACACATCTATAGCTAGTGTTTGTTCCTTCATTCTCACTTCAACTATAACTACTTAGTTCTTATCCATTTTATATTGAAATCTATTTATGTGGTTTATGGCATTTGCTGATTTAAAAATAACGTACCAGCCTTGCATCTTCAGAATAAATCCCACTTGGTCATAATATATTATCTTTTAAATATATTTCTGGATCCAGTTTGCTAAATTTATATTGAGGATTTTAGCATCTATGTTCATCAGGAATATTGTCCTGTATAGTTCTATTACTTTGTCATGTACACAACTTAAAGCATTAGAAAGAGAAGAAAAGAAAATCCCAGAACAAGTTGAAGGAAGAAAACAATAAAGATCAGAGTGTGAATAAATGGCATAGAGACCAAAAAAATAAACAAAACAATAAAATGATATGTACCATTAATGAAACCAATTTTGGTTCTTCAAAAGGATAAACAAGAATGATGAACTTCTATCCAGGCTCAACAGAATACAAAAAGAAAGGACCCAAATAAACAAAATCAGAAACAAAAGAGGTGAAGTAATAACTGACCCTACAGAACTACAAAGGATTATAATAAAATACTATGAATTATTTTATTCCAGCAAATGTGAAAACCTGGACAAAATGGACATATTCTTAGAAAAATACTACCTTACAAAACTCAATCAGGAAAAATCAGAAAACCTGAATAGGCATATAACTACTAATGAAATTCAAGCATAAAACAAACAAACAAACAAACAAACAAACACTCCCAGCAAACAAAAGACCTGGTCCAGATGGATTCATAGTGAAGTTTTATGAAATATTCAAAGTAGAACTAATACCTCCACTCCTCAAAGTATTCCAAAATATTCAAGAAGAAGGAACACTTTCAAACTCTTTCAGAAGGAACACTTTCAAACTCTTTGAGTCCACCATCATCCTGATTCCATCTGCTTATTTCTTTTTCTCATGGTTTGAACTCTAACTTGAATTGGGGCATTCATACATCCTCATGCATCCGATCCACTTGGAAAGATGCTCCCTTTTTGTCTCTAGGGCAGGGGCATGTAGCACACAGTAATTAGCACTATTCCATCTCATGGTTCAGTTCATAGATGGCTCTGCAACTCAAATTGGGTAATGAAGAGTAAGGAGAAAAAGCTTTTGGACTTCTAAGAAATAAATTTTCTACTTCTATAGAATAGTTCTCAAATGCCACCTATTCTTTCCTTCTTCCTCAAATAAGTGAGAAAGTATATAGCCCAACATTCTTGGCAGGGCATAGAAATCTCTAAAGGAAGCAGAATGAGAAGGAAACTGCCAAGTTGAAGGCAGAACAGAAAAGTAAAAGAATACACTGAGCCAAATACTTCCACTCTAAACTTCAAGTTCATAAGCCAATTAATCTTCTTTATTTATACTTTTTAAATTTCATCATGAATAAGAGTAATCTGAAAGGCTTTTAAAACGCAGATTACTGGGCCCAACTTCCCAAAATTCTGATTCAATTATTCTCAGTTAAATCCCAAAGACTTGCATTTCTAAATCAACAAATGACAAGTACTGATGAAGATGTGGAGAAAATGGAATCCTCATACACTGCTGGTGGGAATGCAGACTGGTACAGCCACTGTAGAAAACAGTATTGAGTTTCCTCAAGAAGTAAACATGCAACTTCCATTTGACCCAGTCATTCCACGTCTAGAAATATTTCCCAAGAAATCAGAAACACCAATCAGAAAGAACATATGCACTCCTATGTTCATAGCAGCATAGTTTATAATAGCTAAGATTTGGAAACAGCCTAAATACCCATCAGCAGATGAGTGAATTAGAAAACTGTGGTACATCTGCACAATGGAATATTATGCAAATTGGTGTTTCTGATTCCCACCAGCAGGACATGAGGATTCTATTTTCTCCACATCCTCACCAGCACTTGTCATTTGTTGATTTGTTGATGATAGCTATTCTGACAGGACTAAAATGGTACTTCCTGGTTGTTTTTATTTGCATCTCTCAGATGATTAGGGACTTTGAGCCTGTTTTCATGTGTCTCTTTGCCTTCAGTGTGACTTCTTTCAAAAAGTATCTATTGCCCTAACAGGTTTGACTCAGTGGAAGAGCCATCGGTCTACGGACTGAAAGGTCCCAGGTTCGATTCCGGTCAAGGGCATGTACATTGGATGTGGGCACATCCCTGGTAGGCGTGTGCAGGAGGCAGCTGGTCGACCTTTCTCTCTCATCAACATTTCTAGCTTTCTATCCCTCTCCCTTAGAAAATCAATAAAATAAGGAGGATCCAAGATGGCTGCTCGGGTAGACATCTAACCGCAGCAGCACACAACAATTTCAATGGAATACAACTAAAATGTAGAGTGGACATTGCCCAGAGCTACAGGTAGTCGACTGACTGAAAATTCTACAAAAAGAAGGAAAGAGAAAACCATAAGGAAAATCAGAGGAGCTGAAAAAAAGCCTAAGGTACAGAGACATGCTATGCGCCCGCACGCACGCACACACAGAGAGGTCGCAGCTGGAGAGGAGGAGAGGGCTGGGTGCTGCCTGGCGTTCCGTAGCAGGAAGGAAATAAAACCCCCAGCCTGAGCTGAACCCCCAAACTGGCAGCGCTGAGCCCCAGTTATGGGCCAGACCCTGGGGACCCAGGCTCCGGCAGGGGGAGACGAGGCTGTGAGGCGGAATCCCAGGGGAGCGGTGAAAAGTGGAGCCCCCAGAGTCGCGCACACTGGGCGCAGACACGCACAATGCATGCAGAGGACAGAATATTGACTCTGATGCTATCTTGCCCTGGCGGGAAGAAACAAAATCTCCAGCGGTGCTGAGCCCCACTCTCGACTGCCCTGAACTCCACTTCTAGGCCAATCCCTGGGGACCCAGGCTCAAGCAGAGGGAGACGGGTCTGTGAGGTGGAGTCCTAGGGGAGCTACGAAAAACGAAGCCCCCGGAGTCGCGCACACTGCGTGCAGAGGACAGTCTGTTGACTCTGATCCTAGACTCCCCTACTGGGAAGGAGAAAAAAAAAAAGCTCCAGACTGGAGGAATGCGACGAGGAGCAGGAGCCCCTGCCGGACACCGTCCAGCCGGGCACCAGCAAGGAGCTGGGCAATGGGGCCTTCAGGGGGGGGTTGTGCCCCTGAGCCTTCGACCAATGAGCGCGGGCAATGGAGCCAAGGCCGGGGGCTGCTTCCTGGGCAGTGCCGACCCCGGCAATAGGCTGAAGCAGCACAGGAGCCCGCGGAGAACAAAGGGGTGCCACAGGCAAACCTGCTGAGCTCCCAGGACAAGGAGGAAGAAACCAAAGAAGTTCTCAATGTGAAGAAATCAAGTGAGAGCAAAAGATAGTAAAATTACTTAAGAAAGAATACAAAGAAGATCTTGAAAAATCAAAGACTAAGTTAGAACTCAACTCACCAGCCAACATTGCAACATAAATGCTTTTTTTTTAAAAAAAAAAAAAAAAAAAAAAAAAAAAAGGACAGAATGTTGGAACAGTGGCGGCCAGGCCTAGAGTGGCCAGACACAAGGAAGTGGCAGCCGGGCCCAGAGCAGCAATGGCCAGACCCCAGAGCAGCAGCAGCCAGAACCAGAGCATCATCAGCCAGCACTAGAGTAGCCAGACCTGGGCAGTGGCAACCAGGCCTGAGACAGAGCCGGCCAAGCCCAGGGCGGCCAGTCCAGGAACACCCAGACCCGGAGTGGCCGGGCCCGGAGAAGCCGGGCCCAGAGCAGCCAGGTTGGGAGCAGCCAGGCCCAGAACAGCAGTAGCCAAGCCCGGAGCATCCAGGCCAGGAGCGGCCAGGCCCGGAGCAGCCAGGTTGGGTGCGGCCAGGACCCGAGCGGCTGGGCCTGGAACAGCAGCAGCCAAGTCCAGAGCAACTAGGTTGGGAGTGGCAGTGACCAAACCCGGAGCAGCTGGTTGTGGAACGAACCAGAGCAACAGAAGCCAGGCCCGGAGCAGCCAGGCCAGGAACAGCTTGCTCCTCGCCTGCCCCTACCCCTGGGCTGCCTCTCAGACATGGCTGGAAACTTTTGCGGGAACTTGAGGGTCTGCTGAATCAAGTGATGAAGGCTTAGATCTGGATGTGTTGAGTTAGTATAGCGCTGGGGTGTTGATCTGTGAGTGCCTTGGGTGGGGCCTGGATGAGGCTGGTTGACCTATTTAGAAATGTCTTTTGTGTGAAGTGTATCATTGGGCTTGTGGAGGTATTATTGATATGAGAAAATCCTAAGTAACTGATTTACTATCTGAAAAGGAATTTACTATCGGGGAAAGGGAGGGAGGAAGAGACTGAACATAAACTGTGCACCTATGGATGAGGACAATGGGGGATGGGGAGGGGGCGGGGGGTGGGGTGGGAACCTGGTGGAGGGGGGAAGAAATGAGGAACCTTTGTAATAATATGAACAATAAAGATTGATTTAAAAAAAAGAAATCAATAAAATATATATTTTTTTAAAGAGAGAGAGAGAGATCAACCAATGGAATTGTATGCATGTACATTAGTATAACCAATGGATATGGAGACTGGGGCAATAGGGCCTTGTTCTGAAGAGTGGGAGTGGCCATGGAGGGGTCGATGGGGAAAAGGAGGCATATATAATACTTTAAACAATGAAAAAGATAGATCAATAATGAAAAATGAACAGAAGTTTATTAACATGTATACTTCATGAGTACATGTGAGATACACAGAAAAAGTGAGTAATTCTTACAGGTGTTTAGTTTTCAGATTAAATACAATTTTAATAAGAAAAAGAGAGAGAGATGTAAGCAATTTAGGGGAGAGTAAATGTTTTTTTTAGAAAAGATGAATGATCCCTTTGACAAATAGATGAGAGGTATGAAAGTTTGTGATAAATTTGTCTGGGTATGATATCAAGTACTAGTCTCCTCTCTTAAGATAAAAGTAATCTTCCCTGGTTGATGAAACTCCTGGGGATGGGGGAAGGGAATCTATGACAACAGAATTTCTTTTGGAGGATTTATCCTTAGGTAAATAAGGGGAGTTCAGAGAAAGTTTCTCCCTGCATTTACTGTTTTTTAAATACCTATAGTTCAAAACAATAATTACATCAAAGCACATATTTTTGAGGGGCATGTCTTGAACATTCACATTTTTGGGCAGGATGCTCTTCCACTCTTCACAACAAGTGACAGACAAGATCTTGCCTGTGACTGCAGTTTGCCAACCTCTGATAAGGGATAATGTGAATCACACAGCAAAGAAATTAATCTGTAAATATGTAAGGCAACCATTAAACAAATGAGATGCATTAGAAAGCAACTACTTTCACCCCAAGTTACTACTCTGAGTAGCTTGTCTTTCCTGTTGCTGGGTAAAATCTTAGCTGTCCTAGCTTGAGATTTTATTCTTTCTCTCATACTCATTGGACTCCTCCAATGTTGAAGCAGAGACCTGAGAGAAATTAAGGGACAGGAAAAGGTTTTCTTGACTGGTATCAATATAACTCTGGCCATAGAAGATGTTAAATCTCATTCTTTTACAGGTATTGTAATGGTTCCTTTGGAGACAACCCGTTGCTGCTTCCCTTGATTCAATTAAAAACACATTCTCTTGGTAACTTCTGATTCAACCACAGAGTAGTCTCTGGAATTTTATCACAGAGATCACCTCACCCAAACCCCATATTTTTCTTATGATCCAGACCTGTTAATTGTATTTAAAGAGTATGAGTTTATAAATTGTGGTGCTAAATTTTAATCATAGCCACAGTATCTTGTCTGCATCAATAAATGAAGGTTGCATAATCTACCTATGAACCTTTTGGTAATATGACTGTGAGTAGCAGATGAACATATATGTGCATTAATAATTTCTATGATTAACACATCAGAATTAGTCAGTTTACATGTAGTCAATCATAGCAAGAGTCTGAACAGAAACCACACTCCTAAAGGAACCAGTTACAGAAAATGAGTTCCTTGCAACAGATGAGAAAACTCATTTCATAGTTCAAAGGTACTTTCTCCACTCCAGGGCTCAGTGGCTTCTCTGCTCTCCCAACACTTGAATAATCTGCCCAAACAAACACAAATCTCATTCTGACTGACAAGAGTCATTTTACTGGGTATCATTTTACAGTGATGGCCTAGATTGTTAGAGAGAAATCACCCCCCCCCCCCCCCCCAGACATTAAAGGGATTTTTACTAATATCCCAAAGAAGTATGCTTGTACTATGTGCACTAGTAGAAATATTTAATCTGGATCAATTAAATGACATTGCATCATATATTTTAAAGTTTATAATCCTATAGGAAATGTATGCTGTTTGTGCTGTCATACATGTAATAAATTTTCACATGTATGACAGTCAGTGGAATGTCATGGCTCAATGTCAGTCTTGAGACCACTCCCCATCAATCCAGCTTTGACATTGAAACATGCACATCACTGACTTTCTATGCTTTTATCATCCATTGTAGTTCTTTAATAACAAAAGGAGTTTCACACAATTTACATCCTTTAAATTTCTCAAGAGTGAGTCTGATATTCTAGGGAACACATATCAAGTTGTCTGGGTAATCTCATTAAAGTTTCTTCTATATTAGACTTCAGGTAAATTTGAAGCATTCCTTATCCTTCCACAGAGGTGTGGGTTGTACCCAACATCCATCAACAAGTCTCTCCAACAAAAGCCCCCATTCTATTTGTGCACCATTGGGGTCCTTTGGCCTGGCCTGTGGGATCAGGCCAAAACCAGCTCTCCAACATCACCTGAGGGGTCCCAGATTGTGAAAGGGTACAGGACAGGCCAACATACCCCACCAGTGAAAGATCAAGCTGGGGAGAAATGCAAGAGGTTAGCCATCTGGGGAGGGACTGTGGGTGAGCTCCATGGTATGTCCATCACATCTCGCTCAGTCCCAATTAGTCAGACCCCTGCAGAAAGCTAACCTACCAGAGCATCTGCCCTTTGGTGGTCAGTGCACATCATAGTGACTGGTTGACCAGTTGACTGTCTGCCTTCTGGTGGCCAGTGCATGTCATAGCAAGTTGTTTAGCATATCATTAGCATATTATGTGCTGATTGGTTGAAAGGACACTTAGCATATTAGGCTTTTACTAAATAATATTCCTGGTTAAGTCTGACTCTGCAGTTTACTGGAGATGGTTGATAGGCAAGGATTTCAAAGCTCATTTCAACCTTTCCTACACAAAACTTAATGTAACTTCATAAGCCTTGTGCAATAGAGTGCAAGAGTACATGCTACTGAGCTTTTGTGGCCACACCTGAGATAGAAAGAATTCCAATATAATATACTGGTACATAGAAAATTTTCAGTATTCATGAGAATTTTATTTGAAAAGGCCATGTAATCTTTTACATGAGAAATATCTCAAGGAGGAGCCCAAATCAAAAATCACTTGAGCTCTATTTCAGACAATAAACTATGAAAATAAAGGTAAATATTTACTTAGATATTAAGAAGTCCTATCTTTAACCCTCAGGTTATTTTGATATATCAAAGCTAAAATTAAATTATAATTAGAAATTAGCAGTGAGAACACCACCCAGCTCATTATGTGAATGTGATTGAAATACTTCACAGAGGACAGTACAAAGCCCTTAAATCATTTCTTAGAAAACAAATAGGATAGAAAATAAATGTAAAGATGCTCGGGGGAAGTAAGTAAAAGGCAGTTATAGTTACACCTGCACAGTTAGTTGTCATAGTAACAGCTGAGAAAAAAATAGGATGTTCACTTGGATACAAAAGGAATTGAGACAGTGTATCTAAATAATAAAGATTATGAAGAAACACTGATCTTAAACATCTGATAAAATAAAATGCCAAGAGACTTACTAAATTTGCTCAATATTGTCTCATATTTTCTACTTAAAGCCATTCTACTGTTCAAAATAAAACAAAATGGCTAGAACATACAAAGGTGAACTTGCACTTTTATAAAATGGAATTAAATTGGTTTTAGGAAAGGGCAAAACAGATTGCTGTTAAATGAAATGTTGGTATCTAAAGTTAAATAATTCCATCCTAATTTACTCTGTTGTAATAAAACATTTAAGCATACACATTATGGATATAAGGTCACCCACTGTTCTGAGTCTCCCATAAAGAAGCTCATAGCTAAGTTATAAATTAATTTAAAAGGTTTTATAAAATTCTAAATGTTTTGCTGAGCCTTTAGAAATGCTTCCATGGGAAATTACTAAGAATGCAATAAAAATATTTTAACAGGCTTAAACTGGCAATTTAAACTTTTCTAACATGAAAGATGATTGTTTTTCAAAATCAGCTCAGCATCACCTTTTTTTTAGGTTGAATCCATTTAAAGAAATAAAATAATTTCTCAATATAATTGTGTTATTTTTTTCTGTTTTACTCTTAGTAGAAAATTTCAAATGAATTCAGAGAAAGTAAAGTTGATTTTTGAGTTTTTAAAAGACATTTAGGTTTTTTTAATTGTATCTTATTCACAAGTTTTAAATATCTAGTCAGACTATTCAGTTTTTGATTACTGCTTTTGTGGAATTTCTTCCAAATATAACATTGATTATTACAACAATGCAATGCAAAGAAGTGAATCTTATTCTGCCAAAGAATCAAAATATAAACATATTTTAGAAGTATACATAAGTGTAATAAATAATTTAACTAATTAACAATAAATGGAGTAGTTTGGATTTATTCTCTTTTTCCTGGCCCAATTGGAAGTGCAAGGGAGGGACAAATAACTGCTACTAGGGAAAAAGAGATTGAGAAAGAGCCCCATGCAACGCATAAGGCTTGAAGTGAATCTTAATGCTGTGGTGGTGTTTACCAGGTGGGCATGAAGACTACATGTACATCTGCTCCTTCTCACTAACTCTATCTCCTCAAGTTCTTTCACTTTCTTTTTAGGGAAGATTAGGGTTATGGAAACTGAACAATTATGTATTACATGAAGTCAATTACTTTGGGCATGCTTTTTGACCTCCTAAATATAACCCTTACATTGATGTAGTATCAGATGAAGGAATTGTTTTCAGTAGAGTGTTTTAAATATTGGTTCATGTAAATGGGTTCTGCTGGCATTGTTTTTGTAGTAGGACAGTGGTTTACTCATTACCATAATTGTTACTATACCACAGCCATTGAAACCAGTATTCAATTAACAATGCTTTTAACCTTGTGAGCAAAGGGTAAATAACATCACACTAATAACATTTTTAAAAGCAATTACAAAATGGAAGGGGGGTTAGAAACTAGAAAAGCCATAATAATATACTAAGAAGTTTCACAAAGCAAAAGGGGAATATTTATTGGAAAATTTAATTAAATATAGACTATCCACCTCAAAGTAGACTCTAATAAATTATTATGTTAAAGGTTATTCCTCTAAATTTACCTCATATTTTTTATAAAGGATACTTAATTAAAAGTTTCATATAGCTAAAGAAATTCATTTTAATGGTTACCATAAATTCTAATAATCAATGTAAGAATACTTTTGTATCTTTATCCACAATAACTCCTGCAGCTTTCCTTCTTGGACATAACTTTGTTTAATCAAGCTGGGTTTTATTTTTATTTATTTATTTATTTATTTATTTATTTATTTTTGCTTAAATCTGTATATTTCTGTTTCTTTTTAAAAATCATCTGACATCAAAACATTTTACTCATATAGAACACCCTCATCAACAGCTGCTTATTTCTCTTTAGCAGCATCACCAATTCTCCATTCCCTAGACAACCTTAGCAGGATATATTCCTTTCCCATGTTCTCCTATTCTATTTCCTGCAGCGTCTAATGTAAAACAGATTTTTAAAGTTCATCATAGAACAGAGGTCAACATGAAAGACTCTAGGATTCTGGCATTTGGTTTTACTTCTGGTCTTTATTATTACAACAAATAGTTGAACTCTTATTTTCCACATCATCTAAAGACATTGGAATGACACTCTTTCTTTTAAATCACAGATCAAGATTTTCAAATATTTAAGAACAGGTACCATAGGGGAAATACCACAATAACAATAACACAAAATAATCAAAATGATCTATAACATTCTTAATGTTTCTAAAAGCAGAGAAACCACAACTATACTATCCAGGTTCATGCTCTTCTTTCCTGTTTTGATCCAGAATGTGTCTTCAAACTATAAGGTCAATCCCTTCACCCATGTTGTGGATTCTATTCCCTGCTGCTTTATTTGGGAACATACACTACGTATTTTCTCCCTTTCTCTCCTATATAGTTAAGTTAGATCTTTTCTAGTTTTTGAACGCACACCATCCTTATCCATTTCAAAACATCAACAGACTTGTCCCATATCCACAGCACCTGCAGCTTCTGCCTAACTGTCCTTTTTCCTACACAGCCAAACTTCTCCAGTGGGTGACCTATTCTACTCACTCCATTGCCTCCCCTTCCTCTCACTCCTTAATCCACTCCAGTCTGCTGATATTGGTGTCATTAAAATAACATTACTAAAGACATCACATGTAAAGGCCATTTTTAACTCTTCTCTTGGCAGGAAACTGCCTTCTTAAAATACTCCCATGCTAGGCATGAAAATCATACATGAGGAGACAAAAATATTAATTTCATATCCTTCCTAAAGATCCTTCTTACAGATTGCTCCCTCTTACCCTCTCCCAAGTTCTTTTTCTCCTATCCCAGTTTCTCCTCCCCAATCTGAGAAATCCTAGGCTCTTCTATCATATTGTCCATTGGAATTTTGAGATGCAAAATTGGTATAAAAAAATTAAAACAATAGAAAAACTGAAAAAATAAAGAAAATATTATAGAGGAGAGGAGAGGTGTTTATATAATAAAGTATTGAGTGGGCAGAAATGAATGAGAAGGAAAAAGTCACATACATTCTTTGTAAACAAAATTGTTTTATTTTTATTTCAAGCTTTTTTGGGGGTTAGATGAAGGTGCTTTTAAGAAAGATAGATTGGAACAGGTAAAATCAAAATGGAGATGAAGCAAAATTAGAAAAAAATTAATTTAATGTTTAATAATTAACTGACTATTTGGATATCTTCAATGCTGCAATAAAGTAATACAGATATTTTGAAAATAATTTTTGAAACATCTCTTTTTCAACTCTCCTATTCACTGAGTGCTACTTCATTTTGTTTTTCCATGTGGAACTTTTCTCTATATTTGGAAGTAATAGTAAAAAATAGGTTTGCAGTTGTCACCTTTCCAAATATTGTTTTTTTTTTCACATTTTGCCATCATTCAAAGAAATTTATATCTAACTATTGGACTTGGGACCCTACCAAAAGGAGACTCAGGTTAGTTGAGGAATATTTGGAAAACAATAAAAAATAATAATAACAATTTAAGTTTTCTATACAATTGTAATCAAACCTGAAATTTTAGTCAATGACAAATCATTATGAAACTTAATATCTTGATTAAACATTTCATAAATATCCCCATTCTATTAACTTTTTCATCAAATTGTCATTTTTATAAGCTTGAATTTGGACTTGTTTTGGACTTGTACCCCCCTTTCTTGGTGAGAGAAAGCAGTGTCTAAGTGAGTGGAGAAAAAGTTATGGTTTCAGCAGGCATAACTGGATTTCAGAATTGTTTCTGTAACTGGAAGGAAAATATGCTTCGCAGGTATTCCAGGCCATAGCTTTCTGAAAGATCCTCCCATATGACTTGCTTAGTTCTTATTTTCATTTTGTATTAAACAAAAGTCATTTGAGGGCTAGTTAATGCTCTGGTTTGTGTTTTCCAATACCAGATAAAAGTTAAGTAGATGAACCATTTGGGGGGTAAGGATTGGGAAATCCACAGCTGCTAAAATGCTTTAAAGTTTCAAAATGGTTTTGTTTTTTTAAACCCATTTTCCATGTTCTAGCAGCTGTGGGTTTTCCCAGGGCTCCCCCTGTGGCTCAAAAGGGAGCTGCTTAATGCTTAACAGATGAGCCAATTGAGTTTTTAAATGCAAAATTAAACTTAAAGTGCACAAAGAGCACAGGGGAATCCACAGCCAAGAATAGACTGAAGAAGGAGAATGAACAGGAGTATCGGGCTGTGGGAAGACACTGCCTCTTCTACTGCAATCAGAAGCAACTGGGGAGAGGATACAGGCACATTCTTATTTTAATTAGCCATCAACCAGACTGTAATCAAAATCCATATTGTCAAAAGTTTTTCATAACTATTTTCTTTAGATTTATTTACATATGTCTATTTTTCTTTAAGAACACAAAACAGAAGAAATAGGTGGCTAGGCTCTATGGAATGCAAGGACAACTATATTCTACTAGAGGCCCAGTGCACTAAATTTGTGCATGGGAGGAGGTCCCTCAGTCTGGCCTGCACCCTCTCCAATCCGGGACCCCTCGGGGGATGTCCGACTTCCAGTTTAGGTCCAATATCACCTAAACCAGCAGTAAAACATCCTTCATGCAATCTAGGACTGCTGGCTCCTAATGCTCACCTGCTTCCCTGCTTGATCACCCCTAACCACCTCTGCCTGCCTGCCTGCCTGATCATCCCTCACTGCTCTTCCCTGCATGCCTGCCATATCACCCCTAAATATTTATGTCTCAGCCCCCACCACCATGGCTTTGTCCAAAAGGATGTCTGGAAGATGTCTTGTCTATCTGGTTTAATTAGCATATTATCCTTTTATTATATAGATTCCCTCAGTGATGGTAAGAGAATCTGGTCCTCAGCATTGCTTTACCCTCAGATCCCTGGGCACTTTACCTCCTGTGCCCTAGATACAGCAGATTACCCAGGTTCTCAGAACACTCTGCTTTGAATTTGAGGAGCTAGGACCAATGTTAACTTTGATTGGGACACAATTTGCCAAGTCACCAGGTAAACTATTCTATCATCCATCAAAGTATTTGAGCATAAGAAAGCACTGGATTTTGGTGCTTAAAAGTAAAATTCAGAAATAAGTTTTCAGCAACTTTGATAGTCTTCTCTGGTTTAAGAAAAATCATTCCAATGCCTTTTAAAAAGATCTCCATTTAAATTGTCTAAGAGCTTTTACACTAAAAGATTCCTACCATGATCAAGACTGGAAGTCCATCAGTGTAACTTCTGTTAGTGAAGGTGATAAAATTAACTATTGGTTCCAAATTATAGAAATATTTTAATGAGTCACCCTCATAATGTTAACAAGTTTTTCATTACAATAATTGCATTAGCCTTCCAGAATAAGATGCAGCTCCAGTGAGGCTTACCAGACAACAAAACCTTCTTGATTTGTAGCCAATGAAAAATGGAAGTATGAATTCTTTAGTATTTGGGGAAGCTTTGTCCTTTGTTGTCCAGAGCATTTCTATTGCATCTAGGAATAATTAGGATAATCTACACAAGTGCTTCTGAGAAATGACATACTCATTGGAAAACTGTTGTTCTGATCTTGTATTTAACTCAACTTTTAAGGTAGAAAAACATTAAAAACTCTTTAATATGTCACTTTTGGAGAAATAATTTTAATAGATAGTAACCCAAATCCTATTATTATACCAGCGAAAACCACTTATTTCCGTTACAAAGAAGAGAATGCTAGAAAGCTTCACATTTATATTTAATATGTCACCAAGTCCAGCAATGACTAGTGAAGTTGCAAAGTCAAATAAGCCTTAAAAAGTGCACATATATGTGTCTGTATGTAGACACACACACACACACACACACACACACACACACACACACACACACCAACCCCTACCTTTCTAACCTTACTTAGATTTGCCTATTGAACTACAAATTACATTCCTCTGGCATTTTTTTTTCTTTCAAACTTTAAAGTAAAGTAGGTAAGCTCACTCCCTACCCCTGACAAAAAGAACAAAAAAACACACCAACTCTAAACCCCCACTAGAAAAATCTCAACAAACTATAAAACATATCATTTGGTCTCTTTCTAATGATAATTGTCAACCCTTAACAGTTTAATAGAATAACTATTTTACCTTAATCATTTAAATTTGAAGGGTTGCTTGTGATGTGGCAACTTCTAAAAAGCAGATTGAGGATGAATGTTCTTACTCTGCATTGGGAGTTGTGCCTCTTAGGCAATCAAATCCACTTAAATATTTTACTCTATCCAGCCTTGTCAGTTGGCCTGAAGGAAAAATACTGATGAGGTTGGGTTCCTTGAAAGCAATCATATGATTAATCGCCTTAGTGTGAACCTAGCTATTGTGATTAAAACCTAGGACTTGTGTTTAGGTAGAGCAGAGTTTCCACGCTTCAAGGTACTCCTTGGCAGATCTAGTACTCCCAAGGCCTTGAGAAAATGTGCTGAGGAATTAGCATATTTGCCTGAGGAGTTGCAGTGTTTGAAGGATCATTCAATCATTAGACCATATTCAAAGAAACTGGATTAATCTGAATAGGTAATCATTGAATAGGTAATCTGAATAGGTAATCATTGGATCACATATTTATATATTGGCAACCTCTTTGAAAGTGTGATCATCAGAATGCAGATTTAAATAAACAAGAACACATTAAAAACATCGTATTCTGTGCTTTAATTTAATGGGAATCCATACTCATACTCAAAGCATCTTATACTTCTATCTAATGATTATACATGCCTGCATACTGCTACGGTACTACTGGTGCACTTTGCATGGATGCAAATTAAAAAGACAATCTTCTCTACCCTAATAAAATGCTATGGCTTCATCTTTTCAGAATTCCAAGTTTAGTTATTTCTCATAGAAATTGATTAGCAACAGTTAGCCACATTACATACATAAATACACACTCACACATACACATATGAATATGTGAATTTATACATAAATCTTAATGTACATAACATTTCAAAACTTTTGTTTAATTTTTTTTCTCTTTTTGTAAAATTATATAGAATCAAAACAATCCCTTTTTCCTTGTCCAATGAAATGTTTGCTTCGGAGTTCCTTTTTTATAAAAAAAAAAAAATCTATATCATCAAGCTAGTAGAATACTATCCTTTTTTGTTTTGTTTTGTTTTTTCTT
Source organism: Pipistrellus kuhlii (assembly GCF_014108245.1). Taxonomy (NCBI): domain Eukaryota; kingdom Metazoa; phylum Chordata; class Mammalia; order Chiroptera; family Vespertilionidae; genus Pipistrellus; species Pipistrellus kuhlii. The sequence goes on from NW_023425515.1 coordinate 95,835,805, forward strand.
AAATTATCCAATGTTTTAGGGGCTTTCACAAGTAGAGGCTAACATGTATGGATGCATTAAAAAGTAGTTACCCATGTTCCAGAAATTTAAACCCAACATTATTTTGAATAGATTTTTAAAATATTCATGAGAGTCACACAAAGGTAAGTGATGATAACTACAAATTACTTGTATCATATTTATCTTAAAATATATCCTATAATCTGTTACTACATTATGGGCAATAAAATTATTCTTTCAAAGATAAAATCAATGGAATTTTATTAATTTATTTCTCATAAAAACTGACTTCTGTGTATATATTGCATTTTAGAAACACTGCTTGCTTAGAAATAGAGGCAGTTATTAAGATTTACCTTTTAAAAAATATTAACAAAAACGGGGCATGTTGTGGTACAGTCCTCATTATTTTTCATTGTTCTCCAAACAGTTGTCTTCATTTTCAGGGTGGATCTGTGAATGCTCATAGCAGATGCATCGCATGCAGTAGCTGGGAGCAAGCAAACCATGGTTAGTATATAGAGTCTGTGCAGGAAAAAAAAATCTTTCACAAAGCATCCTGCTTTGAATGCTTGCTTTATAACCAAAATGGAATCGTTCTCTTAGACCAATTTGACTGGATATTTCCTACCACTGTAAAAATTTGCTCATAAAATTGAATGAGAAGTAATAGAAAAACAACCTCTATTCCCCAATGCAAAAATCAAATATGCAAATATGAAAATGAGGAGACTGCTTCTTCCCCTTTTACAACTGATTAAATTGTCACCGCTGGAGATTACATGGGGTTTTTATTCCCTTTACAGCCAGAAAAATATATTGTCAGAGACACACCACCTGGGTACACTATGCTTCCAGTTGCCTATAGAGGTCTTGTCCAAAACTTTGCAGCTACTCCTTTTTTAAAAATAAAAGTTTTAGATGTGATCATTCACAACAAACTATGTGATCTCTAAAGTCCTTTCTAACTTGGACATTCCAGTAAGACAAAAACTCTTCCTCTCATGACCAGATATCAGCCTGCAGTTTACTTTCTCCATAACAAAACCTTCACTAGCACACCCCCTTGTTATATTGATCCCAAAACAGTATTCATTTTGCATGAAAATTTTATTTTTTAAAAATATCAGAGACTCTTCTCTTTCTGTGTTTAGTTTTTATTTTCTTACAGATTGATGAATTTATTTACTGGTTTACAGTTTAGCACAAAATCCAACCCTCTCCCGCTTTTGCCTAACTGTCCCTCCCAGATGGAAATATTTGATTCTTGCAAACACTGGATATAGAAACAGAAGGATTACCTTTGCTTCTCTCATGTCTTGCCCCGATTCTGAAATATCACAGTCTGCCTGTATGTAATAGAAGTTACTGCTCAGTGATGATGTCGTCTGCCTATGTCATTCTCCACAGTGGCCTGAGCAGAAAGCTGCCTCCAGCTGTAAGCCAAGAGACTCGGTGTTAAGGACACACACATCTACTTTGTTAAAGAGATCTTTTCTCTGGTGCACAGAGATATAGCCACAAGGACAGGAAAATTTAACAACTAAAAAGGTGGCAGGATGATGTTTTTTAATTGAAGCTTTCAGAAAAGAAATAACAGCAGCAAGAAATAGTGAGCAGATGCTTCATTGCAAGGATAAGTGAACAGGAACAACTCTATTTGCCTTTAGATTTGTAGCAGATATACACATTACTTTTTTTTTAGGAGAGGAAGGACTGATTCACAAAAAATTTCCATTGTTATTGTTTTATCCACTCAGCAAAATGAAACTTTATGGACATTTTTAACTAGATAAGATCTCTACTCTTATCTATGTCATAACTGTAATTTGAAAAATATCTTCAAATTGCATGAATGAGTAAATAATCAAGTTTTTCATTTCTAGCATGTAATCAGGTCATCTTACACTGAAATAAAGTGATTTCCCCATGTCAAAACCCCCAAAGTCCCTATGCATTTTAAAACACAGACACATATATCATGCTTATATATAATATCCTATTTTAAGTTGAGAATTTTAAAAATCATTGATTTTTAACATCATGCATGCCCTTTCCTATAGTAAATCTGCTTGATTCAGATGTATTTTTACTGTCAAAATTAATAGCAGAGTTGTGCCTGTTCTATGTATTAAGCCTGTGAATGCTTGAACCCTTTATTTTCTGTCTTTTTTTCTGTCTTTCCCATGTATCTTTGTTTTTCTTTGGTTTTCTTTTCAAGACTTTCGGGGCTTTTGTTTTATCATTTTGTCTTCTCTCTATTGTTAAACTGCCTTTAACAAAAATTTCATATTTAATCTAATTTTCATGTTTTTCTTTAATTTTCCCATAGCTTAATATTGTTTTCTCCCCTTTCTCTCTCTCTCTCTCACTCTCTTTCTCCCTCTTTCTCTCTTTCTCTTTCTTTCTCTGTCTGTCTCTCTTTCTCTTTTTCTCTCTTTCTCTCTCTCTCCTCTCTTTCTTTTCTGGGGCACTGTGTTTATTTGTGAAACACAATTCCAAAAGACAGAATAGTACTATCTGCACAAACTTTTCTACTGAGTGTCCTTATCTTTTAATGTTTTGGTTTCTGACATGTTTATTCCCTCTCCTACTACTCACCATTTAAAATCATCTTTTCATCAATTGCATTGTTTTTTCTATTACTAATATCTCTTTTTTATTCTTCTTTTGATATCCTGTTTCACAGGCATCCATTTATTCAACACTTAGTATAAACACAGTGTTTACTGCTTCATACATATCCCCTGGACTTCTACTACAACCCTGAAAAGTTGACATTCTCATCTAGAATAAAAGATAAGACAGGACCAATGATTAAGGTACTACCTTCAAGTCACACAATTACTGTGATAACAGATACTTGTTACCAGAAATGTCATGCACCAAATCACCTTCTCTCTCTACTAAATTACATTGAGACAAAAATCCAAAGCATATTTTAAAATTGTTATGTATATGGGAAGATGTGCTCACTTGTTCAGCTTCACTGATATATGCTCACCTTATTCATTATTATTTTCTTGTAACTGAAACAATGAAAAGAAATTACCCCCATGACTTCCTTTTTATAACATTTACCAACTTTAGTTTTATTTGTGATTCAAAGAAAAGAAGCTCTGAATTCAAATTATGATCTGCAACAAAAAAATTAATTAAAACTATGTCCATGTTTTGTATATACACCAATTTTCTAATATATGGTTATAAATGTAAATAAACTTTGGCAGCAAGTTTGTGTTAAAAAATTAGAAATGACAACTCTAGAAGCATGGAGAGATTGTGTTATCTACAAACCCAGAGCACTGTATCAGCCTTTCCAGTAATGACATCAGTGATCAAATATGTTTTTACAGTTGTCAAAGCTGAGTATCAGACATTCTATCATAGCCTCCTTGCAGCTGCTTTTCTCCATCCTTCCCTCCCTGTATTATATTTGCCTTTGGGAGAATGAAAAAATTATGGGTTCCTTTATGTTCCTCATTCAGATTTAGAAACGTTTATACTTCTTGCTATAAAGATACCATGCAGGTGTTAGTCTCTAAACATGTCAATTTGCAAGTTCCATAAAACCACCAATTAATCTTTGCCACCTCCTTCATGTTACTCTTGCAATGATATTATATATATATATAAAGGAATAAGTATGCATATGTACATATACACTTTACAAAATAGACTCATATTTGATATTCCATTAGAATTCTCTGAAATTGTTGTCATTATTGCCATGAAAAAGTTATATTTCTGAGTTTTGGAAAGAGGTTAACAAAAATTTCTTTTATGGCCAAGACCGGTTTGGCTCAATAGATAGAGCGTCGGCTTGGGGACTGAAGGGTCCCGGGTTCGATTCCAGTCAAGGGCATGTACCTTGGTTGTGGGCATATCCCCAGTAGGGGGTGTGCAAGAGGCAGCTGATCGATGACTCTCTCTTATCGATGTTTCTAACTCTCTATCTCTCTTCCTTCTTCTCTGTACAAAATCAATAAAATGTATATTTAAAAAAATTTTCTTTTATGGCTTGCAGTCTTAAAAGCTGTTCTTATATTAAGCTATAATTAGTGTTTATACCAAGCAGTTTCCTAAGAAGTTGCAGAAAGAACAAAGTTAGCAACTAGCAGACCAAAATAGCTAGAGAGTTTTGACCACAAGTCTTAAGCTGTTTATCTCATTCTCTAAAACTCAGTTTCTTTATCTGCAAAATGGGGATAGGAATGTTCATCTCCAAGGACTATGGGAAAATTTAATCAGGTGATGTATATGGGGCACTCAGGACGACATTTGATATTTAGTAAGTTCAGTATGAAACACAGCTGTTATAGTTATCATCATTATTACTTTTATTACTACTATGCAATAACTAAATATTGTATCTTTCCTCATTTTGGCACTATGTACCAGAATCCAGCTTTATCTAGCTTTTGAATAGCATTTGAAGTCCTAGTATTTTCTTTTTCTTGTCCCTGCACTGCAATAACTTTATATATCACTCCTATAACAGTTTTGGGATCAAAATTACATTTGTGCTAAAAAGAAGACATATGTAAAACTTTAGACAAAAAAAAAATTTGTGCTAAATAAAGCACAGTGATCCAGCTCTCCAGCACACATTATAGCACTTGGGATTTATGTCTCTTGGCAAGTACTTAAGAATATAATCCATATAGTGGTTCTTGCCTTGCTATATCAACTTTCATTGGTGTTTTATTTCCCTAATAAAAAATTTAAAAGCTAGGCCCAATGTCTGGCACATAGAAAATGCTCAATAAATTATTATGAAAAAGAGCTAAACTGAACCTTTGTATCTTATCTGCCTATCATAAATCTTAAGTGCATTAAGGGTATGTTTCATTCATTCATTCATAAGTATATTCATTTATTCAGTTAGCACTGGTTATGTGTCCCCCAAATAATCTACTCAATGCCAGGGACCTTTGTATATAATTTCATCCTCAACATTTAGCACAATGACTGGCATATAGTAGGTGCTCAAAAATATTTGCTAAATTAAACAATTAGGTTCTATTTTTGGACTGATTGCTTTTCGGAATACATAGGTACAGCCTGGAGAACTGAGTGGTAAAAACAAAAACAACAAACAGTCTGATGGTAATAAGATCCATCTATCATGATTACTTGCCAACCTAAGTGTAATCAGATCTTAGAAGTTTCCTTCAAGATTTCATAACTATGAACCAGTATATTTTTAAACTGAGTTTGTCAGAGTTTCCCTAAGAACAGCTTTCCCTTGAAATTAAAAGAAAGAATGAATAGGAAGAAAATTAGTGATAGTTATAAACAACAGTATAAATATACAACCCTGGGAATTATATGAAGACCTAGAAATCTAATTATTGAGAATTGGGAAGGTTCACATGCATCAGCTTGTTGACAGTTGCTTCTATAAGAAAGAAATAGTATATTTTAGTAAGGATGATAGAATTTTTTGTTTGTGTAATTACCTTAGAAATCAGACCATCACTCTAATATTATAGATTTAAAAAAAAAAAAAAAAAAGAGTTTCAGAGACCAACACAAGGTCAGTTGGAGCCAGAACTAGGACTCTGGTCTCTGATGTTTAAGAAAATAAACAATCTCACCACTGTATCACAAGACCTGTTAAATATAAATGCTAACATATAATTATAATTTCATGCACAGTGACAATTAAATGATCTGTAAAATATCAAAAATACTAAGTAAAAGCAAAAAATGTACAAGAAAATATTCAGCATACATTGGTGTTGTTTTCTATTTAAAATGTTTTAAAATAATAGAAACTTCAGTTGTTCAAGCATAATGCAGTTCTATTCAATTGAGCCCCTAAATCCAGATTAAGACCAGATAAATTTCAATGGGCATGCTTCCCCCCACATCCCAGACATTCATGTTGAATTTTAAATTCATGTTAGCAACTGTCTACACAATTGAGAAAGGGAGAAAAAAAGGAGTAGGTTCAGGGCTGGTGCTGAGCAAATTTCTGAGTGTAAATTTGCAATTTAATCTTGAAGATAAAACTTTTGGAGGGCTCCTATATAAACCAACCCAAGAATTGTTTGAAAATAGTATCAATAAATAGCAAATATCTCTTAAATTTTTTAAATTACAATATTACAACCAACCCTTTACAAATAACTATTCATAGAATAACAGAAAAAAAATGATTAATTCTATAGTAGATTTTTTCATCTGAAAGTAAAAGTCACAGATTGGTGGAAACATGTATTTATAATGTTGCTACATGAAAGAAACAAGAGACAATTATGTAAAATTCACAGAAAGTTACCACTTTGGAGCAGGCTATAACTAAGCATTCATTCTAAACTATATTGTCTTCTCACTGCTATTTAACGGGATGGCATAAATGTTCCTGATAAATGAATTTATATATATATAATCTTCTATAGATATAACAGTGAAGGATCAAAGCTTTAAAATGAATGAATGTAATTATTTTTCTTCAGATTTATAACAACATTCTTGTTGTTAACAAATATAAATGTAACATTTATCAGAAAATAAGAGACTGCAGATGGAAATAAATAAACCTAGGCTGTAGCTCATCTAAGTAAACACTGAGGTTATAAACCTTCAAACTCAAATATCAAGAGCCCTGAAAATTAATACTACACACAATAGACTCTTTGGAAAGACCTTAATCCCCCCACCCACTCCCAAATCTACATGAGGGCCATGCATAACAATGCAGGAGCTGGGTTTTCATTAAGAGCTTCCTCTGCAGGCTGTCAGCTGTTTGAAGAAATAACAATTTCCTAGGCATGAAAGCTTTTTCAGAAGGTTCCCACTGATGTGTAATAAAAGTGACTTTCCTTTTTTTCTTCTACTTCTTCCTTTCTCCCCACCCCACCCCACACAGTGTAGCTTTGTAGGAGAAAAGGGGTGGACTAAGGCCATAGGCCCCCTACTAGTTTACCTTACATGGATTACCAGTGCAGGTGTTAATATAATTGAAGGTGTGGTAGCAGATATAACCCTTAACAGCTTTTCCTATATGGAGATTACCTAGGTAGAGAATGCCAGAGTACCTGAAGAATAGGCAAGCAAATACCTTATTAACATATCACCATTCAGCAGCAGCTGCATATCTGGAAGAAGAAGAGGGAGGGGGGAAAAAAAACCCTTTAAAGAGCCTATTCATCTATGTTAATGGGCCCATTGCACAGCACATTGTGTGAGAAATTAAGTCTCTAGCTGTGAACTTCCTGTGCTGTGCAAGCTGCCTTGATTCTTTTTTATTGCTTCAGTGTTATTATCTCCTCCTGGAAATAAAAACAATCATGTCCTTACTTCTAAGAAGCTAAAACAGTCTGAGATAACAAACTGGAGATGCTGGTTGAAAGTTTCTTTTGTCTCCCCTATTAAATGAAAAAATATGTTTTGACATTAAAGCAACCCCCAAATTTACATCAAAGCACATCAAATCAACTGAGATGCTCTGTGAATGACAAAGATTTCTCTTCTTATAAAATACTCAATTAAATTACTTTCCTAGTTATCATTCTTTTTCTAGAATTAATTTTTGACAACAAATATGTTAATTTATTCAAATTAGACATGATTTTTTAAAATGTGCAACTGACAAAAGAACTGTTTTCCTCCTAGAACACTAGTATAATAGACATTAAAAAAAGATATTTATTCTCAGCCAGCAATTTCAATTCTGGATAGGCTTGGCTAGCATTTCAAATATGAAAATAGAACAGGTAATTTAAGATTAAGGAATTCCTCCCTTTAGATTAGTTAAAAGCCCAGAATGATTGAAAGCCTTTCCTTTGTCTTGGCTGTTATAAGGTCATCATGTAAACCTATATACATTTGGCTTAAAAAGAGTCCTCTTCAGATTAAAAGAACACATTTCCTTCATTTTATATGCACATTACATCATCATTATCACCACCATTACCACTAACATCCTCATCATAAAAGAAAAGGTTAGCCTAGTTGGAGTGGCTCAGTTGGTTGAGCAGCATCCTGTGCACCAAAAGAATGGCAGTTCAATTTGTGATCAGGACACATACCTGAATTGTAGGTTCAGTCTGGGCACATACCAAAGGCAACTATCTGATCAATATTTCTCTCTCACATCTGTGTTTCTCTTTCTCTCCCTCTCTCTTCCTCTCTCTCTGTAGTTAATAAAAATATATTTAAGAAAGCAAAATGAAAGGGCTAATTATTACAGGACAGGGAACTTGGCCCTGAATGGGTCTGTGTAGAGCCAGCCAGTAGTGTATGGGCTCTTGACTTAGTGAAAGAAAGACGTTTCCAACATGAGTCCAAGTGACTGCAAGGGTACATTTATTAAAGCTGGGGACAGTGGAATAGGAAGGGCTTAGCATAGAAGAAGCAACAGGAGCCTTTAGGTTTGGCTGCTTTGGTTCTTTAAAAATATTATAGGAAGTTAATGAGTCAAAGCAGAAAATGGGGGCCTTGGAGACAGGTTTAGAGCTTTAACTAAGGACATGCTGCTGCTGCCTATTGTTCCTCTGGTTGCAAGTTTTGTGGGGTTCCTTAGAGTTCAGGAGACATATGCCTGTGGAAGAAAAAGAGTGGGAAGGAAAAGGCACAGACATGCTCCCAGAGGGAGAGCAAGTGTTGGGTCCATTGCCTTGAGTATCTTTATCTCTCTCTTGCTGGACAGTTAAGGGAGGCCTCAGGGGAGTGCTTCAGGAGAATATTCATCAGTTTTGAGGTGTACCCTTTCAGGGCCATGGTCTTCCCTGATTGGCTGGTACCTGCGCAAGGGATCATTAGTCATTGCAGCTGGTCTTGATGTGAGCCATGACCTCATATGTCTGGTTTTGCTGCTTTTCTGGGCCTGGAGCTGAAACACAACTAAAGCCTTGATGTTATTCTTAGGGTTTAATGCTTAAGGCACTGATCATGCATGGTAGCCTCATGAGGCCACTCTTCCAAGGGGGTCTAACACATGACTGGAAAGAAATAACAGAGCAGGGTCTGATCCCCATGACCAGTGATATGAAAAATCAGGAGCAGATCTTAATAGCATCACTAGCAATATGTTAGGGGAGGAAAGGTTCCCCTGGGGGGAGAAGTCCTTGTTTTCCCATTTTTGCCTATTGATAGTCACCCCAGAGTTTTCACCCTGGTGACCTTCTGTACCCGGCACATAGTCCTTGTTCTAGTCATATTTGTCTGTCTACCACATAATGATTAGTACTAACTCATTACACCTTAACAGAAAATCTTCCTGTCCAATTTTTAAAACCTAGTTTCCCTAAGACTTGAACTATTTCCAAGTTAACATAATGTGTTGAACAGGTTTAAAGAGTATGTATGGAATGCAATACAAAGAATACTGTAATTCAATCTTCTGCTTTACTTTGTTAATGTACATTCTGTCTTCACTGGCAAAGTTTGAGCAGGATAATAACTATTATTTGATGTTCCAGGTTTAGCAATTATAAATCTTTATTTTAAACATATTACAAATAAGCCAATGATGAAACATAAGCTTGAATACATCCAGGATAGAGATATGAATATCATAGAATTTGTTAAGACAGTTCTTGGAATTCAGAGACTTTAGATTGTTCATTGGGTTTGGTTTGTTTTCTGTAAAATAAATAAAAGTTTGTAAAAACAGAAAATCATTAAAAAGATCATTCTCTGAATGCCATAGTGGTAATGATAATTCCTGAATTTTGTTAGTCATAAAATGGCACCAGAATGTTACCAGTGGTTGGACCTTGGTGCAGCAACCTCAATGTTTGACTGGCTAAGAAAAAAATCAGTGGCAAGACTCAAATTCAAGCAAAAGTTTATTTAATAAGTCACACAGGTAGAAAGGTGAGCCATATGAGCTTCATGGGCTCAGGAAACAAATTCCAGAGGCAAAAGAAGGGTCGTTGGAGATTAGGGAAAATAAAATCAAAGAGAATGTGCCTAGGGGAAGGAGAAGGGAGAAGGAACAGGAATGCTTCAGAAAAAGAGAGGGGCATTAGGTCCTCCATCCTAAGAGTTTTTATCTGGAGGTCTCAGAGGAGGATCCCAATAGAATATTCAGTTTTTCAGGTGTGTCTTTTCAGGATCATGGTCTCTACTGATTGGTTGATGGCAGGGCAGGGGTCATTAGTTATTGATCTGGTCCTAATGTTAGCCATAGTGTTGCTCTATCTGATTTTGCTACTTCTCTTGACATAGAACTGAAATACAACAGAGGTCTAAATGTCATCTCTAGTTTGACCAAAATTCTGACTTAGTGATCAGGAGATCTAAGGCATCGTTTTTAGGATTACTTAGATGCAGGCCAGAATCTCATTGTCCTGATGGCTTAATGCTTAAGAAAATTATCATGCAAGGGTTTGTATGGGAGTCTTATAAGGCTATTCTCCAGCCCCTTTGTTCCCCCTCTAAGGCAGTTTACCACTTGACTAGAAAATGTCAAGGGAGGAAATGTTACCCTGGGTATAAGATCCCACCCTATAATTATCTGTTTTAAAGCAACCAGGTCTTTCCACTATGATAACCTTTCACACATAGCCTATCATCCTTGTTTTGCTCATGCCTATATAATTGCCTACTATAATTTGTACAGAAAAAAGTCAGCACCAATTACTTGAAATAATGTATTGATGGGGAACATAAGACATATTTTGGAGGGCTAACAATCTGAATCTGTGCCAGTAACCTGCCTTGTAATGCATACTCTTGCTAGCCAATAATTGACTCCATTTGTGAAAGAATGTAGGAGGCTAGCAGCCGGACTCTGTACCTAGTATCAGTATCCCTAATGCACATTTCTGTTAGCCTATGATGAAGTCACTGCCCCTTCCTTAATTATTTGGTCTTGCAAGACCTATTTACCGAAACACTCCCAATTTAGAAGGGCCATAAACAAAGGACAAGGACGTAACAGCTTACCTAGAGGGAGGTTAGTGGGGCTATCCAGGATAGATGTTAGATAAAATCTAAATTAACCATTCTAACTGACTCCAGGGGGGCTGTGAGAGTCTACTACAGAAGCTGGTAGTTAGGAAACAAAGTAACTCAGAAATATATAAGGAGAAAATCTTATTGTCTAAATTGTTCAGGATCTGGATTTTTGAGTCCCCTGAACCAGCAGCGCTGCTTTGAATAAAGGCTTTCCTGAACCTCCAAGTGTTCTTCTGTCTCTTCTTTTATGCCAATTTCATCATATTAAGCTTTTTCCTCAAGGAGAAATGGACAAATATTCTAAATTCTACTTAGTGATATTTCCATGTTACATTTATTCATTTATTAACATATTTATGCGAAGATTTGGATTAGATGAATCTATTTCCTTTATAGTCAGCTGTTTTAGTCACTGTGGAATGCCCATAAATGGAACATTTTGATAGGCTTTTGGAGGGATTGATGACTTTCTACTGGCTTCTTAAAGAGAAGACATTAAGTACAGTAGGAACAAAATTTGACTATCCATTCTGAAAGGAATTTTAAGACAGAATAGGCAGTTAAGGAAAAGTGGCAGGGAGTGGGGGGTGGTGTCCATGGGAGAGTAATACATATGTGATGGGCAGAGAGTCACCAGAATGCTTATTTCACAGAGGATAGAGGAATGTTATAAGATAAGGGGGAGGGTAAAAGGAGGGCACCAGGTGGGCTTTGAACTTTGAAACTGATATCTTGCAGCAGAGTGACCAATTAGGAAAGCATGGGGGAAGTAAATTAAGGAAGGATCCAATTAGAAAGTATTATGAAGAGACAAAAATCTGCCCACCTATATAATAAACAAACAAACAAAAAAAACCTGATTTTTTACCATTAGAGAGAGCAGTTCTTTTTTTCCCATTTGGAGACACTTCTACACAATTGTTAAAATATTTCATCCCGTGAATTTTATTCTTCAAATTTGATAGGACAAGATCCCACAGGGAGAGTGCTCATCCTGAACTCCATGTTACAATTCTTTGCTTAACTAGTTTAGATTTCATGTTGCTTTATGTAGCCTACTAGATAAGCATAAATTTTCTAGATTAAATTGCTCTCTTGATTTTGTTATTTCAACAACCTCTCTTTTGAAAAGGATCCTTTCATTAAAGAAACATAATTTGTTTTTTGTTTTGTTTTTTATCAAAATGCTCTTTAATTTTGGGGGTTAACATTTTACGAAGTTCTAATATGTTATAACTGTTATAACCTGTTAAAAAATGAAAGAGCTGAGCACTACTGTTTTCAGCATCTATGGAGCAGTTGATATTTCAGAAATTAGGGAGACAAGAATTTAAAGAAGAGTAAAAAGTAAAAAATAAAAAATAAAAGATAATAAGAAGAAATAAATTTGAACTAGTTCCCTAAAGATAATTCAGATTAATGGGCCATTGACAGAGAAGCTATTAACACATAACAACTTTATATGTGCCAGGTAATCAGGGTGACATTGTTTTCAGCACAAAATTAACATCAAACTTGTCTTCATTGGCATCAGACATCAGAAATGACAGCCATATCACCCCTGCCTGCAAGGCCCCACATCTATTAACCTATTGATTTGGAGTCTTGCTGTGGCTCCCAGGAAAACTGTTCCTTGCTGGAAAGCAGAAGTGGATCAATCCTGAGCCATGAATAAGAATTCAATAAGACAACACAGTTAGCACCTTTAACCATTAAGTAATACTTAAGATAAAATCAAATTAAGGACCCTGCTGTATGAAGCTCTTTTAATATTTTGAGATATCAATGGATTCTAGGTTTCTCAAAGTAAACTATTGTCTAGTAGGAGAAGCATCAGGCTATTATAAGACACACATTTTATCTGTTGTGTTAACAATATAATAAGGAGGCTTGGGTTTGTGTAATCAAGATGGCTGTTATGAGTAAAGGATTGGTTTTAAAGTCAAACCTTAAAATCTTATTATTTTCATTAAAATGTTATCATTTTCATTAAAAAATTGAACTTTATGCATATGTATATAAATGTATATATGTATATATATGTGTGTGCACATACACCCACATATATCCTAATAGAAACAAAAATTGTTTTCTCAATGGCTATTAAAACAAATTTATTTTACTTCTTTGTTATACTTATGAATTTTCTAGTTTTTAGTAAATCTATAGCCCTTCTCTAATTCAAAATTAACAGAGAAGACAATAGGAGGAATTTAGAGCTTCATATCTCTTAACAAAAGCAGAAATAATCTACATATATAACAAAATAACTTACATATATAACAAAACTGCTACAAACCCAGTCATATTTAAATGTAACTGAATTCTTTAGCAACTCAATTACTACCTTTCCAGACAACATGTTCTTTGGGTTTATTTCTGCTGCAGGGGTCTTCAAACTACGGCCCGCGGGCCACATGCGGCCCGCAGAGGAGTCTGATCCGGCCCGCCAAGTTTTTTGGGCAGTGAGCGCAGCCGAGATGTTACAGTAGGAATTAGTAGTTCATATAGTCCGGCCCTCCAGCTCTCTGAGGGACCGTGATCTGGCCCCCACTTTAAAAAGTTTGAGGACGCCTGTAGCTAAAGGCTGGGATCTAAACTTCAAAAAAAATCTCATCCCCTGAGAACCAAATGACGATTTTTCATTTGAAAAATATAAGGATCTTAACAATACTTATTCTGAAGTCCTATATTCATAATAAAAGATATAGATATATTAGAATATTTTAACTTATATGTTATATAAATATATGTTCATATTATGTATTAATATACATATATGTTCATGTGTTATGTACTATATATGTAACATTCTGAATGTTTCTTCTTTCTTCTAATTAAAAACGAGGGTCCAAAAAGGTATATGTGTATATATTTTTAAATGGCTAGCTTTTACAAATGATCTATGTAATATGACTATACCTAGACATTTTAAGTAAAACAGTTTGCAATAAAAAATATAGAGACACAGTCCATGCTTTCAAAACTGATATAGCTTGACACCTTGTTTTTCAAAACACTTTCCATACATCTTAGAAAATTTAGTGTTAAGATTTCTTTTTTTTATGGGAAAATAAATAGTATATTGCCTTGTTCATTGAAGAAAAACTCAGTCAATTAGTTAATATGGTGAAATTAATGCCATGTTACTAGAATTATGGACATTCATGTTGACTTGCTATAATTGGTGCTTATCTTTGATTAGCAATGTATAATAGCATATGTGAAACACCTAAAATAGAGTATTTCACATGTTATCTCTATTAGCAACTCTAGGCAAAAATATTATATGGGGGGGGGGGCAAAATTACTGTATTTATTTGTTGTCATCTCTCTAAGGAATACACTGGAATGAGTTCTGTCTGCCAACTAATTGATAATTATTTAATTAGTAATGTATAATGACAATGGGATATTACCCTCACCAGTCCATCTCTTCTTTAAGCCCAAAGTAGACAACCTTATGCCTTTTTGCACTATCTCCTGGGAGCTAACACCCAGCAAAGTGTACCCTCGCTGGGATTTCCCAAATTAAACTCCAAAAGCAGTGTGGGCCCCACCTCTTTTAAACCACTGCTTTTCCTTCTCCCATTATGGAGAATGACTGACACTTTAACAGTGCGTGTGGTGTATAGCCTTGTTGTATCACCGTGGACAGTTCTAACAGCAGCTTCATTAATTCTTTTTATAAGGGAAGATAGGGTTTTTCTCTTTGCCTTTTCCTTTCTTTCTTTCCCTTAGTTGGCATGCAGGTTAGATTTTCCTTGGACACCCTGCTTGACTTTTTTTATTCCAGAACTTCTTTAGAACGGTGTAGCTATTGGAACACTAGGAATTATATAGAGGAACTTTGTATAGATAAAAAGAACAAGATTAACTCTATGCATACATCTCTAAAAATAATTTAAATTTATCTGATAAGTTTTTGAAGATTTATTTTTTTGGTATCTTCCATGCAAGAAATTGGCATAAATTGAGAAAGTAAATGGAAAGAGGTGGAGTTGAAGGATCTAGTTGGGAATAACAGGAAAAAGGTATGTTTTAATGTAAATCAGTGATTAATAAAAAAATATTAACATTTTTTCTAGAAATTAAAATCAATGATAAGGGGTTGATTTCTCAATTATATAAAATGTTTATATAACTTAACAAAAGAAAAATAAACAATCCAAGTTTAAAATGACAAATGACCTGATTATATACTTCTCCAAAGAGGACATACAGATGGCCAAGAGAGATATGAAAGAATTCTCAATGTCACTAATCATCAAAGAGATGCAAATTAAAACCACAATGAGGTAACTCCTCACACCTGACAGATGATTACCTTAAATAAATCAACAAACAACAAGTGTTGGTGATGATGTAGAGAAAAGGGAACTCTGGTACACTGCTGGTGGAGATGTAGACTGCAGCAGCCACTGTGGAAAACAGTATGGAGTTTCCTTAAAAAATTAAAAATGGAACTGCCATTTCACCCAGTGATCCCACTTTAGGAATATATCTTAAGAATCTTGAAACACCAATCAGAAAGAATATATGCACCTCTTTGGTCATAGCAGCACAATTTACAATAGCTAAGACCTGGACCTGGAAATAGCCTAAGTGCCCGTCAGTGGATGCCTGTATAAAATAGCTGTGGTATATTTACAGTATGGCATACTATGCAGCTCTAAAAAAGAATGATCTCCTACACTTTGAGTCAACATAGAGGCAACTGGATATTATTATGCTAAGCAAAATAAGCCAGTCAGAGAAAGACAAGTATCATATGATCTTTCTTATATGTGGAAACTAATGAACAAGATAAACTGACAAACTAAATAGATCCAGAGCAATGGAAGTGTGGAACAGACTGACAGATCTCAGAGGAAAGGAGCATGGGGGAATATAATAGATTAACCAAAAGACTAATATAACTATATGAATAACCCATGGACACAAACAATAGTACAGTGAAGGCCTGGGTAGATGGGAGCGATGGAAGGTGAAAGAAGGAGGGCATGTGTAGTATTCTCAAGAATAAGGATAAAAACATAAATAAAACTAAAATGAAGAAAAAACAATCAAGAAATAGTCACATTATTGAGAGACAATTTTAACTATAAATACTTATTTATTTATTTTACTTTTAAATCTTGAGATTAGAAAATATCACTTGATTTGAGATTAGAAACTGCTTTTAAAAAAGTCCTTTAAGGGTTTGTTTATATAAGAAAGAAAGGTGGTAAGTAAAGTCTTATATGCTGGAACCAAGGCACTTGCTTCCCAGGACCAATAAGCAGGTGGCAAAAATGCCATACATTTGCAGTTTCCACAGTTGGCCCATTATCATTTGATTCTCACAACTATGTGAATCAGGCAGGATACCATTTCTTACAGGCAAAGCATCTAGGTTTAAGAGAATAAGTAACTGGATTTATTTAACATGCTTCATAAAAAAAACAGAACCAGTACAAATATTTTGAGAATAAGAAATTTACTATAGAAATTAGATCTTTTACAGAGTTTGGGGGAGCTATTTTAAGTGCAGGTCTGGAAGCAAGGAGTGGAGATCAGGGATACAATTAATAACGAAGTCCAAATGAAGTATGGCCAAGTCAAGAAAGTAATTGTGGGCTTTGGGCCATGCTGAGCTACTAGGGCCAGAAGTGAGAAAGAATAGCTGAACTTGAAGCTGGAGAAGAGCAATAACAAGCTGAGACCCACTGGGGACCTTTGTACCTATCCCTTAAGTATCTGACTGCCATGGTCTTCCAATAGCAATGGTTTCTTTCCACTTTTACCTTCAAATCTCATACAAATTTCTTTTTTGGACAACTCTAACTCAGAACTATGCAGGAAAAGGACCTCTGGGAAATGTAATTCCCATTCTTAAATGAATGGTAATGATAAGTTTACAACACACAATCCAACACGTTGTTCTAAGTTTACATAGCTAGAAAGTGTCAAAGCCAAAACTAAAGTAAGTTTTTTGGAGAGTTTATTCTAGGTCTTTGAAGTATGCATTTAGTATTTTAATGGGGATTGCATTGAATTTATAGATTGCTTTGGGTGGTATAGACATTTTAATGATGTTGATTCTATCAATAAATCAACATTGTATATTCTTCCATTTGTTCATGTCTTCCTCTATCTCTTTTTTTTTTTTTTTCAATGTTCTGTAGTTTTCCTAGTACAAGTCTTTTATGTCCTTAAGTTTATTCCTAGGTATCTTAATTATTTTGGTGCAATGGTAAATCAGATAGATTTTTTGGCTTATCTTTCTGTGAGTTCATTATTAGTGTAAAAATGGCCATAGATTTTTGGGAGTTAACTTTGTATCCTGCTATTATACTTTGCCAAATTAATTCATTAAGTCCAGTAGTTTTTTTATGGATTTTTTTTGTTTGTTTTTTGTTTTTTTTTTGTTTTGTTTTTATAAATCTTGATTGTTTATATTATTACAAATGTTCCTCATTTCCCCCCACTACATTGCTCCCCTCCACCAGGTTCACACTCCACCCTCTACCTTTTTCCCACTCCCCATTGTACTCATCCATAGGTGCACAGTTTATGTTCAGTCTCTTCCACACCCCCCACTCCCTTTTTCCCTGAGAATCATCAGTTCACTCCCTTTCCATACCTCTGATTCTATTATATTCACCAGTTAATATTGTTCATCAATTTTTTTTTCATTGCCTTGGTTTTTAGATTCACTTGTTGATAGTTACGTATTTGTTATTCATAATTTTTATCTTTTTTTTTTTTTTCTCTTCCGAAAGAACCCCCTTCAGCAATTCATATAATTCTGGTTTGGTGGTAATGAACTCCTTTAGCTTTTTTTTAATTATTATTAGTGAAGCTCTTTATCTGGCCTTCGATTCTGAGTGATAGCTTTGCTGGGTAGATTATTTTTGGCTGTAGGTTCTTGCTATTCATCGCCTTGAATATTTCTTGCCATTCCCGTCTGGCCTGCATGGTTTCTGTTGAGAATTCAGCTGACAATCGTATGGGTGCTCCTTCATAGGTAACTACTTGCTTTTCTCTTGCTGCTTTTAATATCCTCTCTTTGTCTTTTGCTCTTGGAATTTTAATTATGATTTGTCTTGGTGTGGTCCTCTTTGGATTCCTTTTGTTTGGGGTTCTGTGTGCTTCCTGGACTTATAAGTCTAATTCTTTCACCAGGTGGAGGAAATTTTCTGTCACTATTTCTTTCAGTATGTTTTTGGTATCTTTCTGTTTCTCTTCTTCTGGGACCCTCATGATTCTGATGTTGGTTCACTTAAAGTTGTTCCAGAGGTTTCTTACATTACCTTCAACTTTCTGGATTCTCTTGTCTTCTTGCTTCTGCGGAGGAGTGTCTTCTGGCTCTTTATGTTCCAAATCTTTGACCTGATTCTTGTGATCTTCCATTCTGTTTTTGGGACTCTATATAATATTTTTTTATTTCAAACAATGTATTCTTTATTTCTTGTTGATCCCTTATTATTTCTTATTGATCCCTTATTTTTTCTAGTTGATCCCTTTTCATATCCTCATAGGTCTCATTTATTTTATTGGCCTTTTCTAGGAAATTCTTGAAAAACCTTATAAGTGTGGTTTTGAACTCTATATCCAGTTGCTTTTTGTCCTCCATTTCTTTCGTTTGTGATCTGTTTCCTTGTCTTGGCATTTTCGCAGCTTCCCTGAGTTGGTAGCCTTAAAAGTCTCTGTGTTCAGCTTGGATGGGGCAGAGTTTCAGGGTGGAGCCTACAGCCTTGGCTTCTGAGTCTCAGTGTTCCTCAGGGTCCTTTCAGTACTCGCTGCAAGCACCTCTGAGAGAAAGGTGCCCTTGAGTTTCGCCCGCTACCAAACAGTCTAGGCTTTTCCCCAATGAGCCCGGAACTGGGATTCAGTTCAGTTGGAAGTGGAGTTGGAAGTGTAGTTCAGAGCAGTCTGGAGCTTTTGTCTCCTTCCCACTAGGTCAATCAGTGGCACAGTCAACAGCCTGTTCTCTGCATGCAATGTGCATGCCTCCAGGACTTCCTTTCGCCTCTCCCCTGGGTTTCCACCTTATAATCCAGGCTCCCTCTGTATGAGCCTGGGTCCCCAGGGTCTGGCCTAGAACTGGGTTCAGTGCTGTCGGATCTGGGGTTAAGCACAGTCTGGAGCTTTTATCTCCTTCCTGCTAGGGTATGCCAGCCAGGCACTCAGCCTCCCCCTTCTCTATGACTCCGTCCTCTCTGCACACGCAGTGTCTCCATACCTTAGGCTTTTACAGCTCCTCTGCTTTTCCTTCTGGTTTTCTCTTTCCTTCTCGTTGTAGAATTTCCAGTCAGTCGACTTTCCTGTAGTTCTGGGTAATGTCCATTTTGTATTTTAGTTGTATTTTATTGAAATTGTTGTGTGAGGCTGCGGTTAGGTGTTTACCTGTGCAGCCATCTTGGATCTCTCTCTTGGTGGAGTTTTTGGAGTTTCCTATATAGAGTATCATGTCATCTGTGAATAAGAACAATTTTACTTCTTCTTTTCCAATTTGAATGCCTTTTATTTCTTCTTGTCTGTTTGCTATGGCTAGCACTTCCAGTACTTTATGGAACAGGAGTGGTGAAAGTAGACATCCTTGTCTTGTTCACATTATTAGGGGTTCCTTCAAAACATAGATAGTGCTCATATATAGCACTATTATTTTTCAGGTGGTGTCACTGCAGTATGATTAGGTGTCTAGAGTCGCATTTTTTTGCCTGGTCTGTAGACCTCCAGAGGATAAAGTTGTATTATTCAATTCAATTATTTTATACAGAATTATGTTGCATGTATCAGACTTTTATCCAGTTTTGTTTAAATCAAACTTTAAACAAAAAGTTTTATAGACTTTAAAAACCGTGGCACTATTTTCTAGCTCCTTCCATTAGTATGTGAGATCAATTTCTCCATTTTTTAATCTGCATTTAGCCCTATGATTTGGTTTGTTAATAGGATGTAACAAATGAAACATAGTAGAGACTTGAAACATTATGGTGCACTGGGGCTTGCTCTCTCTTACTGCTTTTTAGAACTCTGAAATTCCATGTGGAAAAGCCCAGGTTTGTCTATTGGATAATCAAAGACCACAAGAAGCAGGTGTCCTTCCCAGATGAGTAACCCCAGCCCACCAGCCAGATCTAGCTGCCAGATGACCTACCACTGACCTTAGATGCTTGAGAGCTGCCAGGACCAACTAAATAAATGCCCAACTGAGTAGCCTAAACCAATGACAAACAGAATTATGTAGCAAAGTAAATAATTATTTTAAGCTACCAAATTTTGAGGTAGATTATTTATATTGAAAAAATAAATGATATACCATCAATTTTTCAAGGTTGCTTTTTTTAGAGTTTTCTCTTCAGAAACTCAGTTGAAAACATGCAGGTGAATGGAAAAACTATCTTTCAATTGAGAAGAAATTTATCATAATTTTTTGCTAACATAAAAATTGCTCAAT
This sequence comes from Pipistrellus kuhlii, assembly GCF_014108245.1. Classification (NCBI taxonomy): domain Eukaryota; kingdom Metazoa; phylum Chordata; class Mammalia; order Chiroptera; family Vespertilionidae; genus Pipistrellus; species Pipistrellus kuhlii. The sequence goes on from NW_023425515.1 coordinate 95,856,164, forward strand.
ATACTTATTTGTAACATAGGTCTACCCTCACTCATAATATAAATTGGTGATTGTTTGGTATCAAAACCCTGTCATGAGACCTAAAAAGGTAATATATAATTTCTCAGGTTTTTAAGATTTCTGTCAACTGGCATAATGTTTCAAACTATTAAAGACAATTAAATATCCTTTATAAAGCCCATGAAGATATGTGTTCTAGTACAGTTGTCTTTGTGAATTTTTATACAATGAGCATTTTAACAATTTAACGGAAAGTATTAGTAAAATATTCCATTTAGTTTTAGCTTGATTCACTTTGACTTGGTTTTTATTGAGCAGTAATCAAATCCTGATATCATATCTCATTAAAAGCATGCCCATGTTATACATATATTTGGTGTGAGTTTGAAAGCCTTGATCAAGTTTCCTTAGTTTTAATTCTCAGTGAACTGCTTTAACCCAATGGCTTTTAGGAATATCCAGAGTATCTCTAAGCCAGTTTTTCTGTTTCTTCTTTTCTTATTCCTCTTTGAAAACAAATGGAAAACAGTAGAAAAATGGGAGTATGGTTGGATGGCTCATTCTGCCTCCCTAAGGTCTATATAATTTGAGCTATTAAGGTATATTTAGGATAGGGGGCGGGGGGCAAGTTCAGGGTGCTCTGAAATGGTGGGTATGTTATCTAGGAATAAAATTGCCACCTATCAGACAATTAGTATGCTATATAATAAAGAGGTAATATGCAAATTCACTGATGTCCTCGCACAAGATGGCCACCCCCATGTGGTCACAAGAAGGCTGTTCCCATGTGGACACAAGATGGCTGCCCTCATGTGATCACAAGATGGCCCACCCATGTGACCACAAGATGGCCACCCCATGTGGTAACAAGATGGCTGTGCCCATGACATCATAAGATCACCAGCTCAAGATTGCCAGCAAGGGAGGAAAGTTGGGGGTGAAAAAGCCAGCAGGGAAGGACAGTTGGGGGTGACCAGGCCTGCAGGGGAACAGTTAGGAATGACCAGGCTGGCAGGGGAGTGGTTAGGGAGCAATCAGGCAGGCAAGTGGTTGGGAGCCAGCAGTCCTGGATTGTGAGAGGGATGTCTGACTACCAGGTTAGGCCCAATTCCTGTGGGGTCAGGTTAAAATCAGCAGTCAGACCTCCCCTACGGGGTCCCAAATTGGAGAGGGTGCAGGCTAGGCTGAGGGACATCACCCCAATGTATGAATTTCATGCACCAAGCCTCTAGTGGAAGAAAAAAATGGGAATTTTTGCTTTCAGTCCCACACATTAATCTATAACCTATTTTCTAATACACTACAAAAATATATGATATACAGAGAAGAAGAAAGAAATTCATGTAACTCTATTTTAATAAAATAGACTTCAAATTTTGTACTCTGAACAGTCCATATTTATAAATAATACTTCCATATAATTCTTGAAAATAGTTGAAGTTCATTTTAATCATCACAATTAGTAAAGAATGAAGTTTTTTGATAAATGAGGGTTTCTCCCAAATTCCCTACAACACTAATAATATAGAAAACAAAAAGTAGGATATAAAACGTTATAATCCCAATTTTATTTCTATATTTAAAAAAAAATGTTGACACATTTGGCTGAGCTTCAAGTCCCTTCCTCTGAAAGGAACTCCTTCTCAGGAACTGATTACCAGGTGAATGGATGCTCTTGTTTGAGCCTTGCCTAAGTTTGGAGGGCCCTGTGGAAGTTCCTTATCAAAGTTTGCTTAAGGATCAAAATGTCAGAGGATACTATCTGGGTGTTGAAGAAAATCAAACAAGAAAAAGAGAGAAAGAAGGGCTGGTGATTTCAAGAGGCAGCTGAGTGCGGTGAAATGAATACTGGGAGAGGAGGTAAGATGGCAGAAGAATAGATGGGCGGATTCTGAGCCCTGTCCTGAAGCAGAAAGAGAGCAGCTAGTGGTCTTGAGCTGTGAGTGTTTATTAGCAAGCTGGGAGACAGCAAACACCAGAAGAAACTGCTGGAAGGCTGCTGACAGAGGTACCCCTCACAGGGAAGCACCCACGGGGGCTACGTCCCTGCCCGGAGCTACCTACCGGCTTGGACGGGGAAACTTCGCCATATTGAGAGGAAGATTGGAACCTGTCAGAGGCCTGAATATCCACAGCCGCAGCGACCACCAAGCATCTGTGACCCCCAGAACACGGATCCCAGGCGGCGCGAACACTTGGGTTCACAGGAGTGCCCCACCGCATGGTGAAAAGGTCAGATTTCGCGGGGAGAGGGTGGAGAGTGCTTGTGGCGAAGACAAAACCCTGTGCACACAGAGCGCGCGGAAGCTGGAGGACAAGGGTGGTGATTACAAGTAGAAGCCCCAACTGTGGGGTGGGTGTCACCAGTGAAAGTGGACGTGGCTCCTAACAGGGGAGATACTAAAGAGCAACACATTTGGATCTGGCTCAGAGGGATATCAGAGAGTTGCTGGAGATTGCAGTTGCTCAGACTAGCCCCCTCCCCCCCTTCATAGTTCCTGCTGCAGAGGACGAAAAAAAAAAAAAAAAAAAAAAAAAAAAAAAAAAGCTGGAGAAGCTCTAGAAGAGTCTGGGAAGTCAACCTAGAAACACTGCCCGCAGAGGATAATTCACAAATTTGACTCTAGTGTAATAAAAACAAAGCAAAGCCTGGCTAAAAACCAGGACTGGATCATAACAATAGAGGAAGCGAATGACCTTCATTACTGCAAATTTTATTTAAATTTTTTAAATTTTATTATTTTTTTAAATTTTTGTTTTTTTATTTTTGTTTTCATTATTTGCAACGTTTACTCAAGAAACTATTTTTTTCTCTTTTTCCTCACTTGATCTTATCTTTATAATTATTACATTGTATACATAATCAACATTATTATTACTACTAATTTACCTTTGCATCTTATTTTCTTTTGTTTATTTTTATTATTTTTATTTTATTTTATTATATGTATATTTTTTATTTCAAGATTACTGTTCTACAGTCTTTATCTATCTTTCCTTCTAAAACGCTTTATTCTATCTCAACCCTACCTTTATGCCTTCACTCTCTTTCCGACCTTTTCCTTTGGTACCCCGTTTATCTTAACCCTTTCCTGCTCTGGATTTTCCCCATTCCTTCTGCCTACCCCCTCCTAAAATTTTACCCTCCCTATATATATCTAATTTCCAACTCCCTGCTCCAAGCCCATTCACACCTCACTCCCAGTTGTCCTAAAAACAAAATAAAACAAACAAACAAAAAAAACCAGTCTTTCTCTCTAACTCTTTGAAGTTGTATGTTGAACTATACTGAAGTTGTATACTTTTTTTATAAGATTGATTTGCCTATTCATTTTGTTTGATTGCATATTTTTGTTAGCTAGGTTCTAGTCACCTTTATTGGTGGTTATTAATATCACAAACACATTTCTATTCAGTGCCTTGTGTGTTGTACCTGGTTGTGTTGTATTTTGTGCCTTTAAATCAAAGCAGGAGAGAGAGAACTACACAACCAGACATCCTAAAAAGAGATATCATTGGGAGACAAAAAAAACCAGCCTGCATATGAAAGAAAAGCAGGCTTCACCAGAAAAGGAAGTAAACGAGATAGAGGCAAGCAACCTACCAGAGCAAGAATTCAGAGTAATGATCATAAGATGGCTAAAAAGAATGGAAGGCAAATTTGACAATATGAGTAAGAACCAAGAGGAAATGAAGAAGAACCAAGAAGAAATGAAAAATGACATCGCTACTCCAAAGAACTCAATAGAAAGCATCAAGAGTAGATTAGAAGAAGCAGAGGACCGCATCAGCGAGCTAGAAGACAAGATGGAAAAAAATACCCAATTAGAACAGCTTCTGGGAAAAAAAATTAAAAAAACAGGAGGAAAGTCTAAGGGAACTTTGGGACAATACAAAACAAAACAATATTAGAATAATAGGGGTTCCAGAAGGAAAGGGAATTGAGGAAGACATGGAAAACATATTTCAAGAAATAATGGCAGAAAACTTTCCTGAGATAGAGAAGAAAAAACACACACAAATCCAAGATGCTCACAGAGTCCCAAGAAAAATGAACCCCAGAAAACCGACCCCTAGGCACATTATAATTAAGCTGGCAAACACCAATGACAAAAAAAAGAATTTTAAAAGCAGCCAGAGAGAGACAGAAAGTTACATATAAAGGAACCCCCATCAGACTAGCAACTGATTTCTCCACAGAAACTTATCAGGCTAGAAGGAAATGGGATGAAATATACAAAGTCATTCAAAGGAAGGGTCTGAATCCAAGAATACTGTACCCAGCAAGGCTATCAATCAAAAATGAAGGTGAAATCAGGAGCTTCACAGACAAAAACAAACTAAGGGAATTTATTGTTGGGAGCCATCAGAGTTGGGACAAGCAACTCTGTCTTAAGGAAATAGAATTAAGTTCCTTCTAGCAGAAGTTATGGGGTAATCTGAGGGCTTGGCCAGAAGATAAGATTAACCTGCCGCTTAGCATCTTCCTGCTTAGCATCTTCCTGCGATTTCCCCTTCCTGATCCTCCCCCCTAGATAGCCCAGTCTTGGAATGTTGAACCTTGGACTGTTACACCTCCCTGGTAGTTAGCCAATCCTGTGTTGCCAGATGCCAAAGACCCCTCTACATAGGCAACCCTTCCCCCCTTTGTTTCTGCTGTATAAATACAGCCATTTCAAAGAATAAAGTTGAGGCTTGATCAGAACCTTGTCTTGCCTCCATTCTTTCGCGTTCCTTGTTTGCTTCATTCTCTTAGGTGGTTCCTGCGTGCCCCTGTTGTTGTCCCGCGGGTCGGGACAATTTATCTCCACCAAACCAACAATGCAAGAAATGCTAAAGGGTCTAATGTAAAATTAAAGAAATAGAAAGCAAAGAAGAAACACAGGAGTATAGAATAAAAATGGCATCAAATGAGTACCTATCAATAATAACTTTAAATGTATATGGACTAAATGCTTCAATAAAAAGACATAGGGTAATGGATTGGATAAGAAAAGAATACCCATACATCTGTTGTCTAGAAGAAACCCACCTCAGAAAAAAAGATACACACATACTGAGGGTGAAGGGATGGAAAAAGGTTTCCCAGGCAAATGGAAATGAAAAAAAAAAGCTGGGTTAGCAAAACTTATATCTGACAAATTGGATCTCAGAGTGAAGAACATAACAAGAGATAATGAAGGCCACTTCATAACACTAAAGGGAGCAATCCAACAAGAAGAAATAACCCTGGTAAATATATATGCACCTAATATATAAAAAAACTGCTGGTGGACATTAAGAGAGAGATTAATAGCAATACAATCATAGTAGGAGATTTCAATACCCCACTGTCACCCTTTGACAAATCATCTAAACAAAAAATCAGCAAAGAAATATCAATCCTAAATGACTCACTAGACCAGATGGAATTAATCGACATCTTCAGAACATTCCACCCCAAAGCCACAGAATATACTTCTCAAGCGCACATGGGACATTCTCAAAGATAGACCACATTTTGGGACATAGGCAAAGTCTCTTCAAATTCAAGAAGATAGAAATCATATCAAGCATCTTCTCAGACCATAAAGGCATAAAACTGGAAATTAACTACAATGAAAATAATCCAAAGAAATCAAACACATGGAGACTAAACTGCATGCTATTAAACAGGGACTGAGTTACCAAAGAAATCAAGGATGAAATTAAAAACATCCTGGAAACAAATGACAATGAAAACACAACTATCCAAAATCTATGGGACACAGCAAAAGCAGTTTTGAGAAGGAGGTTCATATCCCTACAAGCCTATTGCAAAAAACTAGAAAAAATAGTAACAAATGATCTAACTCTACAACTCAAAGATTTAGAAAATTTGCAACAAGAAAAGCCCAGTGTAAGCAGAAGGAAGGAAATAACAAAAATCAGAGCGGAGATAAACAACATAGAGACCAAAGAAACAATACATAAGATCAACAAAACCAAAAGCTTGTTCTTTGAAAGAATAAACAAGATAGATGAACTTCTAGGTAGGCTAACCAAGAAACAAAGAGAAAGGACCCAAATAAACAATATCAGAAACGAAAGAGGTGAAATAACAACAGACCCCACTGAAATACAACGGATTGTTACAAAATACTACGAACAACTCTATTCCAACAAACTGAACAACCTGGAGGAAATGGACATATTTCTAGAAAAATATAACCTTCCAAAACACAATAAGGAAGAATCTAAAAATCTCAATAGAGCAGTGACTTGGGAAGAAATTGAAACAGTCATCAAAAAGCTTCCAGCAAACAGCCGAAACCGGTTTGGCTCAATGGATAGAGCGTCGGCTTGGGGACTGAAAGGTTCCCAGGTTCGATTCCGGTCAAGGGCATGTACCTTGGTTGTGGGCACATCCCCAGTAGGGGGTGTGCAAGAGGCAGCTGATCGATGACTCTCTCTCATCGATGTTTCTAACTCCCTCTCTCCCTTCCTCTCTGTACAAAATCAATAAAAAATAAAATAAAAAATAAATGTATTTATAAAAGAAAGATTCCAGCAAACAAAAGCCCAGAGCCAGATGGCTTCACAGGAGAGTTTTACCAAACATTCAAGGAAGAACTAAAATCTATCCTTCTTAGACTATTCCAAAAAATTCAAGAGGAAGGAACACTTCCAAACTCCTTCTATGAAGCCAGAATCACCCTAATACCAAAACCAGATAAAGATAACTCAGTGAAAGAGAATTACAGGCCAATATCCCTCATGAACATACATGCCAAAATCCTCAACAAAATTCTAGCAAATCGGCTCCAGCAAAGCATCACAAAGATCATACACCATGACCAAGTAGGATTTATTCCAGGAATGCAAGGCTGGTACAATATTCGCAAATCAATAAACGTGATACATCACATGAACTAATTGAGAGATAAAAATCATATAGTCATATCAATTGATGCAGAAAAAGCATTTGATAAAGTCCAACACCCTTTCCTGATAAAAACTTTCAACAAGGTGGGAGTATAAGGATCATACCTCTTCATAATAAAAGTTATATATGATAAACCCACAGCCAACATCATACTCAATGGGCAAAAACTAAAACCCTTCCCTCTAAGAACAGGAACAAGACAGGGATGCCCACTATAGCCACTCCTCTTTGACATTGTACTGGAAGTACTAGCCATTGCAATTAGACAAGAAGAGGAAATAAAAGGCCTCCAAATTGGAAAAGAAGAAGTAAAGTTATCCTTATTTGCAGACGACATGATATTGTATATAAAAAAAACAAAAGACTCCATTAAAAAACTAATTGACTTAAGAAATGAATTTGGGAATGTAGCAGGATAAAAAATTAATGCCAAGAAATCTATGGCATTTCTATACACCAACAGTGACCTTATAGAAACAGAGACTAAAAAAGCAAGTCCATTTACCATCGCACCAAAAAAGTTAAGATACCTAGGAATAAACTTAACTAAGGAAGTAAAGGACCTATACACGGAAAACTACACGACACTGAAAAAAGACATAGAGGAAGATGTAAACAGATGGAAGAACATACCATGTTCATGGATTGGTAGAATCAACATCATCAAAATGTCCATACTTCCTAAAGCAATCTATAGGTTCAATGCACTCCCCGTTAAAATACCAATGACATATTTCACCGACCTAGAAAGAACTCTCCAAAAGTTCATTTGGAACAAAAAAAGACCCTGAATAGCCACAGCAATCCTAAGAAAGAAGAGTAAAATAGGAGGGATCTCAATACCAGACTTCAAGCTGTATTACAAAGCCACTGTTCTCAAAACAGCCTGGTACTGGCACAAGAACAGACATATAGATCAGTGGAATAGAACCGAGAACCCAGATATCAACCCAAATCACTATGCTCAATTAATATTTGACAAAGGAGGCACATGGAATATACATGGAATCAAGACAGTCTCTTCAATAAATGGTGTTGGGAAAATTGGACAGATACATGCAAAAGAATGAAACTATATCACCAACTTACACCATACACAAAAATATACTGAAAATGGATACAGGACTTAAACATAAGATGGGAAACCATAAAAATACTAGAAGCATCCACAGGCAAGAAAATCTCAAACATATGCCAAAAGAACTTCACTGATACTGTCCCTTAGGCAATGGAAGCTAAAGAGAAAATAAACAAATGGGACTACATCAAATAAAAAGCTTTTTTACAGCAAAAGAAACCATCAACAAAACAACAAGAAAGCCCACTATGTGGGAGAACATATTTGCAAATGCTACCACTGATAAAGGTTTAATCTCCAACGTCTATTGATACAAACAGCTTATACAAATAAATAAAAGGAAGATGAATGATCCAATTAAAAAATGGGCAATGGACCTAAATAGAATTTTTTCAAAAGAAGACAGAATGAAGTCCAAAAGGCACATGAAAACATGCTCAAAGTCACTTATTATCCAAGAGATGCAAATCAAAACAACAATGCGGTACCATCTCACACCTGTCAGAATGGCCAACATCAACAAATCAACAAAGGACAAGTGTTGGCGAGGTTGTGGAGAAAAAGGAACCCTCTTGCACTGCTGGTGGGAATGCAGACTGGTGCAACCACTGTGGAGAATAGTGTGGAGTTTCCTCAAAAAACTGAAAATGGAACTCCCATTTGACCCAGTAATCCCACTCCTAGGAATATATCCCAAGAAACTAGAAACACCAATCAGAAAGGATATATGCACCCCTATGTTCATAGCAGCACCATCTACAATAGCTAGAATCTGGAAACAGCGTAGGTGTTCGTCAGCAGATGATTGGATCCAAAAACCATGGTACATCTACAAAATGGAATACTATGCTGCCATAAAAAAGAAGGAGTTCTCATCATTTGCAGCAACCTGGATAGAACTAGAGAACATCATGCTGAGTGAAATTAGCCAGTCAATGAAAGAGAAATACCACATGGCCTCACTCATTTATGGATATTAAATAACATTATAAACTGACAAACCAAAATTCAGATATATAGATGTTAATGCAACAAGCAGACTGTAAAATTACAGCGGGGAAAGTAGGGAGATCTGGGGGAGATAAGAGATCAACCAAAGTACTTGCATACATGCATATAAGTACAACCAATGGACACATAACTCTGGTGAAGGAGGGTATGTATGGGAGGGGGGGGCAATGTTAAAATATGTACACAGATAATAATTTAATAAAAAAAAAAAAAGAAGAAGAAGAAGAAGAAAAAATGTTGTCCAGAGGCCTGGAAGATGGCTGCTGAAAGAAAGGCAGACTGCAAGATCGTGTGTGAGTGAGAGAACAAAAGGAGACTGTGTGGTTACACAGGATGTGTTTATTAGTGAGCTGAGAAACAGTTATCCTCCAAGGGACTGTTGGGGATTGCCAGATGGGGTTCCCCTGACAAGGCAGCTTCCACTGTTGCTGAAATCCCTTCCAGAGGAACCAGCTCTGACCAGGAGACCACACCATCTTGAAGGAGAAAATGGTTGTTATTGAAAGTCTAAAAATCCCAGAAATCTACAACAACAACTACAACACCCAGAGAATAGCTGTGAACCCAGGAACATCAGAACCCAAGCAGTATGAATATGCAGACTCAGAGGATCTCTGCACTTTCTAACAGAAAGGTTAGATTTTGCCTAGTTTAAGGAGAGAGAGAGAGAAATACATAACCAGACACCCATAGGAGAGAGACCATAGACAGACAAAAACAAAACAAAACAAAACAAACAAAAAAACAAAAAAACAGCCCACATATGAAAGAAAAGGAGGCATCATCAGAAAAGGAAATAAATGAAATGGAGGCAAGCCACCTTTCAGAGAAATAATTCAGAGAAGCAATCATTAAGTGGCTGAAAAGAATGGAAGAAAAATTCAACAATATGTGTAAGAACCAAAAGGAAATGAAGAAGAATCAAGAAGAAATTATAAATAACATTGCTGCTATAAAGAACTCAATAGAAAGCATTAATGATAGACTAGAAGAAGTAAAGGACTGAATCAGTGAACTAGAAAACAAGGTAGGAAAAAATACCCAAGCAGAGCAGCATCTAGAAAAAATAACTTAAAAAATAGGAGGAGAGCCTAAGGACGCTTTGGGACAACACAAAAAAGAAACAACATTCGCATAATAGGGGTATCAGAAGAAGAGGAAACTCAGCAAAAAATAGAAAACCTGTTTGAAGAAATAATGACAGAAAACTTCCTGATATAGGGAGGAAAAAACTCACACAAATCCAAGAAGCTCACAGAATTCAAACAAAATGAATTCCAAAAGACGTATGCAAAGGCACATTATAATTAAATTGGCAAAATCCAATGACAAAGTAAAAATGTTAAAAGCTGCCAGAGAGAGACACAAAGTTCCTACAAAGGACCCCCCATCAGACTAGTGATTGATTTCTCAGCAGAAACACATCAGGCCATAAGGGAATGGAATGAAATATACAAAGTCATGCAAAGGAAGGGACTGAATTCAAGAATATTGTACCCAGCAAGGCTATCAATCAAAATTGAGGGTGAAATCAGGAGCTTCACACACAAAAGAGGACTAAGGGGGTTTATTACCACAAAACCAGCAATATAAGAAATGCTAAAGGCTCTGCTGTAAAAAGGAGAAATGGGAAGGATAGAAGAAACACGGGCATAAAGACTAAAAATGGCAACAAACAAGTACCTATTAATAATAATAACTTTAAATGTAAATGGATTAAATGCCCCATCAAAAGACATAGGGTAACTGAGTGGATAAGAAAACATGACCCAAATATCTGCTATCTACAGGAAACCCACCTCAGAAAAAAAGAAGTACACAGACTGATGGTGAAAGGATGGAAAATGGTTTTTCAGGCAAATGGAAATGAAAAAAAAGCTGGGGTATCAATACTTATATGACAAATTAGATCTCAAATTGAAGGATATAAAAAGAGATAAGAAAGACCACTTCATTATACTAGGGGAGCAATCCAACAAGAATAAATAATTCTGGTAAACATATACAGGAGCACCCAAATACATTATAAATAAATAAATAAATAAATAAATAAATAAATACATAAAATAAAAAATAAAAAACTTCTTGAGGATAGACAAGGTAGAGATTAACAGCAATATAATCATATTAGGGGACTTTAATACCCCACTTTAATAATATTTCACCCCATTGGACAAATCTTCTAAGCAACAAAATCAGCAAAGAAATATCAATCCTAAATGACTCACTAGACCAGATGGAATTAATTGACATCTTCAGAGCATTTCACCCCAAACCACAAAATATACATTATTCTCAAGTGCACCTGGGTCATTTTCAAAGATAGACCATATATTGGATAACAGGCAAATTCTCTTCAAGTTCAAGAAGATAGACATTCTATCAAGCATCTTCTCAGTTCATAGTGGCATAAAACTGGAAATTAACTACAATAAAAACAATTTTAAAAAGTCAAACACCTGTAGACTAAATAGCATACTATTAAGCAATGATTAGGTTACCAGAGAGATGAAAAAGGAAATAAAAAACATCATGGCTACAAAGGACAATGAAAACACAATTCAAAATCCAAGTGACACAGCAAAAGCAGTACTGAGTGGGAAATTCATAGCTCTACAAGCCTACCGGAAAAAAGAAAAAATGGTAATAAATTACCTAACCCTGCAATTCAAAGAGTTAGAAAGAGAGCAACAAGAAAAGCCAGTATAAGCAGAAAGAAGAAAAATAATAAAGATCAGAGCAGAGATAAATGGAATATAGACCAAAGAAACACTACAAAAGATCAACAAAACCAAGAGCTGGTTCTTTGAAACGATAAACAAGATTGATGAACCTCTAGCCAGGTTCACCAAGAAGCAAAGGGAGAGGACCCCCACCCCCCAAAAAAATCAGTAATAAAAGAGGTGAAGTAACAACAGACCCCAAAGAAATACAAAAGATTGTTTAAAAATACTATGAGCAACTCTTTTCCAACAAACTTGACAACCTGGAGGAAATGGACATATTCCTAGAAAAATACAACCTTCCAAAACTCTATCAGTAAGAATCTAAAAAATCTCAATAGGCCAATATCTATGGGAGAAATTGAAGCAGTCATCAAAAAGCTTCCAGCAAATGAAATCCTGGGCCAGATGGCTTCACAGAGGAGTTTTACCAAACATTCAAGAAAGAACTAAAACCTATCCTCCTCAAAGTATTCAAAAAAAAAAAAAAAGTGGAAGGAACACTTCCAAGCTCATTCTATGAAGCCAGCATCACCCTAATATCAAAACTAGTTAAAAACAACACAATGAAAGAGAATTACAGGCCAATATTCTTATGAATATAGATGCTAAAATCCTCAACAAAATTCTAGCAAATCAGATCCAGCAGTATATCAGAAAGATAATACACCATGACAAAGTAGAATTTACCCCAGGGATGCAAGGATAGTACAATATCCGCAAATCAGTAAATGTGATATATCACATAAAGAAATTGAGATATAAAAAATCACATAGTTGCCGAAACTGTTTTGGCTCAGAGATAGAGTGTCAGTCTGTGGACTGAAAGGACCCAGGTTCAATTCCGGTCAAGGGCAGTACCTGGGCTGCGGGCACATCCCCAACAGGGGGTGTGCAGGAGATAGCTGATCGGTGTTTCTCTCTCATCTATAATTCTAACTATGTCTCTCTACCTTCTTCTCTGTAAAAAAATCAGTAAAATATATAAAATCACATAGTCATATCAATTGATGCAGAAAAAGCATTTGATAAAATCCAAAACCTTTTCTTGATAAAAACTCTCAGCAAGGTGGGAATAGAAGGATCATACCCCAACATAATAAAAACCATATATGACAAACCCACAGCCAACATCATACTCAATAAGGCAAAAATTAAACTCATTTCCCTTAAAAACATGAACAAGACAGGGATACCCACTCTCATCACTCCTGTTTGAGATAGTACTGGAAGTAATTAGCCGTTGGGATTAGACAAGAAGAAGAAATAAAAGGCATCCAAATTGGAAAAGAAGAAGTAAAAATGTCCTTTTTCCCAGATGACATGATATTGTACATAAAAAAACCCTAAAGACTCCATCAAAAAACTATGAGATTTAATAAATGAATTCGGCACTGTAGCAAGATACAAAATCAATGCTAAGAAATCTATGGCACTTTTATACACCAATAGTGAACTTATAGATAGACAAATTTAAAAAGCAATCCCATTTACCATCTCTCCAAAAAAAACCCAAAAAAATACCTAGGAAAAAAATTAACTAAGGAGGTAAAAGACCTATATATAGAAACTTACAGGACACTGAAGAAAGAGATAAAGGAAGACATAAACAGATGGAAGAATATACCATGTTCATGAATTGGTAGAATCAACATCATTAAAATGTCCATACTACTCAAAGCAATCTATAGATTCAATGCACTCCCCATTACAATGCTAATGGCATATTTCAGAAACCTACAAAGAACTCTCCAAAAATTCATCTGGAATAAAAAAGATTTCACATAGCTGCAACAATTCTGAGAAAGAAGAACAAAGTAGGTGGGAACTCAATACAAGTTTTCAAGCTGTATTACAAAGCCACTTTCTCCAAACAGCCTGGCCCTGCATAAGAACGGACATATAGACCAATGGAATAGAATGGAGAACCCAGAAATCAACCCAAACCACTATGCTCAATTAATATTTGATAAAGGAGGCATGAACATACAATGGAGTCAAGACAATCTTTTCAATACATGGTTTTGGGAAAATGTGACAGATACATGCAAAAAAAAAAAAAATGAAACTAGATCACCAACATAAACCATACACAAAAATAAACTCAAAGTTGGTAAAGGACTTAAACATAAGACAGGAAACCATAAAAATACTAGAGGAATCTACAGGCAGCAAAATCTCAGACACATGCCGAAGCAATTTCTGCACTGATAATGCTCCTAGGGCAATGCAAACTAAAGAGAAAAAAACAAATGGGACTATATCAAAAGAAAAAGCTTTTCCACAGCAAAAGAAACCATTAACAAAACAACAATAAAGCTCCACTGTGTGGGAGAACATATTTGCCAATGTTATCACCGATAAAGGTTTGATCTTGAAAATTTACAGGGAACAACATAAAAAAAACTAGAAAAACTAGAAAAACTAGAAAAACCAATTAAAAAGGATATATGAACCCTATGTTCATAGCTTCACAATTAAGCATAGCTAAGATTTGGAAACAGCCTAAATGTCCATCAGCAGATGAGTGAATTAGAAAAGTGTGATACATCTACACAAAGGAATACTATGCTGTCATAAAAAAGAAGGAATTCTTACCATTTGCAACAACATGTATGGAACTGAAGGACATTATGCTAAGTGAAATAAGCCAGATAATGAAAGAAAAATATCACATGATTTCACTCATTTATGGAAAATAAAGAACATTATAACCTGATGAATAAAAGATAATGACAGAGGAAGTGAAGCATTGAGCAGACTGTCAAATTATAGCTGGAAGGCTGGGGAGTGTTGGGGAAGATGGGAAAGAAATCAACCAAAGGACTTGCATGCATGCATATAAGCACAACCAATGGACACAAGACACTGGGGGTTGGAGGTTGGGATGAAGGCATGTGCCAGGGGTTAGGGGAGGCTGGGGGAAGGTCAATGGGGAGGGGGAAAAAAAGAGAGATATATACTATTATTTGTAATACTTTAAAGAATAAAATAAAAATTAAAAAATGTTGCCTATGTTCTTTTTTGAAAATTACATTTTACTGATTTTTCACAGAGAGGAATGGAAAGGGTTATAGAGCTAGAATCATTGATGAGAGAGAAATATCCATCAGCTGCCTCCTGCTCACCTCCTACTGGGGATGTGCTCACAACCAAGGTACATGCCCTTGACTGGAATCCAACTTGGGACCCTTCAGTCCGCAGGCCAACACTCTATCCACTGAGTCAAACTGGTTCGGGCTAAATTCTTATTGTATTATACATTGCCATCTATAATAACAAAAGAGTAATATGTTAATTAGACCAGATGTGTTTCCGGACATCCTTCTGGACCTTCCAGACAAAGCTGGCACTGTGGCTGTGGGATCAAAGCAGCCACTGCAGTTGTGAGGACCTACTCTTGCACAGATTTTGTTTATCAGGCCTCTAGTTTCTATATATATTTATTTTAGAGAGAAGCTCCTCTGAAGGAATTAACCTTAGAATCATTTAGGCTCATTGTAAGTACTTTGAAATGCACTGTGGTTGTTTGATTTTTGACTGCTTTAAAATGTTCCAGTTCCTAACAACTTTGTGAGCAAACAAGCAAAGAAGTATAATATGCCCACATGTGGATTTCATTTGATTAGCAAAGGGGAAACTCAGAGTGCTTATCATTAAAGTGAAATGATGAAACTAGTGATTTAGAAAATGACTGCTCTGAGTTTCACATAGAAACAGATTAAGTGGATCAAGAATGAGATTGGAAATCCAGTTGAGAACTTTGATGTCAATGTAGAGACCAGGGTGCAATTTGGGAAGAGAAGGAAGAAATATGTTAAGAATAAATACTTGGTGTCTGGCATGATCATCAGGATAGATGGCGGTAGAATTTACTGAGATCGTAACATAGGTAGAAGAGCAGTTTTATATAAAGTAAAGATAAATTTGTTTTGGGTCTTCTTGAGAGTGAGACATCTGTGGGCTGTAAAGTGGGGATAACCAGTTGAATCTCAGAAGATACAACAGCTATGAGGGTGACCAACCTTGCTGTTTACATGAACTATGATTTTCTTGCTGATTTTCAATGCTAAAATCAGAGAAGTCCTGGTAAACTGGATAAATTGGTTATCTGCAGGCTATAGATATGGATTTGAGTATTATAAGCATACAGATGTTGAATATGTACAGAATTTTTCTTATGCCACTCTTATCACCGCATGGATATATTTTGTTTTGGTACACCATATAATAATTTGCAATTTGTATTGCCACTAATATTTTGTATGTCCAATTTTATATGTAAGATTTGATGTCCTCCCAATAAAATTTTAAGCTCCATAACAATAAGGATTTATATTAGGGTTTTCCTTTCCAAGGACTCCAAATCAGGATATTGAAACTAAACTTTAGTAAATGGAACTGTTAACTGATATAGAAAGTTAAAATCTAGGAGGCACCTATTTGAGAAAGAAAGAAGTAAATGAGAGAGCAGAAACACAAAGATATATACCAAGTTCTTCAGAATTTTACCCATTTTTAAGCAAAGGTTTCTGTAACGATTGCAGGTGCATAGAATGATATATTTCAAATTATAAACATTAAAGAACTTTCCATATTGATAGTTTATTGTTACTTTTCTTTTTGAAGTATGTTTAGAACATACTTTCTCTGAAGATACAAATAAGAATAAAACTGTTTAAATAGTGAGGATTAAATAATTGTCTAATTATTAAGAGTTAAAGATGCATCTTAATAATATAATGTTAGGAAAACACTGAAATGTTACTTCTGATGACCTTAATGAAATTTACTTTCAAATATTTCAGTCCCTGCATTTTGTAGGTGTTTTTTCATAGTTGCACTGAGGAGAGGGGAATGGCGCTCAGGCCTGCCTGCACCCTCTTCAATCTGAGACCCCTTGGGACATGTGTGACTGCCAGTTTAGGCCCGATCCTAGGATCGGGCCTAAACTGGCAGTTGGACACCCCTCTCTCAATCTGGGACTGCTGACTCCTAATTGCTCACCTGCCTGCCAGCCTGATCACCGCCTAACTGCTTCCCTGCTGGCCCAATCACCCCCATCTGCCCTCCCCTGCTGGCCCAATCGCCTACAACTGTCCTCCCCTACCAGCATGATTGCCCACAACTGCCCTTCCCTTCCATGACCCGCCTCCTCCTCTGGGACCTTCCTCCTCTCCGTGAGGCCAAGACTGGCCTCCTTGATGTCACATGGAGCTATGGGACCCCCAGGCCTCACCTTGCAGTGCAGCTGCCGAGCCCTACCTCTGCTGTGCACATGGCCATCTTTGGCAGCTATCTTGTGGTGGCCATCTTGTGGCAGCCATCTTGTGGCAACATAGCGTTCGAGGGCCTCCTAAGCTTTTATTAGTATAATAATAGATAACTTTTGAACCTTCTAATATGGGTTGAAAACCATTTTTTTTCTTAGACTAGGAGAGTGAGTCTCAAAGTAGTTCCTTGCACATGACAGTTTTTTATTGTTGTTTTTATTTTAATAAAATAAACCTCCCTGGGATTTGGTGTTGATATTACCTTTGTATTTACACCACCATTTATAAAGCAATGATTTAATCCTCACTTAAAAACTCATAAAATATATATTATCTCCATTTTTAGAAGAGTAAATTTAGAAAACAATAAAAATAATAAAACATATAATAATAATTACAACTACCATTTATTGAGAACCTTCTATACAGAGAGCACTGCTATAAATTTGATACATGTATCCATTTCACTATAATTCCATGAGGTAAATACTATCATCTCCATGCTATAATGAGAAAACTAAGGCTTAGAGAAGTTAATTAACCTGTCAGGTAATATACCTAGAATGAATGATATTGATAATAGTTGAAATGTCTGACCACAAAATTTATCTACATTAAGTTACTATAAATAATCTCTGTACTTCAAAGTATTTGGTAAGATGAATGCCCCAAAATGCACATTACACACACACACACACACACACACACACACACACACACAATTATAGTAACTTTCACATGGAAAGGCTTAACTATAACTGAATAAATGCTCTCTCTCCAGTTATCAAAGGTTGTCCTTGGGATCCCATCTGTATTTGCCTAATTAAGGATTTTGCTTCTGCCATTATGCTCTTCTGCATAATTTCTCTCTTCTGTATCTTCTTCAAAGGAAACATACATATTATCTGATACCTCTATAGTTACCACTTCATTCTCTGTTGTCTTTTAAAACTACACAGAGTGTGGGTAAATTCAGATTATTCTCTTCTTTACTCTGTTTTTTTATCAATGGGTTCCATTTGGGATTCCATCTCCATCAATCCATAGAACGTCTCAGCAAAGGTCATCAATGAACTTTTTCTTGCCAGATAAGATAATAGCATCTTAAAGAATCTCTTGGCAATATTCTTCAAGGTTAAATCCTTACTTTCTTGTAATACCTTCAAATCCTGTTTTTAAAAACAACAAAAGTTCTTTCTTCATGGGGAATACTGACAACAATATGTAAGTAAATGAACACAATTTACACAATTTATAGTACATCAGATACTGCTACATTCTATGGAAAAAATGAAGCAGGGAAGAAAATTAAGAATAACTGGGAGGTGTGGTTGCCATTTATAACAGGATGAAAAGGAAATATCTGACTATACGGGTGATATTTTAACAAAAAACCTAAAGGAGTTGAGAAAAGAGGATAGATTATGGGGGAAGAGCATTCCAGGCAGAGGGAGGAGCCAGTACAAAATATTAAACTGGGAGAGGGCTAGCTGTGCTTAAGGGATGGTGATGAGGCCAGTGTGGAACAGGCAGAGTGTAAGCAAAATAGATGGGATCAAAAGGACTAAATTCATTTTCTCAAAAAATAGAAATAAGACAGGTATATCCACTTTCATCATTCTTATTTAACACTAGGGTCCTGGTGCATGAATTCATGAACCAGTGAGGTCCTTTGGCCTGGGCTATGGGATCAGGCCAAAACCAGTTTTTCAACATCCCTTGAGGGGTCTTGGATTGCGAGAGGGCTCAGGACAGGCTGAGGTATCCCACTGGTGCACAATGGGGCTGGGGAGGGCCATGAGAGGTTAGTCAGCCAGAAAGGAACTGTGGGAGGATTCCAGGGCATGTCTGACCCATCTCTCTCAGTCCCGATTGGCTGGACCCCAACAGCAAGCTATCCTATTGGTCAGAGCATCTGCCCATTGGTGGTCAGTGCATGTCATAGTGAGCAGGTGAGCAGGCAAAGCATATAATTAGCATATTATGCTTTGATTGGTCAAATGGATGACTGGACATTATTATATTATATAGGATTTTATTATACAGAATAGTATTGGAAGTCTAGCACAGCAATCAGACAAGAAGAAAAATATAACAGGCACCCAAGTTAGAAAAGAGGAAGTAAAACTATCATCATTCACAAATGATGTGAATTGTACATGATATTGTACATAGAAAACCCTAAAGACTTCACCAGAAAACTTAGACTCATAGATGTAGAACAAATACTCCAAAACTTTATATGGAACAAAAAAAGAACTGGAATAGTTGCAGCAATCTTGAGAAAGAAGAACGAAGTTGAAGTTATCACAATACCAGATATCAAGTAATACTACAAAGCGGCTATAATCAAAATAGCCTGATACTAGCGCAAGAAAAAGCCTATAGATCAATGGATCAGAAGAGAGATCCCAGAAATTGACCCAAGCCATTACACTCAATTAATACTTGACAAAGTAGGCAAGAACATACAATGGAGTCAAGATAGTCTCTTCAATAAATGGTACTGGAGCCATATCAGGTTTGGCTCAGCAGATAGAGTGTTAGCCTATGGACTGAAGGATCCTGGGTTCAATTCCAGTCAAAGGTACATGCCCAAGTTGCAGGCTGGATCCCCAGTAGGGAGTGTGCAGGAGGCAGTCAATCAATTATTCTCTTTCATCCTTGATATTGCTAGCTCTCTCTCCCTTGCCCTTTCTCTATAAAATAAATAAAAATATATTAAAAATATAAATAAATAAGATAAATGGTACTGGGGAAATTGTACAGATACATGCAAAAAAAATGAAACTAGACCACCAACTTATACCATACACAAGAATAAATTAAAAATGAACAAAAGACTTAAGTGTAATTTGGGAAAACATGAAAATCTTATAAGAAACCATAAGCGGCCAAATCTCAGACATCTCTTGTAGCAATATGTTGGCAGTTACATCTCCCAGGAGAGGGGAAACTAAGGAGAAAATAAACTGGGCTTAGTTTATTTGAGTCCAGTTTATTTTGAGAGGTAGGAGGTATTGTTTATATCAGAGGATTGGCCAGATCATTTTGGGGAGTTCTTGTTCTTTACCTCTATTGAATGGTACAACTGCCCTTCCCTGCTGGCCTAATTTCCCCCAACTGCCCTCTCCTGCTGTCCTGATCACCACCAACTGCCCAAACAACTGAAATAGCAGGCTGTGTGGGGCGACCTGGCAGGCAGGGGCAATAGTGAGGGACAACCAAATGACTGAACAGCAAGCTGAATGGGGTAACCAGGCTGGTGAGGGGGCTATGAGGAGTGACCAGGCCAGCAGGGGAGGCAGTTGGGGGTGACCAAGCCAGCAAGGAGGGGGTAGGGACAGTTGGGGATGATCAGGCCAAGGGGCGGAGGGGGGAGGGGCAGTTAGGGACTACCAGGCCTGCACGGGGAGCAGTTAAGGATGATCAGGCTGGCAGTGTGGGGCAGTTAGGGGCGACCATAAGGCAGACAGGTGAGCAATTAGTAGCCAGCGGTCCAGATTGTGAGAGGAATGTCTGACTGCCTGTCTAGACCGCCAGTCAGACATCTACTGAGGGGTCCCGGTTTGGAGAGGGTGCAGGCTGGGCTAAGGAGACTGCTCCCCCCCTCCATGCACGAATTTCATGCACGGGGCCTCTAGTTATTAATAGTGAACTACAACATTCACTGGTGATTGATTACTATAATTGTGTTGCATTCATTTCCCTTAAGTGCCTTATATGCAGGTGCACCATTTCTCTCCACTAATAATAGCAGCAAATATTTTAGCAGCCAATTGCCACATTGTTAATCTTGTACTGACTTTTTTGGTGTGTACAACAGGAAATATTTCACCTTAGGAATATAAGAAAAATAGATTTATTTGTATAATGCTTATTAATTTGTGCAGTTACTCAGTGCAGGCTTGGCTGAGGGGGACCCCCCCGCCCTGCACGAATTTTGTGCACTGGGCTTCTAGTAAATAAATAATCCAGAAAGGAAAAAGGATATACTCATGATCTGAAAAGACTAACTGAAAATGTAACTCATTTTTTAAAAGAGGACAAATATATATACACAAGAAAAAATAAGAGAGGAAAGAAAACTGTTAGATTCAACCTAAATGATTAAAAATATAGTAAAAAATTAAAATAGACACAGCTGAGAACACAACTGGGGATATAGAAGACAGGTAAGTTAATTGAACAAAATGACCAAGTGCATACAAGTTTAAAGGATTAGAAAAAAGGAATAGATATGGAGGACAAATACCAAGGGACATACACATACATCTTATGAATGCAGAATACACAGTAATTCGAACTTGACAATATTTGATACAAAAGAATCTGAATTTTAGACTGCATTATATTTAAGAAATAATTGATACAGAATAATTAACATTAAGTTATATATTTGTAAAATTACTGGGCTTCAGTGATGAAAAATATCCTAATAAAAAACAAAAGCTACTTAAGGGTGAAAATTAAGTTGCTCTTGGATCCCTGAACAGCAATATCCAATACCAGAATATGGTACAGCAGTGTTAAACATATATCCAGAAACAGAAATATGACTCAAGAATTTTATATTTAGTCAAGTTGATGCTCAAGAATAAAGGCAAAAGCCTACATTTTTAAATATGCAAGAACTCATAGCATCAGGATGATGAAATTTGGCCAATTGACAGATGGCTTGAGAAAACAAGAAAAATGTTTGGAAATTTGTATTTCATCTACTAAGGCTAAGCAATTGTGAAAATATTGGTTATAGGATAAAATAAAATTTACTGTTAACAAAGAAAACATAGCCAAAGAAGTTGAGAAAATCAGAGTTAGATAGACCTCAGATTTCATAGGGCATTTTAATTCAGTGTGAGCATTTTTTTCAGTAAGAGCTAAAAGGATTTTTATATTCAGAGGTGTGGAAGAAAATGAGGTATCAAAAATGACTATAAATCCAAATATTTAGCTTGAACAATTTTTAGTTGCCCTTTTACTGAAATGAGGAAGCCTAGGAGAGAAGCCAGTTTAGGTTGGTGTGTATATAAAAAGTTTGATATATGTTACATACTAAATGTTTGTGTCTTTCTCAAATTCATATTTGAAGCCTTAGCCCCTCCCAAAGCAATGGTATTTGGAGACATGGGTAATTGGGAGGTAAATAGGATAGATAAGGTCATGGTGGAGTTAGTGCCCATATAAGAAGACACCAGAGCTCCTTTCCTCATGCTCATATACTTCCTCTCTCTCTCTCTCTCTCTCTCTCTCTCTCTCTCTCTCTCTCTCTCTCTCTCTCTCTCCCCCCCCCCCCCCCTCTCTCTCCCTCTCCTCTCTCGCAGGGATGCAACATGAAATTGGCAAGCTAGGAAAAGAGCTTTCATAAGGAATCTAATCAGCCAGCACTTTGATCCTGGACTTCCCAATCTCTAGAACTATGAGGGGGGAAAAATTGTTTGTTTTTTCAACGACTGTCCATGTTTTTTTTTGTTTGTTTGTTTTGTTTTTTGTTTTTTGTTTTTTGTTTTTTTAAATCTGGAAGCTTTAGTAGACCAAGACAGTATGTGATAGTTTTGAGATGTCTTCTATAATACAAGTACAGATTGCCAGGTAGAAATTTGTGGAATCTCAGGAATCTATAAATTTCTATTTGTAAAATGTCGCTGAAGGATTTAAATCTGAGAATTTACACAATAAGTACAGATGACCAATAGACATAAAGAGATTAAAGATGAATTCTTGCCTTAACTGGTTTGGCTCAGTGGATAGAGCATCAGCCTGCGGACTGGAGTGTCCCAAGTTCTATACCAGTCAAGGGCATGTATCTTGGTTGCAGGCACATCACCAGTAGGGAGTGTGCAGGAGGCAGCTGACTGACATTTCTCTCTCATCAATGTTTCTAACTCTCTATTCCTCTCCCTTACTCTCAGAAAAAAAATCAATAAAATATATATTTATAAAAGATAACTTCTCACTGTACAAGTATTTTTATTGGCATGAAGAATTATTTTTTAAATACTAAGTTAAGTAATCTTGACAATAAAATATATTTTTCTTGCCTCAGATTGATATGATTACATAATAAAATACAACCAATTACATAAAGTATTGACCAAATGAAGGTCTAGATAGAAGGAAATCATATTAGCAGTTATCAAGTAAACTTGTGGCTTTTTAAAGAGAACATAAACAAACTAATCATCTTTACATCTGCTCCACTTAAAAAGTTTTATTTTCTTTGTTTCATAGAAAAATAAAGAAGCAAAGAAAAATAGAAATTATTAACATAAGTAAGACAATTAATCATGTGGCTGAAAAATAAATGTCCAGTTTTATTCTGAGATAGCTACTTTTCTCCATTAAAGTGTCTTGGCTTCCTCAGAAGAGGAAAAAGATAATATAATAAAATTATGTATGTATAAATGATAATTCATTTTAAAACAGAATGAGGATGATATAAAGAAAAATAAAATTTGTCTCTCTTTTAAAAGGCTTACAAATTTAGAGGTAAGAAAAAGGAGAAAGTAATAGATTTTTTTAAAAGTAAGAAATTTTAAGAAAAATAAACTCAAAGAAGAAAAGAGGAAAAAAGAAAAGGAAAACAAAGACTGTATAATATAGTTAAAAGTACTTCTAGATTCCCTTCTTAATCATCAATGCAATATAACATACAATTCATTAAGTGCTACACAACAAATTTAAATATATAGACAAAATTCTATTATCAAGTGAAAGCTTAAAAACACTGATAAACTGTGGAAGAGCAAAGTCTGAACATTATCCAATATAATAAAAGGCTAATATGAAAATTAACTGAATGGCAGAACAACCTGTTGCTATGATGCACACTGACCAGCAGGGGGCAGATTCTCGATGCAGGAGCTACCCCCGGATGCTCATAGTGCCTCTCAGCCAGGAGCCAGGCTCAAAGCTGGCGGGCACAGTGGTGGTGGCAGGAGTCTCTCCTGCCTCCACAGTAACGCTAAGAATGTCATCCCCTGTGGGCGCCTGGACTGCAAGAGGGTGCAGATCTGGCTGAGGGACCCTCCCACCCCTGAGTGCAGTGCATGAATCTCGTGCACCAAACCTCTAGTTTTTAAACAAAGACATAACTCTAACATTTTTTTTAAGTAAATTGTTATTTTTAGTTTGATATAGTTGATTGTGGATTGTTTAGTAGTTAATTCACTGGCTTAGCCTTTAAAAATTATATATAGAGTAAACATTTGATTTGCTGGAATGATTAGAATCCACCCACAAATGAAACTATTTGCTGACATTTTAAAATAGCTTATTGCTAAGATGCTGCCAAAGACTTTTAAAAATCAAACTGTGCAAAGATCAGCCCGAAGTAGGTGAACAAAAATAATTTACATAAACTCAAAAATAATTTTTATTTGATACTAATGGTAAGCTAATTGCAAATCTAAATTTATACTGCTTTCCTGTTGAGTATGAAAAGTGAATATAACACGAAAAATATATTAAATGTGAATACTACATACCTTTCCTATACTGCCATTGTCATCTCTTCCTATCAAGTGATATTTAGGTCTTTGTTTATGGATTGAGTCCCATTGATCTCAGTTGGATAATATGAGTCACTCTTGCTGATCTTTTGCCAAAGTCATCTTTTTTGCTAGCAAAATATGAGTCTATTGAATTCCTTCCCAAATAATCATCTGTATAAACAATGATATGTGATTTTAAACCTAAAGCACATTTTCTAGCCAGCTGAACTAACTAACTTTTATTTAAGAGCAATGCTATGTGCTGAGATCTTTTTTTAATAATAAAAAAAGTTGTTTTTAAATGGAATATAATGATGGTTTATTTGATCAGATGTTGGCTGTTCATCACAGGGACAGAAATTTTGCCCAAGTTTAACCATCACATTAAAAAAATCCATCTGAATGGAATCTTTTTGACATGTTTAAGATGAAGCTTAATCAGAATAATAATTCACTCATTCATTTAATAAAACTTTATTGAACATGCATCATAAACCAACCAGACACCTTCATGGGTTCTTGAAATTAAAAACAAAATTGTATTTTGTGACTTACATAGAATATCTCAGAGGCAATCTATGCAAAAATAATTAAACCATAGTGAGCTATTGGAAACTGTTGATGAAATATTGTTTAAGCTATTTTTCAAAGGACTGGGTCAGACACTGAGCTTATGAAATGGAGGTGTTAAGTTTCAAGATGAGCCGAGTTTACCTCCTAGCTTCTTTACATTCTAGATGTGTGACTTTGGCTATGTTGTTAGATTCAATAGTAAAACCAAATTAATAATGTCTACTTTATCCAATTCTGTGAGTAATAAATTCAATAATGAAAGGAAAGTGATTAACATCACATAATGTATAAAGGTATAAAATATGTTTGCAGCAGTTTAGGCTATAAATGAATAAGTGGCAGGAAGTAAGAATGGACAAGGGTGTAAAAAGTCATGTGCCATGATATGAGGCTGTTCAGTTCATTAATCTTGAAACTGTCTTATTGCTTGATATAGTTAATATGAGATAAAGTCCATGTTGATTAATATACTTTTAGAATGTTTTATTATGCATAGTTGAAATATTCCAACAGACTTACCACTACTTGGGCCATGTGACACTTCATTACATCAGGAGCAAGGGGGAACTAAAGTCATAAAAAATAAAAAAATAAAAAACACAGTGAGTCCTAAATAATCCTACATGGCCAGAGCAGTAGAGAAAATAGAATCCCTTCAGCAAGGGGAGATAAGGGTCAGATCATCAACTGTTTGGAACTTATTCTTTTCTTTTCTTCTTTTTTTAAAATATATTTCATTGATTTTTGACAGAGAGGAAGAGAGAGGGATAGAGAGTTAGAAACATCGATGAGAGAGAATCATCCATCAGCTGCCTCTTGCACACCCCCCACTGGGGATGTGCCCGCAACCAAGATATATGCCCTTGACTGGAATCGAACCTGGGACCTTTCAGTCTGCAGGCCGACGCTCTATCCACTGAGCCAAACCAGTTTTGGCTGGAACTTATTTTCTGCTTTTTACAAATAGTTATGATTTGAAAGGATTCCTATTACATTCAGAGAGCGCGCGCACATGTGCGCACACACGTACACACACACTCACACACACACAAACACACACACACACACACAAACTCTTTAAAGCTACTCTTATTTTATATGTGTTTTATAAAAATAATCAGGATAGACTTCTGAAAATTCAAGCCAGCTAACATTCCCTCTTGGTCTAATTTTATTTTAATTCCCAAGCTTTCATTAATACTTTTCTTTATTCAGCTTGACTATATGAACCTAAAAAATGTCCTAAATTGGCAATAAAGTGCTATGCCAAGTTTATTTTTGTTTTGTTTTGTTTTGTTTTGTATACTATTGTAATCTGAAAAACTGATAAAAATGTAAACTCAAAGAAAATTGTGATACGTCTCTATTTGAGGATTTGGGGACTTGACTATTCTTCATTTGCATGTAGTTTGTTCATTAAGGTTCCATATTTTAAGGCTTACATTTTAACTAAATGTGACTGATGGTGTCAAACATAATACTTTTAACTTTAAAAAACTGACATTGGGTTTCATTAAAGAGTAGGCACATTTCTTCTCAGAGAAAAAATCTGATAATTCAAAAATCTTTTAGAGTGTTCTTTTAGAAACTTTAATATTGTATTTATTTTTGAGAAATAAGATATTGAAAATCAGCCAAAACCGGTTTGGTTCAGTGGATAGAGCATTGGCCTTTGGACTGAAAGGTCCCAGGTTCGATTCCAGTCAAGGGCATGTACTGTGGTTGCAGGCACATCCCCAGTAGGGGGTGTGCAAGAGGCAGCTGATCGATGATTCTCTCTCATCGATGTTTCTAACTCTCTATCCTTCTCTCTTTTCCTCTCTGTAAAAAGAAATCAATAAAATATATTTTAAAAAAAGATATTAAAAATCCTTTATAATTTTTCTAGTGTATCAATTATATTTGGGTTAGTAAATAATAAAAATACAAACTTTACAAATAAAAAGTTGCTATAGTGTAATAATGTTTTTTTGAATGCTACATGTAGTAGAATTCAATAGAATGATAAATGTAATTGTCTCCTTTCTAAAGATAAGGGAACAGATTTGTACAAGTTACATGGTTATTCAGTAAAGTTTAAGGGGTTAACTTTTTTTCATACCATCCCCTTGACACTTCTCCTCGACCTCTACAAACTTCCTCCAACTAAAACTTTACCTCTAATGTTATTATTCAGGCCTCATTTTGGATCTTGAATTTCTTATTAAGAAAAACAACCATCCAGCTGGTGTGGCTCCATTGTTGAGCATGTACCAAGAGGTCACCAGTTTGATTTCTGTGCCTGGGCACATGCCTGTGTTTTGGCTCTATCTCCACTATGGGGCAGGCAGGAGGCAACCAATCGATATTTTCTCTTGTTTGATGTTTCAATCTCTTTCTCCCTGTCTCTTCCTATCTCTCTAAAAAATAAAAATAAAAATATGTTATCTATGGGTTTCCTCAAAAGCAAAAAAATTATAAGCAAAGGTCATATGTAAATGTTGATATATAATTATCTGGCCATTATATCATTCTAGGGACCCGGTGCATGAAATTCATGCACTGGGAGGGGAGGGGTATCAGATCAGTCTGCCCCCTCTCACATACTGGGAGCCTTCAGGAGATGTCCTACCACAGTATGACCTCCCTTTGTGGGAGATGACTGGGCTGATCAAAGAAAGGCACCAGCTCCATCACCCCTCTGCTGCAGCCACTGCCAGTCACCGCAGCCACCAAGTTGTTTTCATCAACATGGACTCCGGTCCCTTCACCATGAAAAAATGACAACTTTCTTTAGGCATTTTCAAGATATGTTTTTCATAGGATATGACCTTTCTTTCTTTCTTTCTTTCTTTCTTTCTTTCTTTCTTTCTTTCTTTCTTTCTTTCTTTCTTTCTTTCTTTCTTTTTCTTTCTTTCTTTCTTTCTTCCTTCCTTCCTTCCTTCCTTCCTTCCTTCCTTCCTTCCTTCCTTCCTTTCTTTCTTTCTTTCTTTCTTTCTTTCTTTCTTTCTTTCTTTCTTTCTTCTTTCTTTCTTTTTTCTTCTTCTTCCTACTTTTCTTTCTTCCTGTCTTCCTTCCTTCCTGTCTTCCTTCCTTCCTTCCTTCCTTCCTTCCTTCCTTCCTCCCTTCCTTCCTTCCTCCCTTTCTTTCTTTCTTTTCTTTCTTTCTTTCTTTCTTTCTTTCTTTCTTTCTTTCTTTCTTTCTTTCTTTCTTTCTTTCTTTCTTTCTTTCTTTCTTTCTTTCTTTCTTTCTCTTCCTTACCTGAGGATATGTTTCCATTGAATTTTAGAGAATGTGGAAGAGGAAGGGAAAGACAGAGAGAAACATCAAAGTGAAAAGAACACTTTGATTGGTTGCCTCCTGCATGAGCCCTGACCTGGGACCCAGCCAGAGAGGAGCCTGCAACTTAGGTCTGCCCTTGATCAGAATTGAACCCAGACCCTGCGGTGGGCAGGCTGAGGCATTATCCACTAAATCAAACTGCCTAGGGCAGGTTATGACATTTCTTAGCCCTCCAGCATCAGACATTCATTTTTTTTTTTCTCCAGGAGTGTGGTGGAAAAGCCCTAGATCACCTTTTTGGAATCTTATATCCAAGTTACTAAGAATATTACCAGTGTCATGCAGGGAGCTTAGCCAATGAGTGATCAGAAAAGGTGTTTCCTCTGTAGTTCAAACCTATCTCCTCTGATCTCTGACTCCACCCCTGCCAAGGCCTAAAGCCTCCAGCCCTGGACAGGGTATCCCAGCTGGTGCCAATTGATCAGATCACACACACACACACACACACACACACACACACACACCCTGTCCAAGTCTTCAAGCCTCTGGCCAAGGCTCAGGCCCTGGGCAAGGACCCCCCAAGTTTGCTCTGATCGCTTGCAGGGAACCCCAGCTGGCTCCTTTCCATTGCTGGGGGAAACCGAAGCCTCCCTCCTGCTCTCTGTGGTGGTAGCCATCTTGGTTGGGCTTATTTGCATATTAGCTCCTGATTGGCTGTGTGTGGCTAGTGGGTGTAGCAAAGGTATGGTCAATTTGCATTTTACTCTTTTATTAGATAGGATAATTGCAGTCACACACACAAAAGGAGTGTATCTTTGGCAAGTTGTAAAACAAAATGAGTTGACTTATTTTATGGTCTTCACTTTTGCTTAGAAAAGAGCCTAATAAAATAAATATAAATCACATACTGACACATATTTTAGCATATCTTTGAAGGAACTATTAATGCATGTATATATTTTAAAGGCCATAGGCAAATATTTGTCATTAACTTAAAAATATACAAAACCCTGCTTAATTAAATACATGCTAAACAATTGCCACAAGATAGAGGAGGATTTTTCTGGGGAACAGGGATAGAGTTTCTAGCACTCATTGTAATTTAAAGATTGTACATACTTCCAAAGATCTGAAAGCTAAATATCATTAATTGCTTCAATGATCAACTACATTTAGGTTGACCTTGTTCTATGCAAGTGGATAGGAAGAAATGAACAAATGCAAACATCGTTGCTAGTTGTATTAGAGAGAGGTTAGGGCAGAAAATAGAAGCCTCTGCTTCTATTAGCAGAAAAGGATTTAACAACTGTCTTAGATACTTACAAAATCCTGGGGGAAGCTGTAGGAGTGAGTTCTAAACTAGGTCTTACAAAATATTATGGAAGGAATAGTCTCACTGGGTTGACTATAGTCAGAAAGAAGTGTGAGGAATGAGTGTGACCTAATTCCTCATGTAGCTACAAATTGGAGGTGATTCTGCCACAACTCCTTCTTAACCTCTATGAAATTATGACTGGCATCTGGGTCCCAATTCTGTTGCACCTGCAGCTGTACACCAACAAAGCTGGAATGGGGCAGTTGGACATTGCTACAGAAAACCCTATGTTTTCACTACCTTGCCTACAGCAGACAGCTGCTGAAAGCACCAGAAAGTTGGATTCCATCTCATGTCTAAATCTCACATGAATGTATTTCCTAGACAGAATGCAATTTACATGCAAAGGGTTTGAACTTTCAACTTCTACAACTAAGGTGATAACTAGTGCATACAGGTATAGACATTTTGATTTCCAGTTGCCCACTGCCAAGTAACTACCTCTATAGAAGGTTACATTTTAGCAGAAACCCAAATGCATATATAAGTATATAATTACAAATAACATTAAGTGTTTTAAAAGTAAAAAAGAGCTGAAACCGGTTTGGCTCAATGGATAGAGGGTTGGCCTGTGGACTGAAAGGTCCTGGGTTCAATTCCGGTCAAGGGCATGTACCTTGGTTGTGGGCATATCCCCAGTAGTGGGTGTGCAAGAGGCAGCTGATCGATGACTCTCTCTCATCGATGTTTCTAACTCTCTATCCCTCTCTCTTCCTCTCTGTACAAAATCAATAAAATATAAAAAAGAGAGAGATGACAATTATAAAAAAATAAAATTAAAAATAAAAATAAATAAATAAATAAAAGTAAAAAGAGAGTGCATTGAGAGAGATCTAATTTAGATCAGAAGAAGAAATGATAATTTATACTGAGGTCTGAAGAATGCCTAGAGATTTGTGATGTGGGGTGGGAACAGTAAATCCAAAGTTTCTGAAGCATATGAACAGACCAGTTTTTCAATAAATGACCTGAAGGCCAGTGGGTTGAAGGAGATCAAGCAGAGCCACAGGACTGGAGAGAATGTAACGACCAGAACATCCAGGCCCCACAGTCCATGTTAGGGATTTCACCATTGTATTCCAAGATTAAGGACTTCTTATGTAGAAGTTTAAGCAGAGGAAATGACATGATACCATTCCCATTTCTGAAAGACCCTCTGGATACTGTGTGAAAAATATATTGGAAAGGATAAAGAATTAAAGTAGAAAGACCAGATAGGAGTTATTGATAAGGACAACACAAGAGGCAATGACTTAAGATACTTGTGAATTATCTAATTGGAGAAATAACACAAATAGTAGAAGTAGAGTGTTGGATGCTGACACAGTCCTTGCATCCAAAGGGACTAGCAAGACTGGTTCCCTACCCACACAGTTTTCCCAGACTTGTTTGGATGGTGTTTATCAGTAGAGTGAGAGCAACCTTTGTAGAATGAGAGCAACCTGTCATGGCTTACCAAGTAGTCTGTAACTATTTACTGATATTTGCTGTACTGAGAATCTGTCTGATTTGCTATACCAAGAATTTGTCCTTCTGCTCTGTTTTTCCCTTAGAGATTAAAAGGAACAAAGAATACATTCCTCTTGACAGATCTCCTATTCAGTGTTTTGTGTATAAAAAGCATTACACAGTTAATAAACTTGCTGCAGTTGGTCAATGGCTTACAACCCTCCCGACCCAGCTTTCCTGTCTTTCTTTCTTTTCTCAATTCCCACCTCCTTACCTCAGTCCTGTTCAACCTGTCAGGCTGGCCCTGACAATTGGCACCTGAGGACTTGGGAAGCAGACAGTGAGGAACTCCTCCAGATAAACAGTGCACTTGATAAGGTAAGGGAGGAGCAATTTATTGATAGTCGGGAGTAAAGCATGGAATAATTAGAGAAAGAGAAAATGCCCTTTAGAGGCAACTGTTGAAGTCTATATGATTACAAAATAATGTTGTTTCTTGTTCAAATTAGAATCTTAGTGTATGTATAGAATTTAAAATCTGTGCCGAAACTGGTTTGGCTCAATGGATAGAGCATCGGCTTGGGGACTGAAAGGTCCGGGGTTCGATTACGGTCAAGGGAATATACCTTGGTTGTGGGCATATCCCCAGTAGGGGGTGTGCAAGAGGCAGCTGATTGATGTCTCTCTCTCATTGATGTTTCTAACTCTCTATCTCTCTCCCTTCCTCTCTGTACAAAATCAATAAAATATATTTAAAAGAATAATTTAAAATCTGTAATAAATGGAACTCCACTGCTAAAACTTCCTCTGCTGTGGACAAATTCAAAGGTGGCAGGAGAGGGCAGGGCTATCTACTCTTCCACAATAATATTACTTACAATAAGATTACTTAATGCCTTGTTTAAAAATTATAAGAGAACTTGCAGGGAAATGCAAATCTTGGCCAAATTGGGTATGACTTATTACTTCAGAAATAGAAAAAGAAAGAAAACCAATGAGATCTGTCTATCATTTAAGCATGAAAAGAAATTCTGCCAGATCTGTTTCTGATGCTTCCCCTGAAGTAAGCAGGATGTGTGGGAAGGGAGAGACACTTGGTGATCCAATATGGAAGCCCACTCTCCTAGTACTATGTTAAATTAAAAATTTTCTTTCTCACCATGAAAAAGTCTTAAAAAATTAGAAATGTGTCTGGAATTTCAGTACTCATGAGGAGAACTTAGCTATAAGACAGAATGTGCGCATAGTCTGATTTTGGACATTTAGATTGTCTTCAGCTGGAATCTCTCTACAAAAGCTACAGAAAATTAAAAGCCAAGAACTTGTCCTTTTTCTTAAGAAAAATGGCGAAAAAGTCTTCTTGAAAGAAACTCAAGCTAATTCCAGCAACAAGATTCACATTTCCATAATAAAGAGTAAATTTTAAAATACTAATGAACCTTGTAAAAAAGTTAACTTTTAAGGTCTTCAAGAAAATAAGTAAATTTGTCTCTGTCATAGAATTTATTCAAAGTAAATCCTTTACAATAATTATAATTGACTCTAGAATCTCAAAGAAATTGTTAAAATATAGATAAATAATGTATTAATTATAAAGGTCTAAGTAGCCCAGGTAACTGGCTATGCCCTTTGTTAATAGAGGAAGGGGTAGATGCCTTTCCCCAAGCAGACAGGTAATATAGTGTCCTTCCAGGAACCATCTTTGAAGAATGTGGTAATTTACATTAGAATAAACCAAACCTAGTTTTCCAGAGCCACTGGCAAATAAAAATTAAAGTTTAAATTTGCCTCATAAAAAACCTAGAGGACAGAATTGAATCTATTAATTGATTAGGTCTTGTATTTTTCTTAGAAATGTAAAGTGTTATTAATCTAAAAACTACTAAATATATTTGACTTGCAAGTTCTGAAAGTTTAAAGTACATATTGAATTAGGAGAAATTATATAAATGTGGTAATATTATACCTAAAATATAAAAACGTGTTTTTGAGAAAATAAAATGTGTTTTTTCTGATAATTAGAAATTCAAAACATATTAGTTATTGGTCTAATTTTAAAAAGAGGATTAATTCTATTATCCAGTTTAAATCTAATCGATATTCTTTAAGATAATTTAGGAATATAATCTTTAAATCATATATATGTGTGTGTGTGTGTGTGTGTGTGTGTGTGTGTGTGTGTGAGTGTGTGTGTGTATTTGATCTTTCCAAATTATTTCAAAACTAGGGGTGGCTTTTAGATATTTTATGGGCTGTTCTCTCTTAAAAGAAACATTTTTAATTAAATTGAGTGATACTTGAAATCAGATGGAAAGTTTTATCAAATAAAAATTAATATATTTTACTTATACAAATATATTAAATACTATAAAGTTTTTGCCTGTAAGAAGGGCAAAAACAATATATTTTTTAAATATAGGCAAATTTTTCTACAGCAGTAGAATTTCTAGAAAGACAAAAGCCATGCTTTTAGATCACACCAATAAAGTATCAGACCTATAAATTTTACTGAATAAGTTTCTTTGCTTTTTAATTAAAGATATCTACTTTAATTACTTAATAAATTAGCCTTTTAAAATATAATCAAGGTCTCATATAAATTAAATAACATAAGAAATCAATATTTAAATAATTAAATCCAAATAAAATCTAGGAACAGATTAGAAGCCATAATTTACTTCCTAACTTTATGTAGCTGTCTGCATTAAGCTAGAGGCAGGGCAACATTTACAGCTTGTGAAATCAGATATAAATTTGCTTTATTTTAAATAAAGATACCTACTTTAATTATTTAAATAAATTAGCTTATTAAATTAGAATCAAGATTTTCAACTAAATAAAAAGCCAATATTTTTATAAATAATTCTAATAAAGATCAGATACAGCTAATAAAAGTTTTATCTACAATATAAATATGACTATCTCTTAAAAAAACAAATTGAGCAGCTGCCCCTCTGGCCACATGGCTTTCATCCGCCATCTTGAATTACAAAGGCCAACCCCCTTCCTTTGGATAAGCCCATAATACCTCTGTATATACAAATAAGCCTAAGAGGATACTTTAAAATATAACTATGATTTTAATAAAAAGGAGAAATTTAAAAATTTTGAATTCTCTTTCACTAATATTTACAGTTTAAACTAAGATTATTGTTAAAATGTTAAATTTAAAAGTAAGTTAGTAGTCAGCCTTACTATAAAAGTACTTATATTATAGCTAGCTATCATAGTTGCCTGAGGGCTTGACATTCAAACTACAGTGCTACAGGTTACCTGTTGTAAAAATAAAGCAAAGATTCTTAAATAAAACTCTGTAATAAAATTATTCTAAAAGAAAATAAAGAAGTTTCCTTCAAATGTTATAAGATTTGTCATTGAAAGCCTATATACCTCTGCCTCCTGCAGCTTCTCTGAGTGTCAATGTGCTTCCATCTTTCCTTCTAGTTGTAGAATTTCCACTTGGCTAGCTTTCCTGCGGTTCTGGATGGTGTCCATTTTGTCTTTTAGTTGTAGTTTTGATATTGTATTGTGAGGCAGCAGTTTTCAAAACCACAGTTATAAGTTTTTCAATAATTTTCTAGAAAAGGCCAATAAATTCAGCAAAACCCTTGAGGATTTGAAAAAGGACCAACTAGAAATTAAACATAAATTGACTGAAATAAAAAATATTATACAAAGACCTAAGAGCAGACTAGAGAACCACAAGAATCAAGTAAAAAATTTGAAATATAAAGAAGCAAAAAACACTCAGCTGGAAAAGAAAAAAGAAAAAAAAATCCAAAAACTTGAAGATACTGTAAGGAGCTTCTGGGACAACCTCAAGTGTACCAACTTCTGAATTATGGGGGTGCCAGAAGAAGAGAGAGAGCAAGATTCTAAAAATCTATTTGAAGAAATAATGACAGAAAACTTTCTCCACCTGGTGAAAGAAATAGACTTCCAAGTCCAGGAAGCACACAGAACCCCAAACAAAAGGAATCCAAATAGGACCACACCAACACACATCATAATTAAAATGCCAAGAGCAAAAGACAAAGAGAGAATATTAAAAGCAGCAAGAGAAAAACAGTTAATTACCTACAAGGTAGCACCCATTCAATTGTCAGCTGATTTCTCAACAGAAACTGTTCAGGCCAGACAGGAGTGACAAGAAATATTCAAAATGTTGAATAGCAAGAACCTGCAACCAAGATTACTCTACTGGCAAAGTTATCATTCAGAATTGAAGGTCAGATAAAGAGTTTCATAGATAAGAAAAAGCTAAAGGAGTTAATCACCACCAAACCAGTATTATATTAAATACTGAAAGGTATTCTTTAAGAAGAGAAGGAAGAAGAAAAAGGTAGAGATAAAAACTATGAACAACAAATATATGTCTACAACAAATGAATCTAAAAATTAAGTGAATAAAAAAACCTGATGAACAGAATAAACTGGTGAATATAATAGGAACAGGGGCATAAAAAGTTAGTGGGGCTGACAATTCTCAGGGGGAATGGGATGTGGGAGGTACAGGAAGAGACTGGGCAAAAAGTGTACATCTATGGATGAAGATAGTGGAGGGGGAGGTAAGGGCAGAGGGTGGTATGGGAACCAGGTGGAGGGGAGCTATGTGGGAAGAGGAACAACTATAATAATCTGAACAATAAAGATTTATTAAATTTACAAAAAGATAAGTGTCTATTGAGGTCCTTTGTCCATTTTTTGATTGATTGTTTATCTTCTTGTTATTAAATTGTATGAGGTCCTTATAAATTTTGGAGATTAAACCTTTATTAGAGATAACATTGGAAAATATGTTCTCCTATCCAGTGGGCTTTATGGTTATTTTGTTGTTGATTTCTTTTGCTATGCAAAAGGTTTTTATTTTGACGTAGTCCCATTTGTTTATTTTTCCTTAGTTTCCATTGCCTTATGAGGTGTATCAGTAAAGAAATTGCTTCAACATATGTCTGATATTTGCTGCTTATGAATTCAGCTAATATTTTTATGTTTTCCCATCTCATATTTAAGTACTTTATCTATTTTGCATTTATTTTTGTGTATGGTGTAAGTTGGTGGTCTAGTTTCTTTTTTTTTTTTTTTTTTTTTTTTTGCATGTATCTGTCCAATTTTCACAACATTATTTGTTGAAGAAAATATCTTCATTTCATTGTATTCTCTTGCCTACTTTGTCAAATATTAATTGAGCATATTGGCTTTGGTCAATTTCTGAGTTCTCTATTGATTTATATGTCTATTCTTGGGCCAGTACCAGCCAGTTTTGAGACCAGTGGCTTTGTAATATAGCTTGATATCTGGTTTGTGACACCTCTAACTTATTCTTTCTTAGGATTGCTACAGCTATTCAGGGTATTTTTTATTCCATATGCATTTTTAGAGTGTTTCTTCTAGGTCTGTGAAATATTCCTTTGGTATCTTAATGGAGATTGCATTGAATCTATAGATGGCTTTGGATAATATGGAGTTTTAATGATGTTGATTCTACCTATCCATGAACACAAATATATTTTTCCATTTGTTTATGTCTTCCTCTATCTCTTTTTTGCAATGTCCTGTAGCTTTCTGAGTACATGTTTTTCACTTAGTTAATAAAGTTTACTCCCAAGTATCTTAATCTTTTTTTGGTGCAATGGTAAATGGGATTATTTTTTTAGTTTCTCTTTCTGTGTGTTCATTATTGGTGTATGAAAAAGCCATAGATTTCTGGGTGTTAATTTTGTATCCTGCTATATTGTTGAATTTATTTATTAAATCTAGTAGTTTTTTGATGAATACTTTCGGGTTTTCAATGTACAATATCATGTCATCTTTGAATAATGACAGTTTTACTTCTTCTTTTCCAATTTGGATGTCTTTTATTTCTTCTTGTTTTCTGATCACTATAGCTAGTATTTCAAATACTACGTCAAACAGAGTGGTGAAAGTGGGCCTACCTGACTTGTTGCTGTTCTTGGGTGAAGTGCTTTTAATTTTTCCCATTGAGTATGATGTTGGCTATAGGTTTGTAATATCTGACCTTCATCATGTTGAGATCTGCTCCCTCTATTCTCACTTTGCTGAAAGGTTTTTTTTTTTGTTGGTTTTTTTTATCAAAATGGATATTGAGTTTTGTTGAATGCTTTTTTTGCATCTATTTATATGATTATGTGATTTTTGTCTTTCAATCTGTTTATGTGATATATCATGTTTATTGATTTGTGGATATTTTACCAGCCTTGCAAACCTGTAATAAATTCCACTTGATCATGGCATATGATCTTTTAATATATTACTGAATGGAATTTCCTAATATTTTGTTGAGAATTTTAGCATCTATGTTCATCATGGATATTGGCCTAATTTCTCTTTCTCTATATATCTTTATCTGATTTTGTAATTAGGATAATGCTGGCCCCATAAAAAGACTTTGAAAATGTTCCTTCCCCTTGGATTTTCTGAAATAGTTTGAGGTGTATATATATTAGTTCTTCTTGGAATGTTTGAAAAGTTTGATAAAACTTTCCTGTGAAGCTGTCTAGATCTGGGCTTTTGTTTGGTGGGAGTGTTTTGATTACTGCTTCTATCTCATCAGTTGTTATTGGCCTATTCAGGGTTTTTGTTTGTTTGTTTGTTTTTCCTGATTCAGTTTTGGGAAATTGCAGTTTTCTAGGAATTCATCTATTTCACCCACATTGTCCAGCTTGTTGGAATATAGTTTTCATAGTATTTTCTTACAATCCTTTGTTTTTCTGTGGTGTCAGTGGTTACTCCTCCACTTTCATTTCTTATTTTATTTATTTGGGTCCTCTCTTTCTGTTCCTTAATGATTCTAGCTAATGGTTTATCAATTTTGTTTATTCTTTCAAAGAACCAGCTCTTGGTTTCATTGACTTTTTGTATTGTTTTTTAGTCTCTATGTTATTTATTTCTACTTAAATATTTATTATTTTCTTTCTCCTACTTTAGACTTTACTTGTTGTTCTATTTCTAGTTCTTTAAGTTGTAGGGTTAAATAGTTTGTTGCTGATTTTTCTTGTTTTTTTTGTTTGTTTGTTTTCTTGAAGTATGCCTGTAGTGCTATGAACTTCCCTCTCAGGACTGCTTTTGCTGTGTCCCAGAGATTTGGGTTTGTTCTGTGTTCATTTTCACTTGTTTCCAGGAAGTTTTTTACTTATTTCTTGATCTCATTGATAATCCATTCATTATTTAATAACATGCTATTTAGCCTCAGTGCATTTTAATGTTTTGGGGTATTTTTACTGGAGTTGATTTCTAATTTCATGCCACTATGATTTGAGAAGATGTTTGATATGATTTAAATATTCTTGAACTTATAGAGACCTATTTTGTGTCCTAACATGTGGTCTATCTTTGTGAATGATCCATGTGCACTTGAAAAGAATGTATTGTCTTCTACATTGGGGTGAAATGTTCTACAAATGTCAATTAAATCCATGTGATCCAGTGTGTCCTTTGAAATTACTGTTTTCTTGTTCAATTTTTTTTTTTTTTTTCTGGAAGATCTATCCAGTGAAGTCAGAGAGGTGTTAAGGTCCCCTACTATGACTGTATTGTCAATCTCTCCATTAAAGCCCTCTAGAGTTTTTTTTCTTCATATTTAGGTGTTCCTCTTGTTGGATTGATCCCTTGAATATTATGTAGTGACCTTTGTTGTCTCTTGTAATGACCTTCATTTTAAAGTCTATTTTGTCTGATATGAGTATTGCAACTCTAGCTTTGTTTTTTCTTTTCCATTTGCATGAAAAATTGTTTCCATCCCTTCACTCTCATCCTGTGTAGGTCTTTTGTTTTGAGGTGGGTCTCTTGTATACAGCATAGAGCTGGGTTATATTTTTGTATCCATTCAGCTACCCCATTCATTTTGATTAGAGCATTTAGTCCATTTACATTTAGGGTTATTATTGACTAAAGGCCCAGTGCACAAAATTCGTGCATGAAAGGGGATGTCTGTCCCTCAGCCCAGTCTGCATCCTCTCCAATCTGGGATCCCTTGAGGGATGTCCAATTTCCTCTCAAAAATCCAGGACTGATGGTTCCCAACTGCTCACCTGCCTACCTTCCTGATTGCTCCTAACCACTTCTGCCTGCCGGTCTGATCACCCCCTAACCATTCCCATGCCAGCCTGATTGATGCCTAACTTCTCCCCTGCCAGCCTGTTTGCCCCTAACTGCCCTCCCCTGCAGGCCCAGTCACCCCCAACTTCCCTCCTCTGCCAACTTGGTCACCTCTAACTGCCCTCACTTGCAGGCCTGCCCTCCCTTGCAGGCCTGTTCCCTCCCTTTCAGGCCAGTTATAACATGTACATAGAACATCCTAAAGACTCCATAAAAAAAACTACTAGAATTAATAAATGAATTTGTCAACATAGCAGGATACACTCAGAAATCTCTCACTTTTTTTATACATCAATAATGAGTTCCCAGAAAAAGAAGTTAAAAAAAAACACAAAAAAACATTTACCATTGCAACAAAGAAAACTTAAGATACCTAGTAATAAGATAAATTAAGGAAGTAAAAGACCTATAGTCTCAGCAAACTACAGGTTGTTACAAAAAAGATAGAGGAAGATATAAAGAAGTGGAAGAATATACCGTGTTCATGGATTGGTAGAATCAACATCATTAAAATGTCTACATATCCAAAGTAATCTACAGATTTAATGCAATTCCCATTAATATACTAATGGCATATTTCAGACCTAAAACAAACTCGCCATAAATTTATATGGAATAAAAATTAAAAAAAAAAAAAGGCTCTCAATAGCCACAGCAATCCTGAGAAAGAAGAATAAAGTTGGAGGGATCAAAATACCAGATTTCAAACTATGAAATTATTAAAAAGCTACAGTTCTCAAAAATGCCTGGTAGTCTCACAAGAACAGACATATAGATTAATGGAGTAACACAGGCAACCCAACCCTTTTATTGAAGATTTTAGCAACTATGTTCATCAGGGATATTGGCTTATAATTCTCTTTCTTTGTAGTGTCTTTATCTGGTTTTGGGATTAGGGTAATGCTGGCTTTATAGAAAAAGATTGGAAGTATTCTTTCCTTTTTAATTTTTTGGTATTGTCTGAGTTAGGTTTTAGTTCTTCTTTGAATGTTTGGTAAAACTGCCCTGTATAGCTGTCTTGACCAGGGATTTTTGTATTCTGGAGGGTTTTTTTTATTATTCTTTCAATTTCATATATAGTTATCAGCCTATTCAGGTTTTTTATTCTTCCTGATTGAGTTTTGGAGGGTTGTATTTTTCTAGGAATATTAATATTTCATTTAGGTTTTCTAGCTTTTTGGAATAGAGGTTTTCATGCTATTTTATTTTATTTTTTTTACAAATCTTTGTATTTCTGTGGGGTCGGTTGTTACTTCATCTATTTTATCTCTTATTTTGTTTATTTGGGACCTATTTGTTTTTTGGTAAGCCTGGCTATAGGTTCATAATCTTTTTTATCCTTACAATTAACCAGCTCTTGGTTCTATTGATCTTTTGTATTATTTTTTTTTTTTTGGGGGGGGTCTCTATTTCATTTATTTCTACTCTTGTTTTTATTATTTCTTTCCTTCTACTTACTCATGGTTTTTCTTATTTCACTCTTTCTAATTCTTTCAGTTGTTGGTTAGATAAATTACCACAAGTATTTCTAGTTTAATGAGGACTTACCTCTCAGGACTGTTTTCATTGTGTCCAGTAGATTTTGTATAGTTGTGTTTTCATTTTGATTTGCTGACAGTTGTTTTCTTTTTATTTCTTCATTGATTTCTTTGATAACCCATTCAGTGTTAAATAGCATGCTATTTGCCTCCATGTGTTTGATTTTTTTATGTTTCCTACCACTTCAACTTTATTTATTTTTTAATTTATTTATTAATTAAACCTTATCATATTTATTCTCATATCCCCCCAATTCCCATACCA
Source organism: Pipistrellus kuhlii (assembly GCF_014108245.1). Taxonomy (NCBI): domain Eukaryota; kingdom Metazoa; phylum Chordata; class Mammalia; order Chiroptera; family Vespertilionidae; genus Pipistrellus; species Pipistrellus kuhlii. The sequence continues at coordinate 95,897,225 of NW_023425515.1, forward strand.
AACCCCTCCCACGTATGCCCTCACCCCCCTGTTGTTTGTGACCACTGCGTAGGCTTATATGCATGCATACAAGTCCTTTGGTTGATTTCTCTCCCTTTCCCTCACCCTCCCCTACCTTTCCTCTGAGGTTTGACAGCCTGATTGATCCTTTCCTGTCTCCAGGTCTTTCTCTGCCCATCAGTTTTTATTGTTCATTATTTCTCTAGATGAGTGAGATCATGTGAGTCAAGAAATACACTTATAAGAACTGAAAATGAGACAAGCAATAATAGTTATTCTGAGAGGCAAATGAATCATTTTATAGTGAGTTTCTTTCTGGGCCAACAGTTTTTTGGGTTTTTTTGAGTCCCAATTTCAGTGTCAAACAGTTCCTTATGTGTACATGTAAGCAATGATATTTCAATTCTGAATGTTGGACAAATGATGGTGATGAAGGTCCAACCCTCTCTGGTTTGGTCCTGGGCAACTTGCAAGGATGCACAGCTGCTGACTGCTAGTATGGCAAGGCATCGTCAGCGTCTTTCATCTCTGGATTGTTTCTCTTCTGTCTTCATGGGTGGAGCAGTCCTGTCAATTCCTCTCTGTTGCCAAAATCCACATAGTCTCAGAGTTGTTTTCTGCAAATATACAAACATATTCTCAACTAAAAGTTAACAAAGGAATATTTTCTATAAAGTTGACTTGGGATCCTTTTTCACTTTTTGCCCAAACAATTTTCCTCTGGCTTGTTTTGACACCATGTGTGTTTTTTATTGTTTTTATTATAGTTGATATACAATTTTATACCATTATAATCTGAGAAGATGCTTGATATGAGTTCAATAATCTTAAATTACTAGAGACTTAGCTTGTGTCCAAATATGTGGTGTATATTTGAAAATGTTCCTTGTGTACTTGAGAAGAATGTGTATTCCTTACCTTTGAGGTGGAGTTATTTGAAGATGTCAATTAATTCTCTCTGATATAATGAGTCATTTAGGATTGCTGTTTCTGGACTGTTTTGTTTTTGTTTTTGTTTTTTGTCTAGAGGATTTATCCAGTGATGTCAATAGGTATTAAAATCCTCTATTATGATTTGCTGTTGATCTCTTCCTTGATATCTTCCAGAAGTTTTGTTTGTTTGTTTGTTTGTTGTTTTTGTTTTATGTATTGGATGCTCCTATATTGCTTACATATATATTTGCCAGAGTTATATACTCTTGTTGAATTGACCCCTTTAATATTATAAAGTGGCCTTCCTTATCTCTTATTATGGCCTTCACTTAAAATCAATTTTATCAGATTTAAGTATAGGTACCCCAGCTTTATTTTCATTTCCATTTGCCTGAAAATATTTTTCCATCCCTCCACTTTCAGTCTGAGTCCTTTGTCCTGAGGTAGGTCTCTTGAGACAGCATATATATGGGTCATGTTTTCTTATCCATTCATCTATCTTATGTGTGTTGACTGAAGTATTTATTCCATTTACATAAGGTTATTATTGATAGGTACTTGTTTGTTATCATTTTATACTTTATGCCTGTGTTTCTTCTTCTCTTTCTATTTCTTCTTTTTACAACAGTCCCTTTAGGATTCCTTCTATTGCTCTCTTGATGGTAATAAAGTCCTTTAGATTTTTGTTTGCTTGTTTTTTGTTTTTGTTGTTGTTGTTGTTTTTTGTTTTTTTGTTTTTTTGTGATGCTCCTTCAGTTTTGTATGATATCTTTGCTGGGTATAGTATTCTTGAATTCAGTCCCTTGCTTTGCACCATATTGTATACTTCATTCCCTTGCATTATGGCCTGATGTATTTATATTGAGAAATCAGTTTAATCTAATGGGAGATTCCTTGCAAGTAACTTTTTGTCTCTCTGATAGCCTTTAATATTCTTTTTCTTCTTCTTTTTTTAAAAATATATTTTATTGATTTTCCACAGAGAGGAAGGAAGAGAGATAGAAAGCTAGAAATGTCAATGAGAGAGAAACATCGACCAGCTGCTTCCTGCACACCCCCTGCCGGGGATGTGCCCGCAACCATCGTACATGCCCTTGACCGGAATCGAACCTGGAACCTTTCAGTCCCCAGACTGATGCTCTATCCACTGAGCCAAACGGGTTTCAAATATTCTTACTTTATCATTTATATTGGCCAATTTGATTATGATGTGTCTTGGTTTAGTTCTTTTTTTGGTTCATCTTTTGTGGGATTCTGTGTACTTCTTAGACTTGTATGGCTTTTTTCTTCCCCAAATCAAGGAAGTTTTCTGTCATTATTTCTTCAAACAGGTTTTCTATTCCTTGCTCAGCTTCTCCTTCTGGCAGCCCTATTATGTGGATCTTGGTTCTTTTTATACTATCCCAAAGCTCCCTTAGACTCTCCTCTTGCTTTTAAATATTTTTTTTTTTTTGCATTGCTGCTCTGTTTGTGTTTTTTTTCTAGCTTGTCTTCTAACTCACTGATTCAGTCCTCAGCTTTAAAACCTTACATTATGTTCTTTATTGCATCTATGTCAGTCTTTCTTTCCTGTTGATGCTTACATATATTGGTTGATTTCTTATCCAGCCTTTTTCAGCATCCTTATAACCATTACTTTAAATTCTTTCTCTGACATATTGCTTGACTCCATTCAAATTATTTCCTTTTCTGGCAATTCCTCCTTTTCTTTATATTGGGATTGTGTTTTTTGTTTGTTTGTTTTTTGTCACTCAATTTTTGCTGTTCTTTTGTGATTGTTCCTATGTATTAAATCAAACTGCTATGACACTCAGGTTTTTTTAATTTGTTTTATGTAGTAGATGTTTGGTGAGACCCAGTGGTCTTCTGGGCTGGGTATTCTATGGATTCCTCCTACTTAATATGTTTGGGTTCTCTTGATGTAGTTGGATCTTGAATTTTTTGTCCCATTTGTGGATGGAGTTTTCTCTTAGGATATCTGGTTATGTGGCTAACTCTCTACCCCATTGTGCCAATCCTTGTGGAGATGCTGACCGAACAGCACAAAATACAACACAAGACATGACACAAAAGGAACGGAACATGAATATACCCAATATACCTATAACCTTAATATAAGTGTCCACCAGAGTAAAGAAAATTAGGAGAGAGAAAGGAGAGCAAAAATAATTGCAGAAAAAAACAGAAAGAAAAATAAAGAATATAGGGAGACAACACAACAAAAGATACAAATAAATCAAAAAGTGCAATAAAATAACACCCAGAAGAAGGGGAGGGGGCAGAATCTGTACAGGCAAAGCTTAAATACAGAAAATAAAGTTAAATAATTTGATGAATAGGGGAATGACCACTGTTTAGTATAGAGAAGGAAGAAAGAGATTGAGTGAATAAGAGAAAAAATAAAACTATTTATTTATTGAAAATGAGAATAAAGGACAGAGCAGATAGGCCTAAATATAGGAAGTGAAATTAATTTAAAAATTAGGAGCAGAAAAGAGCAAGAGGGAGAAGGAAAAAAGTAAAAATAAATAAATAAGTACATTGAGTAGTGAAGAAAGTTAAAAGAAAAGTTGAAATACAGTAGGAGCAGGGAAGAGGAAATTAGACATGAATAAGCGAAGAGAGACTACAATATAATTGCACATCAATAAAGCATGTAAAAAAGATCACTTTTTAACAAGGGGTAAAAAGAAAGAAAGGGGAAAATCTAAAAGGGGGAAGAGAATAAAAACAGGATGAAAAAGGGAGAAGCAATGAAGAAAATGGTGGAAAAAATAAAAGAAAATAGAATAACACCAATTACAATTAAATTATATTAATACTAAAAAATTTTTAAAAATAAATAAAAATAGAAAAGCTAAGTGTCGATTGCCTCTGCCACATTTTAATGCCCCATGTGGGCTGGTGTAGGACCCCACTCTTCTGATCTGTCTGCCAATTCTGAGATCCCTGTTAGGTATTTAGGTGCTGACCACTGTCCTTGGTAATCCATAACTCCTCTGTTTTTGTCTGTTTCCACAGGCTTGGCTGTAAGCAGGAGGCAGGACCAATCTTCCTGTTTTGCCTATCCTCCAGCTGTCAACTTAATCACTCAAACATCTGTTTCTCTCTGAACTTTAGGTGGGGTTGGTGCTGTTTCACTATCCAGGGATCAGATGGATGTATTTTTCCCTGCCCAGGGCCATTCCTCCTTTAATGGTCCAAAATATAACTCTGGCCTTCATTGGTCAGAGGTTGGCAACCTGGAGCTTTTATCAGTCTGATTTCCAAAATAGTAGAAAGGACTAGTCCCTCTTCCAATCCAGCCCCTTAGGGGCTATTCAGAACCTTTGTTTCCTTTGTAAAGCTAAAAAATGCAGGAAGTGTGTGGCAGGCCACTTGGGAAGGGCTAACTAGCTCTTCTGGGGAGAAATGGCCTCTTGGCTTTGGAGGGTTAGAAAGAATCTTGGCCACATTGGCTACCCTTCCTCCCTCCTCAGCCTCTCCTCAGACTTCACAAATCTGTGCGTCTTCCTCCACCAGAGCTTTGTGTGAGTTTGCAGCTGAAAAGTCCTATATTCTGGGTTTAGCAAACAAAAGCAAAGACAAAACCAAAAGCAAAACAACCTCAAAACTGCTAGTTTCTCTTCCTCTGGGAGCTGCTCTTTTCAGGTTGTCTTTTGGGGTGTAGCTCCCCACTGCTGTGGTCCCAGGCTTAGATTCACTAATTGCCAGCAGTCTTGCACGTTTTCCTTTTCACAATTGGATATTACACCTGCCACCAAGGGATGTGGTATAATGCAGCCTCCACCTCACTCTCTCAGTCTGGGGGCTGGAAGTCCCTCTCTAGTCCAGATACCCACTCCTGCTGTTCTCTAGGTATCCCCTGATCTTCCTTATTGAAAATTGTCTCCTCAAGTGTGTGTAATTTGTTAATTCTGTGTGGGTATTCTCCAATTTAGTTGCTTTACCAGTACAGTGGAGATCCTTTGTAGATCATTGACTTAGGGGTGTCGAACTCAATCAGAGAAGGGGCCAAAATCTAAAATCCAGCCTAAATCGCTGGCCGAATGGTTTACTGAACAGTCATAAACTGTCATTGTGATGGAAACGCAGCGGAGTGCAGTGATGACAGCGTGGTGCGGGCCACATTGCAAGGCCTGGCGGGACGGATTTGGCCCACGGGCCTTGTGTTTGGCACATGTGCATTGACTGTTTCTCTCTTGGGGCCCTTAAAATTCTCTCTTTGATCTTAATGTTTGCCATTTTGATTATGAATTGTCTTGGAATGGCTCTCCTTGGGTTCTTGTTGATTAGTACTCTCTGTGCTTCTTGAGCTTGTGTAGTTTTTCCTTCACTAGGTTATGGAATTTTTTTTTTTGCATTATTTATTCAAACAGGTTTTCTATCACTTTACTTCAGCTTGTACTTCTATGAAATTAATGTTGTTATGTCATGAAACAGTTCCTGTAAAAAATATCCTCATGCTTTTTAATATATACATCAGAGGCCTTGTGCAGTGAATTTGTGCATGGGGAAGGGAGTTGTTCCCTCAGCTTAGCCTGCACCCTCTCCAATCTGGGACCCCTTGAGGTGGATGTCCGACTGCTGGTTTAGTACTGATCCTAAGAGCCAATCTGGGACTGTGGACTCCTAACCTCTCACCTAACTGTCTGCCTAATCATTCCTAATGGCCTTTGCCTGCCTGTTTGATCACCCCTAACTTTCCTCCCTCTGCCAGCTTGATCACCCCTAACCACCTCTGATTGACAGCCTTACTGCCCATAACTGTCCCCCCTGCCAGTCTGGTCTCCCCTAACTTCCCGTGCTGCTGGCCTGATCAACACTAACTGCCTCTGCCTGCTGGCCTGAATGCCCCAAACTGAAACCCCTGTCGACCTAATTGCCCCTCAGTGCCCCCCCTGCTGACCTGGTTGACCCTCAACTGCCCCCAGCCAGCTTGGTTGTCCCTTAATGCACCCCTTGCTGGCCTGGTCACCTCCAACTCCACCTTGCCAGCTTGGATGCCCCACATAGCCTGCTGTTCAGTTGTTGGATAAGGGCATTCTGACCAGTTTGCATATTATACTTTTATTAGTATACTAGAGGCCCAGTGCATGAAATTCATGCATGAGGGGTGGTGTCCCTCAGCCTAGCCTGCACCCTCTCCAATCTGGGACCCTTCAGGGAATGTCATCCTAAACCAGAGATTGGATATCCCTCCCTCAATCTGGGACTGCTGGCTCCCATGGCTTTGTCTGGAAGGATGTCCAGTCTAATTAGCATATTACCATTTTATTAGTATAGATAGAGGGCTGGTGCATGTGTAGGGGCCAGCTGGTCTTTCCTGAAGGGGGTCCTGTATCAGGGTGGAGGTCAGGGCCTGTTGGGAGCCAGCAGAGTAGAGACAAGCAACTCTGTCTTAAGGAAATAGAATTAAGTTCCCTCTAGCAGAAGTTTGCTGTGCTCTGAGGGTTTGGCCAGAAGATAAGATTAACCTGCCGCTTAGCATCTTCCTGCCGCTTAGCAACTTCCCCTTCCTGATCCTCCCCCCTAGATAGCCCAGCCTTGGAATGTTGCACCTTGGAATGTTACACCGCCCTGGCAGTTAGCCAATCCTGTGTTGCCAGATGCCAAAGACCCCTCTGCATAGGCAACCCTGCCCCCCTTTGTTTCTGCTGTATAAATACAGCCATTTCAAAGAATAAAGTTGAGGCTTGATCAGAACCTTTCTTCCACGTTCCTTGTTTGTTTCATTCTCTTAGGTGGTTCCTGCATACCCCCGTCGTTGCCCCGCAGGCCGGGACAAGGGCCTGTCTGGGCAAGGGACCTGAGGCAGTTTGCAGGCCAGGCACACCCTGATTGTGAGATGGGTCCAGCCTAGGTGAGGGGCTGTCCATGCACCCATCAGGGTAGGGGCGGTGCTGGCCTGGGATAGTGTGCCATGCCAGTACAGCCAAGACTTTGGCAAGCCTGAGTAGGATTTGCCAAACAAAGGATGGAGAAATGATAGACAAAGACAAAAAGCTGGGTCTAGGTGGATCTTCTGTGCCTGGCTGAGGCCACAGACAGATCCAGACTGCAAAGCTGAGGCTTTATTTATAGTCAGGGACAAACAAGGTAATCTACAATGTTGTAAGTTTCACTTGTTTTGGCAGCCCTTCCTGTCCCTTCCACATCCCACTAGCTATCCAGGAAAGATCTAAGGAACTATTACAAGATCAAGCTTAATTATGCTTAGAGGACTGTGCCCTCCAAGCTGGGATTTGTTTTTGACTTTGCCAGCAGGTCAGTCTGAGGCTTAACCTTATAACTGCTTCCTACAGGCTAGGAGTTCAAGGGGTTAGCAGGCCAGCCATGACCCCATTAGGGTGGGCGTCCCCACTGGAGGATGTGGCCAGCTGGGGTGAAGGGCTGAGGGCCATTTGCAGGTTGACCATGACCCCATTGGAGTAGAGGTCCCTGCTGGGGGGCATGGCTGGTCTGGGTGAGAGGCTGAGGGCTTCTTGCAAGGTCCTCCATGCACCCATCAGGTTGGGGGTCCCTGCTGGGTGTGGAGTGACCTGGGCTGGTGGGGCGGAGTGGACTGGGCTAGGGCCTGAGGGTGGTTTGCAGGCCAGCCAAGCCCATGGCTTTGCCCAAAAGGATGTCCAGAATGTCTTCAGAAGGTCTCCCAGTCTAATTAGCATATTACTCTTTTATTTGTATATCCTAAATAATAAAGATGTAATATCCAAATTGACCACACTGCAACACACAAAATGGCCACCCCCCATGTATTCAAAGATGGCCACCTCCATGTGGACACAAGATGGCTGCCACAAGATGGCCAGCAGGGGAGGGCAGTTGGGAAGGACCTGCAATGGAGGGCAATTAGGTGTGGCTGGGTGGGCAGAGGAGGGAAGTTGAGGGGTGTTAGGGCCAGCCTGACAGGTGAACCGGGCTGAGGTATGGAGGTGGGAATTAAGAAAAAAAGAAAGACAGGAAAGTGGGTTCAGGAGGGCTGCAAGCCATTGACAGACTGCAGCAGCTTTATCAATTGTTCAATGCCTTTTATACACAAACACTAACTGGGAGGTCAGTGAAAAATACTCTCTGTTCCTCTTAATCTCTAAAGGAGATAAAGCAGGAAGGCAAGTTCTCGGTACAGCAAGTCTCAGTAAATAGTTACAGACTTCTGATAAGCCATGAAAGGTTGCTCTCATTCTGCTGACAACTGGAAATTGCCATCCAAACAAGTCAGGGAACACTGTGTGGGCAGGGGACTGAATCTTATCAGTCCCTTCAGGTGCAAGGACTCTTATCAGGTCTCTAATAGAGGGGTCCAACCCTGCAGGGGAGGACAGTTTGGGGGGACCAGCCCTGCAGGAGAGGGAAATTAGCGGGGACCCAGGTCTGCAGGGGAGGGCAGTTGGGGAACACTAGCCCTGCAGGGGTGAGCAATTAGGTGTGACTGTGCTGGCAGAAGAGGGAAGATGGGGGGTGGGGGGAGGGCACACCAGCCCTATAGGGGAAGGATGTAGAAAGCATCTGGGAAGGCATTTGGGCATTCTTTAAATTATTGACAGCTGAATCAAAAGGCGACAGGCAGAGCCGCATCTTGGATACATGTTTACTAAAAAGATAGATGTGTTATCAGCACTGACTCTTACCTTTGCCCAGGTGTTGGGTAGTGTGTTTTTGATATGTAGATCCAGTCAAGCATCAGGAATGCTCAGGCCTTTCTTTCTTTTATTTCTAATCCCCATCTCCTCTACTCAGGAACTGACTTGCTCTCTTTCCACACTGGGCATGGAAAAGAGAGAAATACCTACATTTGGCGCCCCGGAACAGGGACTGAATACAGAAGCAAGAAGTGTGTGCACCACATATTAAAGAATAAGGTGAGGAGTGGATTGTTGTGAATTGAATTAACTGGGTGTAAAATATGGGTAATTCTCAAATGTTTAAAACTATGCGCAAAGCTCAAGGATGCTCTGTTAAGCATAGTCAGATTTTTTATTTCTTAAGTTTTGTTGATGAAACATGGGAAAAAGTCAGAAAGCAGTTGCATGACCGATATTCAGCAGAAGGTATAGAGAAGATTCTTAATTAAGCGAGAGGCAGTGCAACATTTGTGGCTTGTGAATCAGATGCAAACATTTACTAAATTTGCTTTGCTTTTAGATGAAGATACCTATTTTAATTACTTAAACAAATTAGCTTATTATATTATAATCAAGGTTTCCAGCTAAATGAAAAGCCAATATTTTTATAAACAATTCTAATATATACCAGAAACAGCTAGTGAGATTTTTATTTGACTGTCTTTTAAAAGAATGGATTGGACAGCCACCATGCTGGCTGCATGGCTTGTCACTCCCATGGAGGCTGACATCTTGAAATAACAAAGGCCAACCCCCTTCCTTTGAATAAGCCAATGTCTTTGTAAGCAATTTAAATAAGTCTTCTAAGAAAGTTACTGAAGGATTCCCATAATCCTTCTGTATATTCAAATAAGCCTAATAGGATACTTTAAAAATATAATTTTAATAAAAATGATAAATTTGAAAATTTTGAATTCTCTTCCATTAATATTTACAGTGTAAACTGAGACTGTTGTTAAAGTATTAAATTTGACAGTAAAATAGTAGTCAACCTTAATGTAAAGTTACTTGTAATATAGCTAGTTACATGGCTGTAGGCTTGTTCTCTAAGCTGCAGCTTTGCAGGTTGCTTGTTGTAAAGTAAGACTTTTTTTATGTAACTCTATAACCTAAAAATTATTATGGAAGGAAATAAAGAGATTTCCTTCAAATGTCATAAGGATTGTAATTAAAAGTCAATATACTTAGCTTCATAAACTGAAGTAAATAACTTGTGTTTTTGCATCCCTAATGAAGTGCATGTGAAATTACTCAAAGACTAATTGCAAAAGTTTAAATAATATCATTTACTGTCTATAGTCTAGAATAGGGGTATCGAACTCAATCAGAGAAGGGGCCAAAATCTAAAATCCAGCCTAAATCGCGGGCCGAATGGTTTACTGAACAGTCATAAACTGTCATTGTGATGGAAACGCAGCGGAGTGCAGTGATGACAGCGTGGTGCGGGCCACATTGCAAGGCCTGGCGGGACGGATTTGGCCCGCGGGCCTTGTGTTTGACACATGTGGCCTAGGACAAAAAGTTAAAATTAATTAATTAACCTTATTTCAGACTAACTTAAATTGGCTAATTGAAATAAACAAATATTCCTAAAAACATAATTGTACTGGACAAAAACTGTTCCTGAAGTAGTAACAAAAATTTTTATTGATGGTTCATCTCATAGTACAATTGCTAAATATGCAATAAATTCAAAGCAGCCATATTTCCATATAAAAATAAAAAAATCAAGACTGCATTAAAAATTTTTATAAAAACTCATAATAATAAAATAAAAAGGGGGATTAATAAAATAACATCCTGTAAGAAAGCTACATCAAGCCTTAATTTAAAAAAAAATTTTACTTTAAAATTTAATTTTCATTTATAATGCTGATCACAAGACACTCATAAAATCTTATGGTGCCAAATTAAGCCAAAGGAAAAATTGTTTGGACAAAAATCAAAAGGATTCCAAGTCTAATTTATAGAAAATATTTATTTATTAACCTTTGGTCGAGAATATGTTTGTATTTTTCCAGAAAAGCCTATATTGAGTCCTGCAACAACAGATCTTAGAGAGGACCTAATAGGACTGTTTCAGCCAGAGAATAAGCACTGGCCCCTGAGAACAGAGGCAAAATAATCAAAAAATAAAGATGGCAAAGACACCTTGCCATGCTAGCAGTTAGCAGCAGTGTGTCACAGCAGGTTGCCCGGGACCAAGGGCAAAAAAGGTCTGTGTGTGCACTTCCAGAGCATGTGTGCACTCTTCTGCATAAAAGTCAAAATGTTTGATGTTTTGTGTTCTACCAGGACCCCTGACTTGAGGGGCTTGCCTTATTTCTAATAAGGGAATGATATTAGCTGCCTCATTAAAAGAAATGTTACAACTCAGGCATTAATCATTTTTGCAGATGGATCCAGTTCTGGAAAGGATGGATCTAATGCATCAGGGAAGCAAAACTTTATATTTCAGTAGAAATACAAGCTCTTATTTATGCCTTACCAGGTTTTGCTACACAGTCCATCAACCTATAGTGATAGTGCTTATGTGGTAAGTATGGCAAAAATTACTGATACAGCTACTATAGGGCACACTAATTCAGAGGAACTTTTCAATTATTTTTCATCTTTTAAAATGTTATTAGACAATGACAATTTCCATGTTTTATTGGAAGCAATGTCCTCAGTCTGTTATCCTCCTCCCTGTGCCAGCATTAGGGGCAAATCCCCAAGGAATTAAATTTAATCAAATCTGGCAAAATGGATGTCACTCAATAGTAGAAAGAGCCAATCATACTCTTAAAATTAATTTCTAAAACAAAAAGGGGAAGATGGATGTTATGTGTACAAACTCAGTCATGCTCTTTATACTTAATTATTATTTTTTTTTAATTGTGATGCAGAGAATTGTACAGCAGCCAAAAGCCATCGAGCCTCCTGTGCAATAGTCTCCACTGAGTTAGTTAGGTGGAAGGAAGCACAAACCAGATAAGAGTTTAATCAGATTCAGTAATAATGTTGGGAAGAGGTTGTGTTTTATATCTTTTCAGAAGGAGCAATGCAGCCAATTTGGGTGCCAGAGCGTTACATGCTTCACCACAATGGTCCCAGACAAGCTTCTTGTCCCTTCACCCAAAAAGACTGAGAGTTGCCCTGATGATAGCAAAGTGGAAGAAGAAGAAAACTGAAAACTACGCAAGGGACCGAGGTGCCAACATGGGATCAGCTGAAGAAGTGAATGACTGTTGGGCAGCTGATAAGTAGAAAAGCAAGAAGTGGAAGCTACTTCTTCAACCATGTCTCTGGCTAATCTAGCATCTGTCACCTGCCAGTCTTCTTTAAAGTCTTCTGCAGCCAAGTCCAAGGACTCTGAATAAATATACACCAGAAGCAAAATAAACTTTCTCTCATTTAGTAGTTAAAAATGTTAACATGTCTGTAGTTTTGATTTCTCTCTTATTGCTGCTTTGCATTAGCATTGTTTTGTTATTATTTAATAGCCAGAGTTTTTCTCTTGACATTCAAGTTTTGAAATTATAACATTTAAGTAGTTTGGTTTTTGCATTGGCATTGTTTGCAATTGTTTTAAAATTAGAGTTTTGTTCTTGATGTTTAAATTTTACTTGTATTTAGTAGCTTACAAACAAAAAAAAGGATGAGATGTAGACAGTGCCTTAGAAGGCACATGGGCATTCTTTAAATTATTGTCAGCTGAATCCAAGGCAACAGGCAGAGCTGAATCTTTGATACACATTTACCAAAAAGGTAGATGCGTTATCAGCACTGACTCTTACTTTTGCACAGGTGTTGAGTAATGTGTTTTTGATATGTAGATACAGTCAAGCACCAGGAATGCTCAGGCCTACTCAAAAATGCAAATGGTCTCCTTTGACCCTAACTTTTGGTGAAACTTCCAGGTATTTGGGGGTATAAAATAAACTTTATGTATGGGCTCTGAGTCCTAGTCACTCCATCAGAGAGGGTGGTGGTCCCACCTGGTCCCAGCTTTTTTCCTCCCATTTTGTGTCTTGTCTCTTTTTTTCTTTTATCTCAATCCCCATCTCCTCTACTCAGAAACTGGACCCACTCTCTTTGTGCACTGGATGTGGAAAAGAAGAAATACTTACAGAGGGCAGTTAGGTGTGACCAGGACTGCAGGGGAGAACAGTTAGGGGCAACCAGGATGATAAGGGAGGGAAGTTAGGGGTGATTGGACCAGCAGGGGAATGCAGTTAGGGATGACAGGCCAGCAGGGGAGATTAGTTGGGGGCAAACAGGCTTGCAAGGGAGGACAGTTAGGGGTGATCCACACGGCAGGAAAGAGCAGTGAGGGACAATCGGGCCAGCAGAGGAGCAGTTAGACATCTACCAGGCTGGCAGAGGAGTGTTTAGGGGTGGATCAGGCTGGCAGGCAGAAGTGGTTAGGGGAAATCAGGCTGGCATGCAGGCGAGCAGTTGGGAACCAGCAGTCCTGGATTTGAGAGGGATGTCTGAATGCCGTTTTAGGCCTGATCCAGGTGAGATTGGGCCTAAACAGGCAGTCGGACATCCCTTGAGAGGTTTCAGATTGGAGAGGGTGCAGGCTGGGCTGAGGGACACCCCTGCCATGCACAAATTTCGTGCACTGGGCCTCTAGTATCCTATCTAATAAAAGGGTAATATGCAAATTAACAATCACACCACAAAATGATAGCCTGCTGTTAGCCACAAATATGGTGATGCCCATAGCCACCAAGATGGAGCATAGGCTGGAGCTATGGAGCTGGCAGAGTGGGTGGTAGGCTTGGCTTCCTTTGTCACCAGGTGATAAAGGAAGCCAAGCCTCCTTCGTGCCCAGGCCTGCCGCTGAGGGAGACATGCAGTGAGTGCAGTAGGGAGACATGAAGCAAGTTAATGAGGTTCCCTGTCTGGGGGTTCCAAATCCCCCATTGGTTCCTTTCACCACTGATTTCCCTCCTTACAGGTATCCTTCACGCAAAAGCTCTTCCATGAAAATATGTCATGTCCTAATGGGTGAATCTTAAACTGATTGAGTGTCACATCTGGGCAACCTAACTCCCAATAGAAAGAGGACCTAAAAGGAAAGATTTAGGAATCATAAAGCCATCATGACCTGCTTGGTCTCCGAAACTGCTGTCAAACACAGGCCGTCTGAGACCCTTGCAAACACCAACTGAGTTAAACCAAGGTATTTCCAAGGCCCAAAGTTGATGGGGGTAAGGGAGCAGGGGAGCAAAGCAAGCAGAACAGCCAACTCAACCATAGATGCAGGAGCCTAAAATAGGGCAGAGAAATGTCCTGGCCACTGATGCTCACCAACAAACATGGTGCCCACACCCAGCTGCAGGGAGGGGGTGTGTACGTGCAGAATTTAAGGCTAGATTTTTTTGTACATGTCCCACAGTTGAGAAGCAGAGTCAGAATCAAGAAGCAAAATATTACCTCCACACTGGGGTGTTTAAAATATCTAAAAATAGCAGCTCCATCTCTGAGTCCACTGCCATGTTTGCCATGGATGGGAGGTGCACAGAAGACTTTCAAGGTAGCCCTATAGCCTCTGGGGTGACAGCAGCTCTTGAGAGGGAGAGACTGAAGTCCTTACAGTGTCCAAAGAGCTAGCCCTGCAAACCTTGGCCTATCCAGAAGCTTGGTGCTCCTGGAAGTTGCCTGCCCATCCTTCTCCAGCATGAAGAGGAAAGGTGGATACAGTGGCTCCAGTGTTCCAAATCTGGTCATTGTGTCTGTTACTTATCCTCTGCGCCCTCCAGGACAGCCTCACAGAGGAGGCTTTGGAGAGGGTAGTGGTGAGGAGAATGCTTCTGAATCTGGATACCCAGTGAAACTGCTGTCAAGAGCCTTTCTAGAGCTGGCAGGAAAATGCAGCAATGAAGAAGAAGAATCTCTCAAAACAAAGAGGTTGTGTGTTGTTATTTTTTTTTTCTTCATCAGCAAAATGTGAATATTAACTAAACCAAAGACTTTGTGAGAATTAATTGAAATGAAATTACAAAAATTGAATAACAGCCAGGTTGAAGTAGATAGGTTGGTTGAGGAAGAACGTGGTCCTGTGCACTGAAAGGTTGCAGGTTTGATTCCAGGTGAGAGACCATACCTGGCACATACCTGGGTTTCAAGTTGGATCCCTGGTCAGGGCTCCAAAGGAAGGCAATGTTTCTTACATTGATGTTTCTCTCTCTCTATTCCTCTCCCTTTTACTCTCTCTAAAACTCAATGGAAAATGAATTAATGCCACATCTACAAATGTGGATAATCTAAAAAGAAAAGAAAAAAAAAGTAGGGGAACCCTAACCAGTTTGGCGCAGTGGATAGAGCATTGGCCTGTGGTCTGAAGGGTCCCATGTTTGATTCTGGTTAAGGGCATGTACCTTGGTTGCGGGCACATCCCCAGTTGGGGGTGTGCAGGAGGCAACTGATTGATGTTTCTCTTTCATCGATGTTTCTAATTCTGTATTCCTCTCCCTTCCTCTTGGTGAAAAAAAAATCAATAAGATATATTTAGAAAAAGGAAAAAAGAAAGGATAAAAGGGGTTGAATGTATTGTATAATTTAAAACATGTAAAATAATATATAACTTTTTAGGGGAATATATGTTATCTATACTAATACAAGGGTAATATGCTAATTAGACCTAACATCTTTCAGACATCCATCCAGATGTCCTTCTGGACAAAGCCATGGTGGTGGGGGCTGAAACAGAGGCCATTAGGGGCAATCAGGCTGCAGTGGAGGGCACTTAAGGGAGACCAGGTCAGCAGGGTAGCAGTTAGGTGTTGAACAGGTTGGCAGAAAGTGGTTAGAGGGTGATTAGGCTTGCAGGCAGGCAAGAGTCCGGGATTGTGAGAGGGATGTTCTATTGCCAGTTTAGGACCTATCCCGGGAACCGGCAGTCAGACATCCCCTGAGGCATCCCAAATTGGAGAGGGACAGACTTGCCCCATGTGCATGAATTTTTTGCACCAAGCTTTTGATATATATATATATATATATATATATATATATATATATATATATATATATATATATATATATATATATATATATATATATATATATATATATATATATATATATGGAGAGAGGGGGGGGGGGGAAATTATATATATAGAATGTTTTGGTTTTTTTTCTCATTCATTTATTTGTATTTCTCATTCATTAAAACTAGGTTTGCTTCATCAAACCTACTTTTAATTTCCTCCATTGTATTCTTGATGTTAGGTATAGTATTCTTCATTTCTGCCTGGTTCTTATTCAGAAAATTAGAGGCCCAGCACACAAAATTTATGCATAGCTATGTGTGTGTCCCTCAGCCTAGCTTGCACCCTCTCCAATCTGGGACCCCTCAAGGGGTGTCCAACTGCCCTTTTAGGCCCGATCCTGGTAGCAGTTGGATATCCCTCTCACAATCCAGGACTGCTGGCTCCCAACTGCTTGCCTGCCTGCCTTCCTGATTGCTCCTAACTGCTTCTGCCTGCCAGCCTGATCACCACCTAACCACTCTCCTGCCAGACTGATGCCTAACTGCTCCCCTGCCAGCATGTTTGCCCCTAACTGCCCTTCCCTGCTGGCCTGGTTCCTCCCAACTGCTCTCCTCTGCAGACCTGGGTCCCCACAACTGCCCTTCCCTGCAAGCCTGGTTGCCTCCAATGTCCTTCCTTTACTGGCCTGGTCACCCCTAACTGCCTCCCCTGTAGGCCTGATCCCTACCAACTGTACTCCCCTGCTCTCTTGTTTGTCCACAACTGCTCTCCCTTGCAGGCCTGGTTCCTCCCTACTGCCCTCCCCTGTTGGCCACCTTGTGGCTGCCATCTTGTGTCCATATGGGGGCAGCCAGTCATCTTTGACCACATGAGGGCAGCCATCTTGTGTGTTGGAGTGATGATCAATTTACATATTACTCTTTTATTAGATAGGATGTACTAGTATATCTTTTTTCATGCTGATGTATCTTTCATTAACTTTGTTATAATTGCCACTAAGTTCCTGTCAGTCCATTAAGTTTCTTGTACTTTTCACTAAGTTCCTTGAGTATTTTTATAACCATTATCCTGGATTCTGTAACTTCCTTGCTTACATCTCCTAGATCTTTATTTGGAGATTATTTTTTGTTTGTTAATTAGGCATTTGTTTTTTTGTCTTCTAATTTTAGTTGTCTCTTTGTGTTTGTTTCTAAGTATTACATATATTTATTATGACTTACAGAGGTTAGCTTTTGTACTGAATGTCCTCTGGTTTTTGAAGTATGTTTTCATTGTACTTTTGAGTTGTATGCTCTAGTCCTGTCCTTTTTGTGGGTTATTTTGACTCTTCTGTTGTGATTGGCTCTTGATTATAGTTGTTCTATTCATGGGGAATAGACTGGCTTATTTGTGAGACTCAACCACTATCATATCGTGTGAATGGTCACATAGGTGCTAGCTCTATGTTGTTCTTTAGTCCTCCTTAGTCAAAATTTGTCCAATCAGCTATTCATTTCTCATTTTACCAAGGTGACTGTGCTATATTTTAGCTTTAATCCAGCCCCTGGCTGGGAGAAAGGACACTCAGTCTCCTGATAGAGTGTAGCCATTTTTGCTTTGTTTCTAAGCATTGCTTTTTGAATCAATATTGACTTGTTTACTCCAAAACCAAATGCATATAGATCAAGCATGTCAAACTCAAAGGCTAACACAGGCCAAATAAAAAAGGTTTAAGTTTATGTAGGCAGCAAAAAAAACAAAAGCTTCAATTTCATAGAAATGTAAGTTTCTTTCTATAGAGTTATGCTGAATATAAAGGACTGAAATAAATGAATAATTGTTAACATAAAATAATGGAACATTGTAACAAAATTCATATTTTTTCTAGAACATTAACTTATCAGACACTGAATAACTGCACAAATTAATAAGAGTAACACAAATAAAACTATTTTTCTTGTACTCCAAAAGTGAAATATTTCCTTTTGTGCACACCATAAAAGTCAGTATAAGAATATGACATGGTAATTGGCTGCTAAAATATTCACTGCTACTATTAGTGGAGAGAAATGGTGGGCCTGCACATAAGACATGCAAGGGAAATGAATGCAACATAATTATAGTAATTAGTCATTAGTGAATGTTGTAGTTCATGATTAATAACTAGAGGCCTGGTGCATGAAATTTGTGCATGGGGGGTCCCCTCAGCCCAGCCTGAACCCTATCCAATCTGAGACTCCTCAGGAGACGTCAAACTGCTGGTGTAGACCTGCAGCCAGACATTCCTCTCACAATCCTGGACTGCTATCTCTTAAACCTGCTTGCCTGCATGGTTGCCCCTAACTGCCCGCCCCCCTGCTGGCCTGGTCACCCCTAACTTTCCCCTGCCAGCCTTGTTTCTCCCAACAGCTCCCACTGCTGGCCTGTTAGCTCCCAACTGCCCACCCTGCCAGCCTGGTCGTCCCATGTATCTTGCTTGTTAAGTCATTTGGTCGTCCCTCAGGCTGGCCCTGGGTTGCTGGGCAGCTGACATCCGAGGCTTTCCTGAGCCTTGGGCCAACCCTGAACAACTGGGAGGCTGAGGGGACTGAGAACTCCGGATGCAGACATGTGGAGTAGCCGGACCTGCCTGGGGATGGGCCTGGCCATGCTGTGTGCCTGCCTGCCACCCTGGTGGGTTTGAGGGGACTGGGTGCAGCCATCTTGTGGCTGTGGGTGCTGCCATCTTTGAGAGTGTGGCAGTCAATTAGCATATTATCTCCTTATTGGCTGCGGGCACCACCATTTTTGTGAGGGCATGATTGTCAATTAGCATATTCCCTCTGTATTAGATAGGATTATGTGTAATAAAATTGTAAAAATTAAGTTATAAAATTTTTATCAAAACATTTATTACATGGTGTTATGTTAGTTACACCACAAAAATATTCATTGTGTGTCACATGCAGCCCATAGGTCGTGAATTTGGATATTTGATGTAGATTGACTGACTTTTCCATGATTGTTGAAGAAGATGCAGAAGTGTGACTTTTGTATTTTTTGTTGTTGTTTTTGTTTTTTTTCTTAGAGAAGCAAGACTACATATTTTTATTGGTAATCACTGGTTTATAATTGTTGTCCAAGTAGAAAAGACTCAGCCATCTTTTAAAGTTACTTTTTAAAATGTTAAAATTCTATATTTAATCATACACTTTCCATTTCAGGTATCCTTCATTCCTTTATTTATTTATTTATTTGTTTGTTTATTTATTTATTTTTATTTATTTTAAAAATTAATTTCTTTATTGATTAAGGTATCGCATATTTGTCCCCAACTCCCCATTCCAATCCCCCACCCCGTCTCATGCCCCCACCCTCCTATTGTCCTTGACCAATGGTTAGGCTCATATGTGTGCACATAAGTCGTTTGGTTGATCTCTCTCTTTTATTCCCACCCTCCCTTGGAGGTCCAACAGTCTGACCCATGGCTCCTTATCTCTGGGTCTGTTCTTGTTCATCAATCTATGTTGTTCACTATTTCCCCTAGATGAGTGAGAACAGGTCCTACTGGAAATATACTTATAAGAATAAAAAATGAGACAAGCAATAATCATTATGCTGAAAGGCACATCAATCAATCTGCAATGAGCTTCTTTCTGGGCCACCAGTTCTTTTGAGACCCAATTTCAATGTCAAACAGTTCCTTATGTGTACATGTCAGCAATGATATTTCAGTTCTGGATGGTGGGCAAATGGTGGTAATGCAGGTCCAACACTCTCTGGCTTGGTCCTGGGCAACCTGCAGTGATACACAGCTGCTGACTGCTATTATGGTAAGGTGTCATCAGCAACTTCCATCTCTGGACTGCTTCTCTTCTGTCTTCATGGCTGGAGTAGTCCTGTCAATTCCTCTCTGTTGCCAGAATCCACATGGTCTTGGAGTTGTTTTCTGAAAATATATCAATACAAACATATTCTCGACCAAAAGTTAATAAAGGAATATTTTCTATAAAATTGACTTGGGATGTTTTTTCATTTTTTGCCCAAATGATTTTCCTCTGGCTTGTTTTGACACCATGGGTGTCTTACTGATAGCATTACAATTAATTTTCTAAAATACAAATTTTCTAGATGTAATTTACCTTTAGGATATTTTTCCTTACATGATATTCTTCTACTTTCACCCTTTTTTTATTTAAATATTAGGAGGCTTTTGAACATTTTATAATGTAGTCTTGATAGCTTTTAAATTTTAATTTTTTTGCACTATAATATGACTGCTTTAGGTTCATTTCCTGTTGTGAGATTTTATACTGAGATGAACTACCAATAAAAATTTTAGTTAACATTTTAGGAATAGCTTTTTGTCCAGTGCAATTAGTTTTTCTAGGATATTCGCTTATTTCAATTAGCCAATTTAAATTAGCTTGAAAATTATTTTACTGTCAAATTTATTACTCTAAAACAATCTTATTTTACCATGTTAATATTAAGGGAAAGGATTATTTGCCTTCTTGAGTAGGTCCTGAGCATTCCTGGTACTAGGCTGGATTTAGATATTAAAAACCCACTTCCCTACACCATGTTTACAAGACAACTCAAACAAGTCTTGTTGTAGTGCGAGGGCAGCTGTTGTCAGCCAAGTCTCTGTCTTTTACCCAGGTCCTGATTTGAGCTGGGCATGGGAAGCTAAGCAGCCATGTGGGCAGGAGATTCCCTCAGCAGCGGTGAGGTTTCAGACCCCTGCAAAGTTTTTGGGGTGAGGGTCAGTTCACCCCCAAGTTCTCTCCTGATGGCCCTTCTTTGACTGTGCCTATCTTAGGTTGTTCCTTCCCTGAGGAATCTTACCCATC
The DNA here is from genome assembly GCF_014108245.1 of Pipistrellus kuhlii. Lineage (NCBI taxonomy): Eukaryota > Metazoa > Chordata > Mammalia > Chiroptera > Vespertilionidae > Pipistrellus > Pipistrellus kuhlii. The sequence continues at coordinate 95,917,577 of NW_023425515.1, forward strand.
ACTGGCTAACCAGCCATCCTCTGTGGCCAAACAGGGTGATGTGAGGTTCAGTTCTGTATCCTTGGTATCCTATGCCTCTGTGGCCTCCACATCCAGCTCCTGCCTTATGATTCCCATGCCTGCTGGCAGGAACCTAGGTTTCTTCCCCAGGTAGGGCCCAGCTCACCCCACTGGGTGAGAGACAAATCCCTGGTACCAGTCATCAGGAGACTTCAACATCGACATGAACAGAAAGCTTAGGCAGCAGCTGTGGGCAATTGGATTGTGAGAAGAGGGTCCCTCTTGGCCAAAAAGAGCAAGAGGGGCCAATATAGAATGCTCAGGTGCCTTCCCAGGAGGCCCTCTACACAATGGAAGGGATTAAGTCCTTTCATGTCATTTTTAAATTGCTGCCAGATATTCAAAGAATTGGTTTGTAAGTTTGCTTGGGATAATTGTATATTACGCTTTTATAATTTTAGAATATTAAGAGATGTGTTACCTTTGTCTCCAAGTACCAAAAAGATGATTTTTTTATTGATTCCCAAGGGTTCAAGGTACTATTATAAGTAATTGGGGTAACACAAATCTGGGAAAAAATTTTTAATGACATTGTAGAATAATATCATGTAAGGATATTCTTTGTTCTAGGCCATGGCAATTCCATTTCATACTGGCTGTCCAATTGACCAGGTCTTAGTTATATTTTCTGGACCTCTCCAAGGAGCTAGTAGTGATAATAGTGACACCCTTTCTCTGGTGTCCACACAAGCCAGAAACTGCTCTTTAATTTTACACATAAATGGGGCAGTGTTTTGATTTTGTGTCATACAAAAGGGAAGCTGAGTGGAGACACTGTGTAATTATAATTTCTTGCCCCTCCATGGTTCTCCTGGATGACCAAGGTGTTTGGTATTATTGATGACTACATTAGGTAGGTATCAGCCCATGTAAGAGGTCTTACCTGTGAAGTGTCAGGAGCATAAGTCCAAAATAATAAGTGTGACTTTTAGATGTTAATTAATTTCCTCTAAACCTCATGCTCCTAATTAGATTATGTTTGAAGGAGGGAGCATTAGGATAACATAAACTCAGGATATGGACTTATTTAAAAGATGATATCTTCTTATGCAGTATTTCTTTTACTCATGTCTTTATATAAAAGGCTAATATATAAAGTGTCCCTGTGTGAGTTTGTCCAGGAGACTGGGAGTTCAATCACTCACTATAACGTGTGCTGACCACAGGTGGCAGCACAGAATGAAAGAAGGCCCCAGCTGGCAGCTGGCCAACAGCCAGAAGGCTCCAATGAGCCCTGATTGCAGGTCAGACCTAGGGACCCTACCCATGCACAAATTTCATAAATGAAATAATTACCTAAAATTTATGTTTATGTTTTGCTTTCTGTAAAGCTTAAAACCCTTAGCAAAGCAAGAGCTTAATGCAAAATAAAAATTTAAAGTACAAATTGAGTTCTATCCTCATTATTTAACTGTTACAAACTCCAATTAGCTAACAATTTGCATCATAACATTATGTTTTTTTGTTTTGTTTTTCAGTTTTGCTAAATCTGGCCTCAGGGGTACTTTTTAAAGACTATTATCTGCTTTGTAATGCTTTTTAAAGTAAATAGATGAAAAACTTGCCCAGCTTATCCTAGGTTCTCTCAGTACTAGAACAACTTCCTTCCCAGGGAACAGACTTCTAAATTTCTCCCAGTCTAGACCAGACCATACCCACTATTCACTGGCTTCCCAAGGTTTTTTTTTGTTTTGTTTTTTTTTGTTGTTGTTGTTGTTGCTGTTTTAGTTTTTTGTTTTGTTTTGTTTTGTTTTGTTTTGTTTTGAACAGTTGTATGTTCTCAGATTCAATGTGTCTGTTGTTTATTTTTATTGTTAGATTTAATCTGTTAAAACAACATAAAACAACAAATAGGAATCTTCTCACCACATAAGGGAATCTAAAACAGTGTCACAATCATTGTAAGTTTTCTGCTTACATGCACTCAACACTCCCCTTTCATGCACAGAATGATAATGCCATACTACCCACACCTACAATTCTGTCCCTGAGTCTGTCTCTGGTATGTTGGAGGTTACAGACATTGGGAGCCATGGTTAATGGTGAGGTTTAACTCTAAGACATGTTGTATTCTATTTCTCAGAATTTTCCAGAACTCACAGCATAAACATGTTCATGAATACACTCTGTATTACTTTTCCTTCTCTTACCTCTTTTATGCCCCCACCACATCACAGTGGTAAGAGGTCTACATCCCTGCTGGTTGCTGGTGAGAGTGGGCTTTTTGTGATGTACTGAGAAAAATAATTTTCTTAAACTCATGCAGGAGGATGAGATATTGTAGAAAGGGTTATTTCTGTGGAATTACACCCTGGAGTTTCCAAGGTTCCATTTCCCTTTCTCCTGTGAAGGAAGAAGTGTAGCTGAAACTTCCAGAGGACTAAAATCAAAACTGCTTCAGGGTTTTTACTGTATGTTGGAGCAAAATCCAATCTAGCATCAGCCTGGCTTAGTTTGTGTTTTCTGTTGCAGTTTATTAACCCATTGTATGTGGGGTACTCTATGGCCACATGGCTATGGAGAAAATATGGGCCTGAGTAAAGTCAAGAGAGCCAAAAGAAAATCAATATCCAAGAGAACAAACTCCTTTGTTTATGGGATTATGTATCCCAAATTTTTGCAATGGCCCTGCATACTGTAGCCAATCCATGGTTCCTTAGGTTTTATTGAGAGGCAAGTTACCTTCCTTATGTCAACCTGACTCAGTACACATGCATCCATCTCCCCTTTGTTGGACCTCTTCTACCTCAGTGATCTGTAGGGAATGGGCTAGTGGTTCCTTGGGGAGTAGGAAATTGCAGCTTCCTGGTAAAGTTGCCCAAATTATATGCCTATAATATCTGGCTTTCCCTTTGCTCCTTTTCTATCTTATATAATAAAGAGGGAATATGCAAATTGACTATCACTCCAAAACACAAGATGGCTGCCCCCTGTGGACACAAGATGGCCGTCACAAAATGGCCAGCAGGGGAGGGCTATTGGGAGGGGCCAGGCCTTAAAGGGAGGACAGTTGGGGGTGACAGGCCTTCAGTGGAGGGAAGTTAGGGGTGACCAGGCTGGCAAAAGAGGGCAGTTGTGGGTAACCAGGAATGCAGTGGAAGACAATTGGCGAGGGCCTAGGCTGGCAGGGGAGGGCAGTTAGGGCCAGCAGGGGAGGGTAATTAGGGGTGACCAGGCTCTCAAGGGAGGGGTGACCAGGCTGGCAGGGGAGGGGAGTTAAGGGCAGCCAGGCCTGAAGGAGAGGGCATTTGGGAGTGACCAGGCCAGCATGAGTGAGAAGTTAAGGGCGATCAGGCCAACAGGGGGAAGGGTGCAGTTAGGGGAAAGCATGTTTGCAGGGGAGAGCAGTTAGGGGTAATCGGGCTAGCAGGAGCAGTTAGACATTGATCAGGCTGGCAGGGAAGTGGTTAGGGGGTGATCAGGCTGGCAGGCAGGAGAGGTTATTGGCAATCAGGCAGGCAGGCAGGTGAGCAGTTGGGAGCCAGCAGTCATGGATTGTGAGAGGGATCCCAGATTGGAGAGAGTGCAGGGTAGGCTGAGGGACACACACACCCCATGCCCAAATTTTGTGCACCTGGCCTCTAGTTATAAATAAGTAGCTAATTACAACAGTATCAATAGGTGTTTTCTGTAATCACTGTGATGAAAAGGGGCAACATATTAAATCTGACAGGCTCAGGGAAGGTCTATATGGCTGCCTTACAAACTCAGAGACCTAAAGTAACCACAGAGTATGGTATAAAATTAAAACTCTTTAGCTAAAAGCAGGCAAAGTGGGCAGTCATATCCTAGGATAGAATCTTCCCTGACAAAAGTCAGTCTTTACCTTAACTGAGCCTGTCTGTCGGTTTTTTGTTTTGTTTTGTTTTGTTTTGTTTTTTTGCATCCATGATAACATACCTCTGGAATGTCAAGGTAACTTCCCCTTTGCCAGACCCCTCCAGGCACAATAACTATGCCAGAACAGAGACCACAAATCCCCTCATTATTGTTGTTATTGTGTTAATTGTTGACTGTTAACTATTTTGTACACACCTATGTAAAAGATGTATATGTTTATAATTTTCTTTTTTTATCCAATTCCAGAGGTTTCCTTGCTTTGCTTTCTCCTGCCTCCCTAATCTATCACTAGTGGATGTCATGTAATCCATTTACATCTTTTCTTTTGATAGTAAGATATAAAATAAGATGTAAAATAAGATGTAAAACTACCATTCTCTGGAGCATTACCCCAATCTGTTGTGATTTTGGTTTCTAACAATTATTGGCAGTTTGGCTCAAATGAACTCACAAAAGTTTCTACAGGTTTGATTGCTTCTTCCATTTACATCACCTTCTAAATAAACTACTTCCACTCAAATCTTTACAATAAGGTCACCATTTGGAAGAATCTTATACAAGACTAGAGGCTGTCGAAATGGGTTTGGCTCAGTGGATAGAACTTTGGCCTGCGGACTGAAAGGTCCCAGGTTCAATTCCAGTCAAGGGCATGTACCTTGGTTGCGGGCACATCCCCAGTGGGTAATGTGCAAGAGGCTGCTGATTCTCTCTCATTGATGTTTCTAGGTCTCTATCCATCTCTCTTCATCTCTGTAAAAAATCAATAAAATATATTAAAAAAAAAAAAAGAGAAAAAAAAAAAAAAAAAAGAAGAAGAAAGACTAGAGGCCCGATGCATGAAGATTTGTGCAAGAATTGGCCTTCCTTCCCCTGGCTGCCAGCACTGCCTTCACTCTAGCCAGAGCCACCTTTCTGCTCTGGCATGGAACTGCCTTTCTGCCTTCTAACACTGCCCAGAAGCCTGGAATATCTGAGGCAGTGTGGAACACCTTTGTCATCTCTGTGGCAAGAATGCAAACATCCCGGCCCAGGCCCAGTCACTTGACACCTGAGTATGCAAATTAACCTGCCATCTTTGTTGGGTTAATTTGCATACTCACTTCAGATTGGCTGGTGGGAATCATGAAGGTATTGTCAATTTTTGCATCAATTTTCTTTTATAGAGTAGATATTTCCAAATTTTTAAAAATAAAAATAAAAGAAAGTAAGGAAAAGCCAGAGATAGTTTAAAAAAATAAATTAACAAATTAAGCAATTGCTTATTTAAGAAAAAGTCAGCTCAATAAAATGAATAATCTAATTCTTATGCACACATACATATTTACAAAATTTTAAAAGTAAGTGCTGCTTTCAAAAAAACACATATGAAGAGAAATACTATAGTCATTTGGTCTTTCTATCTCTTAGGGATGGAGCATAATGAAGAAAGTACACAGACTTAGAATTAAGTAAACTCTCTGTTCTTCACCAGCTGTGTGACCTGGGGCCTCCTAACCTGTCAAATGGAGATGATATAAAGAAAGATGTGTTGAGAGCAGGGGTACTACAATAATGGGATGCAATAATCATTGATTATATAAATTTATCAAATTTATCAGAAATTGAAAATAACCTTAGTGGCTGTTTTAATTTTAGTTAATAACTAAAAATATTTTTTTTGTTTGGAATATCCTCTAAAGAACTGATATCTTGATATTCATTTTTCTCAAAATTAATAATTTTTAAAATGTAGCCCAAAAACTTAATTTTAAAGAGTAGATGATAAAACATATTTTTCCCCTACACTATTTGCTGAGAGGAAAAAGTTTTAGCTACTAGTATTTTATTGTAATACTAAAGGCCCAGTGCATGAAATTTGTACACTGGGGGAAGTGTCCCTTAGCCAAGCCTGCCCCCTCTCAAAGACTGAGAGCCCTCAGGAGATGTCTTACTGATGGGGGGCAGGCCTAAGCCACAGTCTGGCCTTCCTCTGCGAGAGGTGACTGGGCTGATCAGGGGAAGGCACCAGCCCCATCACCCATTGCTGCTGCTAGTGTCACAGCCGCCAAGATGTTTTCATCAACACGGACTGTAGTCCCTTCACCATGAAAAAAACGACAATTTTCTTCAGGCATTTTCAAGATGTGTCTTTCATAGGATATGACATTTCTTTTCTTTCTTTTTTTATTCTCACTTGAGGATATGTTTCCGTTGCTTTTTAGAGAGCTTGGAAGAGTGAGGGAAAGACAGAGAGAAGCATCAAAGTGAGAGGGACACTTCAATTGGTTGCCTCCTGCATGAGCCCTGGACAAGGAGGAGCCTGCAACCTGCGTACATGACCTTGATCAGAATCAAACCCAGACTTTGTGATAGGCAGGAAGAGACTCTATCCACTGAACCAAACTAGCTAGGGTAGAATATGACATTTCTTAGCCCCTCCAGCAGCATACCTTAGTTTTTTCTCCAGGAGTATGGTAGAAAAACCCTAGATCACCTTCTTGGATTCTTATTACTCAAATTACCAAAAACATTGTGAGAGGCAGGTTCAGGGAGCTTAGCTAATGAGCCTTCAGAAAAAGTATTTCCTCTGCAGCTCATGCACAGAGGACCCCCTGCATTGTGTCCGCAGGGCTTCTGTCCACTGGGTTGGGGTTCCCAGGGGCATGCCTCCAGCCCATCAGCCCTGCTTTCTGTCTGCTGAGCTTCTGTCTGCTGGGCCAGAGATGTGTCCCAAGACACGTGGTGGTGGCTCTGAGCATGCCCCCAGTCCAGTGTTTGTCTGCTTAGTGTCCCAAGTCATGCTGCAGTGGCTCAGAGTTCACCCCCAGCCCAGTGCCCACTTTCTATCAGCTGGGCTTTTGTCTGCTGGACTCGGGGCATGTCCCAGGCCCTACAGCAGTGACTCTGAGCAGCCCCCTGCCCAGCATCTGTACACTTGGCCTGTTCCAAGCCTTTTGGCAGCGGCTCACAGTTCAGCCAACCCCCCACACTCCCAAGACCCAACACCAGCTGGGCTTCTGTCCACTGGGCCAGGGGCATGTCCCAAGCCCTGCAGTGGCAGCTCTGAGCAGCATCCAGTCCAGTGGCCTGGTTCTGTCAGTTGGGCTTCTGTCTGCTAAGCTGGGGGCTTGTCCCAAGCTGCATGGTGGCAGCTCAGACCACACCTCTGGCACAGAAGCCCAGCCTTCTCTCTAAAGCCTTTCCTTCCTCTGCGGCCTAGGAGTGGGATGCTGGTGCTATGGGCTCTGCCATCTTTGTAGCAGAGTGATGGTTAATTTGCATATTACTCTTTTATTAAATAGGATTAACAGAGAAACAGATTTTCTTTCTTTTTTTGAATTCTAAATCAGTATTTCTCTTTTTTTATTTTTTATTTATTTATTTATTATTTATTTATTATTTATTTTTTATTTTTTTTATTGTTTAACTAGCTAATTCTTTTTTTTAAATAAATCTTTATTGTTCAGATTATTAAAAATGTGATCCTCTTCCCCCCCTCAATTGCTCCCCTTCACTAGGTTCCCACCCCACCCTCTGTCCTTTCCCCATCCCCCATTGTCCTCATCCATAGGTGCACAGTTTTTGTTCAGTCTCTTCCCGCACCCCCACTCCTCTTTTCCCTGAGAATCGTCAGTCCACTCCCCTTCCATACCTCTGATTCTATTATATTCACCAGTTAATATTGTTCATCAGATTTTTAAATTCCCTTGGTTTTTAGATTCACTTGTTGATAGCTATGTATTTGTTGATCATAATTTTTATCTTTATCTTCTTCCTCTTCCTAAATAACCTCCTTCAGCAATTCATATAATTCTGGTTTGGTGGTGATGAACTCTTTTAGCTTTTTTTTATTTGTGAAGCTCTTTATCTGTCCTTTGATTCTGAGTGATAGCTTTGCTGGGTAGATTATTTTTGGCTGAAGGTTCTTGTTATTCATCACCTTGAATATTTCTTGCCATTCCTGTCTGGCCTGCATGGTTTCTGTTGAGAAATCAGCTGACAATCTTATGGGTGCTCCTTTATAGGTCACTACCTGCTTTTCTCTTGCTGCTTTTAATATTCTCTCTTTGTCTTTTGCTCTTGGAATTTTAATTATGATATGTCTTGGTGTGGTCCTCTTTGGATTCCTTTTGTTTGGGGTTCTGCGGGCTTCCTGGACTTGTAAGTCTATTTCTTTCCCCAGGTGGGGGGAGTTTTCTGTCACTATTTCTTCTAGTACTCTTTCGGTATCTTGCTCTCTCCCTTCTGGAATCCCCATAATTCTGATGTTGGTTTGCTTGAAATTGTCCCAGAGGTTTCTTACACTATCTTCAACTTTCTGGATTCTTTTATCTTCTCCCTTCTGCAGAGGAGTGTCCTCTGGCTCTTTGTGTTCTAAATCTTTGTCTTGATTCTTGCGATCTTCCAGTCTGTTTTTAGGACTTTGTATAATATTTTTTATTTCAGACAATGTTTTCTTCATTTCTTGTTGATCCCTTATTATTTCTAGTTGATCCCTTTTCATATCCTCATAGGTCTCATTTATTTTATCAGCCTTTTTTAGGATATTGTTGAATAACCTTATAACTGTAGTTTTGAACTCAATGTCCAATCTTTTCTTTTCCTCCATCTCCTTCCTTTGTGTCCTTCTTCTTGTCTGCATTTTAGTTGTTTCCCTGATTTGATGGAATAGCTTTGTGTGCTAGGTGTTCTGGTAGAGCCCAGTAGCACAGCCTTCCCAGTTACCTGCAGTGGACAGTCTTGGTGTAGCCCTTTGTGACCTGTGTGTGCAGTCTTGTTGTTAAGCCTTGCTTATTGTTAGTATCACTGGGAAGCGTTGATCTCCAAGCCAATTGGCTGTGAGGATCAGCAGTGACTCAGCTAGAAGGGTTTCCGTACTCTGCTTGAATAGGGCGGGGTCTCGGGGTGGCGCAGACAATCTTTGGTTCCCTGTCAGTCTCGCCTTAGAAAAGTCCTGTTCATGGAGAGTTTTGGAAGATTGGTTGCAGGCGCATGCGCACCTCTTTGGTAAAGGTGCAGACAAGCTTTGGATTCCTGCAAGTCCCTCCTTAGAGAAAGCCAGCCTCTGGGAGAGTTTCTGTGCTCAACCACAGGTAGGGGGGAGTCTCGGGTTGGTGCAGACAAACTTTGTTTTCCCTTCGGCTCCTCCCCAGGTCCCGCAGTAATGGCCTCTGGCTTCACACACCTCCAAGAGATCTCTGCCCACTGCCTGACAGTCTGGCCTCTCCCTGTCTGGGGCAGTTTATCAGAGCAATAGGCTGATTCTGTTTTCCTCTCGGACAACAAATCCAGCTGCCTTAGCTGTTCGCCCTCTTCGCCCCGGGAATAAGCCAGTAGCGAACTCAGCCCGGCCCGCCCTCTCTGCGTGCAGGGAGTAAACCAGCAGCAATCTCGGTCCGGCCCTTCCTCTCCGCACCGGGATTAAGCCAGCGCCTTTTCGCGCACACAGTTCTCCATACCTTCACAGTTCCTGAGGTTCCGCGTGCCTTCTCTCTCCTTCCCAGATGGCAGAGCCTCCTCTCAGCCAGCCTTCTGGCGCTTCAGGGCAATGCCTCCCCTGTTTTTCAGTTCTAAATTCAAATTTGTTGTGGTAGGCTGCATTCGGGTGTCTACCCTATGCTGCCATCTTGGTTTCAGATTGTCTTTCTTTGTTGCTAGTGGGAGTGACATTCTTTGGGTGCTGCTGGAATAAACATTTCCAGAGGTCCATATAGAAGGATGAAATCTGGTGGAAAGCTTTATTTTTGTGGAATTACATCTTTTGGTTGCTAAAGTCTCATTCCCCTTAATCCAGTCCTGGAAGAGATGCAACTGGGGATTCAGCAGAGCTAGAAGCAAAGCTGTGTCCAGAGTTTTCATTCCATGATGAAGCTGAGTCTGGTACAGGATTGCACTAGTTATAGTCCATCAGTTCATTGTGTGGAGTCCACATAGCTGTGAACCATATGGTTCAATGTAGGAGCATGAGAGCCCACAAGGAATCAAGTGGGAGCAAGCAAGAGCATGAACCAAAAGAGCAAACTCTTTTATTTAGGAGCTTAAGTACCTCAAATCTTCCTGTTTTTGCAATAGCCATGCCTAGTCTGTCCCCAGGTGTGACTGACAGGAAAGTACCTTTCCTATTTCAGCCATACTTTACCTGGCATGCCTATAATGGTTTGCCTTCCCTTTGCTCCTTTCCAGTTATTCATAACTAGGTTAGTTACAACATTATCAATAATGAGAAATCATACCTCTATTCCAAAGTCTGAATAAGGAGCTACCCATACTAAAATTGTGTCTTTTAAAATTAATTATTAAGCCGGGACCAGTTTGGCTCAATGGATAGAGCTTCGGCTTGGGAACTGAAGGGTCCTGGGTTCGATTCCGGTCAAGGGCATGTACCTTGGTTGCGGGTACCAGTAGGGGCTGTGCGAGAGGCAGCTGATCGATGACTCTCTCTCATCGATATTTCTAACTCTCTCTCTCCCGTCCTCTCTGTATAAAATCAATAAAATATATTTTTAAAATTAATTATTAAATCAAGAAGGACTGATTTCATTTTAGGAATGAGAATTATGTGCTAAATATTATAGAGCATTACATAAATATTTTTAATGTTCCGTTTTGTAGATTACTCTACAGATTGCAGGAGAGAAAGATCTTATTGATCCTGTTTTACAGATAAAGCAAGTCAAGTTTACCAAGATAAGTTATTTTTCTATAATCTCAAAGCTTAACAGTAGCAGAACCCAGAACTCTAGTCTTCTATCTAAGGCAATTTTCTTATCAAGCAATTTTTGTTAAATTTCCAATTCAACATACTGGAGTATTCTTATTACATATACAAAAAAGGTAATCCCTTTTAAAACTTACAACATTTCTTTCTAGACTATTTTTATTGAAATAAAGTAACAAATTAAAATGCAGAGAGTCAAATTTCACTATCCGATGACAATAGACAGTTTTCTCTTATGGATATTAAAAGTGCTTGCTTTAGAGTAAATTAGCTGGAAGTGTAAGTTATGTGGCATGAGAGGAGGCTCAGTGAGAGATCATTGCAAACAGATCAGGCTCCACTACCCTGGGTATTACATCTGGGGCACCTGAAACTCTGATTAGCTTTTGCCCAAAATGAGATATCATTGTTTTGTTTTTGTTTTCTTGTGAAAACTCTGCAGTGTAAAAATTAACAATATTTTTCAAATGACTGTAAATGACTCAAATGGTTTTTACAAGTCTCCTACATAGTCTCACAGGCTTACTATCACATTTCTAAAAATTGAATCCAAATGCAAATATTTTTCTTACATTCTACATTTAATATTCTGAGTTTTAGTACTCAATTCACTACTGAATCTTTTGCACATTTACCTCCAATGCTTCTCCCGAAGATGAAGGAAACAAGTACAGTTAAATGTTTGAAACAGTATCATTCATTGTAAAAGAAGGACAGGAATGGACCCTTGCCAGTCTTTGAGGCTGGTGCACAGGGAGGGCACTCTTCAGCCTTCCTTCTGTTATCCGAGCTGGGCAGACACTGGTCAGCTTGTTACTTAATTGCAGTGGGATAAAATGCACAACTTGGAAAATCTGTAAGCACCATTCAATCTGCATGGTAAGACTCAATGTTATGCCCTCTGACAAAAACTTCCCTCAGGAAACATCCCAGCAGTGACCATCACCTCAGTGTCTTAAAAAATCTTGTTGGCTTTATCACAAAACCATTAGAAATGTTACAAAGTAGCATTGTGTAGAGGAATGAGTATTTTTGTTAGAATTTTATTTCATTGAAGGTAAATTAAGCTTTTATTATACCTTGTGATTAAAATAAAAATAGTTTTATTACTCTAGAAGCAGTGTATTCAACTTTATTATATAACAGCATCATTATAGGCACTATTATGATTTCTATGATGTATTTTAGCATCATCCATCTAATAGAATAAGTTAAAGATGATCACCCCAATATTTAATTAACTTGTATCAGAACAATAACAAAAAAAAATCCACAAAATTATTTAAGGTAATGATTAGGGATAAGCAAGAACAGATTTAGAAATACCTGAAAAAGAATTATCAGTTATTGATAAAAAATTAACAGCATTAAACAATCCTATCTAATAAAATAGTAATATGCGAATCAACCACCACTCTGTTACACCCACAAGCCATGTCCACCATCCAATCAGGAGAGAGAATACAAATTAACTCATCCAAGGTGGCTGCAGCCACGGAGCAAGCAGGAGGCTTGAGTTTTTCCAGTAATGGGTGAAGCCAAGCTTTCCACATGCCCTGGATGGCATAGGCCTCCACTCAAGGCTACAAAATTTCAATTATAGAAGATGAATAAATCCTAACAAAAATGGCTGCAGCTATGGAGTGAGCAGGAGGCTTGGCTCTGCTCAAGGCTACAAAGTTTCAATTATAGAAGATAAATAAATCCCAGATACCAGGGCCTCCACTTGGGTTTCCAGGGTCCTTGGCCACCTGCAAACTACCATAGGCCCTTTGCCCAGGCCGCCCCATGCCTCAAGGAAACCCCAAACCTGATCTGGGACACCCTTCAGGACAAACCAGCTGGCCCTCACTCATGCACCAGGCCTCTATCCTATCTAATAAAAGAGTATGCAAATTGACCAAACACGAAAGATTTGAGTTGCAAGATGGCTGCCCCCATGTGTTCAAGGATGACTGCCCCCATGTGGAAACAAAATAGTCGCCACAATATGGCCAGCAGGGGTGGACAGTTGGGAGGGACCAGGCCTGCAGGGGAGGGCAGTTAGGGGCAAACAGGCTGTCAGGGGAGTAGTTAGACATCAGTCATGCTGGCAGGGGAGTGGTTAGGGGGTGACCAGGCAGGCAGTCAGAAGGGGTTAGTGGCAATCAGGAAAGCTGGCAGGTGAGCAGTTGGGAGCCAGCAGTCCTGGATTGTGAAAGGGATGTCCGGCTGCTTGTTTAGGCCCAATGGTAGGATCAGGTCTAAACAGGCATGCAGACATCCCTCGAGAGGTCCCAGATTAGAGAGGGTGCAGGCTGGGGCTGAGAGACACACACCCCTGAGCATAAATTTCATGCACTGGGCCTCCACTAAAGTATAATAACCAAAAAAGTATAATTTTTTCTAAGTACTGGAAATGTTGCATGTGAATCTTCATAATACTAAATTTAATAAAGTACAACTAACCATCTTTCCCTCTATCCTCACCCCACACAGGAAATATAAAAAATCCTGACTTTTGGAATTTACTTCTGTGTAAAATGTGAATTCTTACCATTAGAGGTATTGGTAATGAACTAGTCAGGAACACCTTTGAGAATGTGATGAATGTTATCATTTTTTTTTTCCAGAAAAAACGTCATACATAGAAAATTTTGTATACAATAGCAGGGAACTCACTAAATTCCTGAAACTCTACTATCCAGGGTTAAGAACACCTAATGCACACATTTGAGTGATTATCCATTGTGAATGTGGCCAAGGCACTATGGAGGGATGGGAAATTCCCAGTGTCACTCTGAGATGTTGTCACAGCTAGAGAATGAGGACTTCAAATTTCCTTCTAATGCCCAGCCTGAGTCCACCTGAGAATTGCTTAATTTTCAGCTTTTGCTTTAATTTAACATCCTGGCTAATTCTTGAGCAAACATATGCTTGACCACACATACATGGAGATAAACATATTGAAAATATTAATTGTAAAAAAAAAAATGGTCCATATTAGTTATTTCTATATATGTTCATTTGAATAAGGTGGAGCATCAAGAAAACGAGTTACCAGGAACCTTATTTATTCAAGATGAATACCAAGAGATATCCCTTAGAATTAGTGTCAGCATTTGCAAGAAAAAAAATTATCCCATTAAAATAGGCTTCATGAATAATTCAGAGAGTTCAATTTAATGGAGAAAGGGGGAGACAGAAGCAAGTTATCAAATTTGTTGAAAACCAGTGTTGCTGCACAGCAAATTTTTTATGAGTAGTCATAATGTAGGTTACTTTTTGTTCTCTACATGAAGAAGTAGATATCAATGTTTTATTTTTTACCCTTTAGTTTCTGATTATAGCATTTATAAACACATTTTTCTCAAATAACATTTTATTAAAAATATATTCTGAACTATGGATTTTTGGTATTATTTGTTGTTGTTGATAAGACATGTTTGTCAGTGTTGAAATAGTAACAGACTTAAAAAAGATAGACATGGCATGGCAAACTGTAATGGACACTGGTTGTTTACCTCTTGTGTTCACCAGAGTACAGTCAAGAAAACAGAAGCCACTTGAGAATTAAGCTTATACAATATTTGGGAGAGCTGGGAGCAGTGGACAGAGAAGGAAGATGGGTGGATTAAGGGGGGAAAAGGACAGTAAGGGGAATGAGTCATTCACCAAGCATGAGAGTTTCTTTTTTTTATGAATGTTTTGGGGACCACTGTTCTGCACATGGAGAAACTTGATATGTATGATATTTCAGATCTAAAACTTAATAATCAAAGGTTCTTGAGTTTTGACCTTTAATCAACAAGTGCCTTTGCTACTGAATTGAATAAAAAATGAAACAAATACCATATATCATATTTCCTGCTTTTTCTGTTTTCTGAGTACCTATTATGTAACCATATTAATCATCTTAAATATATTTTATAAAGACAAAATTTAACTGTAAATAATTATGGACAAACTAGCCACTGAGTTGTGTAGTGCTGATTATTTTAATTACTATCATGATCATCAATATCATCATCATTTTCATAATAGAGGGACTAAGACTTCAGGGTGGTGTAAACTGAAATGGCAGGAAAAGTTCTGTGGAAGAAATGGCCCTTTACCCAGGCTTGTGGGGAACATTTGAGGGCAAATTTATGTAAAAGTAAAAGTCAGTTTTTAAGAGGGTCAGGAATGAGAAGGGTTGCAAATTAGGTTCCCTAGGAAGAAAAAAACAGAGAAGGAGATTTGTGTGCCAGATGTTTTTTGTGGATGCTTTTGTAAGTGAAAGGAAAAAAAGCAAGAGTGGGCAGAGTTAACGCAGTCTCACTGGAAGCTTCAGCCCACCCAGTGAGGCATCTTAATGGTGGAGCAGCCCTTCCCTGTTATCTCCAGCTGAGGCTAGGAGGTTTATTTCATTATTTATAGCCTCACTTTCATTATTGGCTCTGGGTTGCCTGGGAAGAAAGATGGCTTTGGGTAAGTTTTCTCTCTTCAGGTGTGGCAAACCCCAAAGGCAGTGAAAATCTTAGGGCTGTCTGCCAGCTGCACCCACAGCATCTAGGAGAAAAAAATCCTTGATTCCCAAGGAAATCACAGGAAAGAAGGTATGATCAAGTATTAGAGCATTTTAGATAGAAAAACAAGTACACGAGGGCAAGCACAAAAATAGGAAGGAATGACATATGAAAAGAAAAACCTGTATGTAAACAAGGTATGCACAGGTACAATTTGGGCAAGTAAAGCTGGGCCAAGTTATGAAAAGGCATTAAAAGACAGGTGAAATAATATAGTAATGCTCAGGAGATTTTATCGGGCTTAAAAGGAAAAGCTCTGTATGAAAGCAGCAATGTTGTGCTATGGATATATCAGAAGGAGAAAGACATGTCAAGTAGGGTATGGAAGAAACTGGTAGTTGCCTCTTCAATATCTAGTATCTTCTCTTTATTATTAGAGGCTTTCCATGAAAAGAGAGGTGATCAATGAAATTTAAACATAAATTAGGTAAAGCTTAAGGAAAACTCTTCAAAGTGCCACTCTTTTGTCCCCTTCTTCCTGCTTGGAACTCAGACGTGATGACTAGAGCTTCAGAACCTCTCTTAGACCATGAGGAAAAACCGGGGAGAATTTCAGAAACTTCAGCTTGGACATTCCTAAGCCACTGAACCAATACCTGCTCTCAATTCCTTCTAGATATCTCATTCATGGGGAAAAACACACACACAAAAACAAAAACAAAACAAAAAAAATCAAACCTTTGTGTTAAAGTCACCGTCGTTGAATTTCTGATATCTGCAGTTAAGTGCAGTTCCTACTCATAACAAGTGGATTGACCACAGTCAGGACTGTGACTAACCTATGCCACTGGAAGAGAGTAAAGAGAGCCACGGAAGCTATTATTGAGTTAGGAAGATCTGACTTCTACCCTGAAATAATAATAAATGTGTTAAAATATACAACTTAACAAAAAGAGAGGAAACTAGTGAGGACTTGATTGTCAGAGAAGGCTAAACTGTGAAGGGAGACATGAACTAAAACATGAGTAGTTTTTACACACAAAAAAAATTATGGTAGGGGATTAAGAGATGGAAACTCTCAAATTGAGAATAAATATGGCATACTAGAGTAGAATATGATTGACAAATAAGAATTAGTTAGCATATTAAAAGAGAAATTTTAGGAAGTTGCCAAATCACACAGGGAAGGATACATTTAATGTGCAAAAATGTAGGCAGTCACTGAAAATGTTTGCAGTTGTGCTGTGGGTAAAAGGCTGCCATAGTTCTCTATTTAGGCTTGAGGACAGAGTAAGGCTTTCCTGAGAAACACATCTGAGAAGCTGGTATATGTTCCTAATTGCTTACGTTTTCTTTAAGTCCAACAATAAAATTTTATAGCTTTGCTGATATATAAGTACTAGAGGCTCAGTGTACGAAATTCATGCATGGGTAGGGTCCCTAGGCCTGCCTGGTGATCAGGGCCAATTGGGACATTCCGGCTGCTGGCCAACCAGAGTCTTCCTTCTAGCTGTGGGCCTTCTTTCATTCCATGCCACCCCCTGGTGGTCAGTGCAGATCATAGCAAGCGATAGAATTCCAGATTTCCTGGTCAAACTCCCTCGGGGATACTTTGCATATTAGCTATATAGTTACTTTTAATGTTCTTGTTTTTATGACATTGCTAAGAAAAGGCTTCAGAATTAACCACTTGGATTTGATTTCTGCTTTTTCCAAATCCCAACTCTATGACCTTGGACAAATTGCTTAAACTCTGCATGTCTCAGTTATCTCATATATAAAATAAGAATTACACTTTCTTCATTTGAATAAGTATTTTGAAGTTGGCTTGGTTTCCATATGAATCAGGAGGTGGATATGATGTATTATTTAATAAATAATGTTAATAGGGCATGCTATCTATCTGGAAAAAAATAATTGTTTATAATAAGGAAAAGAGAAGGAAAGAAACTCTTCTTCCAACTCTTGAAAACAGCTGCCTCCTCCATAAGTTCAATTTCTCCAGATTTTTGGACCCTGGGCACTGAGAGTCCTTTCTGCATCTTAGCTCAGTTCACTACTTAACCACTGTCAGGGTAGCTCAAATGCCACTGGACAGCTGTTGAAGCTTTTCAGCATTAAGACACTAAAGAGACCTCTCCACACTGCCCCAATCTATTTTCAAGTCATTTATCTTTTCTCAATCTTGACTTTCCTTCTGTAAAATGTGGGTTTGAGTAAATACTTAAAAGTATTTCACTTATTTTCAAGCAGTTCAGAGAAACATTTTTTTTCTTTTTTTAATAAATCTTTATTGTTCAGATTATTACAAATGTGTTCCTCTTCCACCCCCCTCAATTGCGCCCCTCCACCAGGTTCCCACCCCACCCTCTGTCCTTTCCCCATCACCCATTGTCCTCATCCACAGTTTTTGTTCAGTCTCTTCTGCATCCCCACTCCTCTTTTCCCAAGAATTGTCAGTCCACTCCCCTTCCATACCTCTGATTCTATTATACTCACCAGTTAATATTGTTCATCAGATTTTTTAAAATTCCCTTGGTTTTTAGTTTCACTTGTTGATAGTTACGTATTTGTTGTTCATAATTGCGGGGGCTTGAAGCTGCAGGGATCTCCCTTTTCCGTTTCCCGCACGGAAAGAGAGATGAACGAACCGGTTCTAAGTGGAGGTGCCCAGGGATTGAGAAATATTAGAAATAAAGAGAGAAGACATAGAAATAGATTTCATGCTGGGAGCTGGGAGAGCCGCTGACCTCCTCTGCTAGAGAAACAGACTGACAACCTCCTAAGCCATGAAGCACATCTATTTATACTCCAACCCAACAAGAGATTTCACAGGAAAACAAGGAGCCTGGGAGAGCCCATGTTCCACCCACTCCTTCCCCCTGAACAAACACAAGCCAGGAACTAAGAACATCTCAGCACTCCCAGGGTGGGAGTGCAACTGACATGATTCTGTCAATATCCCAGCCCAGTCAGCAACAATCTACAGAATGTCCAGGTGTCTTCCCATTTGGCCCTCTATATCTCACCCTTTCTTTTTTAAAATTTAAACATTAAGAATAAAACTTCAGATTAAAACAATTTCAAATAATGCCAATGCAAAACTAAACTACATACATGTTATTATTTTCAAAACTTGAATGTCAAGAGCAAAACTCTGGCTATTAAATAATAACAAAACTATGTCAATGCAAAACAACAATATGATAAGTCGGAACTATGGACATATTAACATTTTTAGCTACCAAATGAAAGAAAGTCTCTTTTGCTGGTGGTGTATATTTACTCAGAGTCCTTGGACTTGGCTGTGCAAGACTTTGCAGAAGACTGGAAGCTACTCATGCTAGCATGAGCAGGTACATGGTTGAAGAAGTAGCTTCCACTTCAGTCTTTAACTTCTTCAAATGATAATATGTTGGCACCACAGTCCCTTGTGTAGCTTTCAGTTTTCTTCTCCTTCTGCTTTGCTGTCAACGGGCAACTCTCAGTCCTTCCTTGCCCTTGGTCCTGGGCAATCTGCAGCAATGCACATGTGCTGACTGCTATCATGGCAAGGCATTTTCACTATCTTTATTTCTGGACAATTTCTCCTCTGTTCTTGTGAGCTCCTACTTATTCTATGGCTGGAACACCCCTATCAGGCCCTCTCTGGATCCATTGTTGCAGGAATCCATACAGTCTTGGAGTTTTCTGGAAATATAAACATATTCTCGACCAAAGGTTAATACATCTTTTCTATAAATTTTACTTGGGACCTGTTTGATTTTTTTTTTTGTCCAAATGAATTTTCCTGTGGCTTATTTTGATATCATGTGTAGGTTTTTCATCCTGCTGTTAGCAATACAAATGAAAATTAGTTTTTTAAAGAAAAAAATCTTCTGGATATGTTTCCTTACATAATATTTTCCCACTATCCCCCCTTTTTGGATTTATTTAATTATTAGGATGCTTTGGGAAATTTTTATAGCACAGTTTTGATAATTTTACTTTTTTTGGCACAAAAATATGACTGCTTTTTAGGTTTAATTGCATGTTAAGCAATTTTACCATGAAATGAACTGCCAATAGAAATTTTAGTTAACACTTTAGAAACAACTTATGCACAATGAAATTTTCTTAAATATTTATTTCAATTAACCAATTTAAATTAATCTGAAAACTTGACTATTTTACTGTCAAATTTAATACTTTAACAACAATCTTAGTTTACCACGCAAATATTAATGAAAAGGATTATATGCATCCTTGAGAAAGCTTTAAGTATTCCTGGATTTAGGCTAGATTTAGATATAGGGCAGCTGCCATCAGCCACTTCTCTGTTGCCTGGGTCTCAATCTGAGCTGGACAAGTCTCCATTTGTTGCCTGGTCCCGATCTGAGCTAGACATAGGAAGCACAAAGCAGCCATGGGGCAGGAGACCTCCCTCAGAAGGGGCGAATATTCAAGCCCCTGCAACATTGGGGAATGAGGATCTGTGCCCCACCTCTGTTGACCTCCAACTTCTCTCCTGATTGCCCCTCTGAGACTGTGCCTGTCTTAGGTTGTCCCTCCCTTGAGGAATCTTACCCGTCATTGGTTAACCAGCCATCCTCCAGGGCCAAGCAGGGTGATGTGAGGTTCAGTTCTATCTCCTTGGTAGTCTATGCCCCTATGGCCTCCATGCCCAGCACCTGCCTTGGGATCCCTTTGACTGCTGGCAGGGCCCTGGCATTGATCACATATTTTGGGGAACCCAGATTTCTTCTCCAGGGAGGGTTCAGCTCATGCCCTTGGGCAAGAGACAGATCCATGGTACCATTCACCACAAGGCTTCAACCTCAGCATGAATTGAAAACTCATAGATGTGGGCACTTGGATTGTGAGAAGAGGATCCCTTTTGGCAAAAAGGGCAAAATGGGCCAATATAGAATGCTTAAGTGCCTTCCCCAAGGGCCTTCCACACAGTGGAAGGGATTAAATCCTTTTATGTGCTTTTTAAATTGCTGCCAAACATTCAAAAATTTAGTTTGTAAGTTTGTTTGGTATATGCTGTTTATGAAATATCAAAATTATAATGATATTGTAGAATAATATCATACAATATCATGCTGGAAGAAATATTTAGTTACTTTGTTTTGCCCTTATAAAGAGGCCAAAACCTTCATAAAATTTGAAATATATGTATATATTTGATAAAGCCATCACTAGCTGTTTCTGGTCTTTATTAGAATTGTTTATAAAATTATTGGCTATTAATTTAGCTGAAAACCTTGATTATAATTTGATAATCTAATTTATTTAATTAATTAAAGTAGGTATCTTTTAAAAATAAAGCAAATTTACTTCTGAATTCACAAGCCATAAATGTTGCCCTGCCACTAGCATAATTAAAAAAAATGCAGGCGGCTACATAAAGTTAGGATTCAATTACTTATAAAAACATTGGCTTTTCATGTAACTTAATTTATATGACATTGATTATATTGTAAAAGTAATTTATAAAGTAATTTAAGTAGGTATCTTTAATTAAAAAAAAAAAAAGGCAAAGAAACTTATTCAGTAAAACTTATAGGTCTGATACTTTATTGGTCTGGTCCAAAAGCATAAACAGTGTCCCACCTACAGCCAATTCAAAAATGCAGGCTGCATGAGGCCTTTTTGTCTTTCTTGAATTTCTACTGCTGTTGAAAATTTTGGCTATATTTAAGAAATATATTGTTTTTGCCTTTCTTACAGGCAAAAACTTTCATAACATTTAATATATAGTATATAATTTTTATTTGATAAAGCTTTCCATGTGATTTCAAGTATCAATCTGTTTAAGAAAATATTTCTTTTAAGAGAGAACAGTCTTGAACATTTTGGGGCCTGTGAAACATGCAAAAATTATTCTTAAAAAAACCTTGAAATACTCTTGGAAAGATCAAATATATAATATACAATATATTTACATATATGATTTAAAGATTATATTCCTAAATTATCTTAGAGAATATCAGTTACATTTAATTTGGATCAATGAAATAATCCTCTTTCTTTTAAATCAGACCAAACAAGTAACATATTTTGAATTCCTAATTATATAAGAGAAAACACATTTTAACTATATAATTTCTCTCCATTTAATTTGCATTTTGAACTTTTAAAGCTGGCAAGTCAAATATATTTTGCATGTCCTAGATTAATAACACTTTACATTTCTAAGAAAAATACATAATCAATTAAGAACTTCAATTCTGTCCTCTACCCTGTTTCCCAGAAAATAAGACAGTATCTTATATTAATTTTTTCTCCCAAAGTTGCACTAGGTCTTATTTTCAGGGGATGTCTTATCTTTCCATGTGCTAGGTCTTATTTTTGGAGGATGTCTTATTTTCGGGGAAACATGGTAGATTTTTTATGAGGCAAATTTAAACTTCACCTTTTTATTTATATAATTAGGAGCCAACTTCCAATTTTTATTATTTATTTATTTATTTATTTATTTATTTATTTATTTTGCCACAGGAGTTTGGAGGAAGTTTGTAGCCATTCAATGCAAATTACCACCTTCCTTAATTTACTGGAAGAGTGGTTAGAGCAATTAAGGTTGCTGACCAGCCTTCCTGGCTTCCTGTCAACATCTCTCTTTTAGTGAAACTGATTTGTTTCAGGCATCATGGCAAAAAAAAAAGACACTTTAAACTTTCAGAACTTTAAAATTTTCAGGTAGCAAATCAAATATTAGCATTTCTGAAATCAATAATACTTTTACATTTTTAAAGATACTTTTCAAATAAAATATAAGGCATAATTAATTAATAGACTAACTTCATTTCTCTAGACTTCATGCAAGGCATACTCAGATCAATATTTCAGTATTATAACAATTCAATAAATTTAGATTTAAGTTTTTATCACTTGATTTAGTAACTTCCAAATTCTTTTAAATTTCCAGCCAATTGGCTTGGCCCTGCCTTTGATTTTCAAAATGGTCACAAGTGTTCTGCTGGGGAAGTCAAGAGATAAACTCTCAGCCTTTACAGTAAACTTGCTATCTCCTTTCTCGTGTTTACTTGCCTTTGGAAGGAATCTCAAAAGAGCTGCTTTAAATGCCTTGAGAAACTAGCCTGTATTCATCTCCACCACTTATAAGGATACAAACAACCTCTCGGGTATTTATTTTGTACCCAGCAAAGAGTTAAGTCCAGCTCTAAAACTATGCGCACTCCTTTTAAACTGGCTTTTCCCCTTTACATGTGCACAGAAATTCCTGCTGCATTTATGAATTTGTAAAACCTTTAAGTCATTAGCTGGGGGAAAAAGATGGCGAATATGAGGCCTCTTAAAGTCGCTTTTTTGTGGAATGGCGTCGTTTATTATTGTTTTTTTATTTTATTTTATTACTTTTTCATTTTATTTATTTTTAAGGAAAGAAAAATATTTTAAGACAAAGAATTATTGGCAGTTGCTAAGAAATTCCTTTAATCTTTTTTACTTGGTTACAAGTAGTTTACAAGTGGAGGCAGTGGAGGTGCCGATGGTATTCTTAAAGATTTGCACCCTTCCACTCCCGGCTGTAAGGTCATGGCTGCACCCCACTTAAACATTCTCAAATTCTCCTGTGCTGAATCAAAAAATAAAGTAGGAATAGGAATTTTCTCTGGACTTTCTGCTGAGTATTGGTCAGGCAATTGCTTTCTAACCTTTTCACAGATTTCATCAACAAACCTTAAGAAAGAAATCAAGAATCTGACTATGCTTAACAGAATCTCTTTGAGCCATGAGCATAGTTTAAAGCATTTATAAGGATTACCCATGTCTTATTCCCAGCTAATTCAATTTCACAATAATACACTCCCTCTACCTTACAATTCCTTAAATCTATGGTGTGCGCAATTCTTGGGAGTGCTCCCTTGCCTTACCTCTTGTTGCCTCTTTCAGCCCACTGCTCCACGTTGGGCGCCACAATGTGGGGGCCTGAAGCTGCGGGGATCTCCCTTTTCCGTTTCCCGCACGGAAAGAGAGATGAACGAACCGGTTCTAAGTGGAGGTGCCCAGGGATTGAGAAATATTAGAAATAAAGAGAGAAGACATAGAAATAGATTTCAAGCTGGGAGCTGGGAGGGCCGCTGACCTCCTCTGCTAGAGAAACAGACTGACAACCTCCTAAGCCACGCAGCACATCTATTTATACTCCAATCCAACAAGAAGTTTCACAGGAAAACAAGGAGCCTGGGAGAGCCCAGGTTCCACCCACTCCTTCCCTCTGAACAAACACAAGCCAGGAACTAAGAACATCTCAGCACTCCCAGGGTGGGAGTGCAACTGACATGATTCTGTCAATATCCCGGCCCAGTCAGCAATAATCTATAGAATGTCCAGGTGTCTTTCCATTTGGCCCTCTACAATAATTTTTATCTTTATCTTCTTCCTCTTCCTAAATAACCCCCTTCAGCAATTCATATAATTCTGGTTTGGTGGTGATGAACTCCTTTAGCTTTTTTTTTTTATTTATGAAGCTCTTTATCTGGCCTTCAATTTTTGAGTGATAACTTTGCTGGATAGAGTATTTTTGGCTATAGGTTCTTGCAATTCTTCACCTTGAATATTTCTTGCCATTCCCATTTGGCCTGCAAGGTTTCTGTTGAGAAATCAGCTGACAATCCTCTGGGTGCTCCTTTATAGGTAACTACCTGCTTTTCTCTTGCTGCTTTTAATATTCTTTCTTTGTCTTTTGCTCTTGGCATTTTAATTATGATGTGTCTTGGTGTGGTCCTCTTTGGATTCCTTTTGTTTGGGGTTCTGTGTGCTTCCTGGACTTGTAAGTCTAATTCTTTCCCCAGGTGGGGGAAGTTTTATGTCTCTATTTCTTCCAGTATTCTTTTGGTATTTTGCTCTCTCTCTTCTTCTGGGATCCCCATAATTCTGATGATGGTTCGCTTGAAATTGTCCCAGAGGTTTCTTACACTATCTTCAACTTTCTGGATTCCCTTATCTTCTTGCTTCTGTGGAGGTGTGTCCTCTGGCTCTTTGTGTTCTATCTTTGTCTTGATTCTTGTGATCTTCCAGTCTGTTTTTAGGACTCTGTGTAATATTTTCTATTTCAGACAATGTTTTCTTCATTTCTAGTTGATCCCTTTTTATTTCTAGTTGATACCTTACTATTTCTAGTTGATCCCTTTTCATATCCTCATAGGTCTCATTTATTTTATCGGCCTTTTTTAGGATATTATTGAAAAGCCTTATAACAGTGTTTTTGAACTCAGTGTCCACTCTTTTCTTTTCCTCCTTCTCCTTCCTTTGTGTCCTGCCTCTTGTCTGCATTTTGGTTGTTTTCCTGATTTGGTTGTTTTCCTGAATAGTTCTGTGTGTTAGGTGTTCTGGTAGAGCCCAGTAGCACAGCCTTCCCAGTTACCTGTGGTGGACAGTCTTGATGTAGCCCTTTGTCGCTATGTGTGCAGTCTTTTTGTTAAGCCTTGCTTATCACTGGGAAGCGTTGATTGGCTGTGAGGATCAGCAGTGTCTCAGCTAGGAAGGCTTCTGTACTCTGCTTGGATGGGGCGGAGTCTCAGGGTGGTGCAGACAAACTTTGTTTTCCCATCGGCTCCTTCCCAAGTCCCGCAGTAATGGCCTCTGGCTTCACACACCTCCGAGAGATCTCTGCCCACTGCCTGACAGTCTGGCCTCTCCCTGACTGGGGCCGTCTATCAGATCAATAGGGTGATTCTGTTTTCCTCTCAAACAAGAAAGCCAGCCGTGCGTTAGCTATCCACCCTCTCCCTGTGCTGGGAGTAAGCCAGTAGCAAACTCAGCCCAGCCTGGCCTCTTCGTGCCTCGGGAGTCAGCCAGTGGCAATCTCGGCCCTTTCTCTCCATGCGCCAGGATTAAACCAGTGCCTTTTTGCTCACACAGTTCTCCATACCTTCACAGTTTCTGAGGATCAGCATGCCTTCTCTCTCCTTCCCAGATGGCAGAGCCTCCTCTCAGCTAGCAGTCTGGTGCTTCAGGGCAATGCCTCTCCTATTTTCCAGTTCTAAATTCAAATTTGTTGTGTCTACATTCAGGTGTCTACCCTATGCCGCCATCTTAGTTTCTTGAGAAACATATATATTTAAAAGTAGTCTAAACTATTGTTCAAGTAGGCTTCATTTTCACCACCAACATATTCTCATTGTTCACCCTTCCCATCCAGCAGTTAACTTACAATACTGGTAAGTAAGTAACTCAATTTTGCTTTAGGAGTTTGTCTAATATGAACAATTAAGGGGAAATGAGAAGCAGGTGATAGGTGTGCTGGCAAGCCTTCCCTCTGGATCCCCTCTCCTGTGCAGCTGCCTGCTTTCCCATGCCACATCTTGGCCTTCCATATGTGGTGCTACTCTAGCATGAATGGCTTTTTGTTAGAATCAGACCCACAAAGAAAACTTCCCATTTCATTTTCAGAGAAATTAAATTCCTCCCTCAACTGTCTGGACAAAGGTCTCTGGAGATTCTGAAATACCTTGTGTCATGCTTCTTTTTGAACTAGATCAAAGGCTTCAGATCAGAACACAGACTTCTGACCTCATCAAGCCTCTGACATGTCTGTGGTGTTCTCACCAGCCATAATCTGGCAGCCAGCATGTTTCACAGAGTTTCTAATCCCTGCCATGCTAAGTCCTCCTGTGAATTTACTACTGGCATTTTCTCAGCCCCATGTTATTGTATGCTCCCAGACCAGGTAACCTCTTTTTTTCTGAGGCCTGTGAAATCTTGAATTCACTCTAAGAAACTCCCTTACATTCTGAGACATTTCCTTCACTACAAAACTTTAATCCAATTGGCCTATCTCCACAAGATATTGTGAGTGGGTAGCTCAGGCCATTAGTTTCAACTATGGAGGAATGCTTTGTAACACATTACAGGGCCCAGTGGCCACCTCTTTTATTTGTATGAATGTGGTGGTATTGTTTTTTTCCTTTCTGCTGAAATTCTACTTTAGACACAATAGAAAATGTAATGATAACAATATAAAGAAGGAGAGCTACAATATCAGTGTTTTATGTTTCCAAACCAAAGTCTCTGAAAGATCTGTATATCATAAAGATTATGCCATACAATAATTGATAAAGTGTTTTCCCACAGATTTTCTCATTTATAAACTTACAACTGTGAGGAAAAATAGCAGCTCTTAATTATTTTTTTTTCTTCAGAGAAAATTGTGGCTTTGAGTGGCAAGTGACATGCCTGAGGTTACCCAGTGAGAAATAACTCCCCTATTAGACATAAGATGTCTGATGCTATTTCAGAACCTCTCTGTACTGCTACAGGATTCCCCAGCTTAAAGCATTACTTTTTATCTTATGTATGTCATATGAGTGTGGAATTTATTCATATTATTTTTTCATGTAATTTTATCATGTTATTAATTCATTATTTGTACTTTAGGACATGACCTTGTACCAACTCTCTCTTAATCTTAACTTACATAAAATGACTTGCTAAGAATTGTTTTCTGCCCAGCTTAGCCCCCTGAGCTGTCAAGTCCAGATGCTCATTTCCCATTTAATGGAAAGGCCTTGCATGGGTGAAATGGCTTTAGCCGAACTAAACCCTTGCCATCAATAAGCAACTGGCCTGGAGGCACAGAGTGACAGAGTAATACTTTCACAATTAATTTCCTTAACTGGCATTGTTGGTCTTTGGAGACTGATTTTCTCTATGGGACATTGCTTCAGAAGCAATAGCGAACATTTTTTAGTATACAACCATCCCTGGTTTTCTTTAATCGGTGGGGTGAAGTGAATCTGTGACAGCTTTGCAGGCTTGTGGCTGCCTCAGCCCAGCCTCCAAGAAGCCTGTCCCTTATCACAGCAGAAGAGCAGACCCAATCACCTGTCAGGAGAAGAGTAGACTGAGAGAACTCAGTTATTCAGGGCTTATATAATATACTTTACTCCAACTGAATTTTTACAGGAGCTCTTTGAAACTGGCTATTATCTTTTCATTGTTTTAAATTAAAATGTTAAGCCTCAAGATTAAATAACGTGAACAGGGCCATAGAAATAAAAAATGACAGAATTCTGTTAAACTTTGATTGCCAGGTTTCCCTCACTTTGTTGCGTAATTTCACAAAAACCTTTTAAGGAATGACTTCCCAGAGCTCCCAATTCCTTGTTTTCTCTGAGTCCTGGAACAGCCATCCATATTCCTAATTTATATAGCTTTATAATTTAAAATGTGCTGCAGACCAGCTCTTGCTTCTCATGTGCATTAAAAGGCTGATCTACTCCATCAATAAGCAGCTGAGCTTTTTTCTTTCTATTTTGTTTATTTTTTAGAAGGCACTCTCTGAACAAAATTCTAATTTAGAAAAGAACATCTTCCTTAAATTTATACTTGTTACCAATTTCTGCTATAACATTACTGACTGGGTGACTTAATTTGCCTAGTTGCCTATGGTCTAAATGTAGATAATTTACAACCTTTAACAGTTTTCAGCTTTGCTAAGTGGTTACAGAGGACTGCAATTACATTTCAAACACACTGGCACTCTATATGTCAGTAAAAAGCACCTACAAAGACATAATTACAAGTTCATGAAGTAAACATAATTTCACAAGTTCATGAAGTAAACATACATTATTAGAAGTCACTTGTCTGTCCAATTTAAGAAATATTACAATATACTGCATAAATAGGAAGCTATTTTGTGAATACTTATTATGATAACAAAAACTTAAAATATGGTACCTAAATATACATATCTCTTTAAGATCATTTAGGCTATGTTTTTCAATATATCAGTGGCTTGATTTTAACCTTTAAAACTTACATTTTATATATTATGTTCATTTTTTCAAATATTTATAATCATTGTATAGTATCATATCTGACTAAAATTAGTGTTATGAAAAAAGGTTTCCTAACTATTTTAATTTTGGGAGGAGATACACAAATTCAGATATCATGCCAAGCTTCATATTTTTTTTCTTATTTTATTTTTTTCTTCAATACCTTATTGTTGAAATTATGACATACATCTCCATTCTCTCCCCCCCCCCCCGCCCCCTGTTTGATTCTTCTATACCTCTGGAAATATTTTAGTCCATTAGTTTATGTTATTTGTTATATCACATAAATGAGAGACATCATGTGATATTTATCTTTCTCCAACTGGCTTATTTTGCTTAGCATAATGCTTCCCAGGCCCATCAATGTTGTTGCAAATGGTAAAAGTTTTTTTTTTTTCTTTTCTTTTTTACAGTAACAAATTATTCCATTGTGTACATTTACCACCAGTTTTAAATCTGCTGATGGGCACTTAGGCTGTTTCCAAATTTTAGCTATTGTCAATTGTGCAGCTATAAACACAGGGCTGATATATTCTTTCTGATTTCTTAGGATGTATTCCTAGAAGTGGGATTATGGTGAAATGGGAGTTCCATTTGTAAAATTTTGAGAAAACTCCATACTGTTTTCTGCAGTGGCTGTACCAGTCTGAATTTCCATCAACAGTGCAGGAGGGTTCCTTTTTCTCCACATCCTCATCAGCACTTGTCTTTGGTTGGTTTGTTGATGATAGCCATTCTAATAGGTGTGAAATGGTACCTTATTGTCATTTTGATTTGCATCTCTTGGATGATTAGTAACTTTGAACATTTTTTCAACTGCCTTTTGGCCTTTTGTAGGTCCACTTTTGAAAAGTGTTTATTTAAGTCCTTTGCCCATTTTTTTTATTAAATTATCTTCCTTTTGTTATGTTGTGTGAGTTCCCTATATACTTTGGAGATTAACTGTTAATCGAATGTAACATTGGCAAATATGTTCTCTCATGCAATGGGCTTTCTTGTTGTTTTGTTGATGGTATCTTTTGCTATGCAGAAGTTTTTATTTAAGTGTAGTCCTATTTGTTTATTTTATCCTTAGTTTCCATTACCTTAAGAGCTGTATCAATAAAGATATTGCTACAACATATGTCTTATATTTTGCTGCTTATGGATTCCTCTAAGATTTTTATGGTTACCCATCTTACATTTAAGTCCTTTACCCATTTTGAGTTTACTTTTGTGTATAGTGTAAAATGGTGGTCTATTTTCATTTATTTTCATATATCTACCCAATTTTCCCAACACCATTTATTGAAAAGACTGTCTTGACTTCATTGTATGCTCTTCCTTCTTTTGTAAAATATTAAGTGAGCATAATGGCTTGGGTCAATTTCTGGGTTCTCTGTTATGTTCCATTGATCTGCCAGATGTATATCTGTTCTTGTGCCAGTACAAGGCAGTTTTGATAATAGTGACTTTGTAATGTAGCTTGAAATCTGGTGTTGAGATCCCTCCAACTTTTCTTATTTCTCAGGATTTCTGTGTCTATCGAGAGTCTCTTTTTATCCCATATAAACTTTTGGAGAGTTTGTTCTGGGTCTGTGAAATATGCTATTGGTATTTTCATGGGGATTGCATTGAATCTGTAGATTACTTTGGGTATTATGGACATTTTAATGATGTTGATTCTACCAATCCATGAACATGGTATATTCTTCTACTTGTTTAAATCTTCTTCTATTTTTTTTTTTTCAACGTCCTGTAGTTTTCTGAGTACAGGTCTTTTACTTCCTTACTAAAGTTTACTCCTGAGTCTCTTAATTGTTTTTGCTGCAATGGCAAATGGCATTGATTTTTAGTGTTGTTTATTTTGTGTGTGTGAATTCATTATTGGTGTATAAAAAAAGTGATAACTCTTGGGGTAATGGAAATTAAAGAGAAAATAAACAAATGGGACTACATAAAAATAAAAAGCTTCTGTACAGCAAAAGAAACCACCAACAAAACAACAAGAAAGGTCACTCCATGGGAGAACATATTTGACAATGTTATCTCTGATAATGGTTTAATTTTCAAAATACTTGTATGCATACATATAAGTCTAACCAATGGACACAGACACCATGGGGTGAGGGCATGAGTGGGGGAGGGGGTAATTGGGAGGATAAGAGCACATATGTAATACCTTAATCAATAAAGAAAAAAAGTAATAGATTTCTGGGCGTTAATTTTGTATCTTGGTACATTGTCAAATTCATTTATTACTCAATAAATACTAGACGCCCAGTGCATGAGATTAGTGCACGAGAGGGTATGTTCCTCTGCCCAGCCTGCACCCGCTCCAATCTGGGACCCCTTGAGGGAAGTCAGACATTGCTCTCACAATCCAGGATAGCTGGCTTCCAACTGCTCACCTGCCTGACCTCCTGATTGCCCCTAATTGCTTCTACCTGCCTGTCTGATCACCCCCTAAACATACCCCTGCCAGCCAGATTAATGCCTAACTGCTCCTCTGCTAGCCTGTTTGCCCTTAACTGCCCTCCCCTGCAGGCCTGGTCCCCCACAACTGCTCTTCTCTGAAGGCCCGGTCACCCCCAACTTCCCTCCACTGCTGGCCTGGTCACCCTTAACTGCCCTCCCCTGCTGGCCATCTTGTGGCAGCCATCTTTGACCACATGGGGCCAGCCATCTTGTGTGTTGGAGTGATGGTCAATTTGTATATTACTCTTTTATTAGGTAAGATAGAGGCCTGGTGCATGGGTGAGGACTGGCTGATTTGCCCTGAAGGGTGTCCCAGATAAAGGTGGGAAGTGAGGCGACCTAGGCAAGGGCAGGTGGTAGTTTGCAGGCTGACCACACCCCCTAGTGAGCCAAGAAGGCCCTGGGCAGGTGGGAAGATTGGCATTTATTTATATTCTCTAATATAATAATTACAGAATATAATTATTCTCTAATATTTATATTTGAAACTTTATAGCCTTAAGCAGAGGCCAGGCAGGTGGGAAGATTGGCTTCCTCCATTGCTGGGGGCAACCCAAGCTTCCTTCCTGCTCTAGCTCCCTGGCTGTTGCCATATTTGTTGGATTAATTTGCATACTCACTTCTGATTGGCTGGTGGGATTGGCTTGTGGGCATAGCAGAGATATGGTCAATTTGTGTGTTTCTTTTTTATTAGATAGGATAGTAGTGCTGTTTTTTTTTTTCTTTTTGTTTTTTTTTTAAATTTAATTTTATTGTTTAAAGTATTAAAAATAGTAGTACTTATGTCTCCTTTTATTCCCCATTGACCTTCCTCCAGCATCCTTTATCCCCCAGCATATGCCCTCAACCTAGCCCTCCTCCATGTCTTCAGTCCATTGTTTATGCTTATATGCACGCATACAAGTCCTTCAGTTGATCTCTTACCTCTGCCCTCAACCCTTCCCAGCCTTCCCACTTATTACAGATTTTAAGTTCCCAATTTGACAATCTGTTTGATGCTTTGTTGGACACTGGGTGAAAGGTGAAATGGTCCTTGCATCCAAAGGGACTAGCAAGGCTCGGTCCCCTACCCACACAGTTTTCCCAGAATTATTTGGATGGTGACTATCAGTAGAATGAGAGCAACTTTTGTAGAATGAGAGCAACCTTTTATGGCTTACCAAGTAGTCTGTAACTATTTACTGAAATTTGCTGTGCCGAGAATTTGCCTTTCTGCTCTATCTCTCCCTTAGAGATTAAGAGGAACTAAGAGTACATTCCTCTTGACAGACCTCCTATTCAAGTGTTTGTGTATAAAAGGCATTGAACAGTTAATAAAGCTGCTGCAGTCGGTCAATGATTTGCAACCCTCCCAATCCTACTTTCCTGTCTTTCTTTCTTTTCTCAATTCCCACCTCCTTACTTCAGCCTGATTCAACCTGTTAGGCTGGCCCTGACAATTGGTGCATGAACAGGGACCTGAGGACTTGGGAAGTGAGGAACTCCTCCAGATAAACAGTGCTTTTGATAAGGTAAGGGAGAAGCAATTTATTGATAGTAGGGAATAAAGCATGGGACCATTAGAGAAAGAAAAAATTCCCTTTAGAGGAAAATGTTGAAGTCTATGTGATCACAAAATAATGTTGTTTCTTCTTCAATTTAGAATCTTAGTGTATATATGGAACTTAAAATCTGTAATAAGTGGAACTCCACTGCTGAAACTACCTCTGGTGTGGACAAATTCAAAGGTGGCAGGAGAGGGCAGGGCTATCTGCTCTCCTACAATAAGATTACTTGCAATAAGATTACCTGCAATAAGATTACTTAATGCCTTGTTTAAAATATATAAAATAATTCACAGGAAAATGCAAATCTTGGCCAAATTGGGTGTGAGTTATTACTTCAGAAAGAGACAAAGAAATAAATAAATTGAGATCTGTCTCTTTTTTAGGCATGAAAAGAAATTCTGCCAGTTATGTTTCTGATTCTTTCCCTGAAGTAAGCAGGGTGTGCGGGAAGGGAGAGACACATGATGATCTAATATGGAAGCCCACTCTCCTAGTATGTTAAATTAAGTTTCCTTTCTCGCCATGAAAAAGTTTTAAAGTTTTAGAAATGTGTCTGGAATTTCTGTACTTGTGGGGAGAGAACTTAGCTGTATGACAGAATGCACGCATAGTCTGATTTTAGACATTTAGATTATCTTCAGCTGGAATCTCTCTGCAAAAGCTCTAGAAAGTATGAAATCCAGAACTGATCCTTTTTCCTAAGAAAAATGGCGAAAATGTCTTCTTGAAAGAAATTCAAGCTAATTCCAACAACAGGATTTGCATTCCCATAATAAAGAGTAGTTTTTAATGTGCTAATAAATCTTGCAAAAAAGTTAACTTTCAAGGCCTTCAAGAATATAAGTGAATTTGTCTCTGTCATAGAATTTATCCAAAGTAAATTCTTTAAAATAATTATAATTGACTCTAGAATCTCAAAGGAATTGTTAAAATATAGATAAATAATATATTAATTATAAAGGTCTAAGTAGTCCAGGTAACTGACTATGGCCTTTGTTAATAAAGAAAGGGTTAGATGTCCTTCCCCCAGTAGACAGGTCAGTTTCCTGACAGTAGCCATCTTAAGAAATGTGGTAATTTATATTTGAATAAACCAAACCCAGTTTTCCAGAGCCACTGGCAAATAAAAATTAAAGTTTAAATTTGCCCATAAAAAACCGAGAGAATAGAATTGAATATAATAATTGATTATGTCTTGTATTTTTCTTAGAAATGTAAAGTGTTATTAATCTAAGAACTACTAAATATATTTGACTTGCAAGCTCTGAAAGTTTAAAGTACATATTGAATTAGGAGAAATTATATAAATATAATAATTATATACCTAAAATATAAAAATATGCTTTTAAGAAAATAAAATGTTATATTTTCTCTGATAATTAGGAATTCTGAATATATTAGTTATTAGTCTGATTTTAAAAAGAGGATTAATTCTGTGATCCAGTTTAATATAATTGATATTTTTAAAGATACTTTAGGTGTATAATCTTTGAAGCATATATATATATATATATATATATATATATATATATATATATATATTTGATCTTTCCAAGTTATTTTAAGACTGAGAGTGACTTTTGGACATTTCATGGGTCCCGAAATTTTTTTCAAAAGTCTGTTTTCTCTTAAAATAAACATATATTTTAAAATATATTTTATTGATTTCTTTACAGAGAGGAAGGGAGAGGGATAGGGAGCTAGAAACATTGATGAGAGAGAAACATCAATCAGCAGCCTCCTGCACACCCTTCACTGGGGATGTGCCTGCAACTAAGTTACATGCCCTTGACTGGAATTGAACCTGGGACCTTTCAGTCCGCAGGCTGATGCTCTATCCACTGAGCCAAACTGGTTTCGGCAAATATATTTTTTTAATGAAACCAAATGATACTTGAAATCACATGCAAAGTTTTATCAAATAAAAATGAATATATTTTACTTATACACATATATTAAATATTATAAAGGGGTTTTGCCTATAAGAATGGCAAAAACAATATATTTCTTAAATATAGCTAAATTTTTCAACAGCAGTAGAATTTCTAAAAAGACAAAAGCCATGCTTTTAGATCAGACAAATAAACTATCAGATCTATAAGATTTCCTGAATAAGTTTCTTTGCTTTTTAATTAAAAATACCTATTTAAGTTACTTTATAAATTG
This sequence comes from Pipistrellus kuhlii, assembly GCF_014108245.1. Lineage (NCBI taxonomy): Eukaryota > Metazoa > Chordata > Mammalia > Chiroptera > Vespertilionidae > Pipistrellus > Pipistrellus kuhlii. The sequence continues at coordinate 95,951,625 of NW_023425515.1, forward strand.
GCCTTTTTATATTTATATAAGGTCTCATATAAATTAAGTTACATAAGAAATCAATATTTAAATAATACCTAACTTTATGTAGCCACCTACATTAAACTAGAGGCAGGGCAACATTCATGGCTTGTAAAATCAGATATAAATTTACTTTATTTTAAATAAAGATACCTACTTTAATTACTTAAATAAATTAGCTTATTAAATTAGAATCAAGGTTTTCAGCTAAATAAAAAGCCAATATTTTTATAAACAATTCTAATAAGACCAGACACAGCCAGTGAAAGTTTTGTCTACAATATAAATCTTGACTATCTCTTAAAAGAACAGATTGAGCAGTCACCCCTCTGGCCACATAGCTTGAAGCCACCATCTGAAAATAACAAAGGCCAACCCCTTTCCTTTAAATAAGCCCATGATCCCTCTATATGTATACAAATAAGCCTAAGAGGACAATTTAATATGTAATTATGATTTTAATAAAAAGAAGAAATTTAAGAATTTTGAATTCTCTTTCACTAATATTTACAGTGTAAACTAAGGTTATTATTAAAATTTTAAATTTAAAAGTAAGTTAGTAGTCAGTCTTACTGTAAAAGTATTTATAATATAGCTAGCTAGTTGCCTATAGGCTTGACCTGCAAACCTCAGCCCTACAGGTTATGTGTTGTAAAAAGAAAGACAAAGATTCTTAAATGAAACTCTCTATAGCCTGAAAATTATTCTAGAAGGAAATAAAGAGGTTTCCTTAAAATATTATAGAAATTATAAATAAAAGTCTATATGTTTAGTCTTTTAAACTAAGGTAAATAATTTATGTTTTTCCTCTCTGATAAGTTTTATGTAAAATTAAAGATTAATAGCAGAAATTTACTTTCATTTATTGCACATAATCTAGGACAAGTAAAGTTAATAAATAAATTAATATTTATTTCAGATTAATGTGAAATTAGCTAATTAAAATAAGTGAGTATTCATAAAAACCTAATTGTACTAGACAAAAAAAACTCTTCTTAAAGTATTAGTAAAACTTTATTGATAGTTCATCTCATAGTAAAATTACTTTACATACAATGAATCCAAAATAGTCATATTTCTGTACAAAAAATTAAATATAAAATGTTATTAAGACTACATTAAAAATTTTTACAAAAGCCTCATAATAATACAAAAAAGGAGATTAATAGAATAATCTTAAAAGAGCCGAAACCAGTTTGGCTCAATGGATAGAGCATAGGCTTGGGGACTGAAAGGTCCTGGGTTCGATTCCGGTCAAGGGCATGTACCTTGGTTGCGGGCATATCCCCAGCAGGGGGTGTGCAAGAGGCAGCTGATCGATGACTCTCTCTCATTGATGTTTCTAACTCTCTATCTCTCTCCCTTCCTCTCTGTACAAAATCAATAAAATACATATATATATATATATATATATATATATATATATATATATATAACAAGGATAGTTTAAAAAGAAAAAAAGAAAAAAAAGAATAATCTTAAAAGAAATATCCTATAAGTAAATTACATCAAGCCTTAATTACTTTAAAATTTTTACTCAAATATCAATTTTCATTTATAACACTAATAACAAAACACCCATAAAATCTTATGGTGTCAAAATAAGTCAAAAGAAAATCATGTAGACAAAAATCAAAAGGATCCCAAGTCTAATTCATAGAAAAGATTTCTTTATTAACTTTTGGTCAAGAACATTTTGTATATTTCTAGAAAAGCCCAAGTGGATTCCTACAACAACAGATCCCAGAAAGGACCTGATAGAACTATTCCAGCTACAGAATACAGAGGAGAAATAGTTCAGAAATGAAAATAGTGAAGACGCCTTGCTATGCTAGCAGTCAGAAGTTGTACATTGCTACAGGTTGCCCAAAACCAAGATCAAGAAAGGTCGGTGTGCATACTTTCAGATCATATGCACACCATCTTCTACATTAAAATCAAAATGTTTAATGTTTTGGGTTTAACCAGGACCCCTGGCTTAGGGGTTTGCTTTATTTCTAACACAAGGAATAGTATTAACTATGACACTAAAAGAAATGTTATATCTCAGGCATTAACCATTTTTACAGGTAGATCCAGTTCTAGAAAGACTGGATCTACTGCAGCAGGGGAGCAAAGGTCCTTCAAAACCCTTATAGTTCAGTAGAAATACAAGCTCTTATTTATTCCTAAACAGATTTTGCTATGGAGCCCAATAACCTATAGTAATGGTATTTATATGATAAGTATGGCAAAAATTATTGAAATATTAGCTACTATAGGGCACACTAATTCAGAGGTATTTTTCATTTAATTTTTAGTCTTTAACATATTATTTGAGAACGACAATTTCCATATTTTATTAGAAGCAATGTCTTTAGTATATTATCCACCTTCGTGTAGTAACTTTAGGGGTAAATCCCCGATTACTTAAATCTAATCGAATCTGGCAAAATAAATGTCACTCAATTGTAGAAAGAGCCAATTGTACTCTTAAAATCATTTGCTAAAATAAAAAGGGGGAGACAGATGTTATGTGTTACCTCAAAAGAAGCTAAGACGTGCTTTTTATACTTTTTTTAAAAAGTGGGTTTTTTTGAATTCTGATGCAGAGGATTGTACAGAAAGTGAAAGGCATCAGGCCTCCTGTACAATAGTCTCCACTGAGTGGGCTAGGTGGAAGGAAGCATAAACCAGAAAAGAGTATTATCAGATTCAGTAATAATGTTGGGAAGAGGTTGTGTTTTATATCTTTCCAGAAGGAGCAATGTAGCCAATTCGGGTGCCAGAATGTTACGTGTGTCACCACAATAGACTCAGACAAGCCCCTTGTCCCTTCACTCGAAAGAACTAAGTACTACCCTAATGACAGCAAAGCAGAGGAAGAAGAAAACTGAAAGGTACACAAGGGACTGAGGTTACAACATAGAGTCATCTGAAGAAGTTAAAGACTAAAGTGCAGCAGATTGTGGAAAAGCAAGAAGTTGAAGCTACTTTTTCAACCATATTCCTACTCATGCTACCCTGTTTCCCTGAAAATAAGACTGTGTCTTATTATTAATTTTTGCTCCCAAAGATGCACTAGGTCTTATTTTCAGGGGATGTATTATTTTTCCAGGAAGAAGAATGGAGTACACATTTATTGTTAAATGGAAATAAAGGAAAATTATTACCTGTATACAGTACGGTAGTGCTGTAGTTGTCAACACAAACCAGACAAACTGTGGATTCTACAGTATCAAGAATTTACTCATTTATTCAATGACAATCATGTCATCATCTTCTGGAACATAATCATAACAATCAAATTCCTGAATTTCCTAGTGAATTTCTTGTGACTCCATTTCTTTCAGAATAAGTGGACCAAATCTCTCATGTTTAGCAATAGCACTGTCTTTAAATGAGTACTTCTTGTCAAGGTAACCTGCTCGCAGTGCATTTGCAATGCAACTGTCAGTGATTTTCTCCCATGAATTCTTCACCCAAGTCACAATTTCTTGCAGTTTAGGTTTTACAAAGTTTCCATGCTGATTTCTCTCCATTCTATTTTCAATGTAGTCATTAATTTTCATATTCAAATTGTCTTTGAATGGCTTGTTTATTTCAATATCAAGAGTCTGGAGATAGTCCGTCATTCCTGCAGGAATCATTATCTGATCTATTTTTCTTTTGTGAAGAAATGTCTTCATGTCTTTAGCGAGGTGGGTGCTGGCTGCATCCCAGAGTAGCAGACTTCTTTGGCTCCCTCGCATAACAAGTAGCAGCATTAAATCGACCCACTTCCTTAAAACTGCTTGTGTGGCCCAGGCTTTTTCAGTTTCAAGAATAAAAATGCCCAAAACACATTCAATCTTTTCCTTCTTGCCCTTAGAAATGATTAAAGGTGGGATTTTAGTGCCATCCAGATGAATTGCCAAAATACAGGAAACACATGCACTTTCATAAGCAGTGGAGGGAATGTACAATAAGGAGGCACCCTGCTGTTTAATTGTTGTTTGAGATGATTGGCCCATAAACACTGCAGTTTCATCTATAGCAATCATGTTGGAAAGATTGTATTTAGAGAAGTCAGCATCATCAATAAAGGACTTGAATGAAAGTGCTCACTTAATAACTTGAGTATCTTCCAACCTAAACAATGTTGTACCGGTAGATCTTCTTAAAGACAGTTCACTTTGCTGAAGGAAATTATCTAGCCAGTGTTGTGATGCTTTGAAATCTTCGGGGGTTATGTCAAACTGTGGTGCCATTGCAAGGGCAAATTCTTGAATCTGAGCCCTGTTCACAACCAAAGCCTTTGCTCTCCTGTCAACAACCCATTCACAGATCAGGTCTTCCAGCTTGGGAAAATAATGGTTGCCGACCTGATCCACACTTGCACTTTTTAGCATTCCCTTGTCCACTTGTTCAATGAGGTTACGATACTCTGCTTGCCATTTTTTGACCAATCGGATACTCAACATCTTCTCTTTGCAGAAAGCAATAAGATTTTGGCCCCAAATAAAAAAAAAAAAAAAAAAAAAAAAAAAGATTTTGGCCCCAAGAGTCTTCCACGATTCCTTTCTTGTACTCCACGGAGTAGCTTTTTCTTTTTGCACTCATTTCTAGGAGTAAAAAAAAGGAATTGGGGTATCAAGGTGGGTGAGAGGGATCACTTAAAATGACACAAGGGGGATCGAAGGGGAGAATCAAAATGGCACAGGAGAATCAGAGGGGGGATTACCATTTTAGTAGCCCCTTTTGATCCTCCTGTGTCATTTTAAGTGATCCCCCTCCCCCCACCCCTGTGCCACTTGAACACCTTCACCAGATATCCCCCTACCCCTTTATCAGACATTTACCCCCTGGAGCCTGCCTGGGTACTGTCACTGGGCTTACTGGGGCCTGGATCTGGGCTGGAGCAGGGTCTGCCACTGACTGAGGACCTTCAGTCATTATGAGGGCGGCTGCGAGCATCAGGTAGTGTTACCAGAGACAGACCAGCTCTCACCACCTTTGCAGCGTCCCATCCGCTCTAATCCTCCTGTTTTTCTACACGCATCTGTGAAAGTCTCCTCCTCTCTCCTGCCCCATGCTCACCGCTCACTCCGACCTCTGCTTCGCCTCCACACAGCAGTGACATCAGGACCTCACGTAACGTCACTGGTTGCTAGACACCAGTTGAGGTGGCCCTAGCAACCAGTTTACGGTAAATTAATTTTCATTCTGAGACAGAGCCTGGGGGTCCTTATTTTTGGGGGGATGCCTTATATTTCACTCAGAAGGAAACCTGTAAGTAGGTCTTATTTTCAGAGGATGTTTTATTTTTGGGGAAACACGGTAGCATCTGTCAGCTCCCAATCTTCTGCAAAGTCTTGCACAGCCAGTCCAAGGACTCTGAGTAAAAATACTCCAGCAGCACAAGAGACTTTCTTTCATTTAGTAGCTAGAATGGTAAACATGTCCATAGTTTTGATTTCTCTCTTATTTTTTGTTATTATTTAAGAGCCAGAGTTTGCTTTTGACATTCAAGTTTTGAAAATGATAATATGTGTGTAATTCAGTTTTACATCAACATTTTTTATAATTGTTTTAATATTAGAGCTTTATTATTAATGTTTAAATTCTACTTTTATTATTAGCAGCCTAAAAAATAAAAAAGGAAGATCTGTTGGAGACTGGGTGTAAGTTGTCATGGTCCTTGCATCTGAAGGGACTAGCAAGGCTTGGTCCCCTACCCACACAGTTTTCCCAGAATTGTTTGGATGGCGACTGTCAGTAGAATGAGAGCAACTTTTGTAGAATGAGAGCAACCTTTTATGGCTTACCAAGAAGTCTGTAACTATTTACTGTATCAAGAATTTGCCTTTCTGCTCTATCTCTCCCTTAGAGATCGAGGAACAAAGAGTACATTCCTCTTGACAGACCTCCTATTCAAGTGTTTGTGTATATCTCTGGGAATCGTGCTCTGGGTCTTTGACCAGAGCACATCACTGGTTTGTGTCCTGTCCTCCCCACTTGCTCCTGTGGACTTCATGGCAGTAACCCAGCTTGAGGCCAGCTGTGTCGGGTGACCTGTTCACGTTCCTGTTCGTGTGCCTAAGTTTGGGGTTGAACTATTCCATGTACATATGGAAAGACTTTTCTGAAGGATTAGGCAGGAAGCATAACAAACCATTGGTTCAGAAGGAATTGGGTCAACGTCAAAGTTAAGTCTATTGATTGACTTCTTTTGCACTAATTAAGAGTTGGCATATTCAGTAATAATTGAAATTTCTTTTCATAGCATTTTATAGGAAATCTCTTAATTTTCTATCAGTAGCATATGTATCACTGCTATTCTTTTTATTAAAAGAAAAAGAATATTCCAACTGTAATAAAGAATTGAATTATAGCAAAAAAAAGTGTTTGTGTATAAAAGGCATTGCACAGTTAATAAAGCTGCTGCTGCAGTCGGTCAATGGCTCGCAACCCTCCCAATCCCGCTTTCCTGTCTCTTTTTTTCTCAATTCTCACCCCCCTACCTTAGCCAGTTTCAACTGTCAGGCTGGCCCTGACAATGCTTCTCTGCCCCTGCATCTATTTTTTGTTCATCAGGTATTAATGTTCTTTAGGGAAGACACATGGACATTCTTTTAATTCTTTTTTTAAATTTAATTTAATTTAATTTTTTATAATATATATTTTTTATTAAATTATTATTTTTGTACATATACCAATGCCCCCACCCTTCCCATACATACCCTCCCTCCCCAGAGCTTTTAATTCTTATCAGCTGAGCCCAAGGGCACTGGCAGAATCCTGTTATCAGTACTGATTTCTTACCATTATCCATGTGCTTGGAATGAGGAACAAAATAGGACCTTGACTTACCCAGATCTTGATATGCTAAATCTTGTACCAAAAAATGAGGAACTTACCCAGATCTTGATGAATAGGATCTGGGCACACCCGAAACTCCTTTTGACCTTAAACTCCCCTTTGGAAACCAATAAATATGCTGTGTTGTCTGTGGTGAGTGTGACTGCCTCTCCATCAGAGAGGTGGCACCCACCTAACGCCCAGCTTTATGACTCTATTTCTGCCTCTTGTCTCTTTCTTTCTCTAATTTCTTAATCCCCAGCTCCTCCACTCAGGAACCTGTCATTTTCTATGCAGGATGCGGAAAACAGAGAAAATTCCCTCTGCAATGTTCTTTATAATCTATAAATGGATGAGATCACGTGGTATTTTTCTTTCACAGACTGGCTTATTTTGCTTAGAATAATACTCTCCTGTTTCATCCATGCTATTGCAAATAGTAAGAATTTCTTTCTTTCTTTCTTTCTTTCTTTCTTTCTTTCTTTCTTTCTTTCTTTCTTTCTTTCTTTCTTTCTTTTTTTTTTTATAGCAGTGTAGTGTTCCATTGTGTAGATATGCCACGGTTTACTAATCCCTTCATTTGCTGATGGTTATTTAGGCTGTTTCCAAATCTTAGCTATGATAAATTGTGCTGCTATGAACATAGGGTGGATATGACTGGTGTTTCTGGTTTTTTGGGATATATTCCTATAAGTGGAATCATTGGGTCAAATAAGAGTTTCATTTTTAGTTTTTTGAGAAAATACCATACTCTTCTCCACAGTAGCTGCACCAGGCTGTATTCCACCAGCAGTGCAGATGGGTTCCTTTTTCTCCACATCCTCTCCAGCACTTATCACTTGTTGATTTGTTGATGATAGCTTTTCTGACAGATGTAAGGTAGTACCTCATTGTTGTTTTGATTTGCATCTCTCTGATGATTAGTGACTTTGAGCATGTTTTCATGTGTCCCTTGGCTTTCTGAATGTCTTCTTTCAAAAAGTGTCTATTTAAATCCTAGGCCCACTTTTTTATTGGATTGTTTATCTTCCTTTTGTTAAGTTGTATGAGGTCACTGTAAATGTTGGAGATTAAACCCTTATTGGAGATAACCTTGGCAAATATGTTCTCCCATGCAGTGGGCTTTCTTATTGTTTTGTTGATGGTTTCTTTTGCTGTGCAGAAATTTTTTATTTTGATGTTGTCCCATTTGTTTATTTTCTTCTTAGTCTCTATTGCCCTAGGATCTGTGTTAATAAAGCTATTGCTATGACATATGTTTGCAATTTTACTGCCTATAGGGTGTTGTAGGATTTTTGTTATCCATTTTACATTTGAGTCCTTTAACCATTTTGAGTTTGTTTTTTGTATATGGTATAAGTTGGTGATCTAGTTTTATTTTTTGCATGTATCTGACCAAATTTCTCAGCACCATTTATTGAAGAGACTGTTTTGACTCCATTATATGCTCTTGCCGCCTTTGTCAAATATTCATTGAGTATAATGGCTTGGGTCAATTTCTGGGTTCTCTCTTCTGTTCGATTGGTCAATATGTTTTCTTTTTGTGTCAGTACCAGGCAGATTTGAGAACCAAGGTTTGGTAATATAGCTTGATATCTGGTATTGTGATCCTTCCAACTTTGTTCTTCTTTCTCAGGATAGCTGTGGCTATTCATAGTTTTATTTTTATTTATTTATTTTTTTTTTATTTTTTTTTTCCCCAGATGAATTTCTAGAGAGTTTGTTCTAGATCTTTAAAATATGCTACTGGCATTTTAATAGGTATTGCATTGAATTTGTAGATTGCTTTAGGTAATATGGACATTTTAATGATCTTGATTCTACCAATCTGTGAACATGGTATCTTCTTCCATTTGTTTATGTCTTCCTCTATCTCTTTTATCAATTTCCTGCAGTTTCTGAGTACAAGTCTTTTATGTCCTTAGTTAAATTTATTTCTTCATATCTTAATTTTTTTGTGTGTGCAATGGTAAATGGGATTGTGTTTTTTGTTTGTTTGTTTGTTTGTTTGTTTTTGCCTCTTTTTCTGTGAGTTTATTATTGGCATATAAAAAGGCAGTAGATTTCTGGATTAATTTTATACCCTGCTACATTGCCATTCATTTATTAGATCTAGTAGTTTTTTATGGAGTTTTTTTTTAATGTTTTCTATGTATAGTATCATGTCATATGCAAATAAAGACAGTTTTACTTCTTCTTTTCCAATTTGGATGCCTTTTATTTATTCTGCTTGTCTGATCATATGGCTAGAACTTCTAGAACAATGTAGTACAGAAGTGGTGAAAGTCAGCATACTTGTCTTGCTCCCTCTTCTTAGGGAAAATGAGTTTAGTTTTCACCCATTGAGTATGATTTTGGCTGTAGATTTGTCATATAGGGCTTTTATTATGTTGAGGCATTATCCCTCTATTTCCACTTTGCTGAGAGTTTTTATCAATAAAGGGTGTTGATATTTTATTATTAAAAAAATTATTTTATTGATTTTTTTAAAGAGAGGAAGAGAGAGGGATAGAGAGTAAGAAACATTGATGAGAGAGAAACATTGATTAGCTGCTTCCTGCACACCTCCTACTGGGTATATGCCTCCAACCAAGGTACATGCCCTTGACCGGAATCGAACCTGGAACCTTTCAGTCCACAGGCCAACACTCCATTGAACCAAATCAGTTAGGGCTGTTTGCAGGAAGATTTTTGATTGCTGCTTCAATTTCTTCAGTAATTGGCCTATTCAGATTTTTTTTTTTTAATTCTTCTTGGTTGAGTTTTGGGAGCTTGTATTATTCTAAGAATATGTCCTTTTTATCTAGGTTGTCCATTTTATGAAATAGAGTTATTCATAGTATTTTTTTTCAAAATAATTTGTATTTCTATGGAATCAGTTGTTACTTCATCTCTTTCATTTCTGATTTTTTTTTTTTTGGGGGGGGGGGGGCGTCCTCTCTCTTTGCTTCTTGGTGAACCTGGCTAGAGGTTTATCAATCTTTTTTATACTTTCAAAGCACCAGCTCTGGGATTTGTTAATCTTTTGTGTTGTTCTTTTGGTCTCTATGTTGTATATCTACACTCTGATCTTTATTATTTCATTGCTTCTGCTTAGTCTGGGCTTTTTTTGTTGCTCTCTTTCTAACTCTTTGAGTTGTAGGGTTAGATAATTTAGTACCATTGTGTCTTGTTTTTTTGAAGTAGGCCTGTCATGCTATGAACTTCCCTCTCTAAACTGCTTTCACTGTGTCCCATAGATTTTTAGATTATTTTGTTTTCATTGTCATTTGTTGCCATAGTGCCTTTTATTTCTTCTTTGATATCTTTGATAATTCAGTAATTGTTTAATAGCATGGTATTTAGCCTCTAGGTGTTTGATTTTTTTATTGTTTTTATTATAGTTGAATTCTAGTCTTATGCCATTCTGCTCTGAGAAGATGCTTAATATGATTTCTATCTTCTTGATTTTGAAGAGACTTTGCCTGCTCTATCTTTGAAAATGATTCATGTGCACTTGAGAAGAATGTATATTCTGCAGCTTTGGGGTGAATTGTTCTGAAGATGTCATTTCATTCCATCTGGTTTAGTGAGTCATTTAGGATTGATATTTCTTTGTTAATTTTTTTGTTTAGATGATTTTTTCAATGGTGATAGTGGGGTATTAAAGTCCCCTATTATGACTGCTTTGCTTTCAATCTCTTCCTTGATATATATGAACTTCTGGATGCTCCTGTATTGGGTACATATATATTTTTCAAGGTTATATCCTCTTATTTGATTAATCCCTTTAGTATTATGAAATGGCCTTCTTTATCTCTTATTATGGTCTTCATTTTGAGGTCTAATTTGTCAGATATAAGTACTTCTATCCCAGCTTTTTTTTCTCTTTTTTTTTTTTATCATTTCCATTCACCTGAAAAAAGCTTTTTTCATCCTTTTGCCAACAATTTGTGTGAGTTTTTTTGTCCTGAGGTGGGTTTCTGTAGATAGCAGTTATACGGGTCATGTTCCTTTTCCATTCAGCTATGCTGTCTTTTGATTGGAACATTTAATCCATTAAAGTTGTTATTGTTAGGTACTTGTTTTTCACCATTTTTATTCTTTATGCCTGTGTTCCTTTTTACTTCCAATTTCTTCTTTAGCATTTCTTACATTGCTGATTTGGTGATAATAAATTTCCTTAGCCATTTTTTGTCTGTGAAGCTCCTGATTTCACCCTTAATTTTGATTGATAGTCTCGCTGGATACAGTATTCTTGGATTCAGACCCTTCCTTTGCATGATTTTGTATATTTAATTCCATTCCTTTCTGGCCTGATATGTTTGTGTTGAGAAATCAGTCACTACTCTGATGGGGGATCCTTTATAGGTAACTTTGTGTATCTCTCTGGCTGCTTTTAAGATTTTCACTTTGTCGTTGGTGTTTGCCAGTTTAATTATAATGTGCCTTGGCATCTGTCTTTTGGGGTTCGTTTTGTTTGGGACTCTGTGAGCTTTTTGGATTTGTGTGAGTTTTTTCTTCCCTATAACAGGGAAGTTTTCTGTCATTATTTCTTCAAACAAATTTTATATTTCTTGCTCAGTTTCCTCTCCTTCTGACACCCTTATTATGTGGATGTTGTTTTGCTTCAAATTGTCCCAAAGTTCTGTTAGGCTCTCCTTTTTTTTTTTTTTTAAAGTTATTTGTTCTAGATGCTGTTCTGCTTGGGTATTTTTTCCTACCTTGTCTTCTAGCTCACTGATGCAGTCCTCTGCTTCTTCTTATCTACTGTTGTTTTCTATTGAATTCTTTTAAGAAATATATATATTTTATTGATTTTTGTACAGAGAGGAAGGGAGATAGATAGAGAGTTACAAACATCAATGAGAGAGAGTCATCGATCAGCTGCCTCTTGCACACCCCCTACTGGGGATATGCCCGCAACTAAGGTACATGCCCTTGACCGGAATCGAACCTGGGACCTTTCAGTCCGCAGGCCGATGCTCTACCACTGAGCCAAACCGGCTTTGGCTCTATTGAGTTCTTTATTGCAGCAATTTCATTTTTCATTTTTCATTTTTCCTTGTTTATTTCCTCTGGTTCTTACACATATTGTTGAATTTGTCTTCCAACCTTTTCAGTGACCTTATGACCATTTCTCTGAATTCTTTCTCTGCCATATTGCTTGTCTCCATTTAGTTTACTTTCTTTCCTGGTGATGCCTCATTTTCTTTTGTATGTGGGCTGTTTTTTTGTCTCCCCATGGTTGCTCCTCTTAAGGTGTTATGGTTATGTAGTTATATCTCTTCTGTGTTGACTTAAAGGCACAAAATGCAACACAAAAAGGCATAAAACACAAGGAAGTGGATATAAATGTATTCACAATACTAAAAATCCCAAATAAAGATGAACACCAGAGAAAAAAGAATTAGGGGATAAAGAAATGCAAAATTGATATTGAGAAAAGGCAAACAAATAAGAGAGAAAAGAAAGATAATAAAAAAAAATAAAGAGTAAAAACTATTTGTATGGTGAGAAAACTCCAATAGAATGCATACAATAAACACCTAGAGATGAACGCAAACTGCAAACAATCATTAATAATAAGAGAGGAAAGAAAAAACAGAAGCAAAAAAAGAGAGAGAGAAACCATCACACAAACAAACAAACCAAACAAATCCACAATCAAACAAAGGAAAACAATAGGATAAAGAAGAGGAAAACAAAACAAAATAAAACAAAAACATAAAAGGAAAAAGAAAAAAAAAAGGAAGAGAGAAAAATAATTAAATAGTGAAGAAAGATAAGAGAGAAGTGTGTATGAACTTGGAGAAGGGGAGAGGAAATTAGATATATAAGTAGGATGAATTGTTAACTAGTGGTAAAAAGAAAGAATAGAGAAAATCTAAAGCAAGAATAGGGTAAGAGAAACAGGACAACAAGGGGAAAAGTGAGGAAGAGGTTGTTGGCATGAAGATAAAGTTGAGATGAGTAAAATGATGCTAAAGGAAAAATGAAAATAGAATGTAGGACAGTAATCCCAAAATAAAATAAAATAGACAAAAAATAAAATGAAACTTTATAAAAGGTAAATAATCCTACCTTATAAAAGAGTAATATACAAATTAAATATCACCCCGATATACCTACAAGCCATGCCCACCAGGCACGCTCACCAGCCAATCAGAGCAAGTATGCAAATAAACACAACCAAGATGGCTACAGCCATAGAGAGCAAGAGAGAGTTTTGGGTTTCCCATGCAACAAAGGAAGTCAAGCTTTCCAGCTGCCCTTGCTGGCCTAGGCCTCCACTGAAAACTACAAAGTTTCAATTATACAATAGAAGGTAAACAAATCCAAACAGAAATGGCTACCAGCCATGGAGCAAGCAGGAGGCTTGGCTCCACTCCAGGTTACAAAGTTTCAATTGTAGAAGGTAAATTTGGATACAAGGGCCTCCACTAGGGTTGTCAGGGGGTGTGGGTGGCCTGCAAACCACCACAGGCCCCTCACCTAAGCCACCCCAGGCCCCAAGGGAATCCCTACCCTGATCTGTTACACCCTTCAGGGCAAACCAGCCAGCCTCCACCCATGCACCAGGTCTCTATCCTATCTAATAAAAGAGTAATATGCAGATGGACCATCACTCCAAAACATAATATGGCTGCCCCCATGTGGTCAAAGATGGCTGCCCCTATGTGGACATAAGATGGCCACCACAAATTGACCAGCAGGGGAGGCCAGTTGGGAGGGACCAAGCCTGCAAGGGAGGAAAGTTGAGAGGAATCAGGCCTGTAGGGGAGGGCAGTTAGGGGTGACCAGGCCAGCAGAGAAGTTAATTTGGGGACAAAGAGGCTGACAGGGGAACAGTTAGACATCAATCAGGTTGGTATGGGAGTGGTTAGGGGATGATCAGGCTGGCAGGCAGAAGTGGTTAGGGGCAATCAGGAAAGCAGGCAGGTGAGCAGTTGGGAGCCATCAGTCCTGGATTGTGGGAAGGATGTTACACTGCTCATATAGACCAGATCCCACTGGGATCTGACCTAAACGGACAGTCTAACATCCCTCAAGGTGTCCCAGATTGGAGAGGGTGCAGGCTGGGCCGAGGGACACCTCTGCCTCCCCTCTCCTTCTTTCCCCCCCCACTCCCCTCCCTCCCCCCACCCCCACCCCCAGTGCAAAAACAACTTTCCCCTGCAGTATCTGAGAGTGTTATTAATTGTGAGAAAGCGTGTGGACTCACAAGTTTTCCCCCCAGCACTGTGTGTGTCTCTATACATGTCTTTTTCCCTTGGCATTGCACAGCCAGTATGCTGGTAGAACTTCAGACTGCCTTTCTGTGCCACCCCAGGTATGGGTTAATTTTTAGAGTTCTCTTTTGCCAGCAGTTCTGTGGACCTCCTTCCACATTTGCAGGCTCTGCTGACCCCAATGGCTGCAGACTTTGTGGGATAGAGACTTACTTTGAAACTCTAGATCCTGCTGAGCACGTTTCTCACTCCAGCCTGCATCACAGACCTCACCTTTCTCTAGGTGATATTTTCCCATCCCTTGGGAAGGTTCAGGGCTCCTCTGTATCTGTGTATTCATGATGTTTCAGACCTGGTGTGTCTGGGTTTGCAACTGGCCCCTGAGTGTTGTGGTTGTACGGTCCTGGAAGGTATCCGAGTTCTTCCCTGTTGAAAGAAAGGCTAGGCTTCCTATCACAGCTATTCTCCCTTTCAAGATGCTGCAGTATCTGTGGCAGAGCCGGCCATTCCAGGAGTTATTTCAGCAGCATTAGGGCTGCCTGGTCAGGGAAGCCTGGTCTGGCAGTCCCCAACAGTCCCTTGAAATATAGCTCTCCCTCGCTCACAAATAGACCCTCCTGCATGTCCATAGTCTCTCCTTTCATTCTCTCACTCACACACTATCTTGCAGCCTGTCTTCCTGTTGGCAGCCATCTTCTATTCCTGAATCTAGTAGTTTTTTGATGGAGTCTTTAGGATGTTCCATGTATAATATCATGTCACCTGAGAATAATCCCTTTGGAATGAACATTACAGTTAAAGTGTACTGCAGATGCCTTTGTGAAATAATTTCCAGGTTTTGGGGAAGGATTTTTTCTCTCTGAATACCTTGCATGTGTGAATGCATAAAATGCTCACTCTCACTTAATAAGACCTAAAATTCTATAGCTAGATATTATTTTGAATGTCTTAAGGACTGATTGCTTTTAAGATACAGATTATTTCCAAGAGATTTTAAGCCTAATTTTGTGTCACAGGGTTCAAAATTTGTTTAAACACAAAAGCCAAAATGCCATATTAACTTTTAAAGTGGGCATGAGAAGAATATTATATGAATATTTTACAAAAGAACACTTGCCTTGTAAATGCAAGGGATCCATGAAACTTTTCTTACTCCAAATTGACTACTAAAGATAAAGATATAGTATTGTCTTGGGCCCTATTCAAAATGAGGATCTAAGAGTTGCAGCATGAAGGTGAAGGCAAATTGGACCCTAGTACCTGAAGAGTGAACTGCATTAGACCACTCAGTAGAGAGTAGTGTCCACTTGGGATCAGAAGAAGTTTTCAAGAGTGATCCCACTGACAGGAATCTCCAAAGAGCCCTTAAATCCCCAATGAGGGTTGACTTTTACCACCTTCCAGACCCAGAAAATGAAAAGCCACTCAGCCTATTAAGAAGAATCCTGTCTCTCACTTCACTCCTTCACTTCCTTGTGAACCTGAAATGAATACAGAAGCTACCAAGTGTTGAAGAATATAGGAAGCAAAAAAAGGAAGGAGACTGAACCATAATCTATAATAATAAAAGTGTAATATGCTAATTTGATCTGACAACCTTCCAGATAAAGTCAGGGCTGCAAGAGAAGCCCAGGTTCCACGTGCTTACTGGCTGCTGGAGAGAAGCCCGGGGCTCGGGGCCTGAGTGCCAGAGGGAAGCTGGTGCAGGCAGCTGGAGGAAGAAAGGCCTACTTTTGCACAAATTTCATGCATTTGGCCTCTAGTCCTTCTAAATGATGCAGGCAACCACTAACCAGCATGTGGAAAGGGTAAGAAAGGTTTGCCTTGGGAAGAAAAGTGAAGTACTTATTATCTTCTACTAGATACTATCTAATTACTGAATCAAGACTGTATCTAAGAGCACAAAATCCATTCACACTTCCTAAGTTTCTATCCAGAGAGAGAAACATTTATCTCAATGGACAAATTTTAAACTGATGCTGCGTTACATAGATAAAGTTGTACATTGATTAGTTACAAATTGTGTTTGTTCAATACATTTATTATCGTAACTATTAGTTTCTTTCTGAGAGAATGTTTTCCTCAAACTTCCTTAAGAGGGTTATTATTAAATGTTGGGGGATAGTCAGAGTGGAGGTGAGATGGGAAGGAAAACTCAAGTATACAGGAAATAACAAAGGGCATCTGGTGGGCAGGAAAAGGAAACACAGGAAGAATAAAATCACAATGTAAAATCAGAATTAGAAGAGTTTATTAAGAAAATAGAGTGGACATGTGAATGGAAAAAAAAGTTTAGTGTATAAGTAAGTATTAAGCCTAAACTTTGAAGTTTCTAGATAGCCTATAGCCCTAGCAATCTAACAAAAATTGGCTTTCACTGGGAAGACATAAAACTGAAAAACAAACTAGTCTTTTATTTAAACATACTGTGATGTCATATTTGATTCTGTAGTAAATTCCCAACTGGCTAATTCTTATATCTGATATGAAATTCACAGGAGCTGAGCCATATAGAACTTTACCTACTGAAGAAAGGTCAGAATCTGCTTGAGGACAGTATTTCATAGGCAATGTGTTGGTACATGTTCATTTTCTTAGAAGGCCAACCATGTTTTCATTAGGTATAGTAAACAAATAAGAGGTTTTGGTAGATTGTGTACATAAGCAAACTAAAAGAGATTTGTATCTACAAAACTAACACATGTTTTTATTTGCTCTTAAAGATGTAATAGTGTCTAAATTTAAATGTCTTTGCTGAAAAAATCTTTGCAAAGCCATGTTACATCTCCCCAAAAAGTTCAAGATTGAAAGATCCTTGAGAGTTAAGACTATTCCTTTTTTAAACTTCTTAAAGTATAATAAACATAAAATAAACTGTGCATATTTGAAAATCATCCATTGACCTATTTTGACTGTATATACTTATGAAACTGGCATCACAATCAAGATAATAAATATAACCATCATCCTTCAAAATGTCCTAATGCCCCTCTGTAATTTCTCCTTTTTATTCTTCTAAGCCCTCACCATACATAGGAACCACTGTT
This sequence comes from Pipistrellus kuhlii, assembly GCF_014108245.1. Taxonomy (NCBI): domain Eukaryota; kingdom Metazoa; phylum Chordata; class Mammalia; order Chiroptera; family Vespertilionidae; genus Pipistrellus; species Pipistrellus kuhlii. The sequence goes on from NW_023425515.1 coordinate 95,968,714, forward strand.
TGGTTTCCTGTCACTATAGATTAGTTTGCACTTCATAGAATTTCATTTAAATCGAATCATACAGTATGTCTTTTTAATTATTTTGAAATTCACCAATGTTGTATTGTGCAGCAATAATGCTTTGTTTTTTATTGCCAAGTAACATTTTACTGCATGGATAAACCACAATTTGTTTATCCCTCACCTGTTGATGGACATTTCCATTTTAGATACTCCAGATAAATCAGATATTCACATTTTTGTATGAATACATGCTTTAATTTTGGGTAAATATCTTGGAGTGGCATGACCAAGTCATATGACAGGTATTTGTTTAACTTCCAAAGAATTGCCAAATGTTTTCCAAAGTTTTTTTTTTTTTTTTTTTTTTTTACCATTTCATATTTCTACTAGCAATAAATAAAAGTTTTAGTTGTTTCACATTCACACCAAATATTGACATGATTAGTTTTTCTTTGTTTCATTTATTTTTTTAATTTTAGCCATTCTGATTGGTGCACAGTGTTATTTCATTATGGTTTTAATATACACTTCCCAATGCACAGTAATGTTGAGCATATTTTATATCGTTATTTACCATCTGCATATCTTATTAGGTTGTAGTGTCTGTTAAAATATTTTGACAATTTTTATAATTAGGTTGTTTGCTTTCTTCTTGTTCAATTTTAAGATTTATATACCTACTTTATATGCCTACATACAAGTCTACTACCAAACATATAATTTATAAAATTTTGTCTCAGTGTATGGTTTGTCTTTATGTTCTCAGTAGTGTATTTTGAGGAGCATATGCTAATATTGCGAATTAAAATTTTTGATATTTTGTGGATATTGATTTTGGTGTTTTAGCTGATGAATTCTTTATATTATGTGTGTTTATTTTTCCTATAAGTTTTATGATTTTTTTATTACACATTCAGGTTTGTTATTCATTTTAAATTAAATATTTTATATGGTATGAAATTTCTAATCAAGTTAAGTTTTTTGGTTTATGGAAGTCCAGTTATTTCAGCTTAATTGGTTAAAAAGAAAGTCAACCAAGAACAGTGCTGGAGAGGATGTAGAGGAAAGGGAACTGTTGTGCACTGCTGATGGGAATGTAGACTTGTGCAGCCACTATGAAAAACAGTAAAAAAATTAAAAATGCACTGCTTTTTAACCGAGAGATTCCACTTCTGGGAATATATCCTAAGAATCTTGAAACAACAATCATATTTACATCCCTATGTTCATAGTGGCATTATTTACCACTAAAGGCCCAGTGCATGAAGTTCATGCACTCAGCAGGGAGGAGGGAGAGGGACCCTCAGCTCAGACTGTACCCTCTCACAGTCTGAGAGCCCTTGGGGATGTTTAACTGAGAGTTTAAGCCTGTTCCTTGCAGGGGAGCCATCAGTTGGACATCCTTAACATGCCATGGACATCCCCCAAGGGGGTCTCAAATTGTGAAAGGGTGCAGGCCAGGCTGAGGGACCCCAGTGGTGTATAATCAGGGCTGAGAGGGATGTGGGGAGAGGTGACGGAGGGGGAGTGTCTGGCCCATCTTTTTCAGACCCGATGGCTGGACCCCAGCAGCAGGCTAACTTACTGGTCAGAGCACCTTCCCCCTGGTGATCAGTGCACACCATAGCTAGCAGTTGAACTGCCTTAGCATATCATTAACATATTACACTTTGATTGGTTGAATAGATGACCAGACATTTATCATATTAGGCTTTTATTATATAGGATAGGCAAGATCTGGAAACAGCCCAAGTGCCCATCAGTGGATGAGTGGATAAAAAAGCTGTGGTACAATTTACACAATGGAATATTATGCAGCTGTAAAAAAAAGAAGGAACTTATACCCTTTGTAACAGCATGAATGAATCTGGAGAGTATTATGCTAAGTAAAATAAGTCAGTAAGCAAAAGACAAATACCATATAATCTCACCAATATGTAAAATCTAATGAACAAAATGAACTGATAAACAAAATGGAATTAGAAGCATGAACACATGGAACAGACTGGCCAATGCACAAAAGGAAGTGGATGGGGGTTACTAAATAAAGAAAGTGAAGGGATTAGCTAAAATATATATACAATAACTCATTACACACACACACACACACACACACACACACACATACACACAAACACATTGAGTGGCCAGATTATTATGACCACCTGATGTTTGTAGGGAAATTAGCCATACACTGCATCGTATGGAAGCTGAAGGCCTGTTCAAATACCTTTGCTGTTTGCAGTTACCAAGATAAAACGTCTCCAATTCACACAGGAACACAAAGATTGTACAGTAGAGCAGTGGAACAAAGTCATGTGGTCTGATGAATCCTGTTTCCAGTTGCATTATGCAGATGGCAGAGTGAGAATTTCAAGGAAAAAGCATGAAAGCATGTACCCTGCATACATGAGTACAAACGTTCAAGCTGCTGGGGGCAGTATTATGGTTTGGGGCATGTTTTCCTGGCATGATTTGGGCCCTTTAATTCATGTGGAACAACATCTGAATAGCACAACATGCCTAAGTATAGTTGCTGATCAAGTTCATCCTATCATGTTAATGGTGTATCCCAATGGAGATGGCTTCTTCCAAGACAATGTGCCATGTCATGGTGTTCGTATTGTACAGGAATGGTTTTAAGAATATGAGGGAGACTTTACCTTGCTTAGGTGGCCCCCACAATCACCAGATCTCAATCCAATTGAGAATTTTTGGGACAAAGTTAAAAGAGCCATCAGGCAGCTGGTTCCATAACCATCAAATCTCTCAGAACTGGACAGTGCTATTCATCAGGCATAGTGTCAGATGCCTCCAATCACCTTTCAACATCTCGTGGATTCAGTGCCAAGAAGAATTGTAGAAGTATGAAGGCAAAAAATGACCCAATGAAGTACCGATGGGGTGGTCATAATAATCTGGCCACTCGTGTGTGTGTGTGTGTGTGTGTGTGTGTGTGTGTGTGTGTATTGCATGGGCAGAGACAACAGTTTGGTGAAGTCCAGTGAAAGGGAGAGAGGTAAAGGTGGAGTTAAAAAATGGGGAGACAACCTGCAATAATGTCAACATTAAAAATAATTACTATTTTTTTTTAAAAGAAAGACTATTCTTTATTCAATGAATAGCTTTTGCACCACATCAAAAATAAATTAGCTGCAAATGTGTGAGGCTATCTCTGGACTCTGTTCTCTCTTCCATTAACCCATTTGTCTACTCTTATGCCAATATAGAAATTTTATGTCTGTGGCTTTAAAACAAACCTTGAAATCAAGCAGTGTTAAACTATAACTTTGTTCTTTGTTTTCAAGATTGTTTTTTCTCTTCTAAGTTCTCTCCATTTCAATATGAATTTTAAAATTGTTTGTTGCCCTAACTGGTGTTCTCAGTGGTTATAATATCAATCTGCAACCAAAGGGTCATGGGTTCAATTCCAGGTCAAGGGCATGTAATTAGGTTGCAGGTTTGAATTCTCTCTCTCTCTCCCTATCTTCTCCCTCCTTTCCTTCCTCTTTATAAAATCATTGGGGAAAATATCGTTGGGTGGGGATTAACACACACAAGCACAAAATTAGTTTGTAAAATTTAACCAAATAGCCATGCTGAGAATTTTTTATTGAGATTTCATTAAATCTAAAAAATCTCTTTGAGAAGAATTAACATTTTAATAACTATTGAATTTTCTGATCCATGAGTGCATTATATCTTTTCATTTATTTAGGTCTTTACTTATTCTCAGTAATATTTTATGGTTTACAATAAAAATAGATCTTGTACACCTTTTGTCAGATATATTCCTAAGTATTTAATACTTTCTGACTATTTCAAATGAATTTAATTTTTTGTTTTTATTATTTAAAACAATGTAATTTTATATTGATTGTGTATTTTTCCATTTTGCTAAACTTCTATCAGCTTTTATTACAGAGTTCATCAGATTTTTTACATATAATAGATGATCATGTGATACATAAAGAAAGACTTGTATTTTTTTTTCCTTTTGAATGCCATTAACTTTTTAACTTCATTTTATTGCATTGCAGCTAATATTCAGTCCATGGTGAGTAGAAGCAGTAAGAGTGGACATCCATGACTTGTTCTTGTTTAAGCAAAAGTATTTAATGTTTCATTATTATAACTATAGATTTTTTTTGCAGATGTCTTTTAACAGGTTAAATAAGTTTGCTTCCAGTCTTAGTTTGCTGAAAGTCATTTTTAAATCAAGAATAAATATTGGATTATATCAAATATTTTCTCTATTTATTAAGATGATCATATGTTCTGTTTATTTTGTCTGTTAATATGGTAAATGATAGTGATTGAATTTTAAATGTTAAACCTTGTTTCTTAGATAAACTTCTTGGTTATGACATAGTAAACTATTTTCTAAAATATTGGGTTTCATTTGCTAAAATTGTGTTGAGATTTAAAAAAAATTATATTCATGGAGGATATTAATATGTAGGGTTTTTTCCTTTATAATGTCTTTTTCTAGTTTTAGTGTGAGAGACATATTGACTTTATAAAATGCATTGAGAAATATTTCTTTATCTTAAATTTTCTGGAAGAGTTTGGTAAAATTGGTGTTATTTCTTCATTAAATGTAGAAATTTAATTGATCTCAGAGAAGCAGCTTTTGGTTTGTTTTTTTTTCTTTGCTAATTTTCTGTTATCTATTTCATTGATTTCCTCTTTGAAATATATTTTCTTGTGACTTCTTTGACTTTCATTTGAGTTTCTTAATCAATTTTGTAAGGTAGACATGGGAGGTTATTGATTTGAGACCTTTCTTATTTTCTAACTTAGATATTTCTCTTTATTCAGCTTCATCTCACAAACTTTGACATGTTATTTTTTTAGTTTCATTCAGTTCAAATGCTTTATAATTTTCTTCCTTTTACCTATGGATTATTTAGAAATATGAAATTTGGTTTTAAATATTTGGGGATTTCCCAGATATATTTCTATTATTCTATATAATAAGAGTCTAATATGCAAATTGACTGAATGGTGGAACGACTGGTCACTATGGCGTGCACTGACCACCAGGGGGTAGATACTCAAAGCAGAAGGTGCCCCTTGGTGGTTAGTGTGCTCCTATAGGAGGAGCACTGCTCAGCCAGAAACTGGTGAGTGCAGTGGCAGTGGTGGGAGCCCCCAAGGGCTCCTGGACTGTGAGAGGGCACAGGTCAGGCTGAGGGACACCCTCTTAGTGCATGAATTTTGTGCACCGGGACTCTAGTTGATTTATAAGTTAGTTCCACTGCTATCAGAGGACACACTTTGTATGACTTAAAACCTTTTAAATCTTCTGAGAATTGCTTTTTTAAACCATTATATGCTCTATATTGGGACAAGTTTTGCTAGGATTTAGAAAGCATATTAGTTTTTTGAGTGTTCTTAAAAATCTCAAAACACCAATCAGAAAGAATATATGCACCTCTAGGTTCATAGCAGCATTATTTACAACTAGGGGCCCATTGCACAAACGTGTGCACCTTGAAAGGAACTGTGGGCCATGAGGTTGTGGTGGGCACAGGGGTGGGTCATCCTCCCTGCCACCATCCAGCCCCTTCCACCTCCACCCCTGGTCCCTTGTCTGCATGCAGCCCACTCCCTCAGCTGCCACTCCCACATGCTGATGGTGCCAGCCCCGCTTGCACCCACTGACAACATGGAGTGATTGGGGCCAGTGCCAGGAGTGGGTACAAGCAGGGCCAGTTCTGTCAGTGAGTGTGAGAGGTAGCTGCTGCCCCAATGGATTGTCCTTCAGGAGCAGGGGGAGGTGGAGAAGCCTTCAGGGGTGATCAGAGCCAGCAGCCACCACTCACACCTGCTGACAATGTGAAGCTATTGGGACCAGTGCCAGGTGCTGGCAGTGGGTGCAGCAGCAGCTCCAATACAGGCAGTGGGGGTGAGCAGAGTGGTCCTGACAGTGTGTGCAAGAGTTGGCTGCCAGCCCTGATCTCCTCTCAGGAGCATGGATAGGTGGAGAAGCCCTGAGGGGCAATCAGGGCCAAGAGCCACTGCTTGCACCCACTGATGGCACCAAGTGATTGGGGCTGGTGCCACAATCCAGCAGCAGGTTTGAGCAGCAGCTCCTTGTGCAGGAGCAAAACATTTTGAGTAACAACCTGAGGCTCATCCTGATGGCAGTGACCATTGCCCCTCCTTTGTCTGGGGCTCCCACTCACATGCTCCATCATCTTGAGTGGCTGATGCCCACCATGTTCCATATTTGCCCCCTGGTGGTCAGTGCACATAATAGTGACCATTTGTTTAGTTGTTTGCCATTCATTCTATTTGCACATTAGGATTTTATATATATGAAATAGAGGACCGGTGCATGGAATTCATGCATGGGGGAGAGGTGCCATGGCCCAGCCAGCACCCTCTCTAAATCCAGCACCCCTCAAACATCCCTCTCGCAATTGGGACCACTGGCTCTTAACTGCTCACCTGCTGACCCTCCTGACTACACCTAACCACTCACCTGCCTGCTTGATCTCCCCTAATGACTCTACATGCCTGCATGATCAACCCTAAATACTCACCTGCCTGCCTGATCACTCATAACTGCTCACCTGCCTGATAACCCTGAATTGCTCACCTGCCTGCCTGATCACCCCTAACTACTCTGCCTGCTTGATCACCCTTAACTGCCCCCTGCCTGCCTGACCGCCCCTAAACACTCACCTGGCTGCCTGATTGGCCCTAACCACTCTACATGCCTGCCTGATCACCCCAAACCACTTCTGCCTCAGCTCCCCTCTGCCATGGCTTCATCCTAAAGGATGTTCATATTGACATCCAGAAGGTCATTTGGATGTCTGTTCTAATAAGCATATTATGCTTTTATTATTTATTATAGACTAGAGGCCAGGTGCACAGTGGGATGTAACTGGGCTGATCAGGGAGGGGAAGGCGCCACCCCCATCACCCCACTGCTGCTGCGACTGCCAGCCACCACAGCTGCCAAGGTGTCTTCATCAACACAGACTCTAGTTCCTTCACCACGAAAAAATGACAACTTTCTTTAGGCATTTTCAAGTTGTCTCATTCACAGGATATGAGATTGCTTTCTTTCTTATTTTTTTAATTCTCACACTAGAGTCCCAGTGCATGAAAATTCATGCACTGGAGGTGAGGTCCCTCATCCTGGCCTTTCCCCTCTCACAGTCCAGGAGCCTTGAGAGTCATGAGACAACCTGGTGATCAGGGGAAGGTGACGCCCCATCACACCTCTGCTGCTGCCACTGCCAGCAGCACAAGCATTATCTGGCCATAGTTACATGAGCCTTGGGCGGCCCTGGGAGGCTGGGAAGTTGCCATCTGAGGATTGCCTGTACCTTCGGCATTGGCTGGACAGCTGCCATCCGAGGCTTGCCTGTGCCCTGGGCTAACCTGGGTGGCTGGGAGGCTGAGGGGACTGGGGGACTCTGGAGGCAGGTGTGCAGCAAGATCCCAGTGGGGCTGAGGGGACTGGGTGCCACCATCTTGTGGCTGTGGGCACTGCCATCTTTGAGGGCATGGAAGTCAATTAGCATATTTCCTTCTTATTGGCTGTGGGCACCACCATATTTGAGGGTGGGGCAGCAATTAGCATATTCCTTTCTTATTGACTATGGGCACTTTCATCTTTGCAATAGCATGAGGGTCAATTAGCATATCCCCTCTTTGTTAGATAGAATAAGGATATTTTTCCATTGATTTTTAGAGAGCATGGAAGAGAGAGGGAAAGACAAAGAGAAACATCACTCTGAGAGGAACAATTCAATTGGTTGCTTCCTTCATGAACTCTGACTTGAGCCTCAGCCAGGGAGGAGCCTGCAACCTAGGTACATGCCCTTTATCAGAATTGAACCTGGACCCTACGGTCCACAACCTGAGGCTCTATTCACTGATCAAACCAGCTAGAGCAGGATATGACATTTTTTTTAGCCCCACCAGGAGTGAGCTAGAAAAATGCTAGATCACCTTCTTAGATCCTTATTACTGAAGTTATCAAGAACACTGCAAGTGGCATACCAGGAACTTAGCCAATGAGCAGTCAGAAAAGGTCTTTCCTCTGCAGCTCCCATGCAGAGGTGGGACTGCTGACACACTGCAACTTGCAGGCCTCCTGCCTGTCTCCACTCCAGGCCTGCTCCAGCTGGTGCAGCGGCTCAGGCAGACAGGTCCCTCAGTCTGTCTGTATCTACTCCTGGCAGGCCTGCTGTAGATGGCATGGTGGCTCAGGCAGTCCCCCATCTATCTTCGTCTCCACTTTGTGCTTCACCTGCTCCAGCAGCCTCCTCTCGACCAGTCATGATTATTATGGCATCCTGGCTAATTTGTATAATCTCTTTCTCACTCTAAATATATATATAGTTAATCCAGTCACATTCTTGTTTATAGTGTGCCAGCACAGGACAGACTCAAATCCTACAGTAATCTGATTTCTATCCTTAAACTCCTTGGCACTCCTGCAACCCCAATGGATCTGTGTGTATATGGGGATTAAAGGAGCCACCTGGACTCTCTCTCCTCTTCCCAGTCTGTCTGTCCATTGAAAAAGGTTTATGATATGCCAAAGTGAAAGGGATAGCCAATTAATTGTATCGGAGAGCAAATTGCGCTCCATTTGCTGGGCAAGGCCACAAGTGAGAGTCCCCCATGACACCATCAGACATCAGCGTGGGTTATCAACAGTGCAACATGATTGGCTTCTGAGGATACTCAGCATTTATGCATCTGGATAAATTTTTCATAAAGTCTGAGCACTGTTCCCCACCCCTTGAGAGGCAGGAGGTATAGTTTATGTTGGAGGATAGGGCAGGATCATTTTGGGGGGGGTCCTTGCTCTTTACCTCTGTTGAAGGGAACAACAGGGAGAGTCCTACCAGAATTGTTTTCCCAAGTGGTTTCCTCATGGTACGTATAAGGCAAACACATATTCCATCCCATTACTGTCTGAGGTCCATCCAAATGGAAATGGGACCACTTGAGACTCTAGCCTTCCTGCTATATAAGCATAACAGTCACTTTTATTTAGGGCGCATACAGGATATTTAATTCATTCCACATAGGCATTCATTCACTTATATCCTACTTCTATTTGCATGGTGGTGGCAGTGGCCTAGGGGATCTTGTCCTATGACATCTATTCCTAAATCTAGTCTTAGCCAATCTTTTGACCTAAAGGCTGAAATATCCAAGTCATTCAAGTTATCTATAATCAATAACTAAACTGGTAAGCATGATTCAGATTGTACACATTTCTCCAGCCCACATTGTAAGCCCTTACAATTTGCCAGATTCCTAAAGCAAATAGAGCCCAGTACATGATGGTAATTAAGACAGCTCACAATTTTTAGCATAAATTTCAAGGGGATATGTCTCAGTACGGCCAACCAAGTTGAGGCATGTCCACCCTTAACCCAAGTGTGATGGTCCAACTTTACTCAGCAATCTGAACAGCAGTCTCTGTGGTAAGCAAGACAGGTAATGTCCTTCCCAGTAGGGTTCCAATTTGCTTCCCTTCCAAATTTTGGTTAGAAAAAATACAGTCTTCTAGTCGGTGGTGATGAACTGGAAACTCAAGAAGGCTTCTAACCTGAGAGAGATTAAAGCAGAAGAGATACCCAGGACATAGTTCTTAAGAAATTGGTCCCTATTTCAATTTTTCTCTTTTGCTTGTCCTATCTTAGTGACCGGTATCATTTAATCAATTTCCTTTAAACATTTCTTCTTATAACTTCCACAGACATTCTTACAACTTTCAGAAATATTTTTAGAACTTCCAGAAATAACCACCTTTAGAAACCACCTTCTTTCTACTTCAAATTACATAACCATGCCTCGGTCCTTCCATTAAATATTTCTACTCTAATATTTTTTCTTTCAGTCATACCATCAGCAACTTGTACAGACTTTTTTTCCCTTTAAGATATATTAGAATTCTTCATTCTTGGACACCTTAATTTTTCAATGATTGCCAAAAAGTAAACAGCTAGCATTTCTTAGATTGAGTTTTGAACACACTGTACATGCACTCTTATTTTCAAGAAAATATACCTTCAATAAGGAGACCTTCTATAATAAAAGCTAAGAGCAAGTGAACTAAGACTTATCTAGCAGTTAATGTTTCAGGTTTTACTTTTTAATAGTCTAGATGTTTATCATTCAACCCAGTAATGCTCCAAAGTCTTTAAATTATCCAAGACTTTGGAAAATTATGTATGGGAATATGAGGCTGGAGAAAAGGTAGGGGGAAGAGGGAGCAGGTCTAGCAGCCTGTTCTCAGCATCTAGTCACTTGGATTTAAACTGCTGCATTTTTCCTTAGAGATAACATCTAAGGTAGGGGTGTCGAACTCAATCAGAGAAGGGGCCAAAATCTAAAATCCAGCCTAAATCGCAGGCCTAATGGTTTACTGAACAGTCATAACCTGTCATTGTGATGGAAACGCAGTGAAGTGCAGTGATGACAGCGCGGTGCGGGCCACATTGCAAGGCCTGGTGGGACGGATTTGGCCCGCGGGCCTTGTGTTTGACACATGTGATCTAAGGTTACTGCTGCAGCTTCTCTACTTTTACAGGGAGGAGTGTGATTGACCCTTTCCTCAAACAGAGTGTACAGTCCATCTACTCTTGAGTGACTGGACTTTTTTATTAGCATATTTATAATTATTACTGGAAAACTTTATTACAAATTTTTCATTTTAGTTACATCTATTTATTATATATTAACAACTTTAAATTTAAAAGCCAATTATTACCTAAAGCATTTTCATGGTAGTATTAATTTTGTTGTCCAACCCAACCCAGCCTGTATATATTACTTCCTTACATAATTCCAAGTATATTGTATTGATCTATTTTAGTTCAAAAATACTCCTTTTTAGGGACTTAGTAGTTCTTTCTGTCACCTCAGGGCCCCTGAGATATCACAAAGCTGTCCCTCAGTTAAATTCTTAAAATATTATATTCATAAAAACTGTCAAATATACCCAATTTAAAGATTATGAAAACTTAAACCAGTTTTAACATTAAAGATTTGGTCTTAACCACAGAATTAATTCATTTCAATTTGGCCATAAAATTTCTACACCCCAATAATGTCACAGATACAATATACTTTGAATATCACAGAGAAAATGCTGGGAGGACATGCCTACTGCCAGCCCATTCTCTTGCTGCTGTGCCCCCAAGGTCAGCCTTAGCTCCACCTTGGCTGGCCTGCCTGAGTTTGTGGCATCACAGGCAGGTGTAAACCACCCTTTCTCGGTCCCACTCCCTGTTCTGATTAATACCCATGCTTCAAACCAGATGTTTAATGGACATGATACTGAGTGGGGCTTTGCAGATTTCTCTGTCTTGATGAGTTCAGTAAGTAGTGCCTCCCATTCTGCCACTTGGAAACCTTCAGCTTCTTGCTCTGAGTAAAATTGACTCCCTCCGCTCCCCCCCAGTTTGCCTCAGGTGGGGAAGATAATGGTTTGTTAATCACAATCGGTCTTGGATTAGCTGGCCTTTGTTTTAAACTTCCCTGGGTTGCAACCTTCACAAATTTTAAACTTTTAAATTTATCTTAGAATCTTAAAATTTTAACTCAGCACAGCAAAATCATAAATCAGTGAAGAGAAAATCAAAGTCCTTAAAAGTTAGAAATAGCAAGAAGTCCCCAAGAATAAGGATTTTTGGCAGCTGCTAGGACATCCTGTAATCTCTGTCATGTGTTCAGGCTCACCATACACAATTGGGTTTTCCCCAAAGTGGGACTTGCCCCATCTTTAAACAAATTAAACAACAAAGAGACAAAAAAAAATATATCAACAAACACTCTCATACAGATGCACACAATGTACTAAAAGTTTATACCTCAGAACATTGTCTTCTGACTCTGGTTCAGGAACTACCCCTCCCCAGGACCTCAACATTCTCCCAATGAACTACTTTGGGAGAATGTATTCCCTAGGCCTAGAATTTCTGTTTTCCATCCTTGGCAGGTCCCTTGTGATTATATGCTTAACCCCCCATATTGGAGGTTTCTCATACTCTCTGAGATCTGCTTCATCCCTCTCTGGCCACTTCCTTCACAGGAGAACGGAACCAAAGATAAGAACTCCACACTTGATTTATGTCTAAGACACATACCAGTCACATAAACCTGACCTCTGAAGATATCCAATCACCAAAGTAGTACTCAGTCCATTTCTTACCTTTATCTGATTGCCACGGATCTTGATTAGGCCCTTCATGCATTGCTGGCTGACTCTCGTTCTCAAGCTTATAACTGGCCCAGGGGTGATGGCTATCCCTCCTCACTGAGGCTGCCACAACTTGGAAGTGGGGTGCACCTCCTTAGGAGAGGGGTCCAATTTCCCTGTGATGACAAACAGTATCTGGGACAAGCCCACAAATAGTAAGAAATAAGGTGATTCCCCCTATTTCAGGGGTCTCGGTAGAACACAAAACATACTCAGGAGCCAGGCAGCAAGGCAAATATCTTTACTTCTACATAGAAGGTTTCACATACATGGTCTGGAAGTATGTGCACACTGAGCAGGTAGTCTGATTCGCTTTATAATCTCTGATGCATGTGACCTGTCCTCACTCTTGATTAGAGTGCAGGTGCACAGTCTTTCATGATTGGCTAAAACAAAGGGAGGGGTTGGCCTTTGTTGTTTCAAGATGGTGGCTCTTAGAGGAGCTGCAAACCAGGTGGCCAACATGGTAGCTGCCAAGATATGTGGGCCAAAATGATGGCTGTTTAAACTGTTCTTTGACAGAAAAGATGATTTGTTTATTCTCACAATTTGAATGGCCTTTAGCTGATTGAATAAAACCGTTTTCACTTTTTACATATCATATATCTTACTTCCAGTTTCCTTTATTATTTTCTTTAATGAAATCAAAATACATTATCTTAGTCCTACACCCAGATTTATATTTTATCATTTCACTGATCCATTCTTAATATTTAAAATTAGGGCATTGTGCCGAAACCAGTTTGGCTCAGTGGATAGAGTGTTGGACCATGGACTGTAAGGTCCCAGGTTCGATTCCGGTCAAGGGCATGAACCTTGGTTGTGGAAATATCCTCAGTAGGGGGTGTGCAAGAGGCAACTGATTTATGATTCTCTCTCATCAATGTTTCTAACTCTCTATCCCTCTCTCTTCCTCTCAGTTAAAAATCAATAATATATATATATTTTTTAAAAAATTAGGGCATTGTTCTAAGTACTGCTATTTGATTTTTCAAGACTTTTGGTCTTTAATGACAAAATTTTGAGCTGTTTGTAATATTTAAAATCTGGAGACTTATAACCTATTAGTTGAAATTTTAAAATACAATTTTAATATATGTGAAATATACAACAATATGAAAAAATGAGAGGGGAGACAAGATGGCAACTGATCAGATGAACATGTTCTGAGCCTAGTCCCATAACACATAGAATCAGCTTCTAAAAGTCACTCAGGTAGTACAGATTGGCGAGCTAAGGGGTAGCAGAACTAAAAAAAAAAAAAAAGATAAGGGTCATCTGGACAGGATTTCCTGACCAAGCAGCCAGCACTGCAGTGGCGGAGACCTCTCCTGGAGCTAAGGGCTCAGAGGGAAGGCTGCGCCATCTTACCAAGAAAGAAGGACCTTCTCTGAGGCCTGGAAAACCCACAGCAGAGGGGACCATCGAGCAGCTGTGACTCCCCAATCGGTGCAAACACACACGTGGATTCAAGGGAGTTCTTCAGTCACTCACAGAAAGATCAGAGTTTGTGGGGGAAAACGTGAGGGTTCTAGATCACTGTGGCACAGGCGGCAACTGTAGCCACCATGCGCCCCATCAGCTCCACGCCCCATCGCCTTGCGCTATGACCGGCCCTAGCCCCGCGCAGCCCCGCTCCCGGAGCTGCACGGAAGGAGACAGCGGCTGCAGAGGGAGTTGCACACTGCAGGATCCAGTGCTGGGTTTGGTGTGATCTTCCCCAAAATTGGGTCTTTTTTAAAAACACCAAGGAACGCGGGACAAATTGTTAAGAATCGGGACCGTCCCGCAAAAAGCAGAACATCTGGACACCTGGGTGCAGACACATCCTGAGCCTGATACACTTCACCCCTTTGCTTCTGAGTACTAGGGAAGGACTGCCCAATTTGGCATATCCTGAGACTTCAGGGGGAAATTGCCTTCCTAGAAACAGGGGTTCAGAGCGATAAAGGAGAGTCTGGGGGCCAGCTCGCACCCTGGCAGCCTACTGGGACAAAATATAGAGCCATAGAGAAAGAAGGCTAGAGCAACCAAAAAGACTGGAAAGTCAAACCAGAAACACTGCCACTTAGGAGCTGAATTAAAACTGACTTTTTTTTTTTTTTTTTTTTCCCCTTTTTTCCTTTTCTTTTTTGTTTTATTTGTATTAATTTTTTAATTACTTTTAATTAATCAAAAATAAACAAACACAAATAACTAAGATATAGCTTACTTAAAATTAAAGACTACCTTACAAAACTGAGGTACAGTGGAACGCTGGGAACTGTAATATTGTCTGGACCAAGAATCAGGGATCACCTTTAGTAGAGCTTATCAATATCGCAAATACATTCTTGTTCAGTGCTTTTTGTGTTGTACCTGGTAGCGTTGTATTTTGTGTCTTTAAATCAATGCAGGAGAAAGATAACCACATAACCAGACATCCTGAAAAGAGAGACCACAGGCAGACAAAGAAATAGCCCGCGCATCAAAGAAAAGCAGGCATCACCAGAAAAGGAAGTAAATGAGTTATAGGCAAGCAACCTACCAGAGCAGGAATTCAGAGTAATGATCATAAGATGGCTGAAAAGAATGGAAGAGAAATTTGATAATAACCAAGAAGAAATGAGGAACCATGAGGAATTGAAGAAGAACCAAGAGGAATTGAAGAAGAACCAAGAGGAATTGAAGAAGAACCGAGAGGAAATGAAGATGAATCAAGAAGAAATGAAAAATGACATTGCTATCATGAAGAACTCAATAGAAAGCATCAAGAGTAGACAAGATGAAGCAGGGGACCACATCAGTGAGCTAGAAGACAAGATAGAAAAAAATACCCAATTAGAGCAGCTTCTAGAAAAAAAATAAAAATAAAAAACAGGAGGAGAGCCTACAGGAGCTTTGGGACAATACAAAACAAAACAATATTCAAATAATAGGGGTTCCAGAGGGAAAGAAAACTGAGTTAGACATGGAAAAAGTATTTCAAGAAATACTGACAAAAAACTTTCCTGAGATAAAGAAGAAAAAACCCATACAAATCCAAGATGCTAGCAGAGTCCCAAGCAAAATCAACCCCAGAAGACCGACACCAAGGCACAATATAATTAAATTGGCAAACACCAATGACAAAGTAAGAATCTTAAAAGCAGCCAGAGAGAGACAGAAAATTACATACAAAGGAACCCCCATCAGACTAGCAACTGATTTCTCAACAGAAAATCATCAGGCCAGAAGGGAATGGGATGAAATATACAAAGTCATGCATAGGAAGGGTCTGAATCCAAGAATACTGTACCCAGCAAGGCTATCAATCAAAATTGAAGATGAAATCAGGAGCTTCACAGACAAAAATACTGAAGGAATTTATCTCCACCAAACCAGCAATGCAAGAAATGCTAAAGTGTCTACTGTAAAAATAAAGAAATAGAAAGCAAAGAAGAAACACAGGGGTATAGAATAAAAATGGCATCAAATGAGTACCTATTAATAATAACTTTAAATGTAAATGGATTAAATGCTCCAATCAAAAGACATAGGGTAACAGATTGGATAAGAAAACAAGACCCATACATCTGTTGTCTACAAGAAACCCACCTCAGAAAAAAAGATACACACAGACTGAGGGTGAAGGGATGGAAAAAGGTTTCCCAGGTGAATGGAAATGAAAAAAAAAAAGCTGGGGTAGCAATACTTATATCTGACAAATTAGATCTCAGATAGGGCATAACAAGAGATAATGAAGACCACTTCATAATACTAAAGGGAGCAATCCAACAAGAAGAAATAACCCTGGTAAATATATATGCACCAAATACGGGAGCACCCAAATACTTATAAAAACTGCTGGAGGACATTAAGGGAGAGACTAATAACAATACAATCATGTAGGAGATTTTAATACCACACTGTCACCCTTCAACAAATCATCTAAACAAAAAATCAGCAAAGAAATATCACTCCTAAATGACTCACTAGACCAGATGGAATTAATTGACATCTTCAAAACATTCCACCCCAAAGCCACAGAATATACATTCTTCTCAAGTGCACACGGGTCATTCTCAAAGATAGACCACATTTTGGGACATAGGCAAAGTCTCTTTAAATTCAGGAAGATAGAAATCATATCAAGCATCTTCTCAAATCATAGTGGCATAAAACTGGAAATTAATTACAATAAAAATAATCCAAAGAAATCAAACACATGGGGACTAAACAGCATGTTATTAAACAAGGACTGGGTTACCAGAGAAATCAAGGAAGAAATTAAAAACATCCTAGAAACAAATGACAATGAAAACACAACTATCCAAAATCTATGGGACACAGCAAAGGCAGTTTTGAGAGGGAAGTTCATATCCCTACAAACCTATTGCAAAAAAACAAGAAAAATTGGTAACAAATGATCTAACTCTACAACTCGAAGAGTTAGAAAAAGAGCAACAAGAAAAGCCCAATGTAAGCAGATTGAAGGAAATTACAAAAATCAGAGCAGAGATAAATGACATAAAGACCAAAGAAACAATACATAAGATCAACAAAACCAAGAGCTGGTTCTTTGAAAGGATAAACAAGATAGATGAACCTCTAGGCAGGCTAACCATGAAACAAAGAGAGAGGACTCAAATAAACAAAATCAGAAATGAAAGAGGTGAAATAACAACAGACCCCACTGAAATACAAAGTATTGTTACAAAATGCTATTCCAACAAACTGAACAACCTGGAGGAAATGGACATATTCCTAGAAAAATACAACCTTCCAAAACTCAATCAGGGAGAATCTATAAATCTCAATAGAACAGTAACTTGGGAAGAAATTGAAACAGTCATCAAAAAGCTTCCAGCAAACAAAAGCCCAGGGCCAGATGGCTTCACAAGAGAGTTTTACCAAACATTCAAGGAAGAACTAAAACCTATCCTCCTCAGACTATTCCAAAAAATTCAAGAGGAAGGAACACTTCCAAACTCCTTCCATGAAGCCATCATCACCCCAATACCAAAACCAGATAAAGACAACTCAATGAAAGAGAATTACAGGCCAATATCCCTCATGAACATAGATGCCAAAATCCTCAAGAAATTTCTAGCAAATCGGCTCCAGAAGAGCATCACAAAGATTATACACCATGACCAAGTAGGATTTATTCCGGGAATGTAAGGATGGTACAATATCCACAAATCAATAAACGTGATACATCACATGAACAAATTGAAAAATAAAAATCATATAGTCATATCAATTGATGCAGAAAAAGCATTTGATAAAATCCAACACTCTTTCCTAATAAAAACTCTCAACAAGGTGGGAGTACAAGGATCATACCTCAACATAATAAAAGCTATATATGATAAACCCACAGCCAACATCATACTCAATGGGCAAAAACTAAAACCTTTCCATCTAAGAACAGGAACAGACAGGGGGTGATGCCCACTATCGCCACTCCTCTTTGACATAGTACTGGAAGTACTAGCCATTGCAATTAGACAAGAAGAAGAAATAAAAGGCATCCAAATTGGAAAAGAAGAAATAAAATTATCCTTATTTGCAGATGATATGATATTGTACATAAAAAAACCCAAAAGACTCCATTAAAAAACTAATTGACTTCATAAATGAATTTGGCAATGTAGCAGGATACAAAATTAACGCCAAGAAATCTATGGCATTTCTATACACCAACAGTGAACTTATAGAAACAGAGACTAAAAAAGTAATTCCATTTACCATCGCACCAAAAAAATTAAGATACCTAGGAATAAACTTAACTAAGGAAGTAAAGGACCTATATGTGGAAAACTACACGACACTGAAAAAAGAGATAGAGGAAGATGTAAACAGATGGAAGATCATACCATGTTCATGGATTGGTAGAATGAACATCATCAAAATGACCATACTTCCTAAAGCAATCTATAGGTTCAGTGCACTCCTCATTAAAATACCTGGTACTGGCACAAGAACAGACTTATAGATCAATGGAATAGAATTGAGAATCCAGATATCAACCCTAATCACTATGCTCAATTAATGTTTGATAAAGGGGGCACAAATATACAATGGAGTCAAGACATTCTCTTCAATAAATGATGTTGGGAAAATTGGACAGATACATGCAAAAGAATGAAACTAGATCACCAACTTACACCATACACAAAAATAACCTCAAAATGGATAAAGGACTTAAACATAAGACGGGAAACCATGAAAATACTAGAGGCATCCACAGGCAGCAAAATCTCAAACATATGCCAAAAGAACTTCTTCACTGATACTACCCCTAGGGCAATGGAAGCTAAAGAGAAAATAGACAAATGGGACTACATCAAAATAAAAAGCTTTTTTACAGCAAAAGAAACCATCAACAAAACAACAAGAAAGCCCACTGTGTGGGAGAACATATTTGCAAATGTTATCACTGATAAACATTTAATCTCCAACATCTATAGACAGCTTATACAACTAAGTAAAAGGAAATTGAATGATCCAATTAAAAAATGGGCAATGGACCTAAATAGAATATTTTCAAAAGAAGACAGAAGGAAGGCCAAAAGGCACCTGAAAACATGCTCAAAGTTACTAATTATCCAAGAGATGCAAATCAAAACAACAATGCGGTACCATCTCACACCTGTCAGAATGGCCAACATCAACAAATCAACAAAGGACAAGTGTTGGCGAGGTTGCGGAGGAAAAGGAACCCTCATGCACTGCTGGTGTGAATGCAGATTAGTGCAACCACTGTGGATGACAGTATGGAGTTTCCTCAAAAAACTGAAAATGGAACTCCCATTTGACCCAGTAATCCCACTCTTAGGTATATATCCCAAGAAACTAGAAACACCAATCAGAAAGGATATATGCACCCCTATGTTTATAGCAGCACAATCTACAATTGCTAGAATTTGGAAACAGCCTAGGTGCCCGTCAGCAGAGGAGTGGATCAAAAAACTATGGTACAATGGAATACTATGCTGCCATAAAAATGAAGGAATTCTCATCATTTGCAGCAACCTGGATAGAATTAGAGAACATCATGCTGAGTGAAATAAGCCAGTCAATGAAAGAGAAATACCACATGACCTCACTCATTTATAGATATTAAAGAACATTATAAACTGATGATCCAAAAGACAGATATAAATACAGTAAAGCAACAAGCAGACTGTCAAATTACAGCCGGGAGGGTAGTGATATCTGGAGAAGATAAAAGATCAACCGAAGGACTTGTATACATGCATATAAGTACAACCATTGGACACAAAACTCTGGGGATGGAGGGTATTCATAGGAGGGGTGGCAATGTTAAAATAAAATAAATAAATAAATACATAAATAAATAAAATAAAATTTAAAAAATTTAAAAAAAACAATATGAAAAAATTAACTGAGATCAACTATCTCTTGATAAATAAAATCAGCTGAGGTAAACTGTATACTTTTCAGTACTTTTCCAAACTTTAATAAAGATAAGTAAACAAGTGCTAGGATTTTTTTATTATAATCTTAATCAGCTTTATTTTTCAAATTTCTTGAAATGTATGTAAATTAAATTGTACAATAATTTTTCTTCAATCTTCTACACTCTCTGCTGATCTTTGATCAATTGGCCATTCTTTGAGAACCACATTATAAATTGTGGTTAATATTTCAACAATATATAAAATCTATATTAAAAAGCTTATTCAGCCCTAACTGGTTTGGCTCAGTGGATAGAGCATTGGCCTGTGGACTCAAGGGTTCCAGATTTGATTCTGGTCAAGGGCATGTACCTTGGTTTCGAGCATATCCCCAGTAGGGGATATGCAGGAAGCAGCTGATTGATGTTTCTCTCTCATCAGTGTTTCTAACTCTCTCTCCCTCTCCCTCCCTTTTTGTAAAAAATTCAGATTTTTATTCAACTATTTGATTAAACTGCCATATATTTAAATTACGTGAGAAGATGTATACAAACACACTTTGTGAAATATGATAAAAATTTTAATGTAAAGAACAAATAAAATTAAATAGATTTATAGATATTGATTATTTATATCTCTGTTATGTATTTATTTTCTGTTTCACTCCGTAGGATTTAAAGAAGCCTACATAAATACTGGTGATACTGAAAGATGATATTAACAACACAAGGAATTTAATTGAAGAGAAAATGTGATTGAGGAAAAAAGATTCATGAGAATTGACATGCAAAAATTCATACTAAGTGTTTCTATAGTTATGTGTAGTTGGTCTTGAATTAGTTCAACTTTTTTGGTAGCTAAAAGAAAATCATGGCATTATTTTATCTGGGGAAAAAATTGCTACTGAGTTATCCAATGTAAAAATGTGAATGTGAGAAATCAATCTTTAGTGGATTTGGCTCACTGCATAGACCATTGGCCTGTGGACTGAAGGGCCTGGATTTGATTCTGGTCAAGGGCACAGATACACTTTAGTTGCAGATCCCTGATTCTGGTTGGGGTGAATGCAGGAGGCAATCAGTCATTGTATCTCTCTCACATTGTTTTTTTTCTCTCTCTTTGACTTTCCCCTTCCCTTCTACTCTCTTTAAAAAAAAAAAATCAATGGTAAAATATCCTAGGGTGAGGATTAACAACAACAACAAAAAGAATAAAGATTGACATCCCCATTAGAAAAAAAAAATCAATCTTTCTTTGTGAGGATCCCCTGACAAAAACTTCCTCTGATATCCTTCTATAGCTGTGCTATTTTTATATTTATTAATTATCTAATACAATATTGCATATAGTAAATAATAAATATTGAATGAGCCATTCATCTGTTATCACTCTCTATTGGCTTGATTCATTTTTAAATGTATTAATTAAATTTAAGACATTTTAATATGTTTCACAAAATATATATCTAATAAAAGATTCTCTTAGTAAAAATTACACACTTGGTGGACTAGTGGGAAAAGGATTTGGAAGTAGATATTTCTTTTCATCTTGAATCACATCCTATTATTCTAAGAGAAGAAATATTTTTCTTGTATATATGAACATGTAATATTTCCATAGAGTGGTAAATATTACACAATTCTTCTTTATTAAGAATGAATTATGGCAAAAGAAAATTGTGAAAAATATAATTCTTAGGCTTATTCTTAAAAATTCAGTTGTATTAAGTTAATCTCTCAATCAATAATTGATTAGTTCAAATAATAATTTTATATCCAAATTTCAAGAATGGTGTGTGTGTGTGTGTGTGTGTGTGTGTGTGTTTGTCATTTCTATTTCATTATCACTTTTAAGTACAACATTGACAAAAACACTCAGAAAACTTAGCATATGGAATAGTTCTTCAGGTGAAAGCAGGTATGAGAAGCACATTCAGAAGCCAATCATTTAGATGACCAGAGAACATACAGGCACTTAACAAATTAATTATAACAGAGTAGGAATAATTGACTCGCTAATCCATTAATCTCCAAGTTAGAGATGCAACTGATTTGTTCCATCACAAACTAAAACCATAGATGCAATAAAATGACTATTTCCCTTCCCTTTTAAAAGACTCATGTTAAAACAGAAATGTTGAAACTTTTGACTGAAGGAACATGTCTGAATATAGGAAAAACTCTTGCCCAAAGAGCTGCACAGAATTATAATATTTAGAAGTTCTAGTACATAATCTTATACTAGTAATATACACCTATAAGCATCTCTTGTTTCTCTACCTGTCAGCTATGTATGTAACTTTAAGATGTATTAGAACATTAATAAATAAACAAGAACAAGATTAAATTAAGGAGATCCCCTAAGACACCTTCATAGCTGTGTTGTCTTCTTTATATTAAGAACAAAAGAAATATATCAGTACTAGATAAACATTATAGTAAGTATAGGTTATACTTGAAGATTATAACTCCCTAGGGAACAGATATTTAATTTGTGTTTATAATAATAACAGCCTAATAAACCTCACATCTTTTAGGAGAGCTTAATAAACTTCAAAGAAGAAAAAACAAGAATGCAGGAATGAAAGTACATCCTTAGCTTTTCATTAGACAAAATGAGCAGGAGTCCTGGCCCAGCATGGCTTTCAAAGTTAGCACTCTCAACTACAAAGCAAATGTATGCAGAGAAATATACAACAAAAGACATAGCTTTTAAAGCTCCAGTTGAATTTCCACAAATGTTTCTTACAAAAGACCATTCTCTGTGTTAACAAAAAGTTGTGGATCTATTCTTAACTAAATCCTCTTTTCTTGTATAATCCACCTTGTGCACTTTAGCTTGAGTGTGTTTTATCTGATCTAATCCTGAGTTCATTCACTCTCAGAAGCAACAGGATTATTTCACACTTAAGCAATATCCAATCTTTATGTGATTCATAAGAGGACGTCTGACTGATACAGAATTTAAGAAAAAGATTAACCAGGTGTTTAAGGCACATAATGATTTCAATATAACAGTTTATGATAAAAAGAACTACTGCCAGACCATACCAGAAATACACTTTGAAATGCAAAAATTAAGTTCTATTTTATGAGAGTTTATCATGTAGATATTCTATGCATATAATGTTTGCACACTTACACACATGAGTATTAATTAAAAAAAAAAAGAACCTACATTCTATTAATAATTTTGTGGCCCAAAGAAAGTGTTCACACTTTCATTTATGTCTTTCTTTCTTATTCAGTACTTTTACAGATTAAAACAGGCTTTGTAGCTTAGCAAATTAGTCCTGGATTTTTTTCTTTTAATTCAGTGGACAAAAAAAGTTCAACAGAAAATAATCTAAGCCCCGTGAAGCTAGAAAACATATATTAGTATGAAGTAACTCTACCTTTCTTGGCCTATTTCTATAGGACTATTACATTAAAAATATGTGTGTGTACATGGGTGTTGTATGCATATATATTTTACATTTGTTGAGTGTGTACACACACATTTTCTGTGCACTTTAGATCCTAGCTTACCATTACTCATGTGTTGAAGGCTCATGTTTACTTTAAATATAGCTGATCTCACTCATTTGTGGAATATAATGAACAGCTTAAACTGATGAACAAAAACAGACATAGATACAGAAAAGCATCAAACACACTGTTAAACTCCAGTGGGAACGTAGGGGGGAAGGTAAGAGATAAACCAAAGGACTTGTGTGCCTTCATATAAGCATAACCAATAGACACAGACACTAGGGGGTGAGGGCATGTGATGGAAGGTTGGGGTTGAAGGAGGGAGGTCAATGGGGGGGAGAAAGAAGAAATATATAATAATATATGTAATACTTTAAACAATAAAAACATTTAAAAAATATATTTCCAATAAACAAAAACCAGGTGACATTAAAATAAATAAATAAATAAACAAACAAACAAATAAATAAATACAGCTTTCTGATTCCAGAGTTTGCCAGTGTCTCAAATAAAAAAATAATAATAATCAGTTAAAGCAACTATCACTATAGAAATATTCTTTTGATTCTACAATTTGTATAAAAATTTATAGAATTGGTATATCATTTCTCTGAAATTTGAATAGCTATTTTTATTATTTTATTATTTTTTAAATATATTTTATTGATTTTTTACAGAGAGGAAGGGAGAGAGATAGAGAGCTAGAAATGTCGATGAGAGAGAAACATTGACCAGCTGCCTCCTGCACACCCCCCATCAGGGATGTGCCCGCAACCAATGTACATGCCCTTGACCGGAATCGAACCTGGGACCTTTCAGTCTACAGACCAAAGCTCTACCACTGAGCCAAACCAGTTTCAGCTGAATAGGTATTTTTAAAGAAAGGAAGAGTCACAGACACTTAATAAAAACAAAGAGTAATTATACATTGATATATATCTTATAGAGTATATCTTGGTTTTTACACCTGCGTCAGAAAAATGGAATGTGAATAATCCATGAAAGAGATTGGAAGTACAACAGTAGCAATAGATTTTTGGATATATCAGGACATTAAAATTTGCTAAAGTTTATCATCAAGAGAATTGAAAATCCATGTAAAATTCATAGATCAAAATACTATTTCTTTGAGTATTACTCACTGAAAGCCATATTTAGATGATTAATTTCCTCATTTCCCAGAGGCTCAGTTTCTTTACCTATAAAGTGGGGGAGTTGGAACAACTCTTAATTTTCTTTTTATTAAACATTATTCTTAAATAAACAAAGAACCATACATTATATTAATGGAAAAATACATTCCAGGTAATTATATTTCTAGTAATTGAGAGTGATACATCAATTAGTGAATCTCCTTGGAACAAATAAATTTCATAGCAGAATTAACAATGTTATTAAAATAATAATAAATTCTGAGGAGCTATGTTCCTGTCATCATTCAGTGAAGGGTGGTTTCCACCAAGCTGCAAGTAAGTAGGTGTACAGAACATAAGTAATAATAATAATACTTTTAAGGAAAATGTTTAAGTGCAGTTACCTTAACATGTTATAAAATTACATTATGTGATTTGAAATGCATACTTTATCACTTATGCTAAGTTTATAAATTTAATAATATTGACAAATTTATAAGAAAATAATGAATACTAAAGGCTAAGTTCATGAAGCCAGTTCTTAGTTAGCTTAATCATTCTAGTTAAAAATAAATGACTAATCTTTTTCTTTAGCAGTATATTGGCAACATCATAAAAAATTACTTTTAAAATGTATTGAAACAAGAAAAAAATATTTGTATAATCTTGTAAAGACCTATGTTCTGGTCTTTCATTTGCTTTTGGAGTCTGGAAGCAGTTTGAATATTAAGAGAAAGGATGGACATTCATTCTCTGTTGGCTCATTCAGTAATGAAATGGGGAAATACTTCAAGATATATGTATTTCACTGCTAAAAATTACTCCCAACTTCTTAAACAAATGTATTAGGCTTGTACTATAAACCAAACACTTTAGAAGATGGTTTGAAATTTGCCTGAGATATGCAACTTTTAGAAGTTTTTACTGATTGAATATATATCTATTCTGATTAGTTGGTATTCATGGTACACTGTTAAATGTTTCCAATGTCACACTTGAGTGGAGGCTAATAACCATACAGACCATGGCTTCCAGAGATTATAGTCTCAGCTATTAACTAAATAGTATTCTGACATGATTATATCAATGACTATCCCAGTATGCCTAATATATATTCATATACATGTTTATATTATAAAAATATTATCTAGCTTGTGTGGCTCAGTGATTGAGTGTTGACTCAAGAACCAAGAGGTCTTTGTTTCCATTCCTGGTAAAATCGTATGGCCCAATCCCCAGAAGGGAGTGTGCAGAAGGCAACCAATTGATATTAATGCTTCTCTCTCATGGATTTTTATTTCTCTCTACCTTCTTTTCCTATTTCTCTAAAATCAATAAAAACATATTTAAAACATTCATTTTATACACAAAGTTATATATTATAAAACACATAAATATACTAACACCTTATCTATACAAAAATAAATTGACAGCCAGTTTGAAATGGAATTGCCATGTAGGGGTGTCAAATTCAATCAGAGAAGGGGCCAAAATCTAAAATCCAGCCTAAATCGCGGGCCGAATGGTTTACTGAACAGTCATAAACTGTCATTGTGATGGAAACGCAGCGGAGTGCAGTGATGACAGCGTGGTGCGGGCCACATTGCAAAGCCTGGCGGGACGGATTTGGCCCGCGGGCCTTGTGTTTGACACATGTGGAGAGTAAACAAAATCCTTACATGATATTATTCTACAAGGTCATTATAATTTTTCCCAGATTTGTATTACCCCCATTACCTATAATAGTACCTCACACCCTTGGGAATCAATAAAAAATCAGCTTTTTGGTGTTTGGAGACAAAGGTAACACATCTCTTGATATTTTAGAATTACAACAGCATAATTCACAATTATCCCAAAAATTTACAAACTAATTCTTTTAATGTCTGGCAGCAATTTAAAAAGGACATGAGTGGATTTAATCCCTTCCACTGTATAGAAAGCCCCCTGGGAAGGCACTTGATCATTCTATATTGGCCCCTTAGCCCTTTTTTCCAAGAGGGACCATCTTCTCACAATCCAATTGCCCACAGCTGTTGCTTGAGCTTTCTGTTCATGCCGAGATTAAAGCCTCATGGTGGCTGGTCCATGGATCTATCTCTCGCCCAGTGGTATGAGCTGGGACCTCGCCAGCAGGCGAGGGGATCCCAGGGCAGGTGCTGGGCATGGAGGCTATAGGGGCATAGGCTACCAAGGAGACAGAATGTAATCTTGGCCCCAGAGGAAGGCTGTTTAGTCAGAGACAGGTAAGATTCATCAGGGAAAGAACAATCTAAGATAGGCACAGTCTCAGAGGGGCCATCAGGAGAGAACTTGTGGGTTAAGAGATGGGGCACAGGACCTCACCCCCCACCCTCAACTTTGCAGGGGTCTGAACCCTCACCCCTTCTGAGGGAGGTCTCCTGCTCCCATGGCTGCTTCACTTCCCATGCCCAGCTCAAATAAGGACCCAGGTAACAGAGAGAGACTTGGCCAACAGCAGCTGCAACAAGATTTGTTTGAGTTGTCTTGTACCCATTGTGTGGGAAGTGGGTTTTTGATATCTAAATCCAGCCTAGTACCAGGAATGCTCAGGGCCTACTCAAGAATGCAAATAATCCTTTCCACTAATATTTACAGAGTAAAATAAGATGGTTATTAGAGTATTAAATTTGACAGTAAAATAGTAGTCAAGTTTTCAGATTAATTTATTGTAAATTGGCTAATTGAAATAAGTGAATATTCTAGAAAATTTAATTGTACTGGACAGAAAGCTGTTCCTAAAGTATTAACTAAAATTTTTATTGGTAGTGTATCTGATGGTAAAATTGCATAACATGCAATGAACCTAAAGCAGTCATATTTTAGTGTAAAAAAATAAAATTTAAAAGTTATCAAGACTGCATTATAAAATATCCAAAAGCCTCCTAATATTTAAATAAAAAAGGGAGGATAGTAGAAGAATATCATGTAAGAAAAAATATCCTGTAAGTAAATTACATCTAGAAAAAAAATTACTTTAGAAAAGTAATTTTCATTTGAAATGCTAATAGAAGACACCCATGAAAAACACACATGTCAAAGCAAGAAAAGAAAAAAAAGATCGTTTGGGCAAAAAATGAAAAAGGATCCCAAGTCAAAGTTATGGAAAATATTCCTTTATCACCCTGACCTGTGTGGCTCAGTGGATAGAGTGCTGGTCTATAGACTGAAGAGTCCCAGGTTCAATTCAGTCAAGTGCATGTACCTTGGTTGAGGGCACATCCCCAGTAGGGGGTGTGCAGGAAGCAGTTGATTGATGTTTCTCTCTCTCCTTCTCCCTCCCTAACTGTAAAAACAAAACAAAAATTCCTTTATTAATTTTTCATCGAGAATATGTTTATATATTTTCAGAAAACAACTCCTAGACCATATGGATTCCTGCCATAGAAAGGAATTGAAGGACTGCTCCAGCCATGTAGACAGAAGAGAAACAGTCCAGAGATGAACAACGCTGATGACGCCTTGCCAAACTAGCAGACAGCAGCTGTGCATTGCTGCAGGTTTCCCAGGACCAAACCAGAGAGGGTCTGACCTGCATTGCCACCATTTGTCCACCATCCAGAACTGAAATACCATTGCTGACATGTACACATAAGGAACTGTTTGACATTGAAATTGGAACTCAAAAGAACTGTTGACACAGAAAGAAACTCACTACAGATTGATTCATTTGCCTCTCAGCATAAAGATTATTGCTTGTCTCATATTAGATTCTTATAAATGTATTTAGTGTATCATATGACCTCACTCATCTAGGGGAAATAATAAACAGCATAAACTGATGAACAAAAAGAGACCCAGAGACAGGGAAGCATCGATCAGACTGTCAAACCTCAGAGGGAAGGGAGTTGAAGGTGGGGGAAAGGAGAGAGATCAACCTTGTATACATGCATAAAGGCTAACCAGTAGTCAAGGACAACAGGGGAATGGGGCATGCCTGGGGAAGGTTTTGGGATGGGAATTGGGGAATGAGGACAAAAATGTGATACTTTAATCAATATATATATATATATATATATATATATATATATATATATATATATACACACACACACATATATACTTAATTGTGACCATCAGTTCTTATATTCTTATGTAGATTTCTCTCTGGTCATTTTGAGTGCCCAAGGCTGATTCTTTTTTTTTTTTTTTTTTTTACAGAAGAGAGAGGGATAGAGAGTTAGAAACAACAATGGGAGAGAATCATCGATCAACTGCCCCTTGCACACCCCCTACTGGGGATATGCCTGCAACCAATGTAAATGCCCTTGACCGGAATCGAACCCGGGACCTTTCAGCCCGCAGGCCAACACTCTATCCACTGAGCCAAACCGGTTTTGGCAAGGCTGATTCTTTAGTAGATTCTTTAGGAAAGATTATGGTAACAATATTCCCTGAGATCTACCAATTTGATAACTATTTGCTTCTAACCCCTATACTTGAAGATACATTTTGCTACATTGAAAAAAGTATTTGGGCCGAAACCGGTTTGGCTCAATGGATAGAGAGTCAGCTTGGGGACTGAAGGGTCTCAGGTTCGATTCCGGTCAGGGGCAGTACCTTGGTTGCGGGCATATCCCCAGTGTGCAAGCTGATCGATGACTCTCTCTCATTGATATTTCTAACTCTCTATCTCTTTCCCTTCCTCTCTGTAGAAAATCAATAAAATATATTTTTTAAAAAGTATTTGGTTTACTAATACATTTTCTTTATATAAATATCTTAAATATACTACTTTTTTGGGAGGAAATTAAAAAAAATGCTGTCAACAGTTCTGATAGTAATCTAAGTTTATTTCAGAATTATTTTGCTTAAATAACTTTGGGATATTTTCCTTTTCTTTAAAGTACAATGACTTTACAATTTGTTTTGATGTTGTCCTTTCTATATTGATAAAGGTACTCTTTCAACATGTAGTTTCAAATGTGTGTTTGTTTTTAAAAAGTATTTAGTTCTAGTTCCTAATGTTATTTCTATTTTTTTTGCTTTGGCTCGTTCTTCAGGGATTCCTATATTCACATGTTGGGTCTACGTTTCCCACCACTATGATTTGTTTCTTTTCTTTTTTTTAAAATATATTTTATTGATTTTGTACAGAGAGGAAGGGAGAAAGATAGTTAGAAACATCGTTGAGAGAGAGTCATCGATCAGCTGCCTCTTGCATACCCCCTACTGGGGATATGCCCGCAACCAAGGTACATGCCCTTGACAGGAATCGAACCCAGGACCTTTCAGTCCCCAAGCTGACGCTCTATCCATTGAGCCAAACCAGTTTTGGCAGTTTCTTTATTTAAATATTTAAAATCTCATTTATTGTTTACTATTGATTTTTACATTTTCTCCCTTTTACCTTGTAATTGTCCTAAGGAATGATATTTTTGTTTACTCTTGCATGTCTGCTAACTTAGCCTTCATTTCTCGTATGAGTTTTTCTTTATAGTATTTTAATTTTTTTTTTAACTCTGTCACTAATTTCTGAGTTTTTCTAATTTATGTTTATAGTGTTCTTCAGCATGTCTTTAATTATTTGTAGTCTTTTAGCTTATTTTAATATAGTAATAGATTTGATATTTTTAAAATATGTCACATATAGCATGATTTTCTTTTTTTTAAAGAATGTTATGTTATACCTTTTTATTCTCCTGATTGTAACTTTGTGTATTACTTTAGCTTGATAGATTTCTGTTGCATATTTGTGAATTTACTTCATCTGTATTTTTAGAATGCAGCTTCTACTGATAGCTTGTTAAGTTCAAAGAGTTGTCCACTGATATAAACTAAAATGCATACTCACAAAATAAAAATGTTTTCTAAAATAAATATAATAAAGTGGTATGCATTAATGACATAAGAATGGTTGTTCATGAAAGGAAGGGGATTAGAAATAGGGATAAAGTAAGGAGAATAAACACAAATAAACAAGAAAAAGTGACCTCATGTGAACAAAAGATGATATGTCATGAATTAAAATGAGTAATTATTTTTATCTTCTCTACATGAAGTCCTATATCTATATAGTAGAAAGAATATGCAGTATATTCATTGTATAAGGAATATAAGAACATTTAAATCATCTGTAATTCTATCACTTAGATATAAGAGGGGGAACATTTTTTTTGTGTGTTTGGTGTCTGTATTGATGCACATATATGTGTGTGTTCTATAATATTCATAGTTGAGGCTGTGGTATTCACACAAGAATCCAGAATTCAAATCACTCTATAGAATCCAAGTGTTTTCATTCAATGTTACTTTATTTCTGAGGTTTCTAGTTCATGTTATGGCTATTATTTTATGTCTTGAATAATTTTCTTAATGATTTTAACTTATTTTGAAACAGTATGCAATGTTTTTTTTTATTTTTAAGTGTGTCATTAGAACAAGCTTTCATTGTCTTTAGAAATGTTATGCTACTCTTTCTTTTTTTTATTGCAACTTTGTGTGGTATTTTACCATGATATACTTTTGTTGCCTATTTTTATGTGAATTTACTCTATCTGTATTTTTTAGAATGAGACTTTGTGCAGATAGCTAGCTAACGTCAAAGAATTCTCCATTAATTTAAACTAAAAATGCCTTTTGAACTATGCCTTCAAAACCATGATTAGTGATAAATGTGTAGGCATTTATTGTATTTTAGTATAATTAGTTAACAGTTGTTATTCAAAATTTACATAATGAATTTACATAATGAATATCCCAATTTTTGGTAATATATAAGTCTGTGATTGGCATATTTACACATAGATTTGGTACAAGTAACTAATTAGTTCTTCAGGATACATTCCAAAAATGGAATTATAGATCATAGATCATGTAATTCCATATTGCTAATCAGAAAGGTAAAATATTTATAAAAATTAACAAGGTATGAAAGTGTTCATTTCACTACTCTCATCAATTATTTGTTAATTTGATAGGTTAAAGTTGTATATTTAGTATCTATTTCTTTGATGAAGAATAAAGTTAACTTAATCATATCTTCTTGATCTTTTAAATTTCTTCTGCTATGAATTATCTATTTTGTAATTTATTTTGAAAATTACATTCTACCACCATCACACCTAAAATTTCTTTTCTCACAAAGTGGCAGTTTCAACCACCTGGTCTGTGCAAGTAAACACATGACTATTTTTTGTCTTACTCTCCATTACTATTTACATCAATCCTTTCCCAAGTTCTCTAGATTATGACACACAAAAAATATAAATCTGTTTACTTTTCTCCTTCTCCACTGCAACCATTCAAGTCAAGTTTCCTTCCATCACCATTTATCCTGCCTTTACTTTCCTCCACCTCCCCAAACCTTCCCCTCTGGTAGTCACCATACTATTATCTATCTATGAGGTTCTTTTTGTTTGTTTGCATTGCTTTGCTTAATCCCTTCACCTTTTTCTTTTTTAAAAAAAATATGTTTTTATTGACTTCAAAGAAGAAAGGAGAGGGAAAAACATCAATGATGAGAAAGAATCATTGATCAGCTACCTCTTGCACATCTCCCACTAGGGATCTAATTCTCCTGGGCATGTGTCCTTGACCAGAATCCAACTGGGACCCTTAGGTTTGCATTCTCTCCTCTGCCAATCTGGTCACCCCTAACTTCCCTTCCCTGCAGGCTTGATTGCCCCAAACTGCCCTCTCTTGCAGGCCTGGTCCCTCCCAACTGCCCTCCCTTCTATTTTTAAATTGTTAGCATAATATAACCAATGTAAGACTGTATAGTATTTAAACTTTATTTTGTAATTTTCATCATCATATTTCAGTCTTTAAATGCTTACTTCCAATCCTTGAAGATCTAATAAAGAAGTTTTCCAGATATTATGTTTATTTGAAGGGTTTTTTCTTCTATAGTACATTCCTCAAGAAAACTTTATTAGAATAATATTCTTTTAAATAATAGATGTTCATAACTCTTTGTAGAATTTGTACCAAAAGCATATCTAGCTTGGTATAAAAACCTTGGTTCACATTTTTTTCTTTTCCTGAATAGATAAAAATTGTTACTTCATTGCTTTATAGCTTAAAATGTTGCTGTGAGTAATTTGATGCTAATTTTATTTTCTTTCCTCTATTGATTACTTGATTTGTATTCATAAATTTGTATTGGTGGCAGTGGGTGCTTGGATTTTCAAAGGCAATTTTTACTTAAAATCTAATAGTTTTGTAAGGCTATATCTAGATATAGACAGTTCTGGCTCCATGTACACAGAAAGTATGAACCATTTATAGAATCAACTAGAGGCCCAGTGCACAAATTCATGCATGTGGGCGTGTCCCTCAGCCCAGCCTGCATCCTCTTCAATCTGGGATTCCTCTCACTATCCAGGACTGCTGGATCCCAAATGCTCACCTGCCTGTGTACCTGATCACCTCTTAACCACTCTCCTGCCAGTCTGATCAATGCCTAACGGCTCCCCTGCCAGACTCATTGCCCCTAACTGCTCTCCTCTGCCAGCCTGGTCACCCCTAATTGCCCTCTCTTGCCAAGCCCCCAACTTCCCTCCTCTATAGACCTGGTATCCACAATGGCCCTCCCTTGCAGGCTTGGTCCCCCCAAACTGTTCTCCTCTTCTGGCCTGGGTTCCCCCCAGCTGCCTTGCCATGCCGACCTGGGTCCCTCCCAACTGCCCTCTCCTGCAGACCTTGTCCCCCCCAACTGCCCTCCCCTGAAGACCTTGTCCCCCCCAACTGCCCTCCCCTGTAGGCCTGGCTCCCATAACTGCCCTCCTCTGCCAGCCCAGTCACCCCTAAATGTCCTCACCTGCAGGCATGGTTAGCCCTAACTGCCCTCCTTTGGTGGCCTGGTCTCCCCAATTTCCCTCCCCTGCAGGCCTGGTTGCCCACAACTGCCCTTCCTTGCAGGCTTGGTCCCTCCTAATTGTCTTCCTCTTCTGGCCTGGTCCCTCCCAACTGCCCTCCCTTGCAGGTCTGGTCTCCCCTCACCAACTTTTCTCCCCTGCAGGCCTGGTTCCCCCAACTGCCCTCCCCTAAGTCCCCCCCAGCTTCCTTTATCTGCCAGCCTGGGTCCCTCCCAACTGCCCTCCCCTGCAGACCTGGTCCCCTCCAACTCCCCTCCCCTGCAGGCCTGGTCCCCCACAATTGCCCTCCTCTGCCAGCCATGTCACCCCTAAATGCCCTCTCTTGTAGGCATGGTCACCCCTATCTGTCCTCCCCTGCTGGCCTGGTCAACCCCAACTGCCCTCCCCTACAGGTATCCCCAACTGCCCTCCCCTGCAGGCCTGGTTTTCTCCAATGACCTCCCTTTCAGGCCTGATCAGTCACAACTACCTTCCCCTGCTGGCTATCTTATGGCAGTCATTTTGTGTCCACATGGGGGTCGGCATCTTTGGCCATCTCCCTTTCACTCTCAACTGCCCTCTGCTGAAGGCCTTGTCTCCCACAATGCCCTCCCCTTCAGGCCTGGTCCCTCCCAACTGCCCTCCCCTGCTGGCCTGATCACCCACTACTACCTTTCCCTGCTGGCTATCTTATGGTGGTCATCTTGTGTCCACATGGGGGTGGCCATTTTTGACCGTATGGGGGTGGCCATCTTGTGTGTTGGAGTGATGGTCAATTTGCATATTACTCTTTTATTAGATAAGATTCTTTTTGTTTTCCCAAAAACTCATGCTTAACTGTGGTTTTCTTTTTAAAATTTTTTCTTATTCTTTTCCAATTCATTTTGGTATTTGTCAATCACATATACTTATCATCTAACCATATAATGTCTCAGATTTTGAATTTCATAATTATGTTATTCTTTTAAAACTTCTACTTTCAAGTGTGAGTCCACGTCTGTTTACAGACCACATTTTGTTTTTCTTATGTTCTCTCATGGTCTGTTGGAATGCATAACTTTTTTGTAGTACCTTTTATAATATTTACATTATATTTCCCCCCACATTTTAAATTAGATGGATTTTATTAAAATATTGAAAAGAGGCTCTTCAGGAAGGGAGTAAGCAATACTATAGTTTCCCTAACTATAGCTGTGGTCTAAATGTTTGTGCTCCAAACCCATTGTATATATTGGAATTCTAAATTCCAAACAAGAAATGTTAAAGGGACTGCTTTAAGAAGAAAAAGAAAAGGATAGAGGATTACAAGTATAAAGAAAATAACAATGGTAATAAATAAATACCTATCAATAATAACTATAAATGCAAATGGATTAAATGAGCCAGTCAAAAGACATAGAGTGACTGAATGGATGAGAACACATGACATATATATATATATATATATATATATATATATATATATATATATATATATATATATGCTCTCTATCAGAGACCCACCTCAAAGCAAAAGATCCACATAGACTGAGAATGAATAATAAAAAAAATGTATTCCATGCAAATGGAAAGAAAAAAAAGCTGGGTAGCAGTATTCATATCAGAAAAAAATAAACTTTAAAACAAAGCACATAACAAGAGACCAAAAAGGCCACTACATAATACTAAAGGGAATCATTCAAAAAGAATATATAACCGTTATGAACATATATATATATATATATATATATATATATATATATATATATACCCAATATAGGAGCACCAAATACATAAAAACAACAACTCTTAATGCACTTTAGGGAAAAATGAGCATAATACAGTCATGGTAGGGGACTTTAATACCACATTAGATAGATTTTCTAGACAAAATATCAACAAGGAAATAGAGACCTTGATTAGATGGATCTAACTGATATTTATAGAACATTTCACTGCAAAACAACAGAATATACATTCTTCTTAAGCACACATGGAACATTCTTAAAGACAGACCACATGTTAGGACACAAAACAAGTCTACATAAATTCAAAAAGATTGATATAAAGCCAACCATCCTCCTGAATAAGAATGGCATGAAGTTAGAAATCAATTACAAAAAAAAAATTCAAAAGCACTGAAATGCATAGGGGCTAAATAGCATGTTATTAAACAATGAATGGGTTGCCAAAAGATCAAGCAAGAAATGAAAAACTTCCTGGAAACAAATGAAAATGAACTCACAACCATCCGAAAGATATGGTGCATGGTAAAAGCAGTCTTGAGAGGGATGTTCATAGCATTACAGGCCTACCTCAAGGAATAAGGAAAAACACTGATAAATTCTCTAACCCTACAACTAGATGAATTAGAAAGAGAACAGCAAGAAAATCCCAGAGGAAATATAAAGAAGGAAATAACAAAGATCAGAGGGGAAATATATAAATGACATAGAGACTAACAAAAAAAGCAAATAAAAACAAAATATCAATGAACGTTTTTTCAAAGGAGAGCTAGTCCTTTGGAAAGATAAAGAATATTAATGAGCCCCTAGCCAGACTCATGAAGAAACAGAGTGGATTCAAATAAATAAAATGCGAAATGAAAGAAGACTCCAGCCATGAAGACAAGAAGAGAAACAGTCCCGAGATGGAAGACGCTGACAACGCCTTGCCATACTAGCAGAAAGCAGCTGTGCATTGCTAAAGGATGCCCAGTACCAAACCAGAGATAGTCAGAGCTGCATCACTACCAGTTGTCCATCAACCAGATCTGAAATACCATGGCTGACATATACACATAAGGAACTGTATAACATTAAAATTGAAACTCAAAAGAACTGTTGGCCCAGAAAGAAACTCACTACAGACTGATTCATTTGCCTCTCAGCATAACCATTATGACTTGTCTCAGTTTTGGTTCTTATAAGGGAATTCTTTGTATCACATGATTTAACGCATCTAGGGGAAATAATGAACAACATAAATTGATGAACAGAAACAGACCCAGAGACAGAGAAGCAGCGATCAGACTGTCAAACCTTAGAGGGAAGGTAGGGAAGGGTGAAGGAAACAGGGAGAGATCAACCAAAGGACTAGTGTGCATGCATATAAGCCTAATCAGTGGTCATGTACAATGGGGGGAGGAGAGGGAAGATACGTGGGGAGGGGTTTGGGATGGGAATGGGGGGATGAGGACAATTATGTGATACCATAATCAATAAAGGAATTTAAAATAAATTAATTAAAAAGAAAAAGAAACGAAAGAGGTGATATAACAATGAACACCATAGAAATACACAGGATTGCAAGCTCATACTATGAATAAATATATGTCAACGAAGTGGATAACCTGGGCAAAATGGACAAATCCTTAGAAATACAATCTTTCAAAACTCAATAAGAAAGAATAAGAAAACCTGAGTAAGCTAATAACTGATAAAATTGAAACACTAATTTAAAAACTACCAGAAAACAAAAGTCGTGGACAAGATGGATTTATAGGCAAATTTTAGCAAACATTCAAAGAGGAACTAACACCCATCCTCCTTGAACCATTCCAAAAAATTCAAGAGGACAGAACACTTCCAAGCTCTTT
Organism: Pipistrellus kuhlii; assembly: GCF_014108245.1. Classification (NCBI taxonomy): domain Eukaryota; kingdom Metazoa; phylum Chordata; class Mammalia; order Chiroptera; family Vespertilionidae; genus Pipistrellus; species Pipistrellus kuhlii. The sequence goes on from NW_023425515.1 coordinate 96,005,348, forward strand.
TTATGAGGCCCACATTATTCTAAATTCAAAACCAGATAAAGACATTACAAAGAAAGAAAAATACAACCCGATATCCCTCGTGAACACAAATGTTAAAATCATTAACAAAATATTAGCAAATTATATCCAGAAATATATTAAAAATATCATACACCCTGATCAAGTGGGATTTATTCTGGGGATGTAGTCTGGTATAATATCACAAATCAATAAATGTGATATATTACATAAATCAATTTAAGATTTAAAATCACATATTCATTTCACTAGATACAAAAAGAACATTTGACAAAATCCAGCACCCTTTTTTGATAAAAATTCTCAGTAAAGTGGGAATAGAGGGATCATATCTCAACATAATGAAGGCCCTATATGACAAAACTATATCAAACATATTACACAATGGGAAAAATCTAAGTGCTTCTGTTAGGAACAAACAAGTATGTATGCTTTCACCATTCTTTTATTTTAAAATATATTTTATTGATTTTTGTACAGAGAGGAAGGAAGAGAGATAGAGAGTTAGAAACATCGATGAGAGAAAGTCATCGATCAGCTGCCTCCTGCACACCCCCTACTGGGGATATGCCCGCAACCAAGGTACATGCTCTTGACCTGAACCGAACCCGGGTCCCTTCAGTCCCCAAGCCGAAGCTCTATCCATTGAGCCAAACCAGTTTCAGCTGCTTTCACCATTCTTAATCAATGTAGTACTGGAAGTCCTAGCTACAGCATCAGACAAGAAGAAGAGTTGAAAGACATCCAAATTGGAAAGAAGTAAAACTTTCATTATTCACAGATGACATGATATTGTACATAGAAGATCCTAAAGACTTCCATCAGGAAACTACTAGACTTAATAAGTGAATCTAGCAAGATAGCAGGATACAAAATCAACATCTAGAAATCAATGACATTTTTATACACCAATAATAAACTCTCAGAAATAGATACTAAAAAAGCAATGTCATTTACCATTGCAATAACAACAACAAAAATAAAACACCTAGCAATAAACTTAACCAAAGTGGTAAAAACCTGTATTTTAAAAACTGTAGGACATTGCAAAAAGAAATAGAGGATATAGATATATATTTGAGTATCCTATGTAATAAAAACCTAATATGCATATTGACAGAACAGTAAAATGAAGGGTGGAACAACTGGTCGCTATGATGTGCAGTGACCACCAGGGGGGGGATGTTCAATGCAGGAGCTGCCCCCAGCCTGCAGGCCCCAGGCCAGCCAAGGTGGGTGCCAGCAGGGGCTCCTCAATTGCTCGGTTGGTCACCCCACAAATTGGCCCTGATTTCCAGCTAGGACAAGTGACCCTATCCATGCATGAATTTCATTCACTGGGCCTCTAATATATATAATCTATCTATCTATCTAGATATATATTTTATATATGGCATACCATGTTCATGGATTGGAAGAATTAACATCATTAAAAGTCTATACTACCCAGAGCAATCTATAGATTAAATAAAATCCCTTTTAAAATACCAATGGGAAATTTCACAGAATTAGAAAAAATACTCCAAAAATTTATAAGGAACCATAAAAGACCCAAGATAGCTGCAGCAATCTTGAGAAAGAAGAACAAAGTTGGAAGGATAACAATACCAGATATCAAACTATATTACAAAGCCATTATAAACAAAACAACCTCATATTGGCACAAGAAAAAAACATATCAGCACAGAGATCCCAGAAATTGACTCACACCTTTATGGTCAACTAATATTTGACAAAGGAGGCAAGAATATCCAAATAGAGTAAAGACAGTCTCTTCAATTAATGGTATTAGGAAAACTGAACAGACACATGCAAAACGATGAAACTAGACCACCAACTTACACCATACTTAAGATGGATAAAATACTTAAATGTAAGGTACGGAACCATAAAAATATTAGAGGAATATATAGGTAGTACATTTCAGTTATCTTACTTAGCAGAACTTTTGCTGGTACATCTCTAGGGCAAAGGAAACTAAGGAGAAAACAAACAAAAGGGACTACATAAAAATAAAATCCTTATGCACAGCATAGAAACCATCAATAGTAAAAGGGAACCCACTCTATGGTAGGACATTTGCCAATGATACATCTGATAACAGATTAATATCCAAAATATATAAGGTACTCATACAACTTAACAAAAAGAAGACAACAATTCAATTAAAAAATGGGCAGAATACCTGAATAGACATTTCTCTAACGAGGACATACAAATGGCCAAGAGAAACATGAAAAAAAGCTCAAAGTCACTAAATCATAAGAGAGATGCAAAGTAAAACCACAATGAGATATCACCTCATAGGTCAGAATGACTATCATTAAAAAAAATCAACAAATAACAAGTTCTGGAGAGGATGTGGGGGAAAGGGAACATTAGTTCATTGTTGGTGGGAATGTGTATTGGTGCAACCACTATGGAAAACATTATGGAGTTTCCAAAAAATAATAATAATAATTAAAAATGGAAGTCCTATTTGATCCAGAGATTCCAATTCCCAGAATATATTCTAAACACCCCAAAATACAAATCAGAAAGAATATATGTACCCCTATGTTCATAGCAGTGTTATTTATAATAGCTAAGATTTAAAAACAGCCCAAGTGCCCATTAATAGATAAATGGATTAAAAAAAAAAAAAAAGCTGTGGGACATTTACACAATGGAATACTATGCAGCTGTGAAAAAGAAGGGTCTCTTACCCTTTAGGACAGTATGGATGGAACTTAGAAAATATTAAGTGAAATAAACCAATTTTAGAAAGACAAATATCACATGATCTTACTTATTTGTAGAATCTAATGAACAAAATGTATTGACCTACAAAATAAGAAATGAAGCATGAAGGCATGGAACAGACTAACATACCTCAATGTGGCGATGAGGGAATGAGAACAGATAAACCAAAAAACATATACTTATAGGCATAGCCCATAGACACAGGCAATAGGGTGGTGAAAACTTGGGAGTGAGTAGGGGCTGGGAGGAGTGGGTAAAATGGGGGGAAATGTAAGACATCTGTAATACTATCAATAATAAAAATACATAAAACAAAAACAAAACTGTGAGAAACCAATTTGTGCTGCCCAGTATAAGGTTTCTTATAGCAGCCCAATTGGACTAAGGTATATGCCTTAAAGTTTTGCTCTTTCTTTGTTACCAAAAGGGCTTTTAAAAAATGTCTATCTGTATAGATTTAAGTCTATTATGGAAATTTTTTTGGCCTCCAGCCCTATACATACCCCACCAGCTTTACAGGCCTCACCTACCTGAATGGTGCTTTCATCTTATTATATTATATTTTAAGATACATTTTAAAAACGGTTTTTCTCTTTTCTACTGCCACCCACTCTGATACTTTGACCTCTATTTCTCCAAGTTATTTCTGTTCTATTTCATTCTACTCCTGTCATCATGAATATTTGATTTGTCTAGTTTTCTGAGTATCTGTACTGAAAATCAGAGTAGGTTTGGGAGGGGACTACTGAATACTAATTCTCAAGGCCTAGACTCTCCAGCACTCTACTATTTTTCCAGGTTCACACACAGGTTTTCTTGCACCTTCATTCACCTTGGAGGCTATGAGAACTTTGCCCAGTGTATCCTGTTGTTCTCAGATCTCTCCACTCAGGTTTCAGCTTAAAGTAAGCTATTTTTCCCTCTTGGAAATATTTATTACATATATTATTTTCCTCCTTGGTTTGTAGACTATGCTATAATATTTTTGCTTCTCAGGTTCTCCCCCAACACACCTGTCAATTGTTAGTGGTCATTCTAGTAATTTGGCCACATATACCTGTATTCTATAATTCCTTTGCATTCACAATTTGAAAATGTATAAAATATTAAGACTTGCAAATTGAAAAGGTCTCTAGATAACTCCTATAATAAATTTATTTTTCAGACAAAAATACTCACATTTTTTATGCTTACAAGGCTTGTAGCTATTACCATATGCTGTCATATTTATTCACCCTCATAAAGATATATCATATCTCAACTCTAAATAGATGGTAAGATTCTAAAATTCTAGGATAACATCCCATTTCTCTTTGGAATCTTCTGTAAGCATTTGGAATGAAGCTAGAGATGTAGAATAAATTTATAAGGTACTTACTGAGGTGAAGTTAAATAAATACATTTTTTCATTTAATAAATGATTATTGAGTGCTTCCTGTAATAGTACTTACCAGTTGAGAAATATTCTTTAAAATCTCTGCTTCCTGTTTAGCATGGGTAGAGAGACAATGAAAAGTGAATATACTAAACATGTAAATTACATAGAATATGAAAAGATTAAAAACATCATGGGAAAAATAGAGCACAGAAGAAAGATTAGAATAGATGAGAGTATAACTTTTAACAGCATGACCTTCATAAAGAGGGTGACATTTGAGGCAAAACTTGAAGCAAGTGAAAGAGTTATCATGGAGATACTTGGGGAGTGTTCCAAACAGAAAGTGCAGGTCAACCTCGTCGCGCAACGGTAGCCCGTCTGACTCCAAACAGAAAGTGCAAAAGCCCTAAAACAGTACCCTGTGTACAGCAAAGAGGAACAACAAGAAATTTAATGTGGTTAGAGCACAATGGACACAGTAAAGAATTGTAGTAGTTGAAGTAAAGGATAAACTGAGGTGTGGGCTTATAGAGCAAGAATTAGAATTAGATCATGCAGGTTTTTTTATGCCATTGTATAGATTTTGGCTTCTACTCTGAAATGGGAAGATATTACAGAAATGGAGAAATAAGGAATGTCATGATATGGCTTATATTTTAAAAAGACTACACTGACAACTATGTTGAGAATGCATTATAGAAGAACAGGGGCAAGTATGAAGACCAACTGGGGGCTGTTTCAGTAATCTAGGTGAGAGCTGATGGGGGTTTGGCAAAGTGGTAGTTACAGGTAGAACTAACAGGATTTTCTAATATATTGGATATGCAATGTGAGAGAATGAATCAAAGATAGCCTTAATGTTTTTGGTTTAAGCAACTGTTAGACTGATCAACTTATTCCAGTTTGCTAAGAACTCCCTGTTTCCAGCAAATTGGGATATTTAGTCACTTTAGCAACATAAAGAAAAGTATTGCCCAGACAGTGTGGCTCAGTTGTTGAGTGTTGACCTACAAACCAGGAGGTCATGGTTCAATTCCAAGGCAGGACACATGCCCAGGTTTCAGGCTCAATTCCCAGTAGGGGATGTGCAGGAGGCAGCTGACCAATGATTCTCTCTCATCATTGATGTTTTTATCTCTCGCTCTCTCCCTCTCTGAAATCAATTATATATATATATTAAAGGGAGGGTCAAATTTTGAAAAAACAACACACATACACACAAAAGAAAGAAAGAAAGAAAGAAAGAAAGAAAGAAAGAAAGAAAGAAAGAAAGAAAGAAAGAAAGAAAGAGAGAGAGAGAGGGAGGGAGGGAGGGAGGGAGGGAGGGAGGGAGGGAGGGAGGGAGGGAGGGAGGGAGGGAGGGAGGAAGGAAGGGAAAAGCATCACTGCCTCTTGAAGCTGTAAGTAGACTATATTTTTGTAGGAAGGCCAGAAGCCTCCAAGGTGAATGTTTAGGTTGAGCTATCTATTAAATCACCAAGTACTGATGCAGAGCATGTGGTTGGATACACACACCTAGGGTTCAGAAGAGTGGTCTTAACTAGAGATATAAATTTGGCTGCTCTTAATCTACAAATAATGTTAAGAGTCCTGAATCTGGAGAAAGCCATTAAGAGAATAAGTGTGAATATAGAACATGTTCTAATATTGAGGTTCAGAGAGGAGAAGAATTGAACAAAAGAAAATTTAAAAGCAGAGAGAATTGAAGTTGGATGAAAACCAATGAAGTGTGATATTCTGAAAATCAAGAAACTAAAATGTACCAAGAAGTGGGGATGAATCAATTTGGTAAATTCCAATGAGGAATCTAGTAAGAAGATGATTGAGAGCTTGACTGATGAATTTAGTAACATTCATGTTAAACTCTCTGCTTTGCTGGAGCTTAAAATCTGAAAAAGATAAGTTTGGGTTGTTTAGTGGATACAAGAGCATAATTGGGAAATATAATAAAGAAGAGGAAAAGAGGAATTTAAGATAACACATATGTACCATTATTGAAGGAGTTTCATAGGAAAATTTCAGAGAATTGGAAAGCCAGCTGGCAGGGAAGTTAGTTTAAAATTATTTAAAAATGAGAGATAAAAACAGCATGTTTGCATAGTATAAGGAATGACTCAGTAGAGCGATGAAATATGATTGTCTAAAGGAGAGAAAGGAACATCTAGAGGGGTTTTATTCACTATGCAAAAGAAAAAATAGATTCCACAGCAAAATCATTTATAAGACAAATGCAGATTTAAAGGGTTTACACCAGATTCTTACCAATTTTTTTTCCCAAATCGCAGCAAATAAGCAGAAGTTTATCCAAAATAATAACCACTTGATCTACAATCCCTCTATGAAGTTATACTCTATCCAAATGCCTGTACAGTATGAAGTTATTTGGTATACAGAATACCTCAAACCTGTTGCATAATTTTCTATGTCCAGAAAATGTTTGCATGCTGTTTACTAAAGTTGAAGAAGCACTGAATGTGTATTATAGAAGGCTTTTTAAGCAATAAGTATTGGAACAAAAATTAATTCAGGGTAATACTTCATCAACCAGAAAATTCCATGAACTCAATACCTTTTTTCTTAGAACTGTTATACTCTTTTCTATATTGAAATGGGTTGCATCTACAGTTATACTCTTTAGAATTTTCTTTAAACTTCCAGGTCTATGGTCTACACATAAATATATGTTGTATTTTCTTATGTTATTCATCCTTACTTTTTGGGTTCTATTCAGTAACTATTAATTTGTTTTGATATTAAATTCTAATACAATATATTTTATCAGGTATACAGTTTTTTACATTGGAGCCCAGTTTGATAACCTCACCTAAATAGAGAGCGCATTTATCAGCAAAAGGAAGGAAGATAGAAATCAGACCAGATAACAATGATTATAAAAGGCACTAACACTAACTGAAACAAGTTTACTTTGTCTATCTGTCACTAGCATACTATTACTCCCCAACCTATAGAAATATTCTTTACATGGTGACACTGTTGTGTTGTCATAGTAGTGCCATTAATAGCTGAACAGTTTCTGAACAAGACTCACCAGCTGTCAGACAATTTAATTTCCAGTTACTTTTTCTAGTCCTAATTCCAATGTCATTTTATTATAAATATTTAAATGCTTTAGACCATAATCTAAAATACAAATAAACATGGGAGCCCCAAATAATTTATGCTATATAACAAAATAAATACACTTTTATTTATTATGCAAAGCTTTAAGGTGCTTAAATGTGCCTTGTTATGTAGAATATAATGAATTTTACAAATTCAGCCATAAACATTTCTAGATTTAAAAAGTAATTAGGCCTGGCTGAGGTCACTCAGTGGTTGAGCATTGACTGAGGAACCAAGTGGCCAGGGTTCAATTCCCGGTCAAGGTACATTTCCAGGCCATGGGCTCGATTCCCAGTAAGGGGTGTGCAGGTGGTAGCCAATGATCAGTGATTCTCATCAATGATATTTCTCTCTCTCTCTTCCTCTCCCACTTCCTTCCTCTATGAAATCAATAAAAACATAGTTTTAAAAAAAGTAGAAAGTAACCAGGAACGTTTAAAACAGCATATTTTTCTCTTGATTTCCTCAAAAACATATAAAAATAAATAAAAAAGAACTAAAAAGTATCTATTAATTCTTAATAAAGGTGGCTGTAACATCTCTTCTCCCTCTCTCTCTCCCCCCCCCCTCTCTCTCTCTCCTTCCCTCCCTCTTTCTCAAACACAGCCTCTGAAAAATATGTGCTAGATATAACAAATTTGGTAGCAAACAAATAGAAGATATATGTTGCTTTTTTAATCTCTAAAGGTAACAAATGAGACAATTCTGAACGGCACTATGACAAACTCAGGTTGAAGACATAAGGACTGAAAAGAGGGCAGAAATTAGCCCCAAGGAAAGTAGAAAGACTCTAATTAGCAGCACAAACTCCAGAGGAGGAATTCCTGTCCTGGGCCCCAAATTTGGAGTCTCTTATACCTTATGAATAAAAAACCCACAAAGGTAAATTCATTAATATTCATATAAGACCTCTGTCACACAGAGTTCAGTGTTCATCACGGCCATGACAATACTAAACATCTGCTTTGAGAGTTCTGCTCAGACCCCAGGAGAACTTTGGTCCAAGCCTGTGCTGTATGCATCTGACTACCGTGAGTGGCTGCAGTTTGTGCCTTAAGAGATGGGTGTTGCTTCACAGTTCAAGCAGGATTTTTGTAGCTGGGATACTATGGAAGAAAAAAAGGCAAATTAATTAACTTGTAAATTTTTTTTATCCCATATTCTATGTGTGCAATATTTCTAGCACAATGATGATTTATTTCTCAATAGTGCCAACCATCTATTTTCTTGTGTTATTTTTTTGTTTTGTTTTGTTTTTGTTTCTTTTTGTTCTTGGTTCCAGAGTTACTTACAAACTCACTGCATTATTTATAACAGTTGCACACAGAGGCTGAGGAACATTTCACAGTATTAAACAATTCACATTCTTCTTATATTTGTATAAATGTAGGTTTAGATGTAACATTCTTGAAGCTAAATATAGATTCTGGGCATTAGCAACCAAATGGAAATAGAGCTCTAGAATTGTGAGTAGTTTTATTTTAATGAAATATTTACTAAGATATAATTCCTATAGCAAGTACTTGTTGGCCACACTAGATAAAGGTTTCATCTCATTTGAAAAGCATTTTGAAAGAATTGAGCAGCATACTGCTATTTTTGGTCTTTAAAATATCCCAGCACTCTCATATTTAATAGAACTGTATAATTTTAGATGTTAAGAGATGGTGAAAGCATGATATAAGTAGAACAGTTTGGAGAAATCAATAAAACAGTTTGTAGGCCCTGACAGGGTAGCTCAGTTGGTTAGATTGTCAAGGCTTCATGTTGGATATCTAGTCAAGACACATACAAGAAGCAACCAATCAATGAATGCATAAATAAGTGGAAAAACAAATTGATATTTCTCTCTCTCTCCAATCTGTAAAAAATAAAATTAAAATAAAACAGGTTAGCCCTAGCTGGTTTGGCTCAGTGAATAAAGTGTCCACCTGCAGACCAAGGGTCCCAGGTTCGATTTCGGTCAAGGGCATATGTCTGAATTGTGGGCTCAGTCCAACTTGGAGGAGGCAGCCAATCAATTATTCCTTCTCATCACTGATATTGCTGTCTCTCTCTTCCTCTTCTTTCCTCTCTGAAATCAATAAAAAAAATATTAAAATAAATTAATAATAAATAAATAAATAAATAAATAACAGGTTATAAGTTATCCCCCTACAAAACTCAAACATGGTGTATTGTTTGTTAGGCCTGTTATAACAAAGCACTATTAACTGGACAACTTAAAGAACATAAATTATTCCTCAGAATTGGAACCTGGAAGTCCAAGATCAGGGTGTAGGCAGGGTTGGTTCCTTTTGAGGACCTTGAAGAATAATCATTTCCAGCACTCCTAGCTAGTTCCTGGAGATTGCTGGCAATCTCTGCCCTTCTTTGGCTTGTAGATGCACCATCCTGATTTCTGCCTTCATTTTCACATGGCATTTGCACTGTATGTGCATTCATGCTTAAATGTTTACTTTTTAAAAAATATATATATATTTAATTGATTTTGTACAGAGAGGAAGGGAGAGAGATAGAGAGTTAGAAACATCGATGAGAGAGAGTCATCGATCAGCTGCCTCTTGCACACCCCCCACTGGGGATATGCCCGCAACCAAGGTACATGCCCTTGACCGGAATCGAACAGGGGTCCCTTCAGTCCCCAAGCCTAACGAAGCTCTATCCATTGAGCCAAACCGGTTTCGGCAAATGTTTACCTTTTTATAAGGAAATCAGTACGGTAATATTGGATTAGGGATATTGGCAACAGTCATATTTCCAAACAAGGTCACATTCTGCAGGATAGGGTAGCAAATTTCAAGTGGTTAAATTTAACAAATAAAGCTCAGGAGAAATGATTCAACCTTTAACATATGATATGTAAAATTTAGCAGAGTGAATTATTTTTTTCAAAATGAAAACTAAGAACTACAAAGCCCAAAGAAAGGCTATTTTGACTTTATATGAATCCCACAAATTATGTATAATATCTCAATTATATCATGATTAGTGATTTTGCTAAAATAGAGACAATAGAAATTATTTTATAAAAAATACGACTTTGTTAATTATGGATGTCTTTTTTGTTACTCATCCAAACATTGAAGACTCACCACCAGAAAACCCAGATATGCATAATAATAAAGTCTAATTATTCCTTAGAATTTTGATGACTTTCAAGTCACATAAAAACACTTGCTTTGTAAGTATTTTTTCTTTTAAGAAATAATTTTATTTTTATTGAGTTTATGCATAAGCAATATTTTTTAAAAATTCAAAAATGCAAACGTACACAAAAAAAATAGCAGTCTCAGAGATTAAACATGGCAGCAGAGTAAAGTGGATGCTGCATTGATATGCTCACAGGAACAAACTTGTATTACAACTAAAATACAGGGGAGGAAAACTTCCTTATTAATCAATGGAAAAACTCACAGAAGAGAGCCCTGACATTTGAGGACAGAAAGTGGAGACTGCATAGAGACAGGTAAAAAGAGCGGAGGCAAGAAAGAGCTGGCCAGATTGTTGTGGAGAGAAGGCGAGTAAACAAACAATAGAGTCCAGACCAAATTAAAATGTAGGGCGCTTTTAATAGCCAGCAGGTGACTGCTCTCTCTCCACTCAGGGAGTTCAGAGAGCAGCCCGACCCTTTTTGCAGGACCACTTTTAAGCACATTAACCACATCCTGTTCTTGCAGAACAAGTAACCTAAGACAAAACAGTTTTTCCTAAGTAACGTCAGGATCATGCCATTGACAACCATGTTATTTACAGGATCATCCTGTTCTTCAGAAAGCTGATAGTGAACTATGAAAGAAGGCCTTTGTGCTGGGAAGGGGCCCTGAAACTCTATCTCAATGCCTGGCCTGATGTCAGCACTGACAACTCTGAGGCACAGTTCAGGGTCTCTCTGGAATGGGCAAAAATTCCCACTCTCCACCAAGGTGCCCACAGATAGCAACTGAAGTTCCGAAGAGATATCTCAGCTCTGAGGGATTGCCACTGAGAATTCTTGGATCTAATCCCTAAGCTGCCCCTCCACCCCCAGCAGAGAGCACCTGAGGAGGGTAACCTCATAACATCTGGTTGTGAAAAGCAGTGGGACACTGTCTGCCAGTGACTAACCACTGAAAATTAAGGCACCCTATTAAAGGGCCAATGGACAAAGCTTCCTGTGGAGCCACCCACCTTGTGCTCTGGCAGAGGGAGGATGAAACGGACTGGAGCCGTAAGGGCTGAAGCCAAAACTGGGAACTTGAGGGATAGAGCCCAGAAAGCAGACACCCCAAGTTTTCAGGGCTGAGTTATTCTCTCCTGCAGAGGAGAACATTTTTCGCATAGACATTCCCTTGCCTGGGGGTAAGATAGTTGATACTTCTTATTGTAAAACACCTTGCCCTGAGGCCATTTAAGAGATTAAAAATAACAATTAGCCTCCAGACAGAAGCAACTGCTCCATCCTGTAGAAAAAAAAACTCTCACCATACCTGAGGGCAATTGCCTGGGGAACAATTCAAGTAGGAATCCATTAGTCTGGAGGCTGGGTGATCTCTCCAGGCTTTGAATATTTGCCTAATCTAATTAGTCAGAAACAGCCTTTAACACTGTCCTGCACTAGTGATTGAGAGGTATAGAGGATCTGCCTAATACATAGTCACAAACCCAAACAAAAAGCCAAAATGAAGAGACAAAGGAACAATCCCCAAATAAAAGAACTAGAGAATTCTCCAGAAGAAGAGATAAATGAAGCAGAAATTAAAAAAAATGTTTTTATCTGAAACAGAGTTCAGAATAATGATGGTAAAGATGCTCAATAGCATGAAAAAATATATAGTAACTATGAAAAAAAGAACAGTTTGGGGTAAAAAAAAAATGACATAATATAAAGAAAGAACACATTGGAAGGAATACACAGCAGATAAGGGGAAGATGAGGATAGAATCAGTTAATTAGAATAAGGAGTTGAAAATATCAGCCAGAAAACCAAAATAAAAATTAAAAATTAAAAAATCAAAGGACTAAAAACAAATAAACAGAAAAACAGGACTGATTAAGGAAGCTGTAGGACAACATGAAAAAAAAAAAAAAGAATACTATCTAATAAGAAGGGAATGTGCTAATTGACTGCCACACCCTCGAAGATGGCAGTGCCCTCAGCCCCACAGGGGCAGCAGGCACTTGGCAAGTCCAGGCCCATCTTCAGGAAGGCCCGGCCGCTCCACACGCCTGCTTCTGGAGTCCCCCATGCCCCTCAACCCCCCAGCCACTCAGGGACATCCCAAAGTGCAGACAAGCCTCAGATGCTGGCTGCCCAGCCACCCAGGGCCACCTGAAGCTCAGGTAACTAGGGCTGGTTGAAGCTTGTGCTGCCAGCAGTGGCAGCAGCACAGATTTGATGGGGTTATCACCTTCCCCTGATCACCAGGTTGCCTCCTGCCTCTGAGGGCTCCCAAACTATAAGATGGTGCAGGCTGGGTAGAGGAACCCATCCAGAGTATGAATTAGCATGCACGGGGCATCTAGTCTTACACTATAAAAGGTGAGGGGCCGTTATGACCTAAATGATCAGAGGGACAACCAGTCACCAGGAAGTGTATGGAGTAACTCTCAGTCCTTCCCCCTAGGCCCACAGGCTTCTATCACAGCAAGGCTGGTTGCTTGTGGGTGAGTGAAGGATGGGCGGGGCAAGGTGAGCGAGGCAAAATTGTTAGCCTTCACCCTGGGCTAGGCTCGGAGCCTAAGGACCTCGCTGCTGCAGATCAGGCCTGGAGAGATGCCCTAAGAGAGAGGCAGGACCTGATCTGCAGCAGCTGCTGCAAAGGCCCAGAGAGAGAGGCAAAGCTTGATAAGCAGCTGTCATGGAGGCTGTGGATCAGGCACAGAGATAGGCCCAGAGAGAGAGGCAGGGCCAGTAGCTGCGGATCAGGCCTGGACAGAGGCCCTGAGATGTTGACTGGCATAGAAACCAACCAGTCAGAACTAAATCTGAGTGAACTGCAAAGAACCAATGGCTGCTAAGGAGGCAGGGCTTTTGACACTGACTGGCATAGAAATCAATCAATTATAATAGAACCTAATCTGGGTGAACTACAAAGGCAGAACCTAAGATGTGGGCTGAGAAGGGGTTTTAAGAGCAACAGCTGTTTGGTGTAAGGTGTAAGAAAGCGGTTCAATTTTTTAATGACAGGTTTGGCAGTATAGAGCATATGGCTGGCTATCAATCCAGATATAGGAATTATGTATTTTTGTCTGCCAAGAGAATCTCCTCCTGCTGAAAAAGGCTTCCTCCCCCCATTTAAGCAATCCTATCTTACATAACCTATAAATCTAATAAAAGGGTAATATGCTAACTAGGCTGGGTTGACTGGCCATCATTTGGATGTCCAAATTCCTTCCAGACAAAGCCATTGTGGTTGGGGCCAAGGCAGCGGCAGTTAGGGATGATCAGGCCAGCAGGGGAGGGCAGTTGGGGGCAACCAGGCCAGCTGGGGAGGGTAGTTGGGGGTGAAATCAGGCTGGCAGGGGAGGTCACTTGGAGGCGAGATCAGGCTGGCAGGGGAGGGCAGTTGGGGTCAACCAGGCAGCAGGGGAGGGCAGTTGGGGATCATCAGGCTGGTAGGGGAAGATAGCTGGGAAAGACCAGGACAGCAGGGGAGGGCAGTTGGATACCATCAGGCTGGCAGTGAAGGGCAGTTGGGAATGAGATCAGGCCAGCAAGGGAGAGCACTTGGGAGCAAGATCAGGCCATCAGAGGAAGGCAGTTGGGAATGAGATCAGGCACGCAAGGGAGGGCAGTTGGAGGTGAAATCAGGCCAGCAGGGGAGGGCAGTTGGAGGCCATCAGACTGATAGGGGAGGACAGTTGGGGGCAAGATCAGGCCTGCATAGAAGGGCAATTGGGGGCAAGGTCATCCCAGCAACACATTACTTATATTTTTCTTATATAACTCTGATTTCTCCCATATTTATATTCACATGGAAGAAGCTACTTGGGTTCAGAGAAAATATCTAGGTAGTCATTACTTAGAAAAAAATTAATCCTGTTTTTATGGGGAGATCATTCTGATATAACTATGCCAAGTTAGTCTTTCTGTACCCAACTCTTTAAAAGTAAACTGGAAATTTCAGTGGTCCCAAAGCTATCTGAGTTAAAAACTTTGAATTTCCATTGGCTTGATCCAGATATTATGAAAACTGGATGATAAGATTTTTGTTAAAATGGCCCTGAACTGGTAAATTAGGCTTTCCATATTGAAATGGAATATGATGCTATTTCAAGGACGCTGAAAAATGTACTGAGATAAATCTATATAACATAACCTGTCTTTGGCACAAAAGTCTGGATACCTTTTGTGTACTGTTTTAATACTGGCCAGCCACTTAACTTCCTGGTTTTTCTTATCCTGGCTCTCCAAACCCAAATTGAAACCATGATAAAAGAGAAAACCTTCATAAAAGGTAACAGCACAGTAGTGAGTTGTGTTTCATAGAGTTCACAGAATGGGTATCTGTCCCTGGTGGCCAATTCCGAGCATCTGAACTTCATTCTCACATATTGGTTGTTCCTCACATAATGGACTTTCTAAGGCAGAATTTGTTAAACTTACATGTTTCTCCTTCATATTCCATGTGTCTTTTGTTTGTTTTTCTACTAATCAAATGTACTTGTGTGATATTTAATTTGTAAGCAAGTTTTGTTAGAAATGGGCCAGGGCACCAAGTGAGGAGTGGTAGAGGGAGAGTCCCTGATATTGTCAGGAGTTCAGGCAGCTTTCTTGTCATGAAATCAGTATGATTCTGGACTTGGCAACAGAAAAAGTCTGATTTCAGTAAAAGTATTATGATGTTGGTGTGGGCGGTAGCATTTCTCCATTGTGAGGATTGAAATTATCATCATAAATTGAACCTAAAATCTATTTCCTCAGCTCTTCCAAAAGTCCTATTATATTTATAATATATTTTTATATTTATTGGGGTGACATTGCTTAATAACCTTATATGGATTTCAAGTAGTACACATCTATAATACATCATTTGAATATTGCATTGTATATTTACTATCCAAAGTCAGATCTCCTATCCTCATGTGTTTGACCCCCCTTACCCTCTTCTTCCTCTTTCTTCACCTTCTTAACCACCTGTGACTATGAGTTTTTACATATTTGTCTTATTTGTTCATTTGTTTTTTTTGTTTCTTTTTATGTTTATATCCCACATATGACTGAAATCTTATGGTTTTTTACTTTTCCCATCTAACTTATTGCACTTAGTGTTGTTGCAAATGGCAGTATTTCATATTTTCTTATGGCTGAGTAAGTGTTCCGTTGTGTATATGTAACACATTTACTTTATCCAATCATCTATTGAAGGACACTTTGGTTGTTTTCATAACCTGACCACTGTGAATAATGTTGCAATAAATATAGGGGTACATGTATCTTTATAAATAGATGTTTTCAATTGATGTCTAATATCTATATTTAGAAAAGCCTAAGTTACTGCCCTATCATCCAACTGGTAGCTATGATGTGCACTGACTACCAGGAGGCAGATGATCAATACAGGAGCTGCTGAGCTGCAGTGATGTGGCAGCTGCAGTTCTCGGGTGATGCACCTGGAACCAGAGAGAAGGAAGCCCAATTCCAGCTTACATCACCTGAGAACCACCCTCTTACAATCTGGAACCCCTTATGGGATGTTGGAGGGCTGGTTTCACCCTGATTCTAGCAGGCCAGGCCGAGGGACCCCAACCGTGCACAAATCCATGCAGAGGGCCTTTAATTTCTTAATCTTCTACCACTGTAACTAGACTAGGTTCTATTATCTGCAACCAAGTTTATACATTGGAGTAGAGAATTATAATTTAAAAGTAGTACATCTGACAACTGTTATTTTATTTTCTAAATTAAAATTATTGAAAACTTCTCCTACCATAGGATAATATTTTTCCAATAGTGACCCATTGCATGATATTCGTGCAAGAATAGGCCTCCTTCCCCTGGCTTCACTCCCTGCTCCCCGGCCACCCGGGAGCTAGCAAGTCCTCACTTCTCTCAGGAGCATCACTCCTGTAGCTCCCTCTATCACCCCCCTCCCCACCCCTTTCAGAGCAGGCATCCAGCCCTTCCCAGCTTTTCCATGCCTGCATATGCAATGTAACCCACCATCTTTGTTGGGTTGATTTGCATATTCACTCTGATAGGCTGAGGGCATAGCAGAGGTACAGTCAATTTATATGTTTGTCTATTATTAGGTAAGATGAACAAACTACTTAACTGATACTATGTATCCAAGACTTTTAGGAATAAAATAAACAGATAAGTCATTCTCCCATGCAGTATAAATACCTCCAAAATAATTTTAAGTAATAAAATGTTTTAAAGTAAGCTAATTTATTGCCAATTAGAAAAATGGAAGAAAATGTTCTTATCTGTTGGTGCTGCCCCTTGAAAGAGGTTGAACAACTTTCATCACCTAGTTTTTCATATTCTTACTTTGTAAAAATTTATCTACAATTGTCTTCCCTTACTAAACCTCTAAGTATGATACTAATTCTAATGGTTCAGTGGATGACTCATAAACAATTTAAAAAGAGAGCTAACTATCAAGTAATCATAAAAAAAAACACAAAACAAAAAAAGATGGATCAGAATTTTTTTCTTTTTTTTTTTAATCTGAGCATACTTAGGAGGACCACAAAGATAGAGATTCCAGCTATCACACTTTACCATCAGATAAAATATTTGATTGTTGTATGCATTGCTTTAAAAAATATAACAAAAACAAAATAAAACAAACAAACAAACAAACAAAAAAACACCACCAAAAAAACTCTGCCCTTTTGGGGTGGCATAATTTTTTTGACTGTTGTTTTGTGCACCATGCACCAAAAGGTTGTGGGTTGAATAACCTGTCATGACACTTCCCTAGGTTGCTGTTTCATCACCAGTTGGGATACTTGTAAGAGGTAATTGATTAATGTTTCTCTCTCACATTGATATTTTTCTCTGTGTGTGGGTGTGTCTCTTCCTCTCTTCCTAAAATCAATAAACATATTATTGAGAGAGGATTTAAAAAAATTAAAATTAACTTAAAAAAAGCCTCATTTATTGAATCCTAAAATTTCACAGAAATGAGAAATCTACATAATCTAAACAAACACCTTATTTTCAGATAATTGACTCACCTATATTGTGGGGAGAAGGCTAAATGTATATTTATGTATTTTTTCATGCCTATGTGTTTTGCCACTTCTCAAACTCATGTGGAAAAATGTCACTCCCAGGTAAGCCTTCATTCTTCCCACTTTTCTATATTCAGTAAGACACCCCTCACGTGCATATGTATATACATATGTAACTTTGAAAAATACATCTCATATTTTTCTTTCTATGATGTCTATCACATTATACAATTAGTGGTTTCTTGTAACATTAAACTTTACTTCTGAAATAATACACAACAAATATTCAGCTGGTGATATATTCAGTTCAAATAAGACTTTGGATTTTTTGTTTTTTGTTTTTGTGTTGTTGTTTTTTTACGTAGAATTAACTTGTATCTAGTGATGATTCATAGAGAATTCAGAGACTAGAATACTACGTAATGTTAATTGTACAGTACAAGTTAGTACCAATGTTAAAGTACATATTTAGAAATCTAGTCTCTCAGCTCCAAACAAAAACTCCATTCTTTCCTCCTACTCAATACAAAATTATCTTGGGAAAACAGGAAGAGAAGTCACATAAATACAGCAAAAGTACATATAGCACCAGGGCAGACATAAAAGGTCGTCATGAGTCAAGTTTTATTAGAGATTTATGGACTAGTTTCTGAGTCTCATGTGCTTTAAATGACAAAATTGAGATCTTTTACTGTCAGGTACTAAAAGAATGGGAAATATTCCAACATTTACAGTCAATATTCTCCAAAACTCTCAAAAACACAAGGTTTGAATTAAATATATTTTCTTTCTCTATCAAATGATTGTGATGTTTTTCCAGAAATACTGTAGAATTTCCAAGTCTGTACATGAACTTTTTGTAGAACAATATGGAAAATGAAGCAGTCACTGTGTAAAACTCATGAGAACAATCAATTAAGTTGACTAAATTTGTTAGTAGGAAAATGTTGATGAAATACTCTCTTTAGCTCTTTCTAGAACAGCTCACTTTCTTTTTCCCCACAATTCCCTTAATCAAAATTAATAGTGCCTAGAATTAGGATTTTGGCAGCTATAGCTAAAAGAAGCTAACAAACATATTCTCAAAGTTTCAAGCTCTTTTTTTCTTTCTTTATACAAACATTTTAAAAACAATCAAAATCTATTTCCCTGAAGGTTTTTTTTTTTTTAATAATGATTCTGAGAAATGAAACCAAGATGGTGGCATAGGGTAGACACCTGAATGCAGCCTACCACAACAATTTTGAATTTAGAAGTGGAAAACAGGGAAAACATCACCCTGAAGTGCTGGACTGCTGGCTGAGAGGAGGTTCTACCACCTGGGAAGGAGAGAGAAGGCACGCTGAACCTCAGGAACTGTGAAGGTGCAGAGAACTGTGTGCGCAAAAAGGTAGCCACCGGACTTTGCTGTTGGCTTGCTTGCGGAGCGTGGAGAGGGCGGGCTGGGTTCACTACTGGCTTACTCCCTGCGCTCGGAGAGGGTGGACAGCTAATGTGCGGCTAGCTTTCTTGTTTGGGAGGAAAACAGAATCACCCTATTGCTCTGATAGAAGGCCCCAGACAGGGAGAGGCTAGACTATCAGGCAGTGGACAGAGATCTCTCAGAAGTGTGTGAAGCCAGCAGCTATTACTGCAGGACTGAGAAACCAGACCCTAGTAGGGAGGGGCTGAATAAAGCTTGTCTTCTCCACCCAGAGCCTCCGCCCCATCCAAGCAGAACACAGAAGTCCTTCCAGTGGCTAGCTTTCTCGTTCACCTCAAAAAGGACTCTCCTAGGGAGGGACAGGCAGGAATCCAAAGCCTGTCTGCGCCTATACCAAAGAAGTGCGCACGCCTGCAGCTAATCTTGCAGGATTCACCAAGCTTGGCTGTGCCACCCTGAGACTCCGCCAATCCAATCAGAATACAGAAACCCTCTTAGCTGAGACACTTCTGATCCTCATAGCCAATTGGCTTGGAGATCAACACTTCCCAGTGATACCAGCAACAAGCAAGGCTTAACAGCAAGACTGCAAACACAGCCCACAAAGGGCTACACCAAGACTGTCCATCTCAGGTAACTGGGAGACTGACCCACTGAACCATATAAGACACCTTAGCCCACAAAGCCACCCTACCAACTCAGGGAAGCTGTGAAAATGCCGAGACAAGGAAACAGATCACAAACAAAAGAAATGGAGGGCAAGAAGTGACTGGATATAGAGTTCAAAACTATACTTATAAGGTTTTTCAAGAATTTCCTAGAAAAGGCCTATAAAATAAGTGAGACCTATGAGGATATGAAAAGGAATCAACTAGAAATAAAGAATACTTTGTCTAAAATTAAAAAAATATATATTATATAGCTTCCTAAAAACAGAATGGAAGATCGCAAGAATCAAGTCAAAGATTTGGAACACAAAGAGCCAGAGGACACTCCTCCACAGAAGCAAGAAGACAAGAGAATCCAGAAAGTTGAAGATAGTGTAAGAAACCTCTGGGACAATTTCAAAGGAACCAACATCAGAATTATGGGGGCCCCAGAAGAAGAGAGAGAGCAAGTGGTTAGGGGATGATCTGGCTGGCAGGCAGAGGCAGTTAAGGACAATCAGGAAGGCAGGCAGGCGAGCAGTTGGGAGCCAGCAGTCCTGGATTGTGAGAGGGATGTCTGACTGCTCATTTATGGGCAGTCATACATCCCTCGAGAGGTCCCAGATTGAAGAGCATGCAGGCTGGGCTGAGGAGCACTATCACCCCATTACAACCCCCTCCCTCATCCCAGCCCCCTCCCTTGCACAAATTTTGTGCACCAGCCTCTAGTTAAAAATAAAAAAGTACTAAGAATTAACTTGAGATCTATAATTTATTTATTTATTTGTTTATTTATTTATTTATTTATTTATTTTTAAACTAGAGGCCTGGTTCATGAAATTCATGCACTGCACAGGGTGGGGGGTTGTCCCTCAACCCAGCCTGATTACTCTCCAATCTGGGACTCCTTGAAGACATTTGGACATCTCTTTCACAATCCAGGACTGCTGGTTCCCAACCACTCACCTGCCTGATTGTCCCTAATTGCTTCTGCCTGCCAGCCTGATAACGCAATAATCACTCCCCTGCCAGTCGGATTGCCCCTAATTTCCCTCCCCTACTGGCCCAGTCACCCCCAACTGCCCTCCTCTGTTGGCCTGGTAAGCCCTAACTGCTCTTCCCTGACAGCCTGGTCCCCCCCAACAGCCTTCTCCTGCAGGCCTGGGTCCCCCTAACTGTTCTCCCCTGCCAGCCTGGTTCTCCTTAACTGCCCTCCCTTGCAGGCCTGGGTCCCTCCCAACTCCCTTCCCCTGATGGGCCTGATCACCCACAACTTTTCTCCTCTTCTGGCCATCTTCTGGTGGCCACCTTTGTCCACTTGGGGGCACTCATCTTGTGTGTTGGAGTGATGGCCAATTTGCATATTACCTCTTTATTATATAGGATCTTCATTGTTAAGATCAGATTATTACAGATCTTCTTTTTTCCCCCATAGTTCCCCTCCACCCAGTTCCCATCGCACTACAGGCTCCTCCCCACACTGACCTCATCCATAGGTGTAAGCTATTTGTCCAATATCTTCCTATACACCACACAACCCCTTCCCCTCTGAGAATTGTTAGTCTGCTCCATTTCCATGCCCCTGATTCTATTACAATCACCAATCTGTTCTGTTCATCAGGTTTTTTATCCATTGGATTTTTAGACTCACTTGTTGATAGATATGTATTTGTTGTCATTTTGTTGTTGATAATTTTTTATTTTTACCTTTTCCTTCTTCCTCCCCTTCTTAGAGAATACAGTCCAGCATTTCATATAATACTGGTTTGGTGGTGATAAACTCCTTTAGCTTTTCTTATCTGTGAAGCTCTTTATCTGACTTTTAATTCTAAATGATAGCTTTGCTGGGTAGAGTAATCTTGGTTGTATGTTCTTGCTATTCATCACTTTGAATATTTCTTGCCACTCCCTTCTGGACTGCATAGTTTCTATTGAGAAATCAGCTGACAGTCATATGGGTATTTGTAGGTAACTAACTGTTTTTCTCTTGCTGCTTTTAATATTCTCTCTTTGTCTTTTGCCATTGGCATCTTAATTATGATGTGTCTTGGTGTGGTCTTCTTTGGATTTCTCTTGTTTGGGGTTCTGTGCACTTCCTTGACTTGTAAGTCTATTTTATTTTTTTCACCAGGTAGGGGAAGTTTTCTGTCATTATTTCTTCATATATTTTTTCAATATATTTTCTCTATTTTCTACTGGCACCACCATAATTCTGATGCTGGTATGCTTGAAGTTGTCCCAGATTCTCTTTAAACTATCTTCATGTTTTTGGACTCCTTTTTATTTTTGTTTTTTTCAGTTGGGTGTAGTTTCTTTCTTCATATTTCAATCTTTGATTTGATTTTTGAGATCCTCTAGTCTACTATTGAATTTGATGTAGTTGTGAGAGGCAGCAAGTATAGGTGTTTACCTGTGCCTCCATCTTGGTTCTCCTCTCAGATTCTTATAATTTATTTTTAGAATGAGGAATTTATCCTGAGATCTAGAAATTCAGTCTTTGGAACTACTGATTATCTTTAGATCTAGTAATTAAGTCTTAAGTTAGGAATTCATTCTTTAGAACTAAAAATTATGACTTTAAATTTAATGTTATAAATAGGAATTTATCTTTAGATATAAAAATTTAGTCTTTGAAATTAGAATTCGTTTTTAGAGCTATGAATTTATCTCTAGAACTAGAAATTTTTCTTTATGTTAGGGGCAAACATAGAATATTGGGGACTAGTTATGGTTATGGGAAATATTAATCATACTCTGTTAACCATGATTGCTTTGTATTGGTTAAAAAAAGGACATTCTGACCTGTCTGGGAGTTGTGTGCCCTGGGGACCTTGGAGTCAACTTTGGACCAGGGAGTCAACCTTGGACCTGAGAGTCAACCTTTGAATGTGGTCCATTCTCTTTAAAGACCTTCCTATTATCATGGAAAGATTAACAACTTTGGTGCCCAAACAATGGAGTCACACTCTGCCTTCTACTTCCCTGTGCATGTAATCTCTACTTTGCTATGTAATCCTTGGCTTACCCTATATAAGCAGCTGGTTTATGGAAGAGTGCAGAGAAGATTTTTATGGATGATATGCTATTCTTCTCACATGGGGAGAGAGAAGAATCCCACAGAATTGCCTCTCAAGTAGGGAGGGGGGAAAAATCCCACTGGGTTCCTTTCTCTATGGCTTATAAAAGCTGCAGATCCTGGTGCCTGATATCCACTCTGATTGGTCACTATTTCCTTAAACTAGTTACTATAGTAACTCCTGGGCTCAAAGGTCTAACCTCCCATGGGACTTGAGGTTCTACCCCCTCCTTCCTTATTCTTTCCCTATACACTTTGGGGTTTCTTCTCCTTCTGAATGAAGGGCTTTCTTCTTTTTATTTTGTAAACATAAACCTTTCTTGGCTACTTCCAGTTCCCTTGTCTTATGTAAATGCAACTGTTGCTGCCCCCTTGTCTTATGGAGATGTGACTGCACCTGGCTTCCTTGAGTTATAAAAATGTACCTTCTCCAGACTGTAGCTGTTCTTTTCCATGGACCCCAATTCTAAAAAAAAAAAAATCCTTAAGCCTGCCTATGTCCCCCTAAAAGTCCTGCTTCATATTTATACATTGCAATCAAAGGAAAGGGACATAGGTGATTTACATGAAATTCATTGGTGGTAAATTAAAGAGGTGGGATAAAGCAAAGCAGGTAAACTACTTTTACATAGATGGATACAGAATAGTTTTACATAATTAACTTGATAACAATAACAATGAGGGAATGTTCTGGTGCCATTTGTTGTGCCTTGAAGAGGTCTGGAAAAAAGGGTAGTTACAAGTTACCCAGACATTCCACCAATACATTATCTTAGAGAAAAAAAGACAAATGGGCTCAGTAAAATCTAAGTTGATCTTTGTCAGGGAAAATATTAGCCAGGACATGACTACCCACCATAACCTGTTGTAGTTAAATATTTAACGTTTAGACCATCTTTTGTGGTTATTTTAAGTCTTTGAGTTTGCACAACCACCATGCAGGTCTTCCCTGAGTTTGTCAGTTTAGCATGTGGCACCTTTCATCCACAGAACTTTACTTTAGAACTAGAAACTTATCTTTAGATCTTTGAATTAATTAATTAATTAATTTATTTATTTATTTATTTAATTTAGGCCCAGTAGAAGGTCTTCCAGCTCCTAGCCACTGCTTTCAAACCCCAAACGAGTGCCAGTCCTTCAACCATGGTTAAGTCAGAGGCTAAGCCTCCTCTGGGTCCATGCTGCAAATGCAGCAAGGAAGGAACTGAGCGAAGTCCTGCTCAAACCTGAGAACCCCACCTGGCTCTGCCCCAGGTGCGGAAGGAAAGGCCACCGTAAATCAGATTGTAGTCTGGCTCCTCCGGGTCTGGCCTCAGCCAGTCTAGCATGACCACCCTCTGGATCCAGTTTGGAGCTCCCAGACCTCCTGGGACTGGCCACAGAAGAAGCTCCCCAGGCCCTGACAGGGCCCCACAGACTTACATCACCAGGACAGAGCTTCAGGTAATGACTGTGGTGGCAGGTAAGCCAATCTCCTTCTTAACTGATGCTAGAGCCATTTATTCTGCCCTCTCCGAATTCTCGGGGACCCTTGTCCACTCCTTAGTTTCTATTATGGGAATTGACAGATCAGTTTCACAGCCATTAGCCACCTCACGTCCACACTGCATCTTACTAAATTCCCCCATTCACTCGTCTCACTCTACCTCAGTGCCCAGCCAGGGCTACTGTGCATTTCTTCATAAAACCCAGTTGTCTCAAATCAGTCATCTACCTCAGTTTCACTCTCTTACCCCACCAGGCTGAGATGAGACATTCCTTGGACTGTAAACAGCTTATTTCCTTAGCTCCTCTATGATCATTATCTGCAGGAAGAATGTGGCAGTTTGGGATTGAAGTGGCTAGAGTCCTGGCTAGCCTGGGAACAGGCTGCAGAGCCTGCTCCCCCACCCCCTACATTTTGGAAATACTTAATAGAAGGTCTGAGGCATGGTTATACATTTTTGAAGGACATAGAAGGAAGGTTTGAAAGTTAAATTGAAATTGTGAAGGTTTCTTGAAGGTTGAGCATGTGACAGAAAGGAAAACAAGAAGGAAGGAAGGAAGGAAGGAAGGAAGGAAGGAAGGAAGGAAGGAAGGAAGGAAGGAAGGAAGGAAGGAAGGAAGGAAGGCGAAGAAAGAAAGAAAGAAAGAAAGAAAGAAAGAAAGAAAGAAAGAAAGAAAGAAAGAAAGAAAGAAAGAAAGAAAGAAAGAAAGAAAGAAAGAAAAAAAGGAAGAATAATCAGTTCATTCCCCTTCCATACCTCTGATTCTATTATATTCAACAGTTAATATTGTTCATCAGATTTTTTTTTAATTTCCTTGGTTTTTAGATTCACTTGTTGATAGTTACGTATTTGTTGTTCATAATTTTTATCTTTATTTACTTTCTCTTCTGAAAGAACCCCCTTCAGCAATTCATATAATTCTGGTTTGGTGTTGATGAACTCCTTTAGCTTTTTTTTATTAGTGAAGCTCTTTATCTGACCTTTGATTCTGAGTGATAGCTTTGCTGGAGAGGGGGATGTGGGAAGAGACTGAACATAAACTGTGCACCTATGGATGAAGACAATGGGGAGTGGGGAAAGGGCAGAGGGTGGGGTGGGAACCTGGTGGAGGAGAGCAATGGTGGGGGGGGAAAGGAACATTTGCAATAATATGAACAATAAAAACTTATTTAAAAAAGAAAGAAAGAAAGAAAGAAAGAAAGAAAGAAAGAAAGAAAGAAAGAAAGAGAAAGAAATATTGAAGTTACTCTAAGCAAGAAAATGAGGCTTCAGTCTCCAAGCCTGGTAGGACAAGGTTGCTGGATACTCTTTAAGCTAAACCAGAATATTCAGTGTCTAACATCTTATCCAACCATCCAGGTCCCTGGCTTTCACTACTCCTTTCCTTCCTTTTCCCTCCCACTTTAACTGCAATACAATCTCAATCACTCATCTGTCACCCCTTATTGGTAGTGCCATGGTGTCTGCCCTCTCAGTTTGGAGCATGGAACTAGAAAAAGGAATCTCATATGCTTTAGTCCACCTCTTCTCCCTACACCTTGTAGCTTGTCTCCATGATAGGGATTTTTCTTCCTCTGTGGGGAAAACACATACATCTGCATCCCCATCAGCTGGACATGAACCTGTGCTCTCATGAACATGTGGATGCCCAGCAAGGGGAAAAACTGGGAAAGCAAGCACTTCACCCCCAGAGTAACCTATTCTCCCCTTTCATATCACTAGTGAGGCAACTGAGACCCCTACTTTTTTCACCCTTAAAAATAACATCTAGGTCTCGATTGTCTTTCAGCTCCAGGTCCAGAAAAGCAGCAAAACCAGACAAGTGATGCTGTGGCAGCCTCAGGATCAGTTTCTGTCTCCCAAATGACTTAACAAGATCACTCTCAAGACTTCACCAACCAGTCTCTTGGGAAAATCATGCTGCTGCACCCCTCATCCAGCACGGAAAACACTACCTGTTTTTTGCTCACTTACCCCATGGCTCCCCCCACTATTAGGCCCACTGGTATTTATTCTTTTAATTTTGCTCTTTGGCCTCTGTCTCATACACTGTTTCACTAGTCTTTTGCAGAACAAAATGCAGGCATTCACCAACCAGAAGGTGGGAAAGATTATCTGGCACTGAATTCAGAACCTAACACCAGAATCCTTGAGACCCCAGGTAGATGCCCTTAATGACGACCCCTTCCAGCTGGAAGCAGCTATGGAAGATGGACCTTCATCCCCTGACCTTTCCTGAACTCTGAATTTTTTAAATATTACCAGAAACCTGGAATAATAGATCCTCCCTCCCCCCAACTGATGGATGGGAATGACATAAACTCCACCTGCCGTCCAAACATTCCTGAACTTTTAACCAGGGAACTTATATGGACTGTACATTGAAACACCATTCAGCAACTGCCAAATACCCTAAGCCCCCAATTCCTAAGTCCCTAATTATGTGCCTTATATGAAGCCACCAATTAGCACCGGCCAAATATCCTAAGCCCCATCCCTTCCCTTTCCTCTCCTCAAAAGGTGCCTTTACCCTGCATGTGGGCTCTTTCTCCCTTTGGAAGGCAGCCCCACAGGGGTCTTCTCCTCTAATAAATCCTGTGTCCTGGTTCTCCGGCCCCTCTGTCTCATCTTTCACTGGGAATTTAGTTTTTGGAAATAGGAATTTATCTTTAGAACTAGGAATTTTTCTTTAGATCTAGGAATACAGTGTTTGAAACTAGGAATTCAGTCTTGGGAAATGGGAATTCACCTTTAGGGTATCTGGAAAAGGATCTAATTATTTTGAGTTCAATATGTAGAAATCATTGATTCTTATCTTTAGCTGCACTTTATAATCAGCTGGAGAGCTTAAAAACTCGGAAAACCCAAGTCACACCCCATACTATTAAATCAGTATTTCTTGGATAGGAACCAGTAACCAGTAGGTTTGAAAGTTTCATAGGTGATTATGATATGCAGTCCAGCAGTGGCTTTCAAACTTCAACACCTAACAGAATTATCAACAAGGCTCAATAAAATAGATTCTTGTAATCCAAACCCAATTTCTAATTTATTATGTTCATGTTAGGATTCAAGAATTAGAATTTAAAAATATTGTTGAAAGTATTACATATATCCCCTTTTCCCACCTCCCCATTGACCTAGCCTGTTCCTCCACAGCTAATGGAGTGGAGACCCCACCCCAGGCCTTCATCATCCTATTGTCTGTGTCCGTGGGTTATTTCTTTGTTGATACTTTGTTGATAATGTTACTGGTCCAGGGATCACAATGAAATGGGAAACATTTGTTTAGAAAGTCAGCTTAATAATAAAAGGATTAAAAGTGAGTCATAGAGAATTAGGTTTAACTTCCATAAGATTTTTCAGTATTGTCTATTTTACATGTTGTTGAATCATTTTAGTGGATATAATGTTAGTATTTAAAATTTCCTTAAGAATATGCAAAAAGGCATGAAGCATAAGAGCAGGACTAATGTTTCTATCCTATTATCAGTGGCAAGTCCTCATGGAGTCTTGAACCCACTTAAGTGGCAAAATTGTAGTATGTTCAGAAAAAGTACTTCATAAGAACTAAAAGTATATATTACTTGAAAATAGTAATCATAACTATTTTAATATTTTCTTCTGTTTCCAAAATTAACTCTTTTATTCAGATTATCTTTCCCCTCTTTATATCTTGGTGTTTTGTTTTGTTTAATTATTTCTCATTCATAAGTGTAGATGAGTTGTGGATCAACAAGTTTGAAATTTAAATTTATGCCATTAACTCAAACGAGAGTATCTACATACATGGCAGTAATCACAGCATGTGCTGATGGAACCCTGATCACAGAAATTATAGCTATACAGAGGGAAGATGAGCAGCTATAGAGAATGACCTCTCTGTTAAGGGATGAAGACAGTGTGTCCACTAAGTGCTAATGTACCTATCCCTCACAGAAGCTCTACATTAAATAGAACCCTTGATTTTCTTTGGCCCTGGGACTCATTATGGGAGTCTCAGGTGTCTACTTTGGAGAACTACATGAAGGAAGTCAGTGGCTTTGCCATTCCACAGCCAATCTTTTTATTTTTCTTATAATAGTCTGCATAATGATATCCCTCTCCCTCACCCCCCCCACTGCAAAAAAAAAAAAAAAAAAGAAAAGAAAAAAAAAGGACTAAACAGTTTACTCAAAAACAAATCAGGGAATTAAGGAAGAAGATCAAATTGTATAGAAGTATACTTCACAATTAAAAAAAGCACACAAAACAATGAGAGACGAGAGAGGGAGAGGGAGAGGGAGAGGGAGAGGGAGAGGGAGAGGGAGAGGGAGAGGGAGAGGGAAAGAGAGAGAGAGAGAGAGAGAGAGAGAGAGAGAGAGAGAGAGAGAGAGAGAGAGAAAGAGAGAGAGAGGCGGGAAGAAGAGAAGTTGAGGGGGGACAGAAGAGGAGAAGGATAGGGGCAGCGGTGTTTTCTCTATTGGACTGTTGCATGCTCATCTTCCTCTCATGTACTTCATAATTATATTGTATGATTTAGAATGTGATTTTATTAGTGCTAGATCCTGTTGCTTGAAATGAAACAAATGCATAATTCAGAACTGATTGGCCATACCATTGTCACTGTACTATTGCTAGTTTCATTGCACTGATTCGCCTTCCCTCTCACATCACCTATTGCCACTTGAAATATAGATGGGTTCATTATGGTGTCGGGTGGTAATATGGGAATATTTTGACAGTAGTTAGCTTGAAATGCAGGCAGATAGGGCAGGGGTCCAGTGGAAAACAAAGTCTGGGGAAACATAGGCGGGGGCAGACATGGCAGTTTGAGCCAGCCTAACCACAGGAACCAAGCAAGCAGAAATAATAAAATGATTCTAGACTCAAAGCAGGAAGCATGGGAAACTAAGGGAGGGCCTGAAGTAAACAAGATGCAAGAACACATAGAAACAGAGGAAGTTCAGTGTAGCAACAGAAAAAGAATGCTTAAAAACAGGGAAAGTTCAGGTCCATTGCTGGGCAAAAACAATTGAGGGAATCAATCAGGTGATGACACAGGTAGACAAAGAGCAGGCTTGTAGCAAATATATACCCCTAGACTACAAGGCTTTAATGGGCAGCCTATTCTTGGGTCCCACTCCTCTTGTGGGGAATCTGAATCTGCTCCCATAATAAATTTTCCACAATTTTGCTTAAATTTCCTGGTCCACATAGCTTATTCTTTACAAGACCAGTGCTCTAACCCATCCACATAGCTTATTCTTTAGATGGTAAGACACAACCCCCAGAAAAAAATCTCAGCTCATGATTTCTATAGAAAAAATATCTATATATCTATATTAATATCTACATCTATGTCTACAAAATTTGAGACTGTGTGATAGTGAGAGAAGTCAACTTGAAATACAGACAGATAAGGCATGGGTCCAACAGGAAACAAAGGCAAGTAGAACATAGACATGGCTTTAATATGGAACCCTGACTGAATAATCCTAATATGGAACCCTGACTAATATATGGATAAACCTTGAGCACCTTATGCTAAGCAAAATAAGCCAGTCACAAGAAAACAAATGCTTTTTAATATTTTATGTGAATATTTTTAGTCAAATTTATATAAACATTAAGTGGGTAGAGGGGGAAGTAGGAAATTGTTTAATGAGTATAGAGTTTCAGTTTTGTGAAATAAAACACTTTTAGAGGTTGGCTGCATAGCAATGTAGATATATTTGATACTACTTAACTATCAACTTAGAAGTAGTTAAGACGGTAAATTTTGTATTATGTTTATTACCACAATTTAAAAAAAAGAAAGAAAACAAAAAGCAACAACAAGGTTCTATTGGTTCTGAAACAAACTACAGAGTTAAAATTGGGAAATTTTTGTGACAAGAAGAGGCATGAATGAGGATGGACACCCAAAGTGAACTGAATCAACAATATCCAGGTGGTACAATAAACAGTATCAAGTAAACACACAAAAATCCAAACAAATAAGATATTCTCTTAGGGAGGGAGGGCATGTATGGGAGTGGGGGTGGGGTGGGGATTGGTAAGGTATGTATACATATAATACCTTAAGGAAAAAAAATAAAATAAAATAAAGCAATAACAGAAAAAAAAAGATATTCTCTTATACACAATATGCAAAAAAGCATGAAGCATAAGGGCAGGACTAATGCTTCTATATCACTGGCAAGTCCTCATGGGGTCTTGAATCCACTTAAGTCAACACAGGATATGTAGCAAAACTATAGTGTGTTCAGGAAAAGTATTTCATAAGAACTAAAAGTATGTATTACAGCAAGTGTGGGGAACCTTTTTCTGCCAAAGGTCATTTGGATATTTAAAACATCATTCGCAAGCTGTACAAAGTTATCAACTTAAAAATTATGTTGTTATGAAAAAACACCTAGATTTATTGAATTCTGAATCCCATTTGCAGTTGCCTTGGCAGGGTCACACAAAATGATATGGTCTGTGGGCCAAATGTTTCCCAAAACTGTATTATAGGAACATTAAACAAGAATAGAGCCGAAACCGGTTTGGCTCAGTGGTAGAGCGTCGGTCTGCGAACTGAAAGGTCCCGGGTTCGATTCCGGTCAAGGGCATGTACATTGGTTGCGGGCACATCCCCAGTAGGGGGTGTGCAAGAGGCAACTGGTTGATGATGTTTCTCTCTCATCGACATTTCTAGCTCTCTATTTCTCTCCCTTCCTCTCTGTAAAAAATCAATAAAATATAATTTAAAAAAAACAAGAATAGAAGTTAAAAATTTACATATAAAAGATAAAATAATCCAGATTTATTGATGTACTAGAGGCCCGCTGCATGAAATTCGTGCACGGGAAAGAGGGGGTCCCTTAGTCAGGACTTCTGGCTCCCAACTGCTCACCTGCCTGCCTTCCTGATTGCCCCTAACTGCTTCTGACTGCCAGCCTGATCATCCTCTAACCTAGGGGTGTCGAACTCAATCAGAGAAGGGGCCAAAATCTAAAATCCAGCCTAAATCGCGGGCCGAATGGTTTACTGAACAGTCATAAACTGTCATTGTGATGGAAACGCAGTGGAGTGCAGTGATGACAGCGCGGTGCGGGCCACATTGCAAGGCCTGGCGGGACGGATTTGGCCCGTGGGCCTTGTGTTTGACACATGTGCTCTAACCACTCCCCTGCCAGCCTGATTGATGCCTAACTAATTCCCTGCCAGCCTGTTTGCCCCTAACTGCCGTCCCCTGCAGGCCTGGTCACCCCTAACTGCCCTCCCTGCAGGCTTGATTGCCCCAAACTACCCTCCCTTGCAGGCCTGGTCCCTCCCAACATCCCTCCCCTGCTGGCCATCTTGTGGAGCCATCTTGTATTCACATGGGGGCAGTCATCTTTGACTACATGGGAGTAGCCATCTTGTGTGTTGGAGTAATAGTCAATTTACATATTATTCTTAGATAAGATAGAGACCTGGTAAACGGGTGGGGGCTGGCTGGTTTGTCCTGAAGGGTGTTCCAGATCAGGGTTGGGGTTTCCTTGGAGTATGTGGTGCCATGGGTGAGGGGCCTATGGTGGTTTTCAGGCCCACCATGCCCTCAGACAACCCAAGCAGAAGCCCTGGTATCTGGGATTTATTTATCTTCTATTGGGTCGGCAGCTAAGTAATTGCGGATTTTTAAAAGAAAATCAAAGACAATTTTTTCATGGAACTAAATAACTTTATTCTGTAATGTATTGCCCATTTTGATCAATGACCTTTTGCCATCTTTCAGGCAGCATCACAATCCCACATTCAAAAAACTTCTGGTTTTTATTAGCAAAAAACTGAATCAGGTACGATTTGACATCATCATCATTATTGAAATTTTTACCATTCAAGGAGTTTTGTAAAGATCGAAACAAAAAGTGATCAGATGGTGCAAGGTCAGGACTATATGGTGGATGTGGCAAAACATCCCAACCAAGCTCCATTAATTTTTGCCGAGTGACCAAAGATGTGTGTGGCCTTGCATTGTCATGATGGAATACAACACCTTTTCGATTTGTCAATTCGGGCCACTTTTCTTCAACTGCATTGTTTAATTTCGTTAGTTGTTCAATGTAGACATCAGAATTGATCGTTCGGTTGGGTGGTAAGAGTTCAAAGTAGACAATTCCTTTGTAATCCCACCAAACTGATAACAAAACCTACTTTTGATGAATATCAGCTTTTGATGTTGTTTGAGTTGGTTCACCTGGCCTGCTCCACGATCTTTTCCGCTTGATATTGTTGTAAACAACCCATTTTTCATCGCCAGTTATCAGTCGTTTTAAAAATTGATCATTTTCATTACGTTTCTTTAGCAAATCGCAGCTGCTAATGCGTTGCGTTAACTGTGATTCTTTCAGTTCGTGAGGAACCCATGTATTGAGTTTTTTTAACATAGCCAAGTTGTTTTAAGTGATTTTCAATGCATGTATGTGATACATGAAGCTTCTCTGCAATCTCACGTGTTGTACTGTGACAGTCCGAATTGATTATTGCTTTGATTAGGGCGTCATCAACTTCAACTGGACGACCAGAGCATTTTTCATCTTTGAGTGAAAAATCACCAGAACGAAATTTGGCAAACCAATTTTGACACTGCCGTTCTTTTAAGGCTTCGTCACCATAAACAGCACATAACTTTTTATGAGCTTGCGATGCGTTTTTCCCTTGTGGAAATAAAAAAGCAAAATATGACGAAAATGTTCCTTTTGATTTTCCATTTTTCAACGAACACCAAACGAAAACTACAAAACAGATCAAAAATTTTTTTTTTTACTGATTAACAGCTGAATAGCCAACTATCAAATAACAAAATGTGTTTTACATTTGTACTACGTCTGCAAACCTAAAAATTCAACTGAAGCCATATATGTGTAAAACCCGCAATTACATAGTTGCCGACCCAATATAATTGAAACTTTTTAGCCTTGAGTGGAGGCCTGGGCCTGCTAGGGAAGGCAGAAAACTTGGCTTCCTCCATTGCCAGGGAAACCCAAGCCTCCTGCTCTCTGTGGCCACAGCCATCTTGGTTGGGTTAATTTGCATACTCAATCCTGATTGGCTGGTGGAGTTGGCTTGTTGGTGTAGCAGAGGTATAGTCAATTTGCATATTACGTTTTTATTAGATAGGATAGACTAGAGATCTAGGGGAAATTACAAGATAAGAGTTTTCCAGCAACTACTTATTTCAACATAGAATTGAAGGCACAGATCTCAATTTGGCAAGAGATTTTTCTGGGAGTAAAAGCAAACAAGCTGGCAAAGAGAATGATAGACTATTGTATTTTTATAGGCTGTGTAACAAATACATTTGTACCCACACTTAGTAATTTGAACAACATACATTAACTATTTATTATTTTATCCTTTCTGTTGATCTGGAGTCTGAGCCTGGTTTAGCTGGTTTCTTTGTTTAGGGTATCACAAGACTTACATCAACTTGTTGGCTGATGGTACAATCATGTAATCTTGTAGTCCTCTTACAAGCTCACTAGTTGTTATCAGAATTCAGCTATTTTCAGCTGTGAGTATTGAGGCCCATTGGCTATCACATGACCCTCTTCCCACCACAGCAATTTGCTTCTTCAAGGCAAACAGGAGAGAGTCTTGTGAAATCATTTATTTATTTAGTAGTGTGTGTGTGTGTGTGTGTGTGTGTGTTTTAATCCCCACCCAAGGATATGTTTATTGACTTTACAGAGAGAAAAGAGGGGTTTAGAGAGAGAGAAACATCGATGTGAGAGAGACACATCAATTGGTTGCTGAGGACTGACCCTGAAATGCAGGTATTTGCTCTTGATCTGGAATTGAACCTGCACCCTTATGATCCTTTGGTGCTAAGACCAATGTTCTAACCACTGAGCACACCAGCCAGGGCTGAAATTTTATTTTTATTATATACCGTATTTTCTGGTATATAAGACTACCCCCTAATTTTACAGCTAAAACATAGGTTTAGGCCTATATTCGCTGTATAAGACTACCCCCCCACTTCTGAGGCAACACCAGTTCTTTTTTTAATTAAATTTTTAATGAATGACATTTTTCAAACATACCGTAATATACCGTACATTGAAAAGATAAATGGAAGGTCTCTTCACAAATGGCAATGCCATGAATTTGACCGAGAAACAAGAAATCCAAAAGAGAACATTAAGAATGATGGCATCATCTGGAAAGAAAATTACATGAAGAACTTGCAGAAAACGCTTGTTTGTGACTGACTGGGATTATAAGAGGTTTTTCTAGGCAGAGGAGCATTGTGAGCTTAAAATCCTTCAAAATGCTCATCATGTTCTTCTTCTGACATCATAAGTTCATCAATGACCTCTTGTGGTACATTTGTAAGAGTCATCATATGGATCAAATTCCGAATCAGATGGTGTGGCTTCAGCTTCGGCTTCCCCTTCATCTTGCCACAAGAAGTCATCCTCCATACCGTCCAAAGAATTTGATTTGCCATACTTCTTGAAAGACCTGATTACTGTTTCTTCAGTAATATCATTTCTGGCTTTTATGAAAAAGTTACACAAAACATCCAATTGTGACGCACGCATGTTTCCTCCTTTTGTGAATAACTTTTCGCCGCTAACCATCCACTCATTCCACTGTTCTCTAATGCGATCTTTAAATGGCTTGTTTAGGCACACATCCAGTGGCTGTACCAATGATGTCAATCCTCCAGGAATAACTGCCGCATCTGTGTTTATTCTTGCCAGCCTGTTCTTTGTGCTGGTAGTTAAATGAGCCCTGAACATATCCCACAACAGTAGGCTACGTTCTTGCAAAGTCCACCTGGTCGCCTACTCCATACATTATCAAGCCATAGCTTTACCCCTTCTTCATCCATCCATCCTTTTTCATTCACATGTACAAAAACTCCAACAGGGAACTTGATTTTCGGCATTGTTTTTCTTTTAAAAATAATCATTGGTCTTAGTTTGGCACCATCAGCTGTACATGCTAGTACCACTGTAAAACTGGACTTCTCATGTCCTGTTGTTTTAATTAACACTGTTTTTTTTCACCTTTTGGATTAACAGTTTTATTTCCAACCATATTGAAATTCATAGGAGTTTCATCCATATTTCCGATCTGACTTAATGCATAGCTATGTTTCTTGCACTGTTGTATTACATATTGATGGAAAAGACTTTGCCGTCAAGATCTGCAGGTAATTTTTGTGCAATTTTGGTCTTTTGCCTCAGTACCAGATTGTGCCTTTCCAAGAACCTAGTACTCCAGGATACAGTGGCCTTAAATCCTTTGCTGTTATCTGGGTTAGATTTGGCCCACTGAAGTGCAAACATACGTATTTTGTTTCGTGTCACTACATAACCATTTTGACGATGCTCAAGAACCATGTCTGCTACATGCTTTTCGAGTTCTGGCCAATAAGGGGTGCCTCTAATTAATGCACACTTACTCCTTGGCATACTCTTTAATGCATCTTCGTTTGCTTTCCAGTCTCGGACCATCTTTTTTGTTACTCCATATTGTCTTGCCGCAGCACAGTTATTGTGTTCCTTGGCAAAGTTTACAACTTTCAGTTTGAAACTGGCTTCAGATTTCCTTCTTCTTGCTGGAGCCATGATGGGTTCTTTTCTACCAGCCATTTGTTGTACACCCACTAATCTTTAGGCTGGGGTTATATAGTACTGTAGCTTCAGCTACACACAGAATGTTCTGTTACGGTACCTTTTAACTCACTGTATGTGTCCTGATACAGCAGCTTTGGCTACACAGAAAGTTCCTGTGCTGCAACTGTATGTACCACGGTGAGCCAATCACAACAAGCAAAGGTTCAAAGGTTATAATAGACCACCTCTCTGACTCTGGCCAATCTGAGCAGGCTTTTTACTAGAACACAGTATAGCTTCGGGTACAGAACATGTATAATTTGCATGCATAAAAAGGCTGCTTGGATTGGCTGAGTTAGAGAGGCGATCCGAGCAGCCTTGCAGTGATTGGTGCGGGATCAAGTTGGAAAATTCATTTAGCGGCATATCAAGACGTTTTTCGGGATATACTCGGTGTATAAGACGACCCCAGATTTTTGGTTGACTTTTTTTTCTTTTCAAAAGTTGTCTTATATGCCTGAAAATACGGTAATACAAAAGAGTCATGGAACTAATATCCCATGATATTCACAGGACTCACCACATTAATGGGAATAGGATTTTGCAAGGCATGTTCATAAAGGGAAGGACTCTTGTAAACCATCTTGGGATTCTTCCTACCATTCAATCTCAATTTGGCATACCTGACCCAAATGTTAAGTCTTTTTGTATAATTACTGGGTATTCACCCTAAGTACGGGCTAAATGAAAGTCCCATTTATTTCTACCAATAATACAGCACATTTTCTCAAGAAGAAATCTTGTGGATAGGCCAGCTTAGCATGGAGGTATAACAGTCAACACTTATAATGGTTGAAGGAATGCCATATGATCATTCCTGCTTAAAGATGTCCTCCCATGCTTGCAATGAAATCTGACACCAGCTTCAATAGAATCTCTCTACAGGATTTATTTCCAGAATTATACCCAGTTAATGATCAATAGGTCACTGAGTTGGCTGGAATAGGTCAGAGGGGGGTGATTTGAAAAACCTCAGTACTTTTGAACTGATATTAAAATGTCCATATATGTGTTTCTCTTAAAGTAATATTCAGTAAAGCATCACACTAAAATTCTATGTTGGCTTCAAACCAAAATATAATTTTACCTTTGTCAAATCTTGTATTATAGTGTTGAGATTATTTTTTTTTTCATGTTGTTTCCATATCTTCTAATTACCAATGCACAATGAAATAATGAGAATTGTACTATTCTCTTTAGGAGTCATTTTTTACTTGTTTGTTTAAAATACAGTGGTGAAATTGTTACATTTTCTTTTCCCCAAGGGGAAATTCCTTAATTTTGTATAATAAATAAGGTGTCATTTCATTATTTATAAATCTCAGAGATCCATCATTTGATATATTACTTTAACTTAGTTATATTATTTTCTTCCCTCTAATAAATAGCCATGTGTGCTATTGACTAAAACATAACATTTGTTAATTTTACATATTTTCATATTTACATGATAGAGGAATAAAGCATGATCAGAACTCACATGATGCTTTTCTTTAGAAAATAAAAATCACATGTCCAGTCTAATTAGCATATTTATTATTATTATAGATTACTTTCAAGATATGTAGTGAATTCTGATAAATTGTTGACTCATTGTCTTAGCTGATTGCACATATGTCTTGCATGCAATTTAAGGAAAGTGACCACATTGTATAGATATTTTTCTTAAGAGTCGGTTAAAGTAATAACACAGGAAGCATCTATCCTATCTAATAAAAGAGTAATATGCAAATTGATCATCATTCCAAAACACAGATGATTGCCAACAGATGGTCTGCAGGGAAGGGCAGTTGTGGGCAGTTAGGGGTGACCAGGCCAGCAGAGCAGGGCAGTTGGGTGAGACCAGGCTGGCAGAGGAGGGCAGTTGAGGGAGATGATCCCAGCAAGAGAGGGCAGTTGGGGGGACCCAGGCCTGCAGGGGAGGTCAGTTGTGGGTGATCAGGCAAGCAGGGAAGGCAGTTAGGGGTGACCGGGTCAGCAGAGGAGGGCAGTTAGGAGAGATCAGTCCAACAGGAGAGAGCAGTTGAGAGGGGCCAGGCCTCCAGAGGAGACAGTTGGGGGTACCCAGGCCTGCAGGTGAGAGCAGTTGCGGGGACCAGGCCTATAGGGGAGGCCAGCTTGGGAGAACCAGGCCTGCAGGGGAGGACGGTTAGGAGCCACCAGACCTTCTGGGAGGACAAATAGAGGTAACCAGACTGGCAGAGAAGTGCAGTTAGGGGGTGATCAGGCTGGCAAGCAGAAGCAGTTAGGGGCAATCAGGCAGAGGCAGGCAAGCTGTTGGGAGCCAGCAGTCTTAGATTGTGAGAGGGATGTCCCAGATTGGATAGGATGCAAGGTAGGCTGAGGGACACACACCCCCATGCATGAATTTCATGCACTGGGCCTCGTGTGTGTGTGTGTGTGTGTGTGTGTGTGTGTGTGTAATCTCCAGTGGCCAGAATGGCAAAATACCGTATTTTCTGGCATATAAAACGACTTTGAAAAGAAAAAAAGTCAACCGAAAATCGGGGGCAAAAGACCAAAATTGCACAAAAATTACCTATAGATCTTGATGGCAAAGTAAGTCTTTTCTTTGAAGTGGGGGGTAGTCTTATACAGCGAATATAGGCCTAAACCTATGTTTTAACTGTAAAATTAGGAGGTCATCTTATACGCCAGAAAATACGGTAACCAGAATGATCAGAACAACCAGTCACTCTGACATGCACTGTGGAGGCAGGCAGGTTAGCAGTTAGGAGTGGGCTGGCAGGCGAGTGGTTAGGAGTGGGTGGGCAGGCAGGTGAGTAGTTAGGAGTGAGTGGTTCCAGATTGCAAGAGGGCACAGCCTGGGCTGAGGGACCCTTTCTCCCCTCCCTCCATGCATGAATTTCATGCACTGGGCCTCTAGTGTTATAACTAATCCGATAGCATTTTTATTATTAATTTATATCAAAGGCAATCTGGAACTCTTTTACACATAATATTTTCACATTAGTAAGCAGTTTTATAATCTATACATATAAAAAGCCAGCGACCCTAACACCATAATGACCAGTTGCTATGACACCCACTGTGGCCAGCAAACCAGCCTGATCAGGTACATATGTCTCCTTTTTCCCCCATTTACCCAAGAACTCTCTATGCAGTTTGTTGAGGCTGATCCCTGGCCAGCATTGAAGCTTTTCTTATTCCTCTGCTCAAACCTGCTCTTTTTTTCCCATTCTTCCCACTTACTGTTCTCAAAAGTATACTTCAATAAGTACTTCCCACTATCAGACTCTCCCACCCCAATCTAGGGCATGGCTGGCCGGCCAAATGCCTCACCCCCTTACACCCAGCCAGCCCTGCCTCTGATCAGCCCACCCAACAATAGACCCACAGCCCCTCCCTGCAGCTGGCCCTGTCCCTGATGGGCCCC
Organism: Pipistrellus kuhlii; assembly: GCF_014108245.1. Lineage (NCBI taxonomy): Eukaryota > Metazoa > Chordata > Mammalia > Chiroptera > Vespertilionidae > Pipistrellus > Pipistrellus kuhlii. The sequence continues at coordinate 96,044,442 of NW_023425515.1, forward strand.
CACCACACTAAACAGCCTGAAGCCCCTCCCCCTGGCCAGCCCCACCCCTAATCACCCCCACTCCTATAGGGGTGGGGCCAACCAGCCAACCACCCATGGTCCCTCCCTTAGGCTTCTGGCCTCTGAAGAATCTATCCTATCTAATAAAAGAGTAATATACAAATTGATCATCACTCCAAAACATAGATGGTTGCCAACAGATGGTCTGCAGGGAAGGGCAGTTGTGGGCAGTTAGGGGTGACCAGGCCAGCAGAGCAGGGCAGTTGGGTGAGACCAGCCTACTGCCAACAGCCCCTCCCCAAGGCTGGACACACCCCCAATTGGGGCCCAACCCCAATCAGGGATGAGACCTGCTGGCCAATCACCTGTGGCCCCTCCGCCAAGCCAGCCAACCTCCTGCCACCCCCTCTTCCAAACAGGCCCAGCCCTGATCTGCCCTGATTGGGCCAGGCTGGCCAGACCTCACCCATGCACAAATTTGTGCACTGGGCCTCTAGTACAGACATAAAATGTTTGTAAGCATTTTTACTTGGCCAGGCCACTGCCTCTTTGTCACATTTGTTATTCCTTATTTTATACTAGAGGCCCAGTGCATGAATTCATGCACTTGCTGGCCTGGGATCCAGACCTCTCTCACTGTTGTTCACACTTATTGTTGAGAGCCACCTAGTGGCAGTTTTTATATATTTTATTTTTGCAGAGCATCTAAGGAGGGAAAGTGGCTAAGGTGCCAGAGGCCAACTTCCAGGAGGTCAGCAGCACTGTCAGGATCATGCCAATGGTGCTGGTCTGCTGGTGCTTGGCCCATTCTCCAGAAATTGTACCTGCAGGACTCCTGAAGGAATGAGTGGCTGCCGCCAGGCTTGTGAGCCATTGGGACAGGTCTGTCAACTGAGTATAACTCTCACTGTGAGAGTGCATTGACCACCAGAGGCCAGCTCCTATGTTGAGTGTCTTCCCCTGGTGGTCAGTGCATGTCATAGCAATTGGTCGACCAGTTGTTCAGGTCATTCAGTCATTTAGCCTTTTATACATATAGATGAGCTTATTTAGATGAAATTGCATTTGCCTTCCCCTCCTCTAGATGACAGATCTGGTTTACTACCAGTCCACTTAGTGAGGTCTACTAAATTATGCCCTATAGTAGTAGAATTTGAAAATCATGATATCACTACCTCATAATACATGTCAATATGCCCAGTTAGTTCAAAGTCTAGCCTTATACAGGTAATTGTATATTTCATTTTTAAACTTTTCTTTATTGCCTCCCTTATAAACAGTTCATCTGATCATCTTTGAACTCTTTTAACATTTTCACACTTTTATAAGATACACAGCTATATATTACTTTTGAACAAATAAGTTAAAAAGAAGAAACCAAACTTTTAACTAATAATAGTGTTGCATTAACTTATACTTAGAAAATCTATCAACTAAATTTGGGAATGCAATTTCTCCAACTGTGATTTCCTTTCCCACATTTCCCTATCACTACCTCCCCAGGCTATACTATTATTATTCAATTATATGGGTCCTCTTTAAAATTCTGGTAGGCTGGTAGCTCCTGAATACCCCACATATTTCCACTGGCATCCAATGATATCAACATGAGGGAGTCTGCCATGGGTGTCCTTTCTAAATCTCCTCTCAAAAGCAGAAATGATGAAACTGTCTCAATAAGCATAATCAAATCCTCAGACTATATACTCCAGGGTTAGTGCACAATGTGGGTTTTAAGCAATACTTTCTTGTCATGATTAATATGAAGGCATACATCTACTAGGTAAGAACACCCCTCAACTCTGAGTAATTTATAATGATTTCCCTGCACATCTGTTTACTATCCTGAAGACTCATGGGGAAAAAATCCTGCTAAATTTTTCTGCTTTGCACTCTAATCTTTGTTTGACTGTTCTGGGTCTTATCTATTGGCTCAGCTCCCAACTCAACTTTATCCTAAATACTTTGTAGCACCAATGTTAGTTGATAAGTTGCATTCACAAATATATTGAGTTTTTCCCAAATGTTATGAATAATCACTAATTATTGATGCTGGTTTTTATTGGTGATTTTAGATGGCAAAATTTTTTAGGACTAGAGCTACAACTGCAAATGAGGAAAAGAAAATATAGCATCACAGAGCCCCATTAGCTACCATCCACATTAAAAAATTCTTCAACTAACCGGTCTGGTTCAGTGGATAGAGAGTTGGTGTGGGGACTGAAGAGTCCCAGGTTCAATTCCGTTCAAGAGCATGTACCTTGGTTGAGGGCACATCTCCAATAGGTGGTGGAGAAGGCAGCTAATCAATGTTTCTCTCTCATTGATGTTTCTATATCTCTATCCCTCTCCCTTCCTCTCTGTAAAACATCAATAAAATATATTTAAAAAATTAAAAATTCTCAAAGAATAATTCTCCAAGAATGATGAAAATGATAATGTGATGCATTAATAGAGCAATCCATAAAGTAACCCCCAGAAGAAAAAGTTATATCAGAAGTGCAGCTAAATCAGTATTAGTATAATACATTTCTCATATTATATAAATTTCTGATGAAGGGAACAAGCAGAGTGTAATTGAAACAAGGCAATTAAAAAGTGATAAGAATAGGCACATAATGCAATATATAGGTCGTATATCATAGCAATGTATATTTGAAACCTGTATAATCTTATTAACCAATGACATCCTGATAGTCAGCAGTCCTCCAAAAAAGTATTTTTATAATTATTACAAATTTTTAATGCAAACTAAGATTCAGAAATATATGGAAAAGTCTGGAGAAGTTTCAGTTAGTATTAGGTAACTAAACAAAAAATTGAGTTTGTTATGAAGTGTTACATGTATTATTTCAGTTTTAGATTCAACTGCAAACATTATTGAAAGAGATAATTGAATCACAAGTGTTTTGACTGAATTTAACACTTTTTTTTTCTACCTCAATTACCTGTGTGTTTTTTTTTAAACAAACACATTTAGTAAATTGATTGCATAGTTAGCCACAAAATTCTATCATTGCAACAAAAAATTAAGATTCCTAGAAATACTTAACTAAGGATGTAAACGACCTGTACTTGAAAAACTATAGGACATTGAAAAGAGAGATAGAGGAAACCATAAACAAGTAGAAGAATATATCATGTTCATGGGTTGGTAGAATCAACATCATTAAAATGTTCATATTAGTCAAAGCAATCTATAGATTTAATGCAATCCCCATTAAAATACCAATGGCATATTTCAGTGTTTTTCAACCTTTTTTGGGCAAAGGCACACTTGTTTCATGAAAAAAATCACGAGGCACACCACCATTAGAAAATGTTAAAAAATTTAACTCTGTGCCTATATTGACTATATATAAAGTAATTCTCTTGAATAGGAATCAAATAAACACAAAGAAAGTATTTTATAATTACTTTATTATGAAATATTAAGTAAACAAAATAGTGAAAAATTATAAAATTCTTGTCTTGTCTGCACCTACGGCACACCAGGCAACATCTCGCGGCACACTAGTGTGCCGCGGAACAGCGGTTGAAAAACGCTGGCATATTTCACAGACCTAGAACAAACTCTCCAAAAATTCATATGGAACAGAAATAGACCCCGAATAGCTACAGCAAGCCTGAGAAAGAAGAGCAAAGATGGAGGGATCATAATACCAGACATCAAGCAATATTACAAAGCCACTGTTCTCAAAACTGCCTGGAACTGGCACAAGAACAGACATATAGACCAATGGAACAGAACAGAGAACGAAGAAATTGACCCAAGCCATTATGCTCAATTAATATTTTATAAAGGAGACAGCATACAATGGAGTCAAGACAGTCTCTTCAATAAATGGTGTTGGGAAAATTATACAGATACATGCAATATATGAAACTAGACCATCACTTTACACCATACAGAAAAATAAACTCAAAATGGATAAAGGACTTAAACATAAGATAGGAAATTCATAAAAATCTTAGAAGAATCCAAAGGCAGCAAAATATTAGGTATTTGTCATAGCAATATCTTTATAGATATATGCCCTAGCGCAATGGAAACTAAGGAGAAAATAAACAAATGGGACTACATCTAAATAAAAAGCTTATGTACAGCAAAATAAACCATTAACAAAGCAACAATAAAGCCTACTGCATGGGAGAACATATTTGCCACTGTTATATCCAATTAAGACCTAATCTCAAAATTTATAGAGAATTCATACATCTTAACAAAAAAAAAAAAAAAAAAAAAAAGATAATCTAATAAAAAAATGGGCAAAGGATGTAAATACACACTTTTTAAAAGTGGACATACTAATGAAATAAATAGCATGGATGGGCCTGGAGAACATTATGGTAAGTGAAATAAGCCAGTCAGAGAAAGATAAATATCACATGGTCTCACTCATTAGTGGAATATAATGAACATTTTAAATTGATGAACAAAAATAAATACAGAGACAAAAAAGCATGGAACAGACTGTCAGACTATAGTGGGAAGGCAGGGGACAGTTGGGTTGGGTGGGTAAGAGATCAACTGAAGGATTTGTGTGCATACATATAAGGATAACCAATGGGCACAGACTGGGGGGGGGGGGGGGAGGGAAGGTCAATGGGGAAAAAAAAGGAGACTTATATACTATCTTTATAATACTTTAAACAATACAAATAATTTTAAAAATTAAAAATGGAGTCAGGTAATTTACTTTTCAGTATGTTAAGATCCTTAATCATTAAGTTGTTTGTTTGTTTGTTTGTTTTTTCCTTTTTTCTTCTTAAACACAAATGAAGTGTGGACTTTTAGGAATAAATAAAGGAAATAATAAGTAACTTTTGTTTTTTTCAGTACATAATCACAATCTCCAGATTTAATCTTTAATTAATTCCATTTGTCATTCTTTTAAAACTCAGTTTTTAATAATAATAATAAAGACAAACTATTTTTAGAGCAACATACACTAGATTTTTAGTTTTCTTTGATGACTTCTAAAATTTCTTTGATGTCAACTCCAAAAAAAGACATTTTTATCCTTAGAAATGTGTTTTAAAACAGTATACCTTAAGAATTGGGTATAGCTGAAACCGGTTTGGCTCAGTGGTAGAGCGTCGGTCTGTGGACTGAAAGGTCCCAGGTTCGATTCCTGTCAGGGGCATGTACTTTGGTTGGGGGCACATCTCCAGTAGCGGGTGTGCAGGAGGCAGCTGGTCGATGTTTCTCCCTCATTGATGTTTCTAGCTCTCTATCTCTCTCCCTTCTTCTCGGTAAAGAAATCAATAAAATAAAATTAAAAAAAATAAAAGAATTGGGTATACTCTAAGCTGCAACTCTAAGAAAAATATGGGTACGGAGAAGAAGCCTTTAAGCAAAATTTTAGAAGCTGGTTAAGGTGGATATTTAGTGTCAGAAACTAATCAGCTGGCCAAATAATAAAGATAGCTTGAAGCAGTTGAGTTATTTGGGAGGTGGAAAGACCCACATGACCAGTGCATGAATGGCATGCACATGGTACCTCCCCCACTGGGCCTGTCCACTATGTTCTGCCAAATGTGTGCTCATGATTCAAACTGACAAAAACCTTGCTCCTTCCCTGATACAGAAAGAAAGAGTCATGTCAAGTTGAATATCCCCATTGCTACACAGAAATAGGGTTGCCAGAAACAATAGGGGGAACTCAAAATATGCACTCAATCAGCAGGAGGCCTTGGGCCCTGGCATAGCTGCTCCCAGGGCAGTGAGAAGTGTAATTGTAGCTTTAATGTCACTGCATTTGTTTTAGAAGAAATGCTGATTTTTTTCATTAAGTGTTTTTTTTGCTTTTTTGTTGTTTTTCGTTTCATCCTGGACTTTGAAAATAAATGTGTAATGTAAAATGCCTAATTTTTTAAGGAAGATAAAATAACTAATAAACAAAAATTTTCCCAAAGAACACATTCAATCAAACCTGAAAAATGTATGCATTAAACTCTATTTATGCCAGATAGAGAGCCACTGTAGAGTGTGGGTATAAAAATAAATTTTTGCTCTAGAGTAGGGGTGTCGAACTCAATCAGAGAAGGGGCCAAAATCTAAAATCCAGCCTAAATTGCGGGCCAAATGGTTTACTGAACAGTCATAAACTGTCATTGTGATGGAAACGCAGCGGAGTGCAGTGATGACAGCGCAGTGCGGGCCACACTGCAAGGCCTGGCGGGACGGATTTGGCCCGTGGGCCTTGTGTTTGACACATGTGCTCTAGAGGAAACCAATACAGCTTAAAAGGAGTGACACTGAACATTTCTTTAAAAGATGTCTGAAGATCCTGGAACTTGAAGGTGGGTTTTTCTTCAGATGAGCATTTATTTCCTACTAGAAGTCCAATGCAAAGAAATTCATGTAAAAGGAGGCCTTCCTTCCCCTGGCTTCCGGCACCGGCTTTCCTCCAGCACTTGGACCCGGGGCTTCCCTCCTCTGGCCACCAGCAGGCACCCAGTACCTGGGCTGGCTTTCCTGCAGCCCCAGCTTCATCAGGAAGAACATCCAGAATGACATCTGGAAAACTTCTGGTCTAATTAGCATATTACCTTTTAATTATTATAGATACTTGCTGAGTGATCTTTGGCCAGCCATTTAACTTCTTTGAAACCATAATTTATTATCTGTAAAATAGTGTTATAACAGCTAACTCACAGGAAAAGTGATAATTAAATAAGAAATTTTAAAAATACATTTTGAATGTGTGAGGTAATATATAAATATTAGTCAAAATGTTTGGGAGGCAGGCATGCAGCCCTCAGGGTTTTTAACTTAAACTGCTAATTTGACCTCACTCCATATTTTTAGAGATGGGGTCTCCTCAGTGATCAGAGTCTACCTTCCAACAGAATATATCTCAAGAAAGTATTCAGTATGATAGATAAAGTGCCAAAATAAATAAATAATCAAAGCCTGAGGAATAAAGCATCAAATCCTGCTGGGGTAATAGCAAAAGGCTTATTAATTAGAGCTCAAATGCACCTAATGGAAATGACACAGATTCACAAAGAGGGACACTTTATTCTGCCTAGAAACAAATGTTCACTGTGTTCTAGGACTTCCATTAACAATTCCAATCCAGTGTGTGAGCATTTCGGGGATTGGTCATTAGCAGTGAGGTGGTAGTATGCAGTGCTCTGGCCCTAGACTCAGCTTTGTATTTCTTTCCTTCCTTTCTTCCTTTTTTTTTTTTTTTTTTTTTTTTTTTTTTTTTTTAGGCCAGCAAGGAGGAGAAGTTGGGAGCAACCTGGCCATCAGTGGGGCATCAGTTAGGGTTATGAGGCCAGCAGGGTGGGAGTTAGGGGTGACCAGGTAGGCAGGCAGGTGAATGATTAGAAGCCAGCAGTCCAGGATTGTGAGAGGGTTGTCCGACTGCTGGTTTAGGCTTGATCCCCGGGATCAGGCCTAAACCAACAGTCAGACATCCCCCAAGGGGTCCCAGATTGGAGAGGGTGCAAGTTTGGCCGAGGGGACCCCACCACCCACATATAAGAATTTTGTGCACCAGGTCTCTAGTATATATTTATAAAACAACAACAACAACAACAAAAACTTCTAGAGGAAATTAAGGGGGATATTGACAACAATAAAATCATAGTAGGGGACTTTAACACCCCACTGATTTCATTGGATAGATCTTCCACACAAAAAATTAACAAGGAAACAGAGACTCTAAAGGACACACTGTGTCAGATGGATTTAATTGACACTTATAGAACACTAGAGGCCTGGTGCACAAATTCATGCACCAGTGGGGTTCCTCAGTCTGGCTTGCGGGATTGGGCTGAAACTGGCTCTCCAGCATCCCCTAAGGGGTCCTGGACTGCAAGAGGGCACAGGCCAGGCTTAGGGACCCCACCAGTGCACAATTGGGGTCTGAGAGGGACTGCAGGAAGACTCCAAAGTGTGACCAGCCCATCTTGCTCAATCTCAATCATCCAGACTCCAGCAGCAAGCTAACCTACCCGTCAGAGCATCTGTCCCCTGGTGATCTGTGCACAGCAGTTGAGTGGCCTTAGCATATCATTAGCATATTACATTTTGATTGGTTGAACAGCCAACTGGACAACTGGACACTTAGCATATTAAGCTTTTATATGGATTTCACCCCAAAGCTGAAGCACATAGATTTTTCTCAAACGCACATGGAACATTCACAAAGATAGAGCACATGTTAGGACAATAAACAAGTCTCTAGAAGTTCAAGAAGATTGAAATCATATCAAGCATCTTCTCAGAGCATAGTGGAATATAATTAGAAATCAACTATAATAAAGACATCCAAAAACATTCAAACACATGGAGGCTAAATAGCATGTTATTAAACAGTGAATGGGTTACCAATGAGATCAAGAAAGAAATAAAAAACTTCCTGAAACAAAGAAGACTTATGCACTCTTGTTGTGTGATATATGTGGTATATTCAGTGTTTACCCACTTACTATTTTTGCCCAAAGAAAATTTTTATTACCAACTTCCAAATGCTAAAAGAGTATTTATAATGTAACTATTGATATGCCATTATTTATACTTTAATTTGGTAGGAAACATTGGTTCTATGATAAATAAATTCATTATCTAATCGCTAGCTTACTGTAGCCACATTGACAAGTCATGCCACAGGCAATACAATATCACTAATGAAATGAATTAATTTATCTTTTTCAAAGGGACATAAGGGAATTGGAAATGTGTGTTTTATAGCAACACTTCAAATAGAAAAAACATTTAATAATTCAAACCATCAAGTTTATTTTACTCAACAAATATTTATTGAAGATTTCTTATGTTTCAGGTACTTTTATAGAAAATGAGAGCAAATCCTAGTTAGGAGAAAGAAAACAAGGAAAGGAAATAAAGACTAGGCAACGCTAAATTTTCACAATTATTATGAAGAGAGAAGGGGAAAAAAAAGAAACTCAAGTTAATAAGAATAAAGTCACCAAAAGTTTCATTTCATAAGATGACCACAAAACATTTTACATTATTTTAAGGTCCTTTTCTACTTCACCATAAAAGTCATGGTGTTAAGTTAGAATTCAAAAAATCACCTATAATTTTATAATTAATATTTTTTTGCCCATAAAAATAGCAATTTTATGTAACTTACTCTAATAACTAATAACCCAAGAACTAATAGCAGATAGAATTTTAATGGCTAGGATTTTTATATTAAAGTTTTATTTCAAATATATAATATCTCCAAGCCTAAATTATCAAATATTCAGGTTTTTTTCTTTGTTTTTCAGATCATGTACCTAGAGGGATGAAAACCCTATTACTTTGCAGATCAGATAGATATATCTCAGCCGTGTTTCCAGATGATAAACAGATTTCTTAGGACATGATATCTGATGATGAGGGCTTCCAGGATTGGAAAGGCCCCTGGTAGCTTTTGTAAACAATGCAGCCCTAGCTAGAGTACTACAGCTAGAATGCTAGCTGGAGGGCTTCTAAGCTCCAGTGGGAACACAATGTTCTGTTCTGGGAGGCACTGCTCCTTCCCACTCAGTTCTGCTGACTACACATATACAGCATGTAATTTGACCTCTCCTACCCTAGTTTTTTAACCTTTCAATGAGAATAATTTCCCTACTTTGCAATGGTTGTTGCAAGTATTATAGATATCTATAATAATAAAAGGGTAATACGCTAATTTAGAGCAGACATCTTCCAGACCTCCATTTGGACAAAGCCACAATGGCTGCAAGGGCCTAAGGCCAGCACTGCTCTGGAGGGCCAAGCCAGTTTGACGCATTGTGGGAACTGTGGGCTGCAGCTCAGGCAGCCACATGGGAGGAGTGGGTAATGGCTCAGGCAGCCATAGTGGCTGTGAGGGCCCAGGTTTAGGCAGCGGTGGCCCAGCAACAGCAGCAGCAACAATAGCAGTGTGGTGATGGGGGTGGCACCTTCCCCTAATTGGCCAGGTTGTCTCCTACAGAGGGAGGCCAGACTTCAGCTTCAGCCAGGGGCAAGGCAGAGGCGGTTAGGGGCAGGGGCGATCAGGCCAGCAGAAGGCAATTTAGGAGTTATCAGGCTGGTGGGGGAGAGGGGGGCACAAGTTAGGGGCGATCAGGCCAACAGGGGGAAAAGGTAGGGGTGATCAGGTGGCAGGCAGAGGAAGTTAGGGGTCATCAGGCAGGCAGGCAGAGGGGTTAGGAGCCAGTGGTCCCATATTGCAAGTGGGATGTCCGACAGTTGGACATCGCCTGAGGGGTCCCAGATGGGAGAGGGTGCAGACTGGGCTGAGGGACCCAGCTGTGCACAAATTTTGTGCACTGGGACTCTAGAAGTTTAATAATACCATATGTACATTCAATTCTTGGTAAAGCAAATTCAGCTTTACACATTTGGTTCTCAAGAATGAAATAGAGAACCAGAAAGAGCACTTTTCAAAGACAGGAGATTACACCTATTTCAGTATGCAAAGGACATGTCCAGTGTGAGTAAGTACTGGTCAAGAGGTGTAAATCTGTGCTTCCAAGGGTCTTAGATCTTTTGCATCTCTTGTGGCATAAGCATCTTGACACTTTGAGTAATTTTTATAGTGTTTAAGATAATTACTTCTCTTTAAGTACAAGGTAACTATTTAATCTGTGAGTCAAAACAAGAAAACATGATTCATTCCAAAGCTGATGGAAAAAATTGGTTTTGGATTTATTAAGGGACTAGAAGCCCAGTGCATGAATTCGTGCATGGGTGGGGTCTGGCTGTCCAGCCCCAGTCAGGGTGGATTAGGGTTGGGCCTGTCAGGAGAAGGAGATGACAGGAGGTTGGGACCAAATCAGGGCCGGGTAGGCTGGGGGGAGGGGCTCCAGGCAATTGGCTGGACGGCCCCACCTCAGATTGGGGTTGGGGGGCTGATTGGGGGCAGGGTAAGCCATGGGAGGGGGCTTGGGTGGTGGGCAGGCCATCCCCACGCCCAAATGGGATGTCAATCAGGAACCAGTGTCTTGGGGAGGGGCCATAGGTGGTTGGCTGACTGGCCCCGCCCCCTATTGGAGTGTGGAGTGGTCAAGGGTGGGGGCAGCTAGGGGAAAAGGCTGCGGGCCAATCAGAGTGATGGGGGCCCATCAGGGGTGGGGTCTGATGGGGGTAGGAGATGCAGAAGATTGGCTGGCCAGCCCCTCCCCCTATTGGGGTAGAGGATGCAACCAGGGGTGGTGGCTGGGGGGAAGGCTGCAGGAGGTTGGCCAGCTGGCCCTGCCTCCTATTGGGGTCAGGAGGTGATCAGGAGCAGGGCTGAACAGGGGAGGGCTGTGGGCCTATTGTGGTAGGGCAGGCTGATCAGGGGTAGGGCTGGTCAGGGGGAAGAGCAAGAAAGCGTTTGGCTGGCCAGCCTCACCCCCTGATCAAGCCATTTCGCTGTCCACAGTGGGCATCATAGCAACCAGTTGTTACATCGTTTTGGTTGCTGGCTTTTTATATATAGAGGCCCGGTGCATGAAAATTCATGTACTGGAGAGGAATGTCACTCAGCCCAGACTGCCCCCTCTCATAGTCAGGAGCCCTCAGGGGTGAGAGGCACCCTGATGATCAGGGGAAGGTGCTGCCCCCATCACACCTCTGGTGCTGCCACTGCCAGCGGTGCAAGCCTCAGCTGGCCCTGGTTACCTGAGCCTCAGGTGGCCCTGAGTGGCTGGACAGCCACCATCCAAGGCTTGCTTGCACCTTGGGCCAGCTCTGGGTGGCTGGGGGGCTGAGGGGACTGGGGGACTCTAGAGGCAGGTGCCCCGGTGGGGTTGAGGGACTGGGTGTAGCCATCTTCTGGTTGTGGGTGCCACCATCTTTGAGGGCACGGCAGTCAATTAGCATATTCCCTTCTTATTGGCTGTGGGCACTGCCATATTAACAATGGTGTGAGGATCAATTAGCATACTCCCTCTTTATTAGATAGGATGGGATTTTCATTTCCATGGTGTAGTTGTTATTAGAGAATTCCAGAAATAATTTTGATATTACTGAATCTGGCTCTATAAAGGTAATTTTATAGCAGAAGATGCAGCTCTAATGTAAGGTATATAAAATGCTCCCAGCAGTGTCTGTCAAACTATTGATAATCAACGTAGATATTTTATCCTTTGTGGGGGGGCGAGGGGGAAGCAAGCTACTTATTCAGGTAGTGTGTCTGGTGGCCACAGTTTAAATTTACATGGACAGTGTACTTTCTTGGTGCAATTTTGCTCTTTTTAAGCTTATGCTTGTATGTCACTGTATTCTGACCAACACAAAGACTTATAAATGATGTCTCACACATTGGAAGGATCTAAACAAATTCATTTATCCAGCATATATTTCTTGATTTGTGAAAGAATGCAGGGGGCTAGCAACCTGAATCTGTACCTAGTTAATCAGAATCCCTAATACACATTCTTATTAGCCTATAATCAAGTCACTGTCCCTTTGCCCCTTTATTAATTATCTGATATTGCAAAAGCTATTTACCTAAATACTCCTAATTTACAAGGGCCATTAACCAAGGATGTAACAGTTTAGCTAGAGGGAGGTCACTGGCACCATCCAGGAATTTAGACACAATCTAAATTCCCCATTCTAACTGGGGCTATAGAAGCCCAGTAGTTAGGACACAAAGAAACTCAGGAATATATATAAGAAGAAATCTCATTCTATAAGTTGCTCAGGCTTTGGATCTTTTAAGTCCTCTGAGCCAGCAGTGCTGCTTTGATTAAAGGCCACTTTCCTGATACCTCCGAATACTCAACTGTTTCTTCTTTTGTGCCAATTCTACAACAGGTTCAATTGACATAAAGTTGATATTCTTCTGAAATCTTTTTTAGTTACATTAAAGGACCAAATTTATAACCAAGTACTTTGTCCTATAGAGTGAGTAGAAAGGCAAAACTGTCAATCACTGTCTTTTTTCTGTGATTCTACTCTAGAAAAACAAACAAAAATAAAAACATAAATCACGATAAAGGGCAATTGTCAGGATTGTATGAAAGCAGGTATCATCTATACTGATAAGAGAGAAATATGATAATTGACCATCACTCTGCAACACCCCACAGCCAATCAAGTGGGAATATGCAAAATGGTGGTACAAAGATGGCAGAGGCCATGGAGCCAGCCAGAGAAGGTAAGAGGCTTGGGTCTCCCCTGGGCTGGCTGCCAGAGAAGGGGCCTCTGGACGACAGCCATGGAGTAAGCTGGAGCAAGTGGGAGGCTTGGGTCACATGGGCTGGCTGCCTGGAAACGACCCTCAGCCCTTCACCCAGGCTGGCCATGCCCTCCTAGCAGGGACCCTCAATTCATGCATGTGCAGTAGGCCTGAAAACTACTCCAGCCTCAGACCCACTGGCACAACCCCAGTGGAAACCCCCACCCCAATGAGGGCGTGGCCAGCCTGAAAACTACCACAGGCCCTTTGCCCAGGCCACCCTGTCCCTCAAGGGAGCCCCCACCCTGATCCAGGACACTCTTTTGGGCAAACCAGCTGGCCCCCACCCATGCACCAGGCCTCTATCTATACTAATAAAAGGTTAATGTGCTAATTATTTAATAGATTGGGAGACCTTCCAGGAGACCTTCCGGACATTCTTCTGGACAATGCCATGGTGGCAGGGCCAAGGTAGAGATGATTAGAGGCCAAGAGGGGAAGGCAGTTGTGGTTGATCAGGAAAGGATGGGACAGCAGTTGTAGGTGACCATGCTGGTGCAGGGGGGGCATTAGGGGTGATCAGGCTTGCGGGAGGAGGCTGTTGGGGTGAACAGGCCAGCAGGGGGAGCCAGTTGGGGACAAGCAAGCCATCAGTGGGGGTCAGTTGGGGACGAGCAGTATAGTGGTGAGAGCAGGTGGGGGAGAGCAGGCCTGTGGGGGGTAGGGCAGTTGGGGATGGGCAGGATGGCAGGAGGGGAAGTGGGGGTGATCAGGCTAATAGAGGTGCAGTTGGGGGTGAGCAGGCCAGCAGGGAGGCAGTTGGGGGTGATCAGGCTGGCAGGCAGAGTGATTAGGAGCAATCAGGCAGGCAGGTAGGCAGGTGAGAATTTAGGAGCCAACAGATGTCTGACTGCCGGTTTAGGCCCAATCAGGCCTAAACTGGCAGTTGGACATCCCCTGAATGGTCCCAGGTTGGAGAAGGTGCAGGTCGGGCTGAGGGACACTCCCTCCCGCTGTCCACAAATTTTATGCACTGGGTCACTAGTAGCTATTATAAGGGACAATTCCAATTGTCAGCACCCTTTCAGTTTAAATGGCATCCATGCCTTTAGGATTTACTATATATGGAAATATTATTCATAATAATTAAACAAAATTTTCTAACTATTGTAGAAAACTTAAAAACTTTTTTCAATTACAGTTGACATTCAACATTATATTAGTTTCTGATGTATAGCATAGGGGGTTAGATATTTATGTACTTTATATTGTAATCCCCTTGATAATTCTAGTACTTACCTGGCATCATACATAGTTATTATAATATTATTGACAATATTTCCAATTCTTTAGATTCCTGTGACTATTTTGTAACTACCAATTTGTACTTATTAATTCCTTTACCTTTTACACCCAGCCCCCAAACATACCTATAATCTGGCAACCATCAATTTGTTCTCTGTATCTATAAGTTTGTTTTTGTTTTGAATGTTCACTTATTTTCTTTCTTAGATTCTACATATGATATAAGTGAAATCATATGGTGGTTGTCTTTCTCTAACTTATTTCGCTTAGCATGTTACCCTCTAGGTCCATTCATATTGCTTTAAAATTTTATTCAGTTTTATGATCGAGTTATATTTTATTGTATACTAGAGGCATGGTGCATGAAATTCGTGCACTTGGGAGGGTTCCCTAATCCTGGCTTGTGCCTCTTGCAGTCTGGAAGTCCTTGGGGGATGTCCAACTGATGGCGTAGGCCCCCAGGGAGCGGGCTTAAGCCAGCAGTTTGACATTCTTAACACTGCTGCTGATGTGGGAGAAGCTCCTGCCACTGCTGCACTCACCAGTTGTGAGCCTGGCTTCTGGCTGAGCAGTGCTCCCCCTGTGAGAGTGCACTGACCACCAGGGGGCAGTTCCTGCATTGAGCATCTGCCCCCTGATGGTCAGTGTGCATTATAGCAACCAATTGTTTTGCCATTTGGTTGATTTGCATATTACTCTTTTGTGATGTAGATTATGTACCACATCTTCTTTATCTAATTGTCTCTTGTATGGACACATAGGTTTTTTCCATATGTTGGCTATTGTATATAAAATGTCCTTCTTTATCTTTTGTTATATCCTTTGTTTAAAAAAAAAAATTTTGTCTGATATAAGTACTGCTACTCCAGATTATTTTTCTCCATTTATGTCTGTGTATGTCTTTCAATCTGAAATGGGTCTCTTGTAGAGAGCATGTATTGGTATTGTTTTCTTATCCATTCAGCCACCTATGAATTTTAATTGGAGCTTTTACTCCATTTACATTTAAGGTAATTATGGATAGTTATGTAGTTATTGCCATTTTATTATTTATGTTTTCTTCTTCTTCTCCTTCCTTCTTCTTCTTCTCCTTCTTTCTCTTCAAGAAATCTCTTGAATATGTCTTGTACTACTGTACTGAGTGATGAATTACTTTACCTTTTTCTTGTCTGGGAAGCTCTTTATCTATCTTTAGATTTTAAATGCTAGCCTTTCTGGGTAGAGTAATCTCGGTTGTAGGTCCTTGCTTTCATCACTTTGAATATTTCTCACTAATCCTTTCTGAAATTCAGTTTCTGTGAGAAATCAATTGACAGTGTTGTGGGAACTCCCATATAGAGAACTAACTGCCTTTCTCTTGCTACTTTTAAGATTTTCTCATTGTCTTTAATCTTTGCATTTTAACTATGATGTAGCTTGGCATGGGCCTCTTTAGGTTTGTCTTGTTTGGGACTCATCATTTCCTGGACTTGAATATCTTTTTTTTTTTTTTTTTTTCTCCCCAGATTAAGGAAGTTTTCAGTCATTATTTCTTCAAATATGTTTTCAACCTCTTTCTCTATCTTTCTCTTCTGGTATACCTATGTTGTTAATGTTGGTGTGCTTGATATTTCCACAGAAGTTCTTTAAATTATCCCCATTTTCTTTCTTTCTTCTTTTTTTTTTTTTTTTTTTTTTTTTTTTTTTTTTTTTTGCTATTCTTATTGGGTATTTTCTGTTATCTTGTCTTCCAAATCACTGATTTGATTCTCTACTTTATTTAATCTGCTGTTGATTCCATCTAATGTAGTTTTCATTTTAGTTATTGTATTTTTTTTTTCTGACTGGTTCTTTTGTATACTTACTATCTCTGTGTAATTTCTCACTGTCCATATGACCAGTGTGTTGAACTCTGCATCCATTAGATTGCTTGCATTCATTTTTTTTTTAGTTATTTTTCTGAAGTTTTATTTGGGATATGTTTTTTTGTTTTCTCATTTTGCTGCCTTCCTGTGTTTCTTTCTATATATTAAGTAGATCTGCTATGTCTCCTAAAGTTTTGGCAAGGTTGTCCTGTGGGTTCCAATGGTGCAGACTTTCTGGTCACCTTTGTCAGATATTCCAGAGAATAAGTTTTGCAGCTTTTTTGTTGTTGTTATGTCTGATCAAGTAATTGAATCAATACCCCCTCGTCTGGGAACTGGCCTTTAGTCTACTTCACAATGGACATTCCACATGCTTAGACCACATTTCACTTGCTAAGACCATTATCTCTCCCTACTGGCCTTCCCAAAATCCAGATCTTCACAGAGAGTTTTCTGCTCAGAAAAAGCCTGCCAAAAGTCCACTCATGTTACTGGGTGCTGGAGCCATTCAGGCTCAGTCACCTGATGTGCAGATGATCAAATAAATTCATAAACCCTTACCATTTTGTTATTGTACATTCCTCTTTTGGCAACCTAACATTTGGTGCTGAAACCCGGAGGGTTCTACGGGGATGGGGAGCCAACTCCACTGGAGTTTGGTACCCGAAGAGCAGTAGGCAGCAGCAGCTCAACTTGAGCTTACTTCTGAATCCTACTCAGGTGACTTGATAACTGGCCTCAATCAGGCCTTCCTCCCTTACAGAATTCCCCTCCCCGCAAGCCAGCATAGGAGGACTCTGGATAGGGAATCTCTCATTTTCCATTGCTGAACCTCTATCTCACACTGGCCAACATTTCACAATTCCCCTCATCCTGAGTCTTCTTCCTACTCACTATCACTGACTTCGTGAAAGTCTCTGATCTCAAAATCCTAGCTCTTGGCCAAAAGACTACTCAGCCATTTGGCTTTGGGTCCTTCTGATTGGGGATGCCCAGTCGAGAAGGTCATCTCTCATTTTCCATGGTGACTTGTTTAGCATCAGGGATGCCCGCCCTAAATCATCACTTTTGGACTTGTGGTCTATTACTCACCCTTCCTCTCTTGTGGGCTTCATCACACTCCCTCTGCACACTAGTGGGGGAGATCATGCCCAATCACCTCATTTTATTTTGTAATACTGTTTGGCCACAACATAAACTAGATAATAAGTCTTAATGGCCTGAAAATAACACTTTCAATTTTAACACACTGAGCAATTTAGATAACTGTCACTGCAATGGAAAAATGGTCAGAGATTTCCTACATCCAGGCCTTTTTCACCCTTCAGTCCCAATCCTCTCTCAGTTCTGCTCTACCCATCAGATCTTTCTCCTTCACACAAAACATCATACCCCTAACACTTCTGTTATAAATCTACTTTTGACCCAGCAGACCATCGACCTCCACCCCCTTACTTATTCCCTCCCTCACCTGCAATAGATTCCCAAAACCCAGACCTTTCTAACCAACAACCATCTTCTCTCTAGCCCCTGAAAGCCCAAATCCCAAGAATACAAGCTCCAAAACAGCGTTTGTTCACCTAACACTTGCTCTCGGGCCACCCAAAAACCACCCTCCTCAACAGAGTGTTCTATTCCCGAGCCTATTCTACTCCTAAAGGAGGCAACAGAAATTGAGGGTATTGTGGTCAATTATGAAAAACTTAATGAAATCACTCAAGGCCCTGACAAAAACCCAGCTCTCTTTCTCTTCTTCCTCACAGAGATCTACAGAAATTTACCACCTTAGACTCCATCTCCCCAGAGGGAGCCTTTCTTCTGAACATCCATTTTATATCCCAATCAGCCCCCAACATATGTCACAAACTTTGAAAAAGTCCACAACCCCCTCAAAAAGATCTATTTAAACTGACCTTTAAGGTCTTTAATAATAATCCAAATCAGGAGACCCAAATCCAAAAACAAAGGCAAGGTCAGGCCAAGGCTGAGGCCCAGAAGGAGGCCTTCTAGTTCCTAGCCATCACTCTCATGAAACCCAAACAAAGTGCCAGTCCTCTTACCAAGGGTTAAGTCAAGGGCTAAGACTCCTCCAGGCCCATGCTTCAAATGCAACAAGGAAGACACTGAGTCAAGTCCTGCTCAAACTTGAGAGAGACCCCTGCCTGGTCTCTGGCCAAGGTGTGGAAGAGAAGGCCACTGGAAATCAGACTGTAGTCTTTCCCCCCCCAGGTCAGATCTCAGCCAGACCTCCTGGGACTGGCTACTGAAGTCTGAAGCTGCCCAGGCCCTGATAGGGCCCTCAAGACTTACATAACCAGGACAGAGACTCAGGTAAAAATTGTGGTGGCAGGTAAGCTGATTTCCTTTTTAATTGACACTGGGGCCACTCATTCTGCTTTGCCCAAATTCGTTGGGACCCTTATCCCTTCCTCAGTCTCTATTATGGGGTCAACAAATTCATCTCACAGCCATTAGTCACCTCACCTCTACACTGGATCTTACTAAATACCCCCATTCGCTTTTTTCTTTTTCTATCATGGTGCCCAGCCAGGGCTACTATGCATTCCCTCATAAAACCCAGTTGTTCCATACCAGTCACCTACCTTAGTTTTACTCTCTCACCCTACAAGACCAAGCCATTCCTTGGGTGGTTAACACCTTATCTCCTTCATGACTGTCCCCTCCTCTGAACAAGAATTTTTCTTCTTTCTCAGACTCACTGGGTACTCTCGCCTCTTGGTTCACAACTTTAGTCTTCTTGCAAGGCTCCTCTTTGACATGACATGAAGAAGTGATCCTCCTTCACTGAGCTTTTAGATCCCAAGGCCAACATTCTCATCCACTTTTAATGCTAAAAAAATCTGCTCTCACCTTAGCGCCTTCTTACTCTCCCCCCTCTTAAAGAAAAGTTCTTTTACAAAAACTGCAAATGCTTACTTAATAGTATGGTTACTTCAGGAGCTGAGCCCATCATCACCCAAACCTTAGCATGTTATCTCTAAGGAAAAATGTGGCAGTTTTAAGCTGCTAGAGGCCTGTGAACAAGCTGCTGGGCCTGCTCTCTCCTTTCCCCACATTTTCTTCATCCTCATATATCTACACATAATTTTCCAAAGTCTTTATTAACTTGAAGGCTTTGAAGCATTGCTGGGTTAAAGGATAAACAGCTAAATATTTTTTAAAATAACATAAAATACGGAAACATTGATCTATAGACAAGTTTTAATTAATCTGTTTTTAGTTTTTATTTCAGAAGGTCTCCTGTATTTTTTGAATGTATATTTTCTTGAAACAAAAAATGTGTGTAAAGTGTGGTAATAAATGTAAAAGCTGGCTGTTTACCTTTTGGCTAAAGCTGTTTATTTGTGAATGGGTAGAAGGTTTGTGTTGTCCAAAGAGTCAGGACCTGATCACCCCTGACGTCCGAAGGGACCTCTCTCTTTTATAAAGCTAAAGCAGCCCCACCCAGGCTCTCTCCTGTTGCTTAAGTCCTTACATCTGAGCCTAGAATTTATTTATTTCCACCACTCATTCACAGTCCTTGATACTATTATTGAAAGCCTTAACAGGTCTTTCTTACCTGGTATTTAGGAACCTCTCTCCCCTTTTCCAGCCTTCTTAAAAGGCATATACTGCAGAGAGGATCCAAGATGGCTGTAAAGGTAAACACCTAACCCTAGCCACACACAACAATTTCAATAAAATACGACTAAAATATAAAATAGACACTGCCAGAGCTACAAGAAGTCGAATGACTGGAAATTCAAGAAGGAAAGAGAAAACCAGAAGGAAAATTAGAGGATCTATAAAAGCCTAAGGTATGGAGACACACTGCATGCTTGGAGAGGACGGAGCTGAAGAGGAGGAGGAGGCTGAGTGCCTGGTTGGCGTTCCCTAGCGGGAAGGAGATAAAAGCTCCGGACTGTGCTGAACCCCAGACCCGACAGCACTGAACCTCAGTTCTAGGCCAGACCCTGGGGACCCAGGCTCAAACAGAAGGAGCCTGGGCAATGAGGTAGAATCCCAAGGGAGTGGTGAAAGGCAGAGCCCCCGGAGTTGAGCACCTTGTGCGCAGAGGACAGACTGTTGACTGATGCTAGATTGCCCTAGCAGGAAGGAGACAAAAGCTCCAGACTGTGCTGAGCCCCAGTTCCGACTGCTCTGAGCCCCAGATTTAGGCCAGACCCTGGGGACCCAGGCTCATACAGAGGGAAATTGGGCAGTAAGGTGGAAACCCAGGGGAGCGACAAAAGGCAGAGCCCCTGGCGAAGCGCACATTGTGCACGGAGAGGGGACCGTTGGTTGGGCCTCGGGATTGCCCTGGCAGGAAGGAGACAGAAGCTCAGGGCTGGGAAGAGCACGATGAGGAGCGGGAGCCGCCAGGCGCCAGCAAGGACCTGGGCGACAGGGCCCCCGGGGGGGTGGGGGGTGCCCCTGGGTCCTTGACCGCTGATCGTGGGCCACAGAGCCAAGGCCAGGGTCTGTTTCCTGACCGGTGCCGACCCCGGCAACAGGGTAAAGCCTCACAGGAGGCCCCGGAGAACAAAGGGGCACTGAAGGCCAGCCTGCTGAGCTTCCAGAACGAGGAGGAAGAAACCGAGGAAGTTTTCAATGTAAAGAAGTCAAGTTATAGCAAAAAGATAGTAAAATTACTTAAGAAAGAATATAAAGAAGACCCTAGCTGGGCGTGGAGCAGCCAGGTGGGGAGCAACCAGGTGGAGCAGCTAGGGCTCGGAGCAACAGAGGCTAGACCCGGAGCATCCGGGCCCAGAACAGCTCGCTCCTTGCCTGCCCATGCCCCAGGGCTGCTTCTCAGACATGGCTGGAAACTTTGGGGAGAACTTGAGGGTCTGCTGAATCAAGTGATGAAGGTTTAGATCTGGATGTGTTGAGTTGTTGTAGCGCTGGGGTGTTGATCTGTGAGTGCCTTATGTGGGGTCTGGATGAGGTTGGTTGATCTATTTGGATGTGTCTTTTGTTTGAAGTGTATCCTTGGTGAGAGGGGAGGGCAGGGTGAGGGGGCAGGGTGGGGTGAAAGGGCAGGGTGGGGAGGGTCCAGCTCCTGGTAACTGGACCCTAGGCCTAACCCAACCAATCAGGTCAGCCAAGGTAGCGGCACCACCCTCCCTATAAAACCCATTGATACGTTAAGTTCTTCCTCTTTCTCCCCATGCCCTCCTTGGTGTAAGTGGAACTGAGCTCGGACTAGTCCAAAATAAATACAGGCTTTCTGCAATTGCATCGGATTCGGCTCCCTGGTAGTCTTTGGGGTTTATGACACTTGGGAATGTGGAGGTATTATTGATTTGAGAAAATGCTAAGTAATTGATTTGCTACCTGAAAAAATTAAAGTTCTGAAAGTTTAAGGTCTCTTGCCAAAAAGAGGTTTTAAAGCTAACACCTTAATTTGAATGGAGAAAGGGGAGGACATGCCCTTCCCACCCAGAACAGGTAATCCAATTCCAGCCAGCAGCTATGTTTAAACAATGTGTTCATTTACATTTGAATGGCTATGCATGTTGACAGCCCAAGGGCAAGTTTACATGTAAACAAGTTTGCTTCTCAGTTTCCAGGGCAGAAAAAACAAGGTTTAAAATTATTAGATTTTAAAATTTATTCTTAAAAATATAAAAGTTTATTAATTAAAAAAAAAAAACCAAGGAGATTAAAAAACCTGATGAACAATATTAACTGTTGATTATAATAGAATCAGAGATACGGGAGGAGAGTGGACTGACAATTCCCTGGGGAAAAGGGGAGTGGTGGATGCCGGAAGAGACTGAACATAAACTGTGCACCTATGGATGAGGACAACGGGGGGTGGGGAAAGGGCAGAGGGTGGGGTGGGAAACTGGTGGAGGGGGGGAAAAGGAGGAACTTTTGTAATAACATGAACAATAAAGATTGGTTTAATTAAAAAAAAAAAAAGTCATACACTACAGCCAAAACCTCTTGGCTCAGTGGATAGAGCAGCAGCCTGCGGACTGAAAGGTCCCAGGTTCGATTCCAGTCAAGGGCATGTACCTTGGTTGCAGGCACATCCCCAGTGTTGGGTGTGTAAGAGGCAGCTGATCGATGATTATCTCTCATTGATGTTTCTAACTCTCTATCCCTTTCTCTTCCTCTCTATAAAAAATCAATGGTATATATATTTTAAAGTCATATACTGCTAAGATCACTGAGTCAAGAATGATCCCATAATACAGGGAAATAACAAAGCAGACAAGGAGGCTAAGGCAGCGGCTCAGAGGAAGCTTCCATCTTCCCAACTCGTAGCTATACCCCATATAACTCCCTAATACACTTCAGAGGAACTTCAGTGGCTATTCACTCAGGAAGATCCATGGTTAAAATTTTAGGGAAAATATATCCTTCCCCAGGGACAGGCCCCCAATATCTTACAGGCTATTCACAATTCCCTACATATAGGATAAGACTGCTTTTACACTCCTAAAACCCCTCATCACATGTCCTAGCCTAGCCTCCCTATTGCAAGATATTACCAAAACCTGTTCTAGTTGTTAATCAGTAACTCATTAAAGAAAGGTTAGACCTCCTTCTTTCCCTGCTCAACAGACAAGGAGCCAAATCCCTGGACAAGAATGGCAGATTGACTTCATCACATGCCCCCTATTAAAATAACCAAATATATCTTAACCCTTATAGACACTGTCTCAGGGTTGGTAGAAGCCATCCCTTTCCCCCATGTTTGACTCACCTCATTACAATCAGAAAATTGACCTGCTTTCATATCTCAAATAACTCAATAGGTCTTCTCCACTCTGAACATCCAGTGGAACTTACATCCCCCTACCAGCCCCAATCTTCAGACAAAATAGAAAAGACAAATTTTTAATTAAGTTTCACCTAACTGAATTAACTCTTGAAATTAAAAAACCTTAAACTATTCTCCTACCTCTAACCTTTATGCACATCAGGACAATTCCCCCATGCACCATCTTTTCTTAGTCCCTTTGAACTCAAGTATGAAAGACCCTTTTTATTATTCTTATTAGGAAACTTCCCTTCCACAGAGACCCCTCTCAGAGACTATGTCCCCATTTTATTATAAATCTCATCATACAATTACTGAAGAACATGCTGATCCAGGTCTTCACTCAACTTTTATAGGGGACATCCCCCCTACTCCTACTAAAGGAAATCCATCAATAATTTACATCTCTGAATGCAAGTCCCTTATCAGGTACCCTTAACTGCCCCAATTACAGTTAACCTATCGTACATACTCCATGGTTCTACCTTTCCTGATTAAAACCCATCCCCAGAACACCTCCACATGAGTTGGAGTCTCCTAAGTATTACAGCCACCTGATGAGGCCAATCAGAATCTGCCTTGCTTGGATCCCAGAAGAGAAAGAATGAGTGAACACCCCTAAAGGTGCTCCCTGTGTACCCTAATAACCCTGACTTCCCTGAAAGCCCACCTCCTCTCCCAATACAAATCCTCCCGGTCCTAGCAATTGCCCTCTCTCCCTTTACATTAGGATTCTTACCTTTCCATGAGACTTCCTTCTACAAAGGGACTTCAATTACCCATTGGAAAAGATTTCCTTCTTTCTAGTAACATACCCTTTCCTCCCTTGGGACAATCCTGACCCTGGAAGTGTGAATTAGCTCTCCTCATCCTATTCCAGCCCACCTCTCCTACACCCATAAGAAACTTTCTCACCTCCACTCATCTCAAATGAACACTTAACCTTACCCATTCCTTCCTTAGCCAGGAATCACTGAAACTGCCTTTCCTTCTCCTCTTCAACTTATTCCACCATCCCTATACCAATCTAGAGATGGAATCAGGTTGGTATAGGGATTCACTCTAGCTTATAAAAAGGAAAAGGGTACTATCTTTTTCAAAAATGCAGACAACCTTCTAGGTAATTATCCCACAACCCAGGCAAATCAAGCCTCTCTTCTTTCCTGTTATTATTTCTATTTCTTACTAAGGTAACTCCTTCCTCCCTCCCAGTCATAGGTCCTATCACTCTATACCACACATGTCAAACACAAGGCCCGAGGGCCAAATCCGGCCCGCCAGGCCTTGCATGTGGCCCACACCTCGCTGTCATCACTGCACTCTGCTGCGTTCCATCACAATGACGCGCAGTGACATAGGAGGCTTGTGATCTCGCCTGCCGCCTCGCCGGCCGCCTGTACTTGCTATCTATTACACATGCGCATAGATAACAAGTCATGCGAGATTCAGGAGGCGTGACCTATAGTCCGGCATCCGATGTGTTTGTGCGGGTGGCAGAGCAGAGGAGAGAGTGAGTGTGCGGGCATAAAAAATACACAGCAGAAGCTGCCAGTTCCTGGCATAAAGTGCAGGCATAAAAATCGCAACAGAATCTGCTATCTGTACCCAGCCAGGCATTTATTGACTGACTTTTTTTTTCTCCACTCCATCTGCCAAATCAAGCTATCCCTGTGCAGTTTTCAACTTTTTCCTTCTAACACAGATTTCCAATAAACTACATCTTTTACTGCCAATATTGATCCCAAAATGTCCAGGAAAAGAAAAGTTGACGGTGAAGGCAGACAATTTAATGACAAATGGGAAAATGAATACATGTTTGTGCTTAGAGAGGGCAAACCAGTGTGTATATTGTGTTATGAGACAGTGTCGGTGATGAAAGAGTACAATATATGTCGTCATTTTGACACCAAACATAATGTTAAGTATGGCAAATATACTTTGGAAGAAAAGCATAAAATTGTTAAAGAACTAAAAGGCAAACTACAATCACAGCAGCAAATGTTTACAAAGGCTACAGCGAAAAATGATGCTGCAGTGAAAGCAAGCTTTATAGTAGCTGAAGAAATTGCCCGTACTTCAAGGTGTTTTTCAGAGGGTGCCTTTTGAAGCAATGCATGCTAAAAGTGTGTGAGCAAGTATGCCCAGACCAGATACAGAGTTTTCAAAATGTCAGTTTGTCAAGAAACACCATTGCAGATAGAGTTCAAGAACTCTCAGGAAATCTATCATCACAGCTGGCTGAACAGGCATGCAGTTATCTCGCTTTTTCACTTGCTATCGATGAAAGCACAGACAACACTGATACAGCGCAGCTGTCCATCTTTATACGTGCTACGAAGACCGACCTCTCTGTCACTGAGGAACTTTTGGATGTAGCTGCCATGCATGGGACGACGACTGGTAGAGATATATTTGAGGCTGTAGAGAAATCTATAAATAATTTTAAATTACCCTGGGAAAATTTGGTGGGGCTAACTACCGATGGCGCACCTTCAATGTGCGGAGAAAAGAAAGGCTTGGTTGGACTAATGAAGGAAAGAATGCAAAAAAGTCACTGCCACACACCCTTGATTACTTATCATTGCATTATCCACCAAGAGGCTATGTGTGGAAAAGTTCTGGACATGAATGACATAATGACCACAGTCATTAAAACTATTAACTTTATACGGGCACATGGCCTGAATCATCGCCAGTTCCAGCAGTTTTTACAGGAGGTGGGTGCAGAGCATGGAGACGTGCCATACCACACAGAAGTAAGATGGCTGAGCAAGAGCGCAGTCCTCAAAAGATTTTTTGAGCTCAGAGAACAAATTGCTCTTTTCATGGAAAGTAAAGGAAAGCCCTTGCCTGAACTGTCGGATCCCGCCTGGCTATGTGATTTTGCTATGATGTGTGACATATGCGAGCATCTCGCCCAACTGAATCTGAAGCTGCAGGGACGCAAACAAGTCATCACGAAGATGTCTGACATGATCACAGCATTCCAGCGTAAACTTCAACTATGGAAGTCCCAACTGGAACAGGACAATCTTGCCCACTTTCCCGTTTGTTTGAGTATCTCAACCACTATTTCTGGTACTTTTCCTTGCAGTCTGCTGGCTACCAAAGTTAGCCGTTTACTAAGTGAATTTGAGCGGCGCTTCTCTGACTTTAGAACACAGCACTCAGGCTTTGACATCTTTGCCAATCCTTTTACAGTTGATGTCAACAATGTGCCCCATCACCTTCAGATGGAGATAATCGAGCTTCAGTCTGACAGTGGCCTGAAATCAAGGTTTCAGGATGTTGAAATTGAGGACTTCTACCCTCTACTGCCCCCTGACTCCATGCCAGAGCTCTGACTTCATGCTGCTCGTATTCTGTCCATGTTCGGGAGCACCTATCTTTGTGAACAGATGTTTTCAATAATGAATCTGAACAAAAACAAGCACAGATCACGCATTACCGACGACAACCTCCATGCTGTTTTGTGGGTTGCTACAGCCCAAGAAATAAAACCGAACATTGACTCATTGATCCGGGGAAAACGGTGTCAGACATCTAGCCAGAAAACAAAACAATGAGCATTTTAGGTACATTCCAATATTACTGTTTTGCTTGATACCAATATTACTGTTTTGCTTGATAGCATGTGAGTTGGTTAACAGTGCTGTTAACCAACTCACATGCTATCAAGCAAAACAGTAAGTTGGTTAACAGCACTGTTAAGGAAAAGATTGTTCCACTCATTTTAAATTCACATTTCTGGTTAACATTGTCAGTTTATGACTGTTCAATAAACCATTCAGCCCGCGATTTAGGCTGGATTTTAGATTTTGGCCCCTTCTCTGATTGAGTTCGACACCCCTACTCTATACAACCCGCTAATCATCCAAGCCCCTTTATGTTTTACAAAGTCACAGGGCAATATAACAAAAGGCCATCTCCCATCATCAGCTTGCAACATCACAGTTAACCTAGAACTACCAAACAGCCATTGGTCTCAATGGGTTGACTACCAGGTCTCCCCAGAAGCCAATGGTTATTTCCTATATTTAGTCTGTTTTACTTCTTATCCAACCATCCAGGCCCCAGGCTTCAACTCTCCTTTCCTTCCCTTTCTCTTTTCCTTTAGACAACAGCCAATTCTAGCATTCCACCCACTTTCACTACAATAAAATCTCAACCACTCATCTGTCATCCATTATTGGTAATGCCATGGCAACTACCCTCTCAGCGTGGAGTGTGGAACTGGAAAAGGGAATCTCATATCCTTTAGTACATCTCTTCTCTCTGTACCTTTCAGATTATCTCAATGATGAGGGATTCTTCTTCCTTTGTGGGGAGAACACATACATCTGTCTTCCCACCATCTGGACAGGAACATGTACTCTCATCTAACTCTCACCAAAGTAAATGTAACCCCCAATGATCAGTTTTTACCTATCCTTGTAACCCATCATATATGGAGTCCAGATAATCTCACTTTTAATAGCCCTGGGCATCACATCAGGGGTTGGAACTGCCATAGGAAGCTTAACCACTGTTATACTACTTTGAAACCCTGTCTAAGGACATACAAGAAAGCTGTGGATGCCCAGTAAGGGGCAAAACTGGGAAAACAAGAACCTCACCCTCAGGGTAACCTACCCTCCTCTTTCATATCACACTAGTCAGGCAACTTAGACCCCTGATCATTTCCTCCCTAAAGATAATATCTAGGCCTCAGTTTTATTTCAGTTCCATGCCCAGAAAAGCAGCAAAACCAGACAATTGATGCTGTGACAGCCTTAGGATCAACTTTTACCTCCCAAGTCACTCAATAGGATCGTTTTCAAGTTTTCACCAATCAGTCTCTTGGGGAAATCATGCCGCTGTGACCCCTTACCCAGGTGACTATTGTCAAAGTCCATTACCCTGTGATCTCCATGTCCCACATCGCAGGAAGCAATTACAGAAGATATGACCCTTGTCCCTATTCCATAAAATTAAAAGGCTGGAATGTTAGGTCTGATCAAATAATTGAATCGATACCCTTTCCTCTAGGGACTGACCTTTAGGCCACTTCACAATGGACATTCCAGTTGTTTAGACCACATTCCACTTGCTAAGACCATTATCTCTCCCCTTTGGACTGCCTAGAATCCAGACCTGCACAGAGAATTCTCTGTCCAGAAAAAATCTGCCAAAAGTCCTTTAAAAATCTCTGACTCCTGTCACTGGGGTGCTGGAGCCATTCAGGCTCCACCACCTGGTGTGTAAATGATTGAATAAATTTATAATTCCTCACCATTCTGTCCTTGTGTGTTTCTCCTTTGGCGACCTAACACTTTCATGCATTATAAAAAGATGAAAGGAAGATTGGTAGAAAGCAAGGTGGGGATTGCATTATAGGACAGTCAGCAAGATTATGTGCTATTTTAAGGTTTAATACCCCTTTGATATATATTACTTCTGGTATTTCAAAGGTGTGTTAACCTAGATGACAAGAACAATGGACAGGGCTGGTTTAAGAATTTTCACTAGAGAATTTATGGGATTGGGGCATGATTATCAACCATGACCTTCTTAGTTAGGAATTTATGATCATATCACCCTATAAGGTTATATTCCTTTTTGTCATCTACATTTCTCAGGGGTGGCTATTCTATAATTTAGTTGTAATTTTGATGTGGTTGTGGGAGGAGGCGAGAATAGCATATACCCATATTTAAAAGTTTTATAGTAAAAAAATTCTAAGTTATTTTTTTCCAACTCACTTTAAAAAAAACTATTCTGTGTATTGTTTGGTAAATACCTTCTTGTTTGCTACAAGGAAAACACATAATTCAAAGAATGAACATATAAATTGTGTAGAGATATATTTTTTTACTTTTTATTATTTTAATTAAAAACTGTAGATTCAAATAGATCTGATAAACTGAAAGATAGAAATAAATATAAAACAATCTGTGTTACATTTTTATGTCTATACATTATAGGCCCCAGTCATGAAATTCATGCATTGGAGCGGGTGTCCCTTAGCCCACCCTGCACCATCTTCATTCTGAAAGCTCTTGGGGGATGTTCAACTGCCAGTTTTGACCAGATCCTGGGATAAGGCCTAAACTGGCAGTCGGACATCCCTCTCACAATCCAGGCCTGCTGGTTCCTAACTACTTGCTTGCCTTCATGATCACCCCTAACCATCTCTAACTGCCTGCCTGCCTGTCTGATCGCCCCCAACTGCCTTCCCCTGCTAGTATGATCATCCCCTAAATGCTTGCTCCCCGACACCAGCCTAACATTGGCCATAACTGCTTGCTCCCCTGCTGGCCTGACTGCTCTAACTGCCTCTGCCTTGGCCCTCATCATCATGGCTTTGCCCAGAAGGAAGTCAGACATCTGGAAGATGTCTGGTCAACCTGGTCTAATTAGCATATTACCCTTTTATTAGTATAGATATGGTTTAGAATCCTGGTATCAGGAGCTGGAAAATAGGGGAGAAGGTATGTATTTGAAGTAAGCCTTGAAAAAGAGATGGCCTTCATAAAAATAAGCAGCTTAGACAACAAAGCTCTTAGTCATATAAGTTCCCCAAGTAGTACTTATTTAAACAGCATTGAGAATAGGAAGTATATGCTTAATATATGTACTGAGCAATTTGAGAAAATCTTTTTCACATGTTATGTTAATAGCATTTGGAATATTTATTGTTTCCAATTTTTCAAGAACTGTAGTAGGTTATTTTTAAAGTAAGAGCAAATTGTGGGCCAAAATATTTGTTTGTATAGTTTGCTTTTATTTTGTTTGTTGTTGTTTCATTGCAAATGTATTGACAAAAAATATTTTAGGCAGAGCAATGACTTGATCAATAAATATACTGAAAGAATAAATTAGCTGTGCACAGACTCTGATGGGCTCTGGGACCTCAGGTAGGTTTCTGTTCAGCTCCCCTAAGAGCTTTTACCCCTGCTAACTTTGGGGACCTTGAACAAAGGACATCTCAGACTACCTCCATAATGCTGAAGACCACAAAAACTATCAAAAGGAGAGCAGTGTCATGGATACATTTTCCAATCCCCATAAGTCTCCAGGAATCACTATGCAGAGTTTGCTACCTCTGATGGAAGTACCCAGAGGTCAAGGCATGGAAAATTGATTGATGAGGGTACAAAGAATTCCCAGCCTGTTCTATTAGAAAAGAAGAAGTATCTCTGGCTTCAAAAATGTCATACCTGAGCTTCTCACATATGTATACCTGAAGAGTATCAGACAACTTTTGGACTCTGACAATCCAGCATCTCTAACATGAGTCAGACATGAAAACAACAGGTGAAGAATTTCCTGCAGCTTGACAAGGAGAACAGAGCTGAAGGAAAATATGTGCTTATTCACTACGGGATACATTTCTTTGTTCATTTAGAACACATGTGTCAAACACAAGGCCCGCGGGCCAAATCCGTCCCGCCAGGCCTTGCAATGTGGCCCGCACCACGCTGTCATCACTGCACTCCGCTGCGTTTCCATCACAATGACAGTTTATGACTGTTCAGTAAACCATTCGGCCCGCGATTTAGGCTGGATTTTAGATTTTGGCCCCTTCTCTGATTGAGTTCGACACCCTTAATTTAGAAGGACAAATCAGAGTTATCTTAAAAATAAGTTTATAAATGCACAATTTACAAGGAGTATTTATTTAAACAAATTATTAAACATACCACCAACACACAGGGACTAAAAAGGGACTTGAACTTAAAAATGCAGGTTGGTCTAATATTATGACAGGGTATCTTCCCAAAGGCCTCACATAATTTAAGGCATATGATTTAATGTGAATTTACTCATATGGATAAATGTAAAGGCTGTGTTTTTGATGTGCATAAATCTCCAGAAAATGTGGCTTAGGGGCAATTGAACTTTTTTTAAATTTTTTAATTATTATTACTTTTTATTTTGTCACGTCATGTCACACATTCTTTCTTTTTCCCCTTTTATTTTTTAAAATTATCTTTTCTCAGTTATATAAAGTCTGAATTAAAAGAATCTTATATTTGTAATACCTTTCTAAAATGACTGAGTGTTCCCTCCTAAGAGTAACACCAGGTATTGTGTGGATTCTAGTTCCTCTTCAATGTGTTTTTAACACATCTAAACATATTTCCAAACTTTTTCAAATTTTTAACAACAATGTTGAAACCACAACTTAAGAAGGGCTCAAGTAATATTGTTTTAGGAATAAAAAATAAAATTTAATACTAATAAGACAATTGTTACCAAAGCTATTCATCAAATTTCTGATACATGTAAAGTAAGACCAATAATGTTAGATATTTTGTATCTATTTGTCAGAAAGTGATGTTGCCAAGTGGCAATACCCAAACCCAATGTCTAGTTAACTCTCCACCTGCTCCTTTATTATTTTATTTTATTTTTAGGCCTTTTTTTCCTTTAATTCTCACATGGGAATATGTTTTTATTGATTTTAGAGAAAGAGGAATAGGGAGAGACAGAAAGAAACATCAATGTGAGAGAGAAACTATTGATTGCCTCCTCTATGCGCCCCAACTGGGGATGAAACTCACAATGTAGGAATGTGCTCTGACCAGGAATCAAATCCACAATCTTTTGATGTATGGCATGACACTCCAAACAACTGATCCATCTACCAAGGCTCTATCTGCTCCTTTAAAATTACACAATCCTTGACCATTTATTAAGTTTGGTACACAAAATAACAATGATATTTTTCACACTTTTTGCTATTATTTTAAAATACACATAAATAAAAATAAAAAATATGCAACAGGTACTATGTTGAGTGTTCATCATCCTTGATTATTCCCATTTTAAAGATAAAAGTGAATTGAGACTCAGCTGGATTAAATAACTTGGAAAGATTTTAACCTAAATCTTAGTGGATGCCATAGTTTACCTCTATTTTGCCCATATTTCTTTGAGAAGGATTTAATGGGGATTTAATGGTGATGAAGGACTGATATTCCTTAAAGCTAAATTGTAGGAGATTGAGAAGAGAGGAGGTGGTGAAGACACAAAAGCAGTAAGAATGGCCCTCTGGTTGGAGCTCTTCAGGATCAAATGTTAGACAGAGGTCTCAGGTTCAAGTAGAAGCTTTTCTTTTCTTTAACTTTAGGATAGATAGAGATATGTATATTTATAGGCATATTCTTTTACAAAAAAAAAAAAAAGCAGAAAACATTTCCTTCTTATTAACAAGAGATGCAGACATCTCCAGTCTAAATGTCTAAACAGTCTAAACTTTAGAAAAAATTATGAATTAGGCACAGTGTTTTTTCTTAAAACCCTTTTTTTTTCATCCTCTTATAGTCCCAGGTTATCACTTAATATAAATAATAATAATAATTATAGCAGGTGCACATTAAAATAATTCAACTCAATATATATAAAACTCTAAGCAGTGTTCTAAGTATTTTACATAAATTAACTCATTTAATTTTTGCAACACTTAAAATAAGATGCCATCATAATGCCATTTTATAAATGAGGAAACCATTGCATATAGTGATTAAGTATCTTTCTCAAATTACTCACCAATAAGAATACTTGCCTCCCAGGATCCTCACCCACTATTGTCATGGCCCTCTCTCTTCTCTCTTTTCACCCTTATCAAAGCATGTTTCCTGTTTCCCAGAACATATCTAGCAATATATTTAATTGGCTGAGTAGATTCATGCCAACTGATTTAGATCCGTGGTCGGTAAACTACAGCTCACGAGCCACATGTGGCTCTTTGGCCCCTTGAGTGTGGCTCTTCCACAAAATACAACAGCCTGGGTGAGTATGTTTTTGAAGAAGTGGCATTAGAAGAAGTTTAAGCTTAAAAAGTTTAGCTCTCAAAAGAAATTTCAATCGTTGTACTGTTGGTATTTGGCTCTGTTGACTAATGAGTTTGCACATCATGGATTTAGATGAATGTATTATTTTTTCCAAGATATCATATTTGTGTAAAATAAAGAAGATAAGCAAATACTTGTGTTTTTTTCTATCAAAAATCAACAATTTGCAAAAATAAAAATCCTTTCATACATCACAAACAGAAGTTTATTAGTCTAACACAGACATTGGGTTACAAAATTTAAAAACAATTTTTTTTAGATTTTCTTTTTAATTAAAAAGTAAGGAAACATAAACAGACAACAGGTTTTAAAACAATGTATTTTAAAATAAAAGTGTATCCTAACATTTAAGTTATATGTAATTTCCATATAATGATCATTTAAGTAAACAAAGAGAAGATAAAGAATAGATATTGATAAACATAAAATGTAGACAAAGAAAGAAAAAGAGAAAAAATCCATTTTTTTTGTTTGTTTGTTTCAGCAAACAACTAGCTTACAATCTCTCCATAAAGGCCCAAATTCCCTTATGGGCGGTGCTGATTTCACAGCCCCATCATCTTTACCTCTAACCTTCTTCCAGCAGTGTTTAGCTGGCCCTCATTCTTTGTTAAGACTGACAAGAGAAGGACAGCCCACCTTGGAAGAACAAGAGTCAGAGGACCAGATTTGAGTCTAAATCTCACCTTTTTTAGTTTGATGCACTTGGCAAAAGGCTTATCTTTCTTATGGTAGACAGAATAATTTCCCTCTCCCCAAAGATATCTATGTTCTAATCCTTAAAATTTATAAATATATTATGATACATGGCAAAGGAAAATTAAGTTTGCAAATGAAATTGTTTGCTAATCAGATGACTTTAAAATAAGATTACCTTGGATTATCCTGTTGGGTACAAAGGGTCTTTTAAAAGTAAAAAGGGAAGGAGAAGACAGAACCAGAGAAATGGCATCCTGAGAAGGACTCAGCTCAGTGTTACTGATATTGAAGATGGAGGAAAATGTATGAGATAAAGAATGTGGGCAGCCTAGACCCTGGGAAAGACAGGGAAATAGATTCTTTCCTATCATTTCCAGGGAAGAATGCTGACCTGAAGATACCTTGACTTTAATCCAATGACAACCATTTTGGATTTCTTAATTAAAGAACTAAATTGTGTTATAAATTTGTGTTTTCTTAAGTCACTATATCTGTGGTAATTTGTATAGCGGCCATGGAAAAGTAATATACTTCCTAAACCTGTTTTTTTTTTCCTTCCTTCTATAAAACAGAGATATAGAAAATAACTTGTAACATCACAGAATACCACGAGTATGAAGATGAGTGGATTAAAAAACTGTTGTACATCTACATAATGGAATACTATGCTATGATTAAAAAAAAAAAAAAAAGGAATTCTTACCATTTGCAACAGCATGGATGAAACTGGAGAGCATAATGCTAAGTGAAATAAGCCAGTCAGAGAAAGATAAATATCACATGGTCTCACTCATTTATGGAATATAATTAATAACATAAACTGATGAACAAAAACAGATCCAGAGATAGAGAAACATCAATCAGAGCTTCAAAACTTAGAGGGAAGGTAAGGGAGGGTGGGGGTAAGGGAGAGAGATAAACCAAAGGAATTGTATGCATGAGTATAAGCCTAACCAATGGCCATAGACAAGAGGGGGGTGAGGGCATGAATGGGGGTATGAAAGGCAATGGGGGGGGGGGGGTAAAGACATATGTAATACCTTAATCAATAAATTAAAAAAAATTAGAGCATTGTAAATTAAAAACATCAAGCAAGTTTTAGCTTTTGTAATTCATAGGAATATTAGTCCCTCTTGCCTCAAACTTTCTTTAAAGAATTTGCAATTGAATTTATTGCACTCTCGATTTTGCACTTGGCACTAATGATGCCATCTTGTACTTTATGAAGAAGTCCTAAGCTGGCATTTTTTATATTCCATGATTTATAACTTGAGACTGAGAATAAAGAGTAAACTAAAGCACTACAAAAAAAAATAAGACTTTACTGGTAAGTATGCTAAACTATTTCCTGCTTTGAGCTAATCAAAATGACCCTAGATGTGATTTTTAAAAATTTAACATCCATAATTCACAAAGACAGAAGGAAGAATACTTCAAAAGCCAATGTAAAAACTGTCAGATCTTCAAAACTCATTTTTACTGAGTTATTAATAACTTTAAAATTTGTTCTTACATATGTATAAAAATTTATACTGGTGCAAAAACTTTTACTTTTATTACTATATCCAATCTGTATAGCTATTCTATAAAGTGTATGGGAATTCTGACATACTTCTCTTTTTCCTCATAGAAGCAAAGGCAGTTTGACTAGATCTACATAAATATTAGTTATTATTATGTGATCTGGGGAGCTTGCCACTCTTAATGAGCCTGTGAGGTCAAAACTATTTTCAAAGCAATATTGTTTAATAACATTATTTAATTTTTCATTTTCTTGCAAGCATACAGGTTCTATTTCTAATGTAGTGAGTATTAGTAGAGAAAGCCCACATAAACAAAAATTCTTTGAAATTTTTAATGCTTTTGAAGAGTAAAAAGTGGTTGTGAGACATACTGACTAAGTCAATTCTCTGATAAATTGCTCAGGATAAAACAGATGTAGGGAAATGTGATGGCTTTAATGTATTTTGGTAGATGGAGCTAGGAAAGAGAAACACAGTTGAAAGAGACGTTAAGATTTTTCTTTAAGGCTATGTTAACATGTGGAAATGGGGTAGAGGGTGGGAGGGTAGCAGTTTACTCCATAGGACCCTGATATCCCCAAAGATAAGATACAACTTCCTCAAAGTGCCTAATTTACTCTATGAGAGCTGCTCATGCTTCTTTATGGACCCTAAATTTCAAATAAATGCACAATAATAAAAGCAACAATAATATTGCAAGATAACAACAGGAAAACAAATTTGTGCACAGAATGATCCCCAATCATAAAGTAACCTTTGCTAATTCCTAATATATTATAAGAATTATTTCATCTACCCATTGGAATATTTCCCAAAATTATTTTTGACTTATTCACTGATGATTACAGATGTACTCTCCTTTGATGTATTCTCCTTTGATTTCATTGCAGCTCTCCAGGTCTTGTCAGTGATAGGATCCTATTGATTTCTTTTATGAAATACCTTGCAGCTTTCAATTCCTCTTTACTTTCAGTTTTGATACACATAATCTCCCTGCCAGACTACTCTGACAGCTGCTTTTTCAATTTCATATAAATAGGTTAAAATATTTTAATGGCTTTCTATTTTTATTCATTCAATTAAACTTATTATCTACCTATTACATTTTAGAAGTGCATAAAAAATGTTTTTTGTTTTTTTTTTAGTTTCTGGAGACATTGTGAGGAACCAGAGCTGACATCCTGGTAGAAGGAGACAAATAATTAACTGGTAAAGTAATATAGAAAATATATTAGGAAGAAAATGCAATTGGGTAGTGTTATAGGATAAAGATGGTATTTAGATAATATGGTCAGGGAGTTCTCCCATGTGGACTTGATATTTAAGGCAAGTCTTGAATAATGAGGAGATGAGTAAAAAATACTTAAGGCAGAGGGCATACAAAGAACTTTGTTCCTAAAGCCTATTAATACCCCATATTTTCTAGAAAATTAGAAACATAAAGAAGACGTAGCTGGGGCTTGGTGAGACAGTAGACTTCTTAGAAAAGATAGGTAGGCAGAGTAAATAAAACAAGAAAATTCATTGTCAAATTAAGTTTATATTCTAGTGGAAGAGACTGATAATAAATAAGATTAGAAAGTAAAATATACAGTCTATTAGTGGTAAGTGTTAAAAAATAAAATCAAACCAGGCGAGGAAGATACAATCTGTGCATTGTGCCACAATCTTGGAATGAGCAAGAAAGTCCTCAACGAGAAGGTGACATTTGAGTCAAAACCTGGATAAATGAGAAAGTGAGTCTCACAGGTAGCTGTGATGAGCTTTCCAAGCAGAGAGAAGAGTCAATGCAAACATCCTGAAGAAAAAGCAAGGAGGGAAATAGATGGGAGATGTAGTCAGAGATGCAAAGTGAAGGTAGAGGATTGGAACACGACATCTAGGGTCTTTGGTGCCAGCAAAAAGATTTTGGCTTTTACCTTTAATGAAATGGAAAATGACTGAGAGATTTTGCAGAGAAGTGTCATAAGATGACTTCTACTTTAACAGCATCATTCTGGCTGCACTTTGACAATAAGAAAAAAAGAGTTCTTTTCCACAGATACTACAATAACCCAGGTGAGAAAAGATGATAGTGCCAATGGAAGAAGAGTGGTTAAATGGGGAGAATAAATAACTTCTGGTCCTCATTAAACTAATGAGTAGTAAAATGTTTCTCACTTAATAGTGATGTTTTACATTTACTTAAACATATAATGTTCACAAATGGAATAAAGGATATGTACAAATATTTTTTTTAATTAGACAGTCTTTAAAAATGTCCATAGGTATATGTTTCTACTTTTGTTAATAAGTCTTAGACTATTTATTTATAGATAATTATATTTACTTTTACAGAATGACCAAATACAGCATTAATCTGGTTTATTTGTTCTTAAAACATAGATTTCCCTTTGAAACTAATTCTCTATGTCAGCATTTGTAGAAAATTCAAGAATGTCTTTTTTTAGAGGAAAAACAAAATTTACAAAAGCTTGGGGGCCCTGGCTAGGTGGCTCAGTTGGTTAGTGTCATCCTGATATGTCAAGGTTGTGGGTTTGATCCCAGGATAGGGCACATAAAAGAGTCCACAAATTAATGTATAAATAAGTGGAACAACAAATCAATGTTTCTCTCTCCCTGGCCCCTCTTCCTCGTTCTCTCTAAAAGCCTATAATAATAATAATAAAAGGGTAATATGCTAATTAGACCAGATGTCCTTCCAGATGTCATTCTGGATGAAGCAATTGCCAGAGGGAAGCCCAGGTCCCAGGTGCTGGTGGGTGGCTGGAGGGAAGCAAGACTAGGTTCCAGGTGCCAGAGGGAAGCTGGTGCTAGCAGCCAGAGAAAGGAAGACCTACTCTTGCATGGATTTCGTGCATTGGGCCTCAAATCCTACCTAATAAGAGAGTAATATGAAAATTAACCATAACTCTGCTATACCCATGAGCCATGCTAACCAGCCACACCCACCAGCCAATCAGAGCGAGTATACAAATAAACCCAACCACAGAGAGCAGGAAGGAGGCTTGGGTTTCCCAGGCAACAGGAAAAGTTAACCTTTCTGCCTGCCCTTGCTGGCCTAAGCCTCCACTCAAGGCTATAAAGTTTCAATTATAGAAAGTAATGAAATCCAAACAGAAATGGCTGCTGGCCATGGAGCAGGCAGGAGGCTAGGCTTCACTCTAGGCTACAAAGTTTCAATTATAGAAGGTAAATAAGTTCCAGATACAAGGGCCTCCACTTGGGTCACCAGGGGGCGTGGCTGGCTTGCAAACCACAATAGGCCCCTCGCTCAGGCCACTCCATGCCCCAAAGGAACCCCATCCTGATCTGGGACACCTTTCAGGGCAAACCAGCTGGCCCCCACCCATGTATTAGGCCTCTATCCTATCTAATAAAAAAGTAATTTGCAGATTGATAATCACTTCAACATACAAGATTAAGATAGCTGTCCCTAAGTAGTCAAAAATCCTGCCCCCATGTGGACACAAGATGGCCACAACAATATGGCCAACAGGGGAGGTCAGTTGGGAAGCATCAGGCCTGCAAGGGAGGGTAGTTGGAGGTGATCAACCCTGCAGGAGAGGGAAGTTAAGGATGACCAGGCCTACAGAGGAGGGAAGTTGGGGCAAACAGGCTGGCAGGGGAGCAGTTAGATATCAATTAGGATGACATAGGAGTGGTTAGGGGGTGATCAGGCTTGCAGACAGAAACGGTTAGGGGTAATCAGGAAGGCAGTCAGGTGAGCAGTTGGGAACCTGCAGTCCTGGATTGTGAGAGGGATATCCGACTGCCCTCGAGGGGTCTCAGATTGGAGAGGGTGCAGGCTGGGCTGAGGGACATCCACCCTCCTCCATGCATGAATTTTGTGCACTGGGCCTCTAGTAAATAAATAAATAAATAAATAAATAAATAAATAAATAAATATTAAGTAGCACTGGCTGTTATGGATCAGTGGTTAGAGTGTCAGCCCAGGCACCAAAGGGTATCAGATTTGATTTCTGGTCAAGGGCATGTACCTGAGTTGCAGATTTGGTCCCTGACCCACATTGGGGCAGACATGCGGGAGACAACCAATTGATCTGTCTCTCTCACATTGATCTTTCTCTCTCAACCTCCCCCCTTCCACTGTCTCTAAAAAGTCAATGGAAAAATTATCCTTGGATGAGGATTAACAAAATTAACTTAATTAATTAATTAACTAATTAATTAAAAAGTCAATAAATATTTTTTAATTCGACATCTGCACTATTTTGTATGATTTGAACATAACAGAAATGTTAATTCTATTATTTAAAATTCTAAATTAATAGTTTTATCAAAATGAAAATCGTTTTCTTTTCTTTAGAACAGATTTGTTTGTTTGGATTTTTATAAACTAATTTTTATTAGTGTTTTCATTTGACACTTTCTAATTACCTCTTTTGGATAAGTGTTAATATATTTTCACAGTGCTAACTGGCTAGCTGTGAACTTCAGACAGACAGTTGAATTCTACTCTGTGTTTATCAATAAAACTGTTTTTGATTGGTTCTGAAAATAAAATATGTGTTCTTGAAAAATTCAGAGCATGTGAATTTTTAATATCAATTAATTAGTTTGTTAAAATTGCCTTTCTGTGCTTCTTTGAGTTGGTTTACATTCAACTTGTTTTCAAAACAGAAAAATCTGTGATCATCTGAATTAAAAAATCTAAACAAAAGATCCCCAAGCTCCAAATCATGTAAATGGCAATATATGTGACAGTTTACAACTTCTTTCCCCCCCAGTGGGAATATTCTGCATAGTTTATTGCAAGCCATCAAAAGCAGAGCTCTCAAAAATTGTGATATGGTGTTTCGGTAGTTATTACAAAACTTAGCTCAAGCTAATAGGTTGCAAAAAGCCCAAATTAAACAAAAGAAAATGCACCTAATATTTTGAAAATCTGTTGCTGTGCACAAATCAGTCACATTCTCTAGATTCAGTGCTTATTTCTGCTTTAGGCAGCTTTAGGGTATTGGACACATTATAACACAGTTTACTATCGCCCAAAATGCACTGGCTTTTGATACTGGTATACCAGTCACATCTTGTTTACATTTCTAACATCTTTGGTTACATTCTGGCAGTAAGGGCACTTTGATGACTAGAACAGATAAAGATGTCATAGGCTTGCCACCACATTGTCATGGAAAATATTGGACTGCAATCTTCAGCACCATTCATACACAAGCAGTGAACATCAAAGGCCATTGAATTACAACTTGCCGAACCCAGATTACACACCTCGAAAGCAAATGTTACCTCAGTGAAAACTTTGAAAATTTAAAATCGAACTCAAAATGTCCAAATATTTCCTTTAGAATTCAGGCATTGTGTGTGAGAATGCTCTTCACAATGATTTTTAGAGTGATTGGGTAATTAACCCTCTATTTATCCAATTATGTGCAATCCCTAAATTGTTTGGAAAATTTTGTTCACAATTGTTCTTCACTCCAACAATCCTGCCACATATGTTCTGGCCCTGGATATGGAAAAACTGTATGTTTCTTTTTATCTTCAGCATATACAGTACTATTCATGTTAGAATTTAGAATTTGTTCTGCAATATGAGATTCAAAGATCATAGCACTGGCCACTTATAAGCATGCTGGTTGGCCCTCATGAAGTCTTATTTCTAATCATCCCAAACTAACTCTGCTTTATTGACATGCACACACACAAATATATACACACAAAAACATTTACAAAATAAATGAATGATTAACTTCAAAACAAAGGCAACATCAAAGTGAGGACGATTCTGTCAAGAAATCCTGTTTTTGGCTATCCGGGCTCGCCTAACTAGGCAGCCTCTGCTACCATTGCAAGCAGTATTGGGAGGCCAGCTCTTCCTCAGAGGCCTTGCTTTATAGAAGGAGAGAGCTGCTATAATTAGGAGCCCAGCCTCACCCCCACTCAGGGTGTCCTCAGATAACACCTGGGACTCTACAGGTGTTACCTCGGCTGTGGTCCCATGGTCAGCGAATTTCCAGCCACCCTAGGTGCAGGCTCCTGTGAGTTACAAAGCATGATACCCTCTGACTGGCCCAAGCTTTATCTCAGGGCACTGAGACCACACAAGCAGACACATGAGCAACCTGATCCTGTCCAAGGAGCAGCAGCCTTGCAAACAGCCCACCCCTGGCCAAAGAACAGCAGCCTCATGTGGTCTACTCCTGTCCAAAGAGCAGCACCTGTGTGAGTGGTCTGTCCCCGCTTCTGAGGAGCAGCAATCATGTGAGCAGACTGCCCCTGTCCAAGGATCAGCAGCCACACAAACAGCCCACCCATGTCTGAAGAGTGGCAGCCCTGTGCAGACCGCCCCATCTAAGGAACAGCTGCTGCACAAAGCTCGCAACCTGTGCCCTGCTGAGGAGCAGCAGCCACATGAGCAGCCTGCCCCCATCCAAGGAGCAGAAGTTGTGTGAGCAGCCCACCCCCATCTGAGGAGTGACAGATCCGCAATCAGCCCACCCTGGTCTGAGGAGCAGCAGTCTGCTCCCATCCGTGGAGCAGCAGCTGTATGAGCAGCCCACTCCTGTCTGAGAAGCAGCAGTCACAGGAGCAGATAGCTAACGTCTGAGGAACATCAGCCCTGTGCAGCTTGCACTGGTTTGAGAAGCAGCAGCCACATGCAGCCCACACTAGTTCGATGAGCCGCAGCTGGGTGAGTGGACTGCCATGATCAAAGGAGCAGTAGCCGTATGTGCAGCTCACTCCCAACTGAGAATCAGCAGTCATGCAAGCAGCCCATCCCCTGTCTGAGGATCAGAAGCCACATGAGCAGCCAGACTCCATATAAGGAGCAGCAGCTGCACAAGCAGCTTGCCCCAGATGAGGAGTGGCAGCCCTGGGAGCAACCTGCCCCTGTCAAAGGAGCAGTAGATTCACGAGCAGCTCACTCTTTCTGAGGAGCAGCATCCACATGCAGCCAGCCCCATTCCAAGGAGTAGCAGTCATGCGCAGCCTGCCCCCATCCTAGGAGCAGCAGCCTTGTGATCAGCCCACACTTGTCCAAGGAGCAGCAGCTGTGTGAGCAGCCTCCACCCAACAGCAAGAAGAGCCACCATTGCTATGAACAGCAGCCATCAGAGGAGCCACTGCCAAACTGAGGAGCAGCTTCTGCACGACTCAACATCTAGATCCATCTGTGAGATAACAATGGGTAGACAAAGAAACCCCCAAAGGAAAAGAAAGAAGGAACCAACAGAAAAGCAGCTAAGTGAAACAGAGGTGTGCAACATGTCAGAAAAAAGAATTCAGAAGAAGGGTCATACAATTCATAAACTAGATGGATGAAAAAAATTAACAACTTATGTAAGAATCAAGAAGAAATGAAGAGTGATATAGCTACAATAAAAAAAGCATCATGGAAAGTTTTAACAGTAGACTAGGAGAAGCGGAGGACCAAGTTAATAAATTAAAAGAAAGGGAAGCAAAACGCATACACACTGAACTGCAATTGGAGGAAAATAAAAATAAAACAGGAGGACAGCCTAAGGGAGCAATGAGACAACATGAAATAAAGTAACATGCTAAAAATGGGGATTCAGAATGACAGGAAGAGGAACAAGGGTTAGGAAACGTATTTGAAGAAATAATGTCAGAAAACTTCCCTGATGTGAGGAAGAAAAGTCACACAAACACAGAGAGTCACCAATAAGATGGACCCAAAAAGACCCACAATAAGAAACTTCAAAATTAAGATGGCAAATGTTTAAGACAAAGAGAGATCTTAAAGGCTGCAAGAGAGAGGCAGAAAGTTTTATAAAAGGGATCTCCCATTAGATTATAAAATAATGTCTCAACAGAAACATATCAGGCCATAATAAAATAAAAGGAAATTTATGAAGTGATGCAAAGCAAGGAACTGGTTCCAAGAATAATTTATCCAGCAAGGCTATCATTCAAAACTGAAGGGGAAGTAAGGAGCTTCACAGACAAATAAAGGCTAAGGGAGTTTATCACTATCAAGCCATCAATGCAAGAAATGCTAAAGTGAATGCTGTAAAAAGAAGAAATAAAAGATAAGAAGGAACATAGGAACAAAAAATAAAAATAGCTACGAACAAGTACCTGTCTATAATAAATTTAAGCTTAAATGGACTAAATGCTTCAATAAAAAAACATCAGGTTGCTGAATGGAAAAAACAAACAAAAAACAACCATGATCCATATATATGCTGTCTATAAGAGTCTGCCTCAGAACAAGGGACTCACGCTGACTGGAAGTAAAGGGATGGAAAAATATCTTCAAGGCAAATGGAAATTTAAAAAAAAAAAAAAGCCGGGATACCAATACTTATATCTGACAAAATAGACCTCAAAGTGAAGGCCATAACAAGAGATAAGGAAGGCCACTTCATAATACTAAAGGTATCAATACAACAAGACAATATAACCCCGATAAACATATATACACCCAATACAAGATCACCCTAACACATTAAAATAAATAAATAAATAAATAAATAAATACTCTTAGAAGAAATCAAGGGATAGATTGACAACAATACAATCATAGTAGGGGACTTAAATACAATACATCACTAACATCACTGGATAAATTCTCTAGAAAAAACAAACAAACAAACAAACAAAAAACAGTAAAGAAACAGCAATCCTAAATGACACACTAGAGCTGATGGACTTAATTGATATCTTTAAAGCATTTCACCCAAAAGCCGAGAAATATACATTCTTCTCAAGTGCACATGGAGCATTTTCAAAAATAGACCACATATTGGGTCACAGGTAAAGTCTCCCCAAATTCAAGAAGATTAAAATCATATCAAGCATCTTTACAAACCACAATGGCATAATATTAGAAATAAATTAAATAAAAACAATCCAAAAAATTAAAACATTTGGAAACTGAATAGCATGCTATTAAACAATGTTTGGGTTACTGAAGAAGACCAAAGAAGAAATTAAAAACATCTTGGAAATTAATGACAATAAAAGCCCAGCAATACAAAATCTATAGGACACAGTGAAAACAGTCCTGAGAGAGAAATTTATAGCTTTACAGACCTAACTCAAAAAAAACAAACAAACAAAAAAACAACCCAAATAATGATAGCGAATCATCTAACTCTACAATTTAATAGAAATAGAGCAAGAAAAGCCCAGAGTGAGCAGGAGGAAGGAGATAATAAAAATCAGAACAGAAATAAATGAAAGAGACAAAAAAAAATACAAAAGGTCAATGACACCAAGAGATGGTTCTTTGAAAGGATAAACAAGATTGATGAACCTCTAGCAAGGCTCATGAAGAAGTGAAAAGAGAGGACCCAATAAACAAAATCAGAAATGAAAGAGACAAAATAACAATAGACCCACATAAACACAAAGAATTGTTAAAAAAAATACTATGAAAAACGCTATTCCAATTAATTAA
Organism: Pipistrellus kuhlii; assembly: GCF_014108245.1. Classification (NCBI taxonomy): domain Eukaryota; kingdom Metazoa; phylum Chordata; class Mammalia; order Chiroptera; family Vespertilionidae; genus Pipistrellus; species Pipistrellus kuhlii. Next base: position 96,088,957 of record NW_023425515.1, read on the forward strand.
ACAACCTAGAGGAATAGACATATTCCTAGAAAAGTACAACATTCCAAAATTCAATCATGAAGAATCTAAATATCTCAGTAGGTCAATAACTATAGAAGAAATTGAAGCAGTCATCAAAATGCATCCAGCAAACAAAAGTCCAGGGCAAGATAACTTTAAGGAAGAACTAAAACTTATCCTCCTCAGACTATTCCAAAATAAATTCAAGAGGAAGGAATACTTCTAAGATCCTTCTATGAAGCCAGTATCACCCTAATACCAAATACAGATAAAGACAACACAATGAAAGATAATTACAGGCCAATATCCTCAAGAATGTAGATGCCAAAATTCTTTAAAAAAAAATTCTAGCAAATCGGATCCAGCAGTACATCAGAAAGATCATACACCAAGATCAAGTAGGATTTATCCCAGGAAAGGCAAGAATGGAACAATATCCACAATTCAATAAACATGATACATTATATAAACAAACTGAGAGATAAAAATCACATAGTCATATCAATTGATGCAAAAAAAGCATTTGACAAAGTCCAACACTCTATCTGGATAAAAACTCTCAGCAAAGTTGGAATAAAAAAATCATACCTCACATAATAAAAGCCACATATGATAAACCCACAGCCAACATAATACTCAATGGACAAAAACTAAAACCATTTTTCCTAAGAACAGGAACAAGATAGGTATGCCCACTCTCACTACTCATGTTTGACATAGTACTGAAAGTACTAGCCATTGTTATTAGACAAGAAGAAGAAATAAAAGGTATCCAAATTGGAAAAGAAGAAGTAAAATTGTCTTTATTTTCAGATGATATGATGTTATACATAGAAAACCCTAAAGTCTCTATCAAAAAATTATTAGACTTAATAAATGAATTTGGCAATGTACAGGATACAAAATTAATGCCAAGAAATCTATGCAATTTCTATACACCAATAGTGAACTTATTGAATGAGAGACTAAAAAAGCAATCCCATTTACCATCACACCAAAAAAATTTAAGAGACCTAGGAATAAAGTTAACTAAGGAGGTAAAAATCCTATAGGTGAAAAACTACAGGAAACTGAAAAAAGAGGTAGAGGAAGTCATACAGAGATGGAAGAACATATTATGTTTATGGATTCCTAAAATCACCCTACCTAAAGCAATCTATAGATTCAATGCAGTCCCCATTAAAGTACCAATGGCCTATTTCAAAAACCTACAACGAACTTTCCAAAAATTTATCTGGAATAAAAAAATAAAAATAAAAAAGGACTCCAAATAGCAACAGCAATCTGAGAAAGAATAACAAATTAGGTGGGATCTCAATATCAGATATCAAGTTGTATTTCAAAGCCAATATTCTTAAAACAGCCTGATACTGTCACAAGAAGAGACATATAGACCAAAGGAATAGAATAAAGAATCTAGATATTGACCCAAATCACTATGCTCAATTAATATTTGACAAAGGAGGCATGGACATACTGTGTAATCAAGACAGTCTCTTCAATAAATAGTATTAGGAAAATTTGACAGATACATTTATAAAAATAAAACTAGACCACCAACTTACACCATACACAAAAATAACCACAAAATGGATAAAGGACTTAAACTAAGACAAGAAATTATAAAGATATTAGTAGAATACACAGGCAACAAATTCTCAGACATATGCGAAAGCAATTTCTTCACTAATACCACTCTTAGGGCAATGGCAACTAAAGAGAAAAATAAACAAATGGGACTACATTAAAATAAAAAGCTTTTTCACAGCAAAAGAAACCATTAATAGAGCAATAAGAAATTCCACCGCATCAAAATCTCTGCCTCCTCGACAACCATTGGCTCCTCATTCTTCACCCAGATTTGGTTCTGATTGGTCAATTTCCATGCCAGTCAATATCTCTGGGCCTGTCAAAAGGGCCTGATCAGAAAGGTGGGGCTGATCAGCAGTCCCAGTGGAGGCCTGGAGAGAAATGGAGTTATGGCTGCTGACCAGGCCCAGAGACAAAGAGAGAGGCAAGTGCTGATAAACAACTGCCACATATGGTGCTGATCAGACCCTGCTTCTCTCTTTAGGCCTCTCTCTGGACCTTATTCACAGCCCTCTCAGCAATCAATGCTGGGTCACCGAACTTGCAGCCTTAGCAATCAGTTCTGTGTCGCCACAGCAACCTAGTGCTGACTGCAGTACAGACTTCCAGCTGGCAGAGCCCCTGTTTGTTGTGGATGTGACAGACCCAGGGTTTTTATATATTTTGATTGCATGTTCTATGTATGTTTCCTCCCAGAGCCTGGGGATTTTGAGAGTGGGGTATATTTCTCATCTTTATTCCAAACACCTAGCATGGTGCCTGGAACAAAGCCTATAGGTGATATCAGTAAACATTGATTAAACAAATGCATTTCAGCCCAAATCTGCTTTCTTAGTATCTCAGTGAAAAACTATCATTCTCTAAAAATGTATGGTCTTGAACAATGGCATATTTTCAAAATATGCTTTCCAAATGCAGAAACTAAAAAATGCTTGTTTATATCACAATTTTTAGATACTATAATTTGTGCAGAACCTCTAAAGTTGGTAATAAATACATTTAAGATGAAATTCAATAATGATATACTGCTATGCACCCATTAGCAGTAAAAAATAACTCTGACAATACCTACTGGGGTTCCCAAATATCACTGATGTGAATGAAAAATTATACATCCTCTTTAGAAAAGTTTGTCAGCTTCTTACATATTTTAGCATATATTTATCATGTGACACATATATTCCACTCATAGATAGCTACATAAGACAAATGAAAACTTATTTTCACACAAATCTTGTATACTAATGATTAGAGCAGCCTCTTTTATATCCAAGAACTAGAACAACCCAAATGACCTTCAAGTCGTAAATACATAAGCAAACTGTGGCCCATTCTTTAAACGAAATGCTGCTCAATGATCCAGATAACAGTATGAATTAGTCTCAGTGCATTATATTGAACAAAAAAGCCTGCCACTAAAGCCACATATTCAATGATTTCATGTGTATGATTATTAGTTTTCTATTATTACCTAACATTACCACAAAATCAGCAACTTATACTTATCTGTATGTCAGAAGTCCAGGGCAGGATCAGTTGATCTCTAGTTAGGATTTCACAGGATAAAACATGATGACATCTGGAATGGGCTCTACTGGACATTCTAGAGATCAACTTCCAAAATCATTCAGGTTATTGGCATATTTTAGTTCCTTGTGGTTGTGTTCAGATGTTCGGCTCCCTGCTGCCTGTCAGTAAGGGATTGCCCTCTGCTCTTTCAGGTGACCCTCCTCCAACAGCAAGCAGCAGAGGTACTTGAATCAATTTCCTTCCTGCTTCATATCTCTGATTTCCTTTTCTGTTATCAGTTGCCAGAAATTCTTTGCTTTCAAAGGGTTTACATGATTATGTCCTCCCATATTACGTAGCATAAGGAGTTTTTATGACCAGTGGAGATGCCATCTTAAAATTGTGCCTCACACAACTTTCTGAAAAAGGCAAAACTATAGGGAAATAAAGCAGATGTATTATTGCCAATGGTTAGATTCAGGGGCAGGGCTGACTAATAAGGGACAAAGGGGACAGTGAGAGAAATTTTGGGAGGGTGGAAGGAAACGTTCCATATATTGACTTTTTTGGTAGCCACATGACTTTCTGAAGTTCTCAATACTCTTACAACTGTACACCAACAATAGTGAATTCTACTGTTCCTTTATTAAAATAAGTTGAAAAAGAAAAACATAGACCAAATTTTAAGACACCTCTTCCTTCTAAGACTGAGCCACCTTAAATATCATTCTAAGTAAATTTGAACCTTGGTTCTTTCTATTCTTGATCATCTTGGTTAGAGTCTAAAGGACAGACAAATTTGTAACAATATATTTTCATTAGAAAAGATAGATGCAGCCGAAATCGGTTTGGCTCAGTGGATAGAGCGTTGGCCTGCGGACTGAAGGGTCCCAGGTTCAATTCCGGTCAAGGCATGTACATTGGTTGCAGGCACATCCCCAGTGGGTTGTGTGCAGGAGGCAGCTGATCGATGTTTCTCCTGGATGTTTCTAACTTTATCCCTTTCCCTTCCTCTCTGTAAAAATTCAATAAAATATTTTTTAAAACGTTAGATGCAAATAGCAGAGTCCTTCAATAATACATTTCCATTCTAGCTCACATTTTTATTAGAAATTCTTATTCAACTTTCAAAGCTCTCAAATAAGCCTTTCCCTCTACTCCAATTCCTGATTGTTCTCTGCTATCAACATCATAAACACTTGATTTTATGTCATTTGTTATTCGAACTTCATCTTCTTCCCTATTTTGGATAATTATACCTTCAGAGTATAAACCCTGAAGTCATACTAACTATTCTTCCTTTCTAATCTCCATGTCAAATCACTGTTCAGGTCTTATCCACTCTTACAAAGAAATGCCTTCCATGTTCATTGCACTCTCAGCTCTTCCCACCTTATTCATTCAGGAATTCATTGCTTGATTAAATAATACTGTAAAAATCCCCTTTTTCTTTATATTTTTCATTTTCAATATTTTATTTTTCTGTTACTTATTTAAGCATTCTAAAAATTTAATTTCTTAGCAGAGACCGGCTTGGCTCAATGGATAGAGGGTCGGCTTGGGGACTGAAGAGTCCCGGGTTCGATTCCAGTCAAGGGCATGTACCTTGGTTGCGGGCATATCCCCAGTAGGGGGTGTGCAAGAGGCAGCTGATCGATGACTCTCATCAATGTTTCTAACTCTCTATCTCTCTCCCTTCCTCTCTGTATAAAATCAATAAAATTTATTTTAAAAATAAAATAAAATAAAAATTCAATTACTTAATTTTCTTCCTCACAAATTCCAATATCATCCCTCACACACTTTCCCAATTGAATAAAGTTTAAGTCTTCTAATCCTGGCATTTATGACTCTTCCAAGTCTGGCTGAAGCCTTCCTTTTTAGTTTTTTTTTTTTTTAGTTTTTTTTGTTGTTGTTGTTCTTTTGTTTGTTTTTTGCTGTTTTTATTCATAAGATTTTACTAAATCCATGCCTCCAATGTTTTTACTATATCCATGCTGATCCCTCAATCTGGAATAACATGTCTCTTATTATAATTTTCTACCATATTTTCAAGGCTGAGATGAAAAGGAATTCCTTCTAAGTTCTTAGTGCCTCACCTTTCTCAACCAAAAAGGAATCTCTTTTTCTCTCAATATTCACAGACTATGTATTGTAGATAGGTTTGTAGGTAGGTAGGTAGGTAGATGATAGCTAGCTAGATATGAGGAAAGAGAGAGAGAGAGAGAGAGAGAGAGAGAGAGAGAGAGAGAGAGAGAGAGAGAAAGAGAGAGTAGTAAGCCTTACAGGGGTCCTCAAACTTTTTAAAGTGGGGGCCAGATCACGGTCCCTCAGAGAGCTGGAGGGCCGGACTATATGAACTACTAATTCCTACTGTAACACCTCGGCTGCGCTCACTGCCCAAAAAACCTGGCGGGCCAAATCAGACTCCTCTGCGGGCCGCATGTGGCCCGCGGGCAGTAGTTTGAAGATGCCTGAAGAAATGAGCTCAGGAAACAATTTACAGAGGCAAAAGAAGGACCCTTAAGAAGGGGCACGGGCTGTTCCATAAGGAAAGCCTCAATGTTTTCTTTAGTATCTTAATCACACTCCATATTCCAATTTTAATATGATACATAATGAGATTATATATTACATTAAAATTTTGTGCTTGTCTTATTTCTCCTTATTCATCTTGAAGTTCCCTACATTCTTTGGAAATAAAATTAGGTAAGGAAATTGAACCTGCTGCCTTACCCACAGCCTAAGGCCCGATACTGAGCGCAGTTGACTGTCACAGCATTGCTATGTGGTTCCTTTGCTTTTGGTGTCCCTGAGATAGAATGTGGGGAGGTCATGGTGGGGGTCAGTGCCACCCCAGAGACAACCACCCTCTCCCCAGCAAATAGTCCCCGCCTGCAGAAGAAGGCAGCCTCATGCTCAGTTGGCCCGGTTCGGAAGCCACCATCCTGACCATGAGGTCTGCCGGGCTGTAAACTAGATGCTACCTATGATTACACAGACCCACAAGGGGGAAAACTCTGGAGAAGCCATCATTCAGACATCTCTTCCTTCTGGTGCCATGGAAGAGTAGTCCCATGGTCCCACTTGGCTGCCAAACACCTCCAAAATGCAGTGCTGGTGTCCTATGTGAGGATTATAGAAGAGATATTGGTGTTCAGTTTAATTTTTGCAAAGACAGGTTTGAAGAACATATAAATTACGGTGGACAATCTGTGCTTCCTCTGGGTATAAAACAAGATTGTTAATATCTGAAAATACTCTGTCTAACTGGCCATACCAAATCCTTGCAACTGGACTTCAGGACTCATGCTAATAACATTCAAATTGACAAAACCAGGCCTCTGTGGCACATCTATTTCCTGTGTGAATTTAAAGGAATTCAGGAACACTTTGATCTTAAAAACCAAAACTGGAATGAATTGCTTGGCTGACAGAATCTACCCACTCAGTCCTAGCCTCTCCTGCTGCAATGCTTTGGTCTGTCGTGCTGACTTAGGGACACTCACAGTTTCGGAATTAACCTATCCAAGGTGGAACTTGCAGAAACCTGTACCAAGAGTAAGTGTTATACTCTCACCGAAGGAGGAGGGATGGACCAGGCTATAATTTTTTGTAGAAGAAGGAACTGCCAAATTGATAGAGTTTAGTCCTTGGAGGGAAACTAATATGAAACTCCCAAGTGGAGCAGTGTTTGTGATTGTTATCAATTGTGTGAAAATGAATAAGGCAGAAACATCCCATTTTAAAATCAGAGAGGTTGTCTGCTGGCCTCAAAGCTTCTGGCTAAGTACAAAAGCTTGCAATGGGATAAAGTATGGCAGCTAGGGGAGGTACAAACCAACCTAGGATTTAGTTTGGAAGAAATGCTGTTGATCACAGATGATACTCTTCACTATAACCTGATAGCTCTGAGGAGGTCTGAAGGTGTCCAAGAATCAGCCTCCCCAAGCTGCTCAGTTTTCTAGCAAGTGGGCGTGAAGCTCATTACCAGAAGAGCGAAGCCTAGGGCCTGAGAAACACTTTGTTTGCTACTAAATCTGGATGTGGGGTGGTGTTCTCCTCTGAGGCCTTAATAATGTAGGAGAAATTCAGAGAAACAATTTAGGGCAGTTAGGAACTTGTAGGACTGCTTATGCCAAAATAAAGTAACCCTTTCTGTTTTGTAATATAATGAACAGTTACTGTTATTAAGATGTGGTTCTAAAGAAATGGTTGAAAGCTCTATATGCTTCATAATAATTATTTTCCATCTTAAATTATATTTTCTATCAATAAAAGCCAAAATTATGGTTGGACAGGTACCTTAAGAATGATTTAGTGGATTTACTGATTCAAGATTTTAAAAGATGAATTGTAAAATTCACTCAATATTGACCTAATAGGTTGGACTTGAATTAAACACACTGCTATAATTAAATTTAAAAAAAGAAAGAATTATTGAATGGATTAAAGTATTAACTTATAGATAATGAGTTATTTTACAACTACTATTCCCTGGTAGAAACAGAAAGGATAACTTCCAAAGTGGACTAAATTGTTAAGGTTTGACTGAAAAGAGAGGAGAGATATCTCTCTGTTTCACAGTGAATGGCTTATCAGAGATTAAGAATATACAGTATATCCACATAGAGGGACTTGGAGAACACCATGAACTCAGACAGTGGGCTGATGAGTGACAGGGGCAGGTGGTTAATGGGGGGCTGGAGGAGGTCAATAGGGAAAAGAAAGAGACATGTAATATTTTCAACAGTAAAGATTTTTTAAAAATATATTTTATTGATTTTTTACAGAGAGGAAGGGAGAGAGATAGTTAGAAACATCGATGAGAGAGAAACATCAACCAGCTGCCTCTTGCACACCCCCTATCGGGGATGTGCCCGCAACCAACGTACATGCCCCTGACCGGAACTGAACCTGGGACCCTTCAGTCCACAGACCGACGCTCTACCACTGAGCCAAACAGGGTTTCGGCAACAGTAAAGATTTTAAATTTAAAATTTTATTTAAAACAAAAGCATATAGGAGAGACAAAATGGTGGTGGAATAGGTCACTGCATGACCAGTGAAATGCCACCCTGGGGATGAGGTCCCACCCTACAATTGTCCTTTGCTAGACATCCGGGGCTTTCTGCCCTGGTGACATTCTGTTCTTTCTGCACTGGTGACCTTCTGTCCCTGGCCCATGGTACTTATTCTATTTCTGTCTGTCTAACTGCCTTTCACAAAGATGCTGCCTTCAGTGAATCACATTTGAGAAATCAACCTGGAAAGAATTATAATCCTGATGTCTATGCTACCTTCATGAAAACACAACCATATACAAAACAACCTAACAAATATGGTGGGAAGGAAGATGGTGACCAGCAGGAAAGTAGGGAGGAAGAGAATGTTAGGAAGAAATAGAGGAGTATGTGGATGTGTGTGGTGTGTGTATGTGTATGAGCTAGGGACAGTTAGATTCTGCAGGTCTTCCAAGGGGCTGCCAAACTGGGCAGCCTTAGATAGCAGAGCCCTGCTCTCAACGTGGATACTGTGGGGCAGCCAGTGTGGGCACAGAGACCACGCCATCTTGAGAACAGAACTGCTTGAGACTAGGACCCTGGCTTCAGCAACACCCAGTCTGGTCTCAGATGCAAACTAGGACCCTGCAGTCACTGGGAACAGAGACCTGAGACCATAGCTGCAGATCCACAGACAACAAAAATCCAGGCAACCCGGTGACAGAATTATGTGAGTTACAGCACCTATTGCTCTCCTTGCAGGCTCCTGGACAGTGCCATAGTAACTGATAGACCTGCCCCTCACAAGAGCCACAGCACAGTTTCAGAAATATGAACCTGGGAGCACATGGACACTGGGAATCTGTTCCCGGCAGCTCTGTTACAGGAATTTGAGCCTGGGAACGCATGGTCACTGGGATTTTGTCCTCTGCAGTGCTACTACAGGAATTGCAGCCTGGGAGCACATGGACACTGGGAATCTGTTCCCTGTATCTCTGTTACAGGAATTTGAGCCTGGGAATGTGGGGACACTGGGAATCTGTTCCCCATATCTCTGTTACAGGAATTTGAGCCTGGGAATGTGGGGTCACTGGGAATCTGTTCCCCGAAAAGCAATCAAGCGACCAAACCCAAAGTCCATGCAGGGCGACAGTGCCACCTGACTTCGATTTGGGGCAAGCGCACATGGAAGTCTGTTTTCCACCGTGCAAGAGTGGACCGCCTGCCAACACAGTACTACTGTGCAACCCTGTCCCCCAAGCAGACCAGGACCCTGGTTCTCTAGGCAGGAGGCAGAGTGACTTGACTCTGTTTCTTATCACAGGCACCTGGGATCCCTAAATCCCAGTGCATTCACCCTAAGAGCCAATGACTCAAATTCTTGGTGCATGCACACATAGGGACCCTGATGAGACTGCATGAAGCAACAGAGACTCTGATACTCAATTCTTGGTGCAGGCAGAGAGGAACTCTGACTCCTGCCATGCTCTCAGGGGCTCTAACTGTCGGCATATGCCAGTGAGGTCTCTGTTTCAGCACGGTGCAGGTGGGATCTTTGATTCTAGGTGTGCACACAAGACCCCACTGAGCACTGGTAATGCTGACTTTGGGAAAGATGTGTTCCCATCAACCCATGCAGCCACACATCTGAGTGTTGGAGCTCTTCAGTGACACTCGGGTGGTGCAAAGCTCCCACTGCACAAAGCCAAGGCCCATGCAACTCAATGTTTGGACCTTCTGGTGATAGTCAGAATGGGGAGACAACACAATCCTTAGAGGAAAGAAAATGAGGAGTCACAAAATAAAGAAATTAGTGAAACTGGAGCATGCAACATGACAGGAAAAGAATTCAGAGTAATGGTTGTACAATTCATTCACCGGATGGATGAAAAAATCAACAACCTATACAAGAATCAGGAAGAAATGAAAAGCTTCAGTAAAATATAGCTACAGTAAAAACACCATGGAAGGTTTCAACAAGACTAGAAGAAGCAGAGGACCGAGTTAGTGAGTTAGAAGATAAGATGGAGAAACAAGCTCAATCTAAACAGCAACAGGAGAAAAACATTAAAATGTAGGGGGAGAGCTTAAGGGAGCTTTAAGACAACACAAAATGAAGTAACATACATATAATATGGCTGCCAGAAAAACAAGAAGAGCAGCAAGGATTAGAAAATCCATTTAAAGAAATAATGACAGAAAACTTCCCAGATATGGGGAAGAAAAAAGTTACACAAGTAAGAGAGTCCTAAGTAAGATGAATCCAAAAAGATACACACCAAGACATGTCATAATTAAAATGGCAAATGTTCATGACAATAGAGAATCTTAAAGACTGCAAGAGCGGACAGAGAATCACCTACAAAGAATCTCCCTCATATTATCAAATGATTTCTCAACAGAAATACATCAAGCTATAAGGGAATGGAAAGAGGTATACAAAGTATTGCAAAGTGAAGGACTGAATCCAAAACTCTATCCAGCAGGATTATCAATCAAAATTGAAGGGGAAATCAGGAGCTATGCAGACAAAAAAACATTAAGGGAGTTTATCACTACCAAGCCAGCAATGCAAGAAATGCTAAAGGGAATGCTATAAAAAGAAGAAATAAAAAGATAATAAAGAACACAAGCACAAAAATAAAAATGACTTTAAAAAAAGTACCTTTGAATAATAAAACAAATACAATGGACTAAATGCTCCAATCAAAAGACATCAGGTTGCTGAATGGATATAAAAACATTACCCAACTCAGAATCAGAACAAGGGACTCACACTGACTGAAAGTGAATGGATGGAAAAAAATATCTTTCAGGCAAATGGAAAAAATAAAAAAGATGGGGTAGCAATACTTATATCTGACAAAATAGACCTCAAAGTGAAGGCCATAATAAGAGATAAGAAAGGCTGCAGCCATGGAGCAAGCAGGAGGCTTGGATTTCCCCTGCAATGGAGGAAGCCAAGTTTCCTGCACACCCTGGCCAGCCCAGACCTCTGCTCAAAGCTACAAAGTTTCAATTATAGAAGATAAATAAATCCCAGATACAAGGGCCTCTACTTGGGTCACTGGGAGGGCATGGCCAGCCTGCAAACCACCACAGGCCCTTGCCTAGGCCACCCCACACCCCAAGGGAACCCTCCACCCTGATCCAGGACACCCTTCAGGGCAAATCAGCTGGCCCCTACTCGTGCAGCAGGCCTCCATCTTATCTAATAAAAGAGTAATATGCAAATTTACCTCCACTCCAACATCCAAGATGACTGACCTATGTGGACAGAGGATGGCCATGACAAGATGGCCAGCACTGGAGGGCAGTTGGAAGGGACCAGTCTGTAAGGGAGGGCAGTTGGGGGCAATCAGGCCATCAGGGGAGGGGGCAGTTGTGAGGGACCAGGCCAGCAAGGGAGAGCAGTTGAGGGCAATCAAGCCTGCAGGGGAGGGCAATTAGGGTGACCAGGCCTGCAGGGGAGGGCAGTTAGGGGCAATCAGGCTGGCAGGACTGTAGTTAGGCATCAATCAGGCTGGAAGGGGAATGGTTAGGGGGTGATCAGTCTGGCAGGCAGAAGTGGTTAGGGGTAGTTGAGCAGTTGGGAGCTACTAGTCCTGGATTGTGAGAGGGATCAGGCCTAAACAAGCAGTTGGACATCGCTCTTGGGGTCCCAGATTGGAGAGGCTGCAGGCTGGGCTGAGGGACAACCCCCCATGCATGAGTTTCATGCACTAGCCCTCTGTTTATTTAATAATGCTTGTGTTATATTTAACTGTGTCTGACGCTAAGAAACTATGGATAATTAAACAGTGTGTATTTTTAGATATTTGTCTTCCAATCTAATATAGAACTGGTATTATTTTCTGATATAAAGACTTTCTAGCTTGATTTCAGGTTAGCTTTTAACTTTGAAGTCCTAGCAGTTGCTCATGACTTCAGTCAAAGACAAATACAAGGTGATTCCACAGATTTTGGTCTGGGTTGCTGTTGAAAAAATTCATACAAGTTTTCTTGTCTTTCATAGATCCTATCAAATAACAAGATTTTTTCATATTCAGACCTTCAATAAATTTCCAAATCAAGATCTAGATTGTTACCAGTTTGGCCTCAGAGAGTTAATGAGTAAAAAATTAGGACTGACATTGCAACAAAAAGAAAATATGCCTTGTTAAATTATCTATTTTGCCTCCAAACTCTTTTTGTTATATATATGGTTCTAGTGGGAATAATTGCCATGTTCAATGTCATCTTTGAACCAACATTTTTTTCTATGCATGAACTAATCATTATATGTTCTACAAATTCACTGATATATTGTGAGCATTTAAGATATGTTTAATGATTAAACAAGGGCAACTAAGGAACTACACCCTGGTTTCCTGTATGTATTCTAATCTAGAGTGAAGTTCTGCTATGACAAAGGAGGACAAATCACTTCAGTTACTGCAATATTAAAGCCTATCACACCTCCTGTATTACTTATTGGAGATATTTACATTCTATTTTGTTTAGGAAAACATTTGGAATACAATCTAGTTTTTCTGGAATGTTACATCTCAAATTGCAGGACTTTAGACTTTGGCTAGTGCATATATAGTGAAATTCTGAGAGGGTTTAGAAAATTAAACTTGTATTTCATTATCACAGTATGTTTTTAGAAACAAGATTCTAGAAGCATTGTTGGAAAAATGGCCACCTTCAAGAAATATATCAAATTCAGACTACTATGTTATCATTTTTCTTTCATAGAAAAAATATTTTCATATTTAACTTGACACAAATAACAGACTCATGCATCTTAGAGGTGGGAGAATATTAAACATTTTGCAGCTCAACTGTGGGACCTGACATTTCCAGATGATTTACTTAAGCAACTTTGCCATTATTAAAGCTGTAGATGCAGAGATTCATATTCATATTTTTAAAAGCCAATATGATCAGATAAAAAAGGATTCTATGACAGATAAAATAAAAGATGGAGGGAAGAGACAAAAAAAATTACAAAAAAAGTCAAAGAGATCTCCCCATTCCCCTTTAAGAAGGTTTTACTTTATCTAAAGAGTAAAGCAAATGCTTTTAGATCCAAGGGTACATGGTTCAAATCTCAGCAGGGGTAGATTTCTCAAAAACGAAAAAGGCACTCTCCCTATTAAAGAAACTGACTTAATACAGTTATGTGGACCATTACTGTACAGAATGGGAATTCACAAATTATTTCATAAATGGGGTCTTTTTGTAAATGTACAGTAATTCTTGGAAAATCCTTTTAAAATAAAGAAAGGGGAAAATGGGGCAAGGATTGAAGATCCCATGATTTGAGCCTTTAATAACTATTGGTGAATTAGATAGAGCCACCTGCAGTAACACAGCAGACCTGGTCCTCCTGCCAGTGATCTGAAAAAGCATTCTTCAAGATAAAAGCTTAATATTTGTGCAGACCTCAGATGCATAGAAAAAAAAGTACTGAGCAAAATACTATACATTGGCCTCAATGCTGAAACTCAAAATGCATGGTCTCCATGGAACTTCATTTAAACAGGAAGTAATACTCAAACAGTTCATCATAAAGACAATATTTTGCTTGAGATTCCCACACAAAGACATTGTTGTGTAAATTTTCACATGACACCATGATTTGCTGAAAATTATACTTAGCAGTGAAACTATAAAATACATGTGGTAAACATTCTATCTGATCCACCTTAAAGGGGAACTCTTGAGGAAATTGATAGAAGTCTATTTCTACATAAACTTATATGTACAGAGCAATCCTTGATCTAGGTTCAACATTTTTGTGATAGTTTATATTAATGTCCCTGAGAACATCATTGAGGCTTGAACACTAACTTTTAAAAATACCTCTTCTTCACCCAGCTTTATGATATAGAATTCTCTGGTACTACTAGAGTCTAAAGAATTGTAAATATGGGCCAAGATTCCAAAATATGGGTGATCCAAATATCAGTATTCCTTTCAGAAGTAAAATGTATTTCTTACAGAATAAATATGAGTACTGGATCAATATTTCAGGTAGAGAAGATAATTTATTTAAGGCCTAAAGTTCACTCCTATGATATCTAGAATTTTATAATAAACATTCTATCTGTATTATATTAGCTTCAAGTGAAAACAAAAGAAATGAAATTTAAAAGCTCAAACTGATTTTTAAAAAAGAAGTAGATAGTTTACATGATTAATAATTAATAATTAATAATAATTAGCTTGAAAACACAACTAGGTTCAGAAATTCAATATATGACATCAGAGGTCAGTCTATTCTCTCTGCCGCTCAGGTCTTCTCTTTAGGTTAGCTCCTCTCTCAGACGGGTACCTCTCTCAGACCCACAACAAGGCTGCTGGCACCTCTAGGATTATACACATTTTCATAAATACATATCCTGTAGAAACAGCTATTTCCTACAATGTTTTAAATTAAAATCTTCCCTCAGAAACTCAAGAAAACTCAATTATTATTTCATTGAATTGATCTATATGTAAATAGTAGGGATTTCCTTGGATTTTAGCCAGGTGATACAACAGAAAAACATACATGTATATTTCCTATGAGTTTAAACAAACAAAAGAATAACTGTTGGTTTAAAATATCATCTGCCTAAAAGCTATTGACTCAATAAATTCTGACATGAAAACAGTATATCCAGTGGTACACATATGAACACACACACACACACACACACACACATCAAAATTGTATAGTTTTGGAAACTAATACTGATACTAAGACTGAATAATATATTGTCAGAATATGGAACAATTTTAAGTGAATATAAAGCTATTGAATCCTGCTAAAAAAATGTAATCTTTGTAACATAAGAAAAGATAGGAGAAACATAGTCAATTCTCAATAAATATTGAATAAATAAAGTAATTAGAATAAAAACAAGGTAGTATGTCATGGAAGCTGACAGAAGAAATTGTTTCAATAAAGACAAAGAAATAAAATATAGTTAATATTCTGAGTGTATTAAAAGTGACAGTGAGTTTTGGAAGCTCAGAAAAAAACGGATAAAAGGTAAAATTCAATATTAATGACCACTTAGTTATAGTTTGAAATATTTGAAATTTGAGATCCATAAAATTATTCATACAACAATTTAATAAATAATTATATATTGAGTATACACTATATATCTGATATGATGATAATTAATTTTAATATATGAAATTAGGTATCTGTTTATCATATTTCTATTGAAAACAACAAGCAAGGGAAAGCAGAAATAAGTAGAATAGAATAAACTCAAGACAGGTGGGGAGAATTGAGAGATTAAGCTGAATCATACCAAGTAGTGTATGTGTGGTCAGGAATAACTTAGGAAATTAACCAAATGGCTCAAAAAGAGAGCTAACCATTTTCTTTTCACACTAGGAAATTAGTAGAGTGTGTCTATACATATGGCGAGAGTGAGGTTGAGCATGGAAACTAGGAGATAGATGTAGCAAAGAGTGTCTGAGATAAGGTGCATAGAATAATGTGCATAAATAAGGCAATGTCATCAAAAAAGAATTTCAGTGTGGTGGGGCATTTTATAGACAAATCTTAAACATTGTCCCGTGAAGCCCAATGTATCTTTCAGATGTTTTATCTAGCATGTCTACTATTATATTTCTTTTATTTGTGGGATTAATTATTTATGTAATAAACTCTGTTATTAATATTTTTTATACTCATTAAAAGGATCAGCTTCTGGAGAAGTGGTCTTCCAGTAGCCCTTAGGATAGCCATGTATTTAAAAATAATCTTTGTTTTCATCAAAATAAATTTGAGTTTGGGACAGGGTGAACAACACATTAAGTCTAGCTAAATCCAGATCTTGTAATCCTATAATATTTAATCTGAGTATTTCAAATCATTGTGCAAAGCATTTTGGCCATAAAACTTTTCTGAGCCTCACATATCTCAACTGTGTAAAGGAGATAATAGGCACTTCACAAGATTGTTGGAAAAATTATATGCTATCTGGTAAATTATAGTATAAAATATACAGCACTCCACAAATTTGTTTTTTTTTAAATATAGTTTGGCTTAATTTCCTAACTATACAACTAAAAAAATCCCCATTTGCCTTAATTTTTAATAATTCATATTAAAATTTCTTTGTAGTAATAGAAAATTTCTGGCAGTGAACTTCTCAAGTGGTTAAAATCACTTGTCCTTTTGCCTCTTGCTTAAAAAAACCCTCAAGAAATACATTAAATGGTCCAGAAATAGATTGCCTGTTATGTTTTACTAAAGGGCCAGTGCATGAAATTTGTATGGACTGCCTGAGTAATTGTGAGCTGATCCTCCACGCATGGAAACCGGTTGGGTCCACACAGCAGCATTATCAGAGTGTTCATCATGTGTAAGTTTCTACAAACCTTAAAAGAGACAGTGCATACAAGGGCTATGTAACAGAACATGCAAACATCAGCAGAGCAGATAAACAATGTTCTGTTGCCTATTGTGCCAGACAGGGAATCATATATTACTTGCTTCTGAAAACTGCTTTGTGAATCAAATAAAAAACTACCAAGTAAGACTTTTTATTTTAGCTGTATTTGGGACAGAACTGGCTACCACCACATTTTTAAAATAATAATTAAAAAAAAATTTAAATGTGGTTTGAAATTGTTCCATTAGAGGATAAATAGAACTATGGAGAATGGGCAGCAAATGTATTGTGAAAGTTCACTGATTTGAAATGGGCAGCATATATCAATATAAAGGAAATACTGGTGATATTTAAAATTATTTTTCTTTCAAGATAGACAGTATGAACCAACTTGTTTATAAAATACCACCATTTTTTGATGTTTTATAATGAATATAAAGTGCTTATGATTAAATATGAAAGTTAATCCTCTCAGAGCTTATAACACCTTGTTCTCTTGCGAGGTAAACCACACTTTCTCCTTCTTTATTCTCATTTGAAGTATTCTTTGACCTCCTTCCCCATTCCCACTGCAATCCATTGTTTTATTTCAGGGGGATAAAAATGCAGTGTGAGAATGAAAATAAGTAATGGGTAAACCTTTTACCAGCTGTGGACAACAAAAAGAAGATATTGCCTTGGTTATGGAGGGTTAAATAATCCATCAGATAAATCTCCTAATTCTTTTTATCCTGTTTCTTAGATAATTAAACTTACATTTTTTCTGGTCTTAAATCAAAGCTGAATTTAAGAGATTTGTATCATAGCCAATGAGGTTTATCCAAGGTGTGATTATTGCTAATTGCAAACAAAATTGACTTTAAGGATAGTAGTTATGGTTTACTCCTATTTCAGATATAAGAAGTGGCAAGGGGAGAGAATGAGGCAGAGAGGCCAGTAAGAATGTTTTAGTGAATATCAGAGTACTAAGTGATTAGAGTCTGGGAGAGTGCTGGCTGGTCCAACAAACATAGGAAGGTGGTACTAAGAGGCCCCAGATGGGAAGGATTTGCAGAAGTAGATGGCAGATTAAATCAACCTCCTCAGCAGAGGCAGTATAGTCTTTCTACTGACCATAGTTGTGCCCATGTGCTACCCTTCAATTCACTCCATCAGTATGTTAGAATACTATGGATCTATTATTAGAGATGAATAAAAATGGATAAAAAAGTGGTCTTCTTTATTTTTACATTAATTCAGATATAAAAACCATTGGGTTATACAGTGTTTTTCATTTCATACTATAATAATAGAGAAAGATTTAAAAAATAATGTTTTCAGGAATAAAGCAGAGACCCTAGTTTACTCATCTCTGGAGAACTGGGAACACTAGAATTTAGAGATTAATTATTGTATTCTCAAATAATATATTCATTATGTCCACAAAGTCATGAAATTTTTAGCTTTAAAAACCTACTTGAGATCCAACAAAAAATGGACACTTTTTGAAAGAGGACACACAGAAGGTTGAAATATGAAATATTTCACATACATATGAAAACATGCTCAAAGTCATTAATCATCTGAGAGATAACCATCTCATATCTGTCAGAATGGCTATGATCAACAAATGACAAGTGCTGGCAAGGATGTGGGGAAAAAGAAACCTTGTGCACTTCTGGTGGGAATACAAACTGGTGCAGCCACTATGGAGAACAGTATGGAGTTTCCTCAAAAAGTTAAAAATGGAAGTTCCATTTGACCCAGTAATCCCACTTCTGGGACTATATCCCAAGAAACCAGAAATGCCAATCAGAAAGGATATATGCACCCCTATATTTATAGTAGCACAATTTACAATAGCTAAGATTTGGAAACAACCTAAGTGCCCATCAGCAGATGAGTGGATTAAAAACTGTGATACATCTACACAATGGAATACTATGCTATATAAAAAAGAAGGAACTTTTACTATTTGCAACAGCATGAATGGAACTGGAGAGCATTATGTTAAGCAAAATAAGCAAGTTGGAGAAAGATAAATATTACAAAGATAAGTATTACATGATCTCACTCATATGTGGGATATAATGATCAACATAATTTGATGAACAACAATAGATACAGAGACAAATGGCAGGGAAGGGGGTTTAGAGAGCAACCAAAGGACTTTTATGCATGCATGTTAACATAACCAATAGACACAGACACTGGGATAGTGGGGGCTTGCCCAGGGTGAGAATGGCAGGAGAGGGCTATCAATCGGGTTAAAAGGAGACATATGTGAAACTTTAGACATAATAAATAAATAAATGAATGAATGAATACATACATACATACATACATACATACATACATACATAAATAAATAAATAAATAAACAAACATTCTTTAAGCCACTTTGAGAGAGGAATGGTGTCCCTCAATCAGAAAGTGGCATTTTCCTCACCTAAATTCTTAGGGAAGGAGGAGAGGGGAAATCAAAATGTGTACATTTAAAATAAGACAACTTTTTAAATCATTAACTAATTCACTTTTAAAAATTTTCATTTTATTTTATTTATTTAAGAAAGAAAAAAATCAATGATAATAATCATTGATTGGCTGGAGATCAAGCAAGCATCCTTGGCATTTACCCATGACCAGAATCAAACCTGAGATCTTTCTATCCACTGAGCCAAACCGGCTAGGGCTCATGAACTAATTCTTAAATTCATTTGTGCAAAATGACATTTTCCCCATTTCTTCATATTGATTGATTCTCTTGGGGAAACAACAGATCTACTTAGGAGAGTAAATGGGCATAGCATGTGACCTAGAAGTCACAGTCTGTGGTATTTACTGAGAGGCAACTACAAGATCCATATATTGAGGATGCCACGCATTCCTTGAGTATTTATTTTATAGTT
Source organism: Pipistrellus kuhlii (assembly GCF_014108245.1). Taxonomy (NCBI): domain Eukaryota; kingdom Metazoa; phylum Chordata; class Mammalia; order Chiroptera; family Vespertilionidae; genus Pipistrellus; species Pipistrellus kuhlii. The sequence continues at coordinate 96,108,334 of NW_023425515.1, forward strand.
CGCTTATTAACCTGACCCTTATTCAAGTCGCCAAGTGTAACATTATGCCATTTGTAACTCAATGTTTCATCAACAGCAATCATGTTTTATAGACATATAGAAGACAGAAACCTTGAAACTAAAAGGTGGCTGAATTAATATGACTGACATGAAGCCCAATGCTAAATGGCAAAGGACCAATGAACACAATCATGATGTTCTGTGTTTTGTTTTTAGATAACTTTGCCTTCCTGCCTAACACATGTATTTTGTATTATCCCAAGTTCCTGTAACATCAAAACATGAAATTTGAAGGATTTGAAATAAATGTAACTAAACGGAATTTTTGGATGGAGAATGTCTGGTTTGTTCAGATCTGTTCAAGTAATAGGGGAAAGCACAAAAGAATCTAGGAAAGAAAAACTCCAATATTTGTTGGATGAGCAACATTACTTGGGGGAAAAGTTTGCCTGACCTTCACCTGCATGATGCTTCTGCTGGCTCAGTGATTCTTGCTTCGCTCTGATTAGGTATAGATTGCCCCTTTCCCAGCAAGAAAAGTCAAAGAATAAAAAGGGAAAAAATTCTTGACTTAACTATAAAATATTTATTTTTTTAAATCACAGTTGGGCTCAATCAAGCCAGTTTCTAATCTTATTTGTTAGGCTAAAAACAAAACAAAACAAACAAACAAACAAACAAAAACAATACAAAATGAAATGAAAAACAACTCTGCCTTTTAAAATAAATTCTTTCGATCATTTTCTTTACAACCTCTAGTCTAGATCTCAACTCACATTTCCTGGATGTATTTTTTAAAAGTCTTCCTCACTTGAAAATATGACTTTTTATTTTTTTCAGACTCTCCTCTAGTTCTGCTGGGAGGTGACAGCAGGAAGACAGACACAGGCCCCTCAGCTGGTTGGAACAGCAGGTGGAATGCATCAGTTGGCAGAGTCCTACCAATGTTCTGAGGAAACCTGAAGCAGCTTTCCACTCCCACGCCTCTGTGGATTCTTGGACCCATGATATTAAGTTGCAGAGTCTGCCTAATCATATAGACCAGAGCTTTTCTGTGACATTACTGTCAAACAACCCTCCGTGTGACTAATATTTTTAACAGCATGCTATTTAGTATTTGTCAAGGCTATAAAAATTCATTCTTCAGATACTCAACTATAAAAGTAAGTTAAGTCTTCCAAGTGTCTTTCAAAGGAGTTATTAAAAGTAGGTTAATTTTTCCCACTATAGTATGCAGTTTCATTTTGGTTCTCCCACTTCAACCACATAAAATTAAATTTGACTGAAGAGTGACCTACTGGAAATCAGATGGAAAAATAAAGCGAGAGATTTAAATTACTGACTCAAAGAAAACTAACATGTCTGTCTGCAATTCAGCAGTTCACTAATCCCTCTGAGAATCTTAGGTTTCTGGTAGTCAGTATTTTCCTCTTAGGCTTTAGATTGTGTTTTTAATGGAAATGTGGAAATGATGTAGAACTTAATGGAATGTAATATCTTGTTGTGACATACAGTTGTAAGACAACACAGGAAAAAAAAATAGCTATACTTTTTTTCTGCCACAATCCCTCTCTTTACTCCCAGGCTTCTTTTTTTAAAATATATATTTTATTGATTTTTATTTTATTTTATTTTTTACAGAGAGGAAAGGAGAGGGATAGAGAGTTAGAATGGTCGACGAAAAAGAAACATCAATCAGTTGTTTCCTGAACACCCCCCACTGGGGATGTGCCCACAACCAAGGTACATGTCCTTGACCGGAATCAAACCTGGGACCCCCTCAGTCCACAGGCCAATGCTCTATTCACTGAACCAAACCGGTCAAGGCCCCTGTCTTCTTATAACCTATGATCCAGCTCCCAGAGTAACTAGACATTCTCTAAAATAAACTATGCTCTTTAAAATTCTTATAAAGTTGTTACCAACTAGTCTCCTTAGAAATTTTCCCTAACAATTAAAACTATAATGACTTTGAAAATTCAAACTATAAAAGGGCAACATAAATTAATGTTGTTATCCTAATAAGAGTATAACATGTTTAGAGAACTCTTAGAGGCTTTTGCTGCAGAGTTATAGATAGTACTAGAAGCCCGGTGCACAAAATTTGTGCATGACAGGGGGGTGTCCCTCAGCCCAGCCTGCACCCTCTCCAATCTGGGACCGCCCATTTAGGCCTGATCACAGTGGGACTCTCTCTCACAATCCAGGACTACTGGCTCCTAACTGCTCACCTGCCTGCCTGCCTGATTGCCCCTAATGGCTTCTGCCTGAAAGCCTGATCACCCCCTAACCACTCCCCTGCCAGCCTGATTAACACCTAACTGCTTCCCTGCAGGCCTGGTTGCCCCCAATTTTCCTCCCCTGCAGGCCATCTTGTGGCAGCCATCTTGTGTCCACATGGGGGTGGCCATCTTTTATTTTTTATTTTTATATATTTTATTGATTTTTTACAGAGCGGAAGAGAGAGGGATAGAGAGTTAGAAACATCGATGAGAGAGAAACATCAATCAGCTGCCTCCTGCACACCCCTAACTGAGGATGTGCCCACAACCAGGGCACATGCCCCTGACCAGAATCAAACCTGGGACCCTTCAGTCCGCAGGCCGACACTCTATTCACTGAGCCAAACTGGTTTTGGCTGGGGGAGGCCATCTTTGACCAAATGGGGGCAGCCATCTTGTGTGTTGGAGTGATGGTAAATTTGCATATTACCTCTTTATTATATAGAATTTTCAATGGGAATGACAAAATTGTGGAGGACTGTTGACCCTTGAACAGATTCTCTTATACACAGTTTGTTATCAATAAATGCCTGTTTGCTTTTTGATCTGTGGTTTAGAGTTTGTGGATGTGAAGGACCAACTATATGCATTGATCTATGTCATTGTATATAGGGTACTTGAGCATTCATGGATTTTGGTATCTGTTTAAGTTTCTGGAATCAATTTTCCACTAATACTGGGGGAAAACCAAGTTTCTGGGTAGTCAAAAGTTATATGTGGATATTTGACTGTGGGGGTGGTGATGAGGGTGTTGGTGTCCTTAACAGCAACATTGTTAAAGGATCAATTGTATTTCACAAACACATTTTTGATGTCTTTTATAATCACTAAGTTTTTTTTAAAATGTTTGTGTGTATATATATATATATATATATATATATATATATATATATACATACACACATATATATAATTCAATGTTATATAATTTAAAGATATATATATATATATGTGATCAAATATATATATTTAAAAGTTCACATATATAAGCTTGTGTGTGTGTGTGTGTGTGTGTGTGTGTGTATGTGTGTGTGTATCAATCTGGATAGGTCAGGGTGTGCTATTGTAATGAGTAACACTAAAATCTCAATTATTTAACATAACAAAAATTAAATTTTGATCAGACAAATTCACTGCAGTCTCTTTGGTCACTTTCCATGGCACCTGTAGTTCCTCTGTTAACGTGGAGTTAGTGCACTTTGTTCTGTGGCATACATACATCCATGGTCATCTCTATAGAGGATCAAGAAGAGTGTTCAAGTAATCCAATGCTTCACCCACTCCCTCTGTTCATAGTTCATTGGCCAGAACTTGTCACATGAATAAAAACCACCATCAACAGAACAGAGAAGTGCAATTTTTCCATGTGCTGCACAGAAGATGAGAAACAAAGCTAACTGATCTGTAGTGATGCCTACAAGTGCAGACAGAATTTCACAAAGGCCTAGCTCTTCTTTTATCTCCAAATTACTCTCCTCTTTTGTCTGTGACAAACAATTATTGCTGAGAGCAAAGTGTATTGCAAAGCCAATATTACCAGTGTTCATCCACAGATATTGATCTATTTTACTTTTATTTAAACAAAAAACACCATATTCAAGTTCTCAAATATGTTTTGGCATCTAAATAACTTTTTACAAAGTATTAACATAACTTTTAACAAAGTATTAAAAGTCTTAGGAAAAGTAAACAAAGTAACAAGAATCTCTATAAAATCACACACAATAAGAATAACCTAAGTAGAATATGAAATAAAATGCTTCAAACAGGTTGATATTTTTTTCTTTTCTATAATTTTAATAGTAGAAATGTGTAGACTATACCTGCCAATTTTAACTGCTTGGCAATTTTTCCAAGGATTTATTCATGGAATGCATTTAATGACAAATGTGTCGGCATCATCTGAGATGGGAATCAAGATACTGGAAACTGCAGTCAGTATCTCCTATTGCTTTATAACCCATCAAAGATGATGCAAGCTGACTTCAAAGGGAACTCAGTCCTTGCATCAGCTCTGCAGGGGTGTTGAGTAAAATGAGGAATGAAAAAAGGAACACCATTATGTTTTGAATTTCAAGTCCTAAATCATTATTTCCTAGCTGTGCATGAGGTTACATAGATAGAAAGTAAAATAGCAAGTGGTCATGTTATTGGGATGATGATAGAGGAGGATCAGGAAGAAGCATTTTTTGTCACATTAAGAAAACTCTCTCCCCTGGTGTTCAAATATTCCTAGAACATTTTTTAGTGATGGAGTGACACTCTGGTACCCTCATAATGCCCAGGTGCCTGCTGGGGACTGACCTGTTTCAGAACTCTCTTCTCTGGATCAGTAATGTACTATCTCTGAAGATAATTAAGTGTGAGGTATCTAAATAGTCACTTACACTGGTATGTGCTATCAGGCCTCTTTTTCTAAATGGAAATTGTATACCTAATTGTCAGTAATGGGATATTTACTTGTTATTAATCTTAGATAACAAAAAGTCTTCAGTTTTATTTTAAAAACACATTTATTTTGCCTTTCTAATGTATGTACAAATATTGTTCCCTACTAGCTCTGTATTCATAATGTGGACTTAATGGCTTCAAAGAAATCCATATGATTCATTCATTCAACATTTTAAAGTGCCTAAGTATTGTTACAGTCAATTTCTAAAATCATATCCCTATTGAAATGTGTGTGTGTGTGTGTGTGTGTGTGTGTGTGTTTATATCTGTGTATTAGTGACAAAAGGCAAGATTATTTATGGTACTAATTCTGGGTACATGTTTAAATAGGACAAAATTCATATTTCCTTAAAAAGAAAGAATGTCTCTGGATTTAGTTAAGTATTTCAGTATATAAATATGTGATGGAAGCATTTTTTAAAGCCTTACTTCTGAGGAATAAATGAGGAAATTCTCAGCCAAGGCTATACTTATATTATGTTGTTAAGATACAACATGAAGCACTAAAGAGGCACAGAAGACAAATGAAGCTGGAACTCAGTGTGTTTCTCACAGTGTCATTAGAAGAGAATCGGTCTTTTTTTTTTTTTTTTTTTTAACTAAACTTTTACATTGAGAGAGCTTCGGAAATTCATTATATGAAAACACACACATCACCCCACAGAAGCTTGTGATCATTTTATCAAAGCAGGATAAAAAATCTTGATGCTAGGACATCTTAGGCTTATGTATTGTTAATCATTACACCACTGTTATGTCTTTATTTTTCCAGTCACTATTGCCACCATTCCTCATTGAAGTAAGTGGTATTTTCTTTACACAAGTTACTAACCTGTGTCTTTTTCCTATATATATAGTTACTATTAATATTATGAATATCATAGTATTTAGATCAGTTTTTAAAGTAGGATACATGTAACAGAAATTCTGGAAGTCAACTCTTTTAGGTGAAAATAGACAAACAAAAGTTCTATTTCACTATATTTAGATTTTGGGTTTTTTTTTTAGGCTTATGAAGTATATATTCTATTACATTTAAAAGTACATATATTTTATTTTTTAAAATAGATATTTTGGGAGTTTACACTTCAACATTTATAAGTAAAAGAATGTACAACTAAAAAAAAATTCTAGATCACCAGTTCAAATTAAATCACCAATTACCAGATATAGTTTCAGATTAACACAGGTTGGATTGTCAATGGAAAAATTATGGGATCAAATACTAATACTTTTGTTAGGGATTCAGGATGGTGTCACTTAGGAAGTATATTAACGAATAGAACCAATACTTTTCAGTTACACTAAATTTTGTTTAATATAATGTTTTATTTCATAATGCAAAGTACTTGATCTATGTAACTAGTTTAAAACTTCAATATAAGAAATTGTTCTTGTATATAAAATTGTTGACTAATAATTTAAAAGTCAAATGTTTCTAAATATGGCTAATAACTTTCTTACTGAAGAACTTATACCCTCTACTCCTGGTATCTACAAAGATGGTGAGTATAGAGAAATTGTGTCAATGTAAAGGGTGTCCATTATCCAGAAACATGGGGATTTGGTAAGTACTATTTAATATTTTATCTTTGAATCTAAAAGATTTCATATAGCATTACTACAATTTTTTTGGAAGGCCACTGACTTTATTGATTTAAAAAACTTTATAGGACAGTGACTATTTCTCCAAAAGAGAAACCAAATGTCATTAAACAGACCAGAGGTGAGAGTAGGGGTGAGGGTAGGGGGCAGAAATCCACTCAGAAAAGGTGATTATTTACCTGAAACTGGCAGGGGAAAGAGAAGGGAGATGTAGGCAAGAGTGAGAATTCCAAAAATGTTGAAATGGTGAGGGGAGAGACCCTCTTCCCCCAAAGACCAGGAGGGCATTAGTGGTGAGTAGACAGCAATCATTTCCTTTGTAGAGGACGAGGAACAGCCCCCACTCAGCTGCAAACTCTGACGACTCAAGGCTGGTGTTAGGGATTGGGGGCTCCCAGAGAGCATCACAAGAAGGTGTCACATCTCTCAAAGTCACTCAAAGCAATCCCAGGACTGCTTGGCATTGGTGCCACATGTGTCCTTTAGCCATTCCTAGAAGAGGTCTTCATCTTTCTTTAGCACCAGAAACTGACCAAGGACCACATAGTAAGTAAGCCTTGTCAAAGCCCTTTTCCTCCAGCTTCTTGCCCAGGACTTCACCAATCCCAACTAGACTCTCCAATGGCTTTTCCTCCATGGGCTCTGCCACAAAGTTTTGGTGTTGCTGGGAAGTTGTCATCTTGATGAGGATTAATCGGCACAGGCCTATGCTTGCACACCAGCTCCCTGCACCTCCATGCCTGGGCTCCTATTGCACCCCTCCATCCCCAGCATTACTACAGGTTCTTAAGTTAATTTTGATGGAAATAGAATGCTAAGAAATATCTTACAGTTAATGTTCTACAGGCTCAGGCATCCAAAGGTTCCCAGGCCCCAGTGAGGCTCCAGAGTAGAGGCCTTTGATGAAATAACAGAACTGGTGTGACCCCTGGACAGTTGTTGGTGTTGGGCTGGTGTCCTGCTATGCTATTTGTACAAATGAAACTGAGACAGAAAAAAACAAAACAAAAAATTGACATTCCATCCATCTAGGTTGTGAGTAAAAGGGTATGTTTTTTGCACCTTTACTTTTTCCTATTTTGTTAAATTTATTGGGATAACGTTGGTTAATATGATGATATGCATTCAGGTGTGGATTTCTAATTTATACCTTTAAAGAGACTAAGGGATACAATTACTAAAATGGCTGATTTGCTGTTATAGGCATAGCATTGTTTGTTTCTCCTTTAAAAAAAAAGTATCAACTACCTTAATAAAATTCACAGACCTCTTCTATCAATACTTAAAATAAAAATTAAAAAAATTTTAAATTAAAATTAAAAATTTCCCTATTATCAAAGCAGTCTGATAATATCACAATAGCTTTACCCTAAACCTCTTCTTGCCTTCTCCCCTTCCTTTCCCTTTCTCCCTCCCCACCTGCTTTCCTTCCTGTTTCCCTATCTTTCTTTTTCTCTTTCTATGATTGGCTTCCTTAAAAAGAACACAGGATATACACTGAGTGGCCAGATTATTATGACCACTCCATCAATACTTCAATGGGCCACCTTTTGCCTTCAATACTGTGTCAATTCTTCTTGACATTGACTCCACGAGATGTTGAAAGGTGATGGGAGGAATCTGACACCATGCCTGATGAATAGGTCTGTCCAGTTCTCTGAGATTTGATGGTTGTGGAACCAGCTGCCTGATGGCTCTTTTAACTTCGTCCTACAGATACTCAATTGGATTGAGATCTGGTGATTGTGAGGGACACCTAAGCAAGATAAAGTCTCCCTCATGTTCTTGAAACCACTACTGCACAATTCAAGCAGTGTGGCATGATGCATTGTCTTGTTGAAAGAAGCCATCTTTATTGGGATACGCCATCAACATGATAGGATGAACTTGATCAGCAATGATACTTAGATATGTTGTGCTATTCAGATGTTGTTCCACATGAATTAAAGGGCACAAATCATGCCAGGAAAACATGCCTCAAACCATAACACTGCCCCCACCATCTGCATGATGCAACTGGAAACGTGATTCATCAGACCATATGACTTTTTTCCAATGCTCGACTGTCCAATGCTTGTGTCCCTGTGTGAGTTGGAGACATTTTATCTCGGTAACATCAATCAGCAAAGGTGTTTGAACAGGCCTTCGGCTTTCATATCCCATATGATGCAGTGTATGGTGAGTAGTGCATTCAGAGATCATTTGAGAGGATTCCTGATTTAGATTTTCAGTAATTTGATGCACTGTTGCCCTTCTGTTGTCTTGTACCAGTCTTGCCATTCTCTGTTCTGTCCTAACATTGACTAGTCTCTGAAAGCCACAATGTTCATGTTCAGACCCAGAGTTTTGGCTGACAGTCCAGTCTTTAAACACTTTAACAACAGCTGCTCTTGAACATTTAACGAATATGAATTCAGCTGTTTTGCTGATGCTCGCTCCATAGCTCTCAGTGCCAACAATCATCCCACATTCAAAGGCTGTTAAATTGTGTTGTTTACCCATATTTTCAGGAAAAAAATTAGTTCTACAGTCATAGTAAACAACCTGCTTCCCTATTTATAAAGGTCTGACCCTCTATCAACTTCAAATTATAGCTAATTTGCCTATCTATGTCAGATGGTCATAACAATCTGGCCACTCAGTGTAGAAAACAAGACAATGTTTTATTTCCCTTTTTCTTCTTGAAACTATTGTCTCTTTTCTCTTATAATATTTTAAAACTAGAGGCATGGTGTACAAATTCATGCACAGGTGGAGTCCGGCCGGCCCTGCCTCTGATCAGGGTCAGGGGGATTGACCAGGGACAGGGCTGCCTGAGGGGAGAGGCCATGGGCAGTTGGCCAGTCAGCCCCACGCTCTGGTTGAACTCCCAGTTGAGCTCCTTGTTGAACTCCCAGTAGAGGGGACAATTTGCATATTAATCTTTTATTACATAGGATAATAGATATTTTGTTTGCCTTTTTGTTTAAAGTGATAGTCTTGAAATTGGGACTCAAAAGAACCGTTGGCCCAGAAAGGAGCTCACTACAGATTGATTCATTTTCCTCTCAGCATAACCATTATGGCTTGTCTCAGTTTCGGTCTTTATTCCTTATATCACATGACCTAATGCATCTAGGGAAAATAATTAACAACATAAAGTGATGAACAGAAACAGACCTGGAGACAGAGAAGCAGCAATCAGACTGTCAAACTTTAGAGGGAAGGTTGGGGAGGGTGGGAGTAAAGGGGAGAGATCAACTGAAGAACTTGTATGCATGTATCTAAGCCTAACTAGTGATCATGGACAACAGGGGGTGGACATACGTGGGGAGTGGTTTGGGTTGGGAATGGGGGGATGAGGACAATTATGTGATACCATAATCAATAAAGAAATAAAAATTAAAAATAAATAAATAAATAAAGTGATAGTCTTAAGCTTTAAAAGCACTGACATTTTTATTATTCTATTACATATATTTCTCTGCCTCAAAATGAAGAAAAAAATTTAAAAAATATAAATTTCTACAATGAATAATATAGTTTTATCAATTATTAGAATAAAGGGATATTAATTAATGACTTCTTCCTTGATTTATTGGTATGTAAAGAGGTGAGAATAGGCACTGGGTCAAACTAGAGAAATAAGGCTAAACTACAAAACCTTAAGCCAAGAATAAAATGTGTTAAATGCTACATTCCACAATCAACATAACTTCTGAACACACTAAAAAAAGACAAAAAAGTATCACATTCTGATGAATAAATTGGAATAGCATCAATATAAATGTGGAATATTATCTGGGCCTAGATTGATAAAATGGTGTCAAAAGGGTTTAGAGGAGGCTGGATATCAAAATGGGGGTGTTGATTTCAGGAAGATTTTAAGTCCTGGCCATGTTTAAATTTCAGTCCTAGACTATATTGCAAATAACCATGTTGCCCCTCTCCATTCCTACCTTCCAAGACTCTTCTATGGACAGAAGTGATCACATGTGATTTGGACATTAAGCCAACAGATTTTATTGGTCACTTACTATGTTCCTAGCACTCTTCTGTGTATTAGGAGTACAGTAAGTCCCCACTTAATGTTAATAGGTTCTGTTATTTAATTTTATTTTATTTAATATGTTATTTAATTTTAGTGTACTAATTGATATAAACATGAAGTTTCCACAGCATTTTATCAGTTTCATAATAAAGCAATATTGAACATCATAATTAAATGACCTGAAAAAAATAGACAAAAACCTCCCTTTCCCACCCCCATCTCAATCCATTTGAGACTGGAACAGCTCTCCATAAAAATCTATATCTTAAATACCAGAAAATACTGTATTCTGAAACACCACCACTGTGCGTCACATGAGATGACCAGTGTCATAGACCATAACATAATATTCATTTGTGATGCTAAAGCTTAACTTAGCTTTTCTTCACCCTATGTACTTTGGCATTTAGACTGGGAATTGGCCTGCCACTTTTCAGTAATGCTAATCACTAAGCTCCCAGCCTGGCTCACCTGTTACAATTTAATAAGAAAAATTAATGACAAGCAGGTGTTATACACAGTAATGTTAGGAGAATTTAACGCTTTTAGTTCTAATCAAGACATTTTTCACCCAACTGAAGATGAGAGAAGTTATTTTTAAAGTGTTCTGAATCAATGAGAAAATATGTACTGAGAACTAAATCCCCCCAAAAATAACCTTAGTGACCTGAGGGAAACATTTCTAAATGTTCCCACAATTCAATATACTATTCTTCAAAATAGTGTGAGTAATAAAATGATAGATGCTAGTTGGTAAGAAGATGAATGGAACTTCTTTATACATTATTTATTTTATACATTTATTTAAAGAACATTCTTTAAGCACATTATATAAAAATAATTGTTATGAACAGTAATGCTTGGAGTTCTTTGCAGTCAACATAAATAATGTCTAGTTGAGTAAATAATTTATAGATCAAAGTAAAGTTAGATTAAACATCTAATTAAGCAAAATTAAATAACAAAGTCTGATGAAGTTGCCACTCTTGATCTGAAACTGTGTGACCTTGGGAAAGTTAATTAATCTTCCTGGTTAAGGAAATAAGTGTTACAATCATAGATTTAAACAAAACAGTTATGAGTTTGGGATTGTGATATTTGTTTTCTCTTAATTGTACCTCACACTAGCTATTCCAAAATAAAAAATAATTTTTCCTTTTTTATGCTTTCTTTTCTCATTCACTTGCTTCCGCGTTATGCTTGTTGTGTGCAGAACAAATGCAGGGAGTTCTATTATTTATCTGATGTGGCATTCTCTGTGCCAGCATCCAATTTCCTTGCTACTACTATCATGATACCTAATGATTGTGCATGAACTCTTTAGCCTTCTTTGTAACAGACAATCCAAACAACAGATACAGAACCTTGTGCTCTATTTTCAACCCACTACATTAAAAAAAAAACCTCACAATGATGGAAATCCAGGTAAGGGGGAGATTATGTAAGCCAAGGTTATCACTAGAGCAGGTCACTCTCTTGTTGGCCTCTTCCATTTCCTTCTCATACCCAGGTTTCTTGTAATTATGTCAGTATTGAAACTGTTGTGGGGTCAAATCCTCAAAATAAGACCACCAGAGGCTGATGATTAATTAAAAAAGCAGGCAAGAATTTATTGAAATATCTGGCTAGGACAACCACCAGAGCACCACTCGCAGGTGGTCTCCACAGGACTGCACCACTTCAAGACAACCCCTTTTAAAGGTTCAAACCACAGGAATTTTCCTTTGTTCTAAATTCTAAATCCTAAAGATTACATTCTAAAGACTGGGGTCAGCCCGCAGGGTCTTTGCTAGTCACATCCTGCTGGACATTGGAATGTGGCCCTATCTTGCGATAGCCAATAACATAGAAGCAAGCTCAGAGGTTATCTACAGTTTCTATCTCTTAAGGTTACTGAGTCAGTGGGAATCAATCTCCTGTGGTCCTGGTCCCAGGCAAGGGAAAATTGCCTTAGCCTCCAGGTCTCCACCTGAAAGCTAAGGTAAATAGCTTTTTTTTTTTTTTTTTTTTTTTTTTTTACCAAAGTATGGTTGCCACTATATTTCAGAAACGATGGGGTCAATCCATTGAGGGAATTCTTATGTTCATACTCAGTGGATTTCCCTTCAAATATTGCTTTGACACTGAGTGGATAAGAAATTGATTCAGAACTTTTATAACTCCAGTGCTTCAGTTTCTTAGCTTTTTTAGACTTCAGTTTTATCTATAACTGGCTGTATGAGAGGTGCCAAAAAAGAATGGACCTGTATCAAGTCTTTCCCCCTCTGCTACAGTGAAATAATACGACATACACTTTTATTTGCTTTTCCCCATAACATACAATATCTCCATAGATGCCCAAGTCAACTATATTCCCTGCCTCCTCTGTGACTAGATATCAACAAAAGATGTATTTTTCCACAGGTGAAATGTGAAAAGAAGTGAAGTATGCTGTGAAACTACTGCTCACAAGGTACTAGCCCTGGATACACTATTTCTTTTTCCTTCCATTTACCTGGGGATAAATGAAAATGGCTGGGATGAACTTGGAAATCATATCTAGAAGATGAGTTTTAGAGTTTCAAATGTGTAGTCCAGGGACTATCATATATAGTTGGTTGTACATGAGAATCACTTATCAAAATTTTGCCAACCAAGAAGTAACAATTTTCTACCTATGGTGGCTACTTGATATGGGGAGATTCTATTGAAGGAAATCATTTCAAACAAACAGAACAAAGAAAGAACAATTCCTTCAGTTGTTAAATTTGCCTCTCCTAGATCTCTTGCTCTCACTTTTGTCCAAGCAGCTAGAGGAATCCCTTAAAATGATAAATCAGATCATGTCACTCAAAGATCTTCAATTATTTCCATTTTAATCAGAGTAAAAGCTAAAGTTTTTACATGTCTTACAAGGTACCATATATTATGGTCCCTCTGAGCTCAACACCTATTTCTCTTTCCTTTGCTCACTCAGTTTCTTGTCTATGGGCCTCTGCTCTTCGTGGAACATGTTGCATACTCTCGGATGGAGGCCATTACATATATTCTGTCTATATTACTCTTTTCCAAATAGCTAACTGATAAATTTCCTCATTTCTTTTGAGTATTTCCCTGTCACATTTTCAATCAAGTCTATTCAGGCCATCGTACTTAAAATTGTAATGTTTTTCATCCCTTAGCACCCTCAAATTGCTTTTGCTAAACTATTTCATTTGAGAATAATTACATGATTACAAACCATATAACTTACTTATTTATGGGGTTTATTTTTCCTTTATTGGTTAAGACATTATATATGTGTCCATTGTTGCCATCCCCCACCCACCATTCATGCCCTCATTCCTCTAGTGTCTGACTAAGTCCATTGATTATGCTTATATGCATGCATATAGTCCTGCCCAAAACTGATCATTGTCTCATTAACAGAAAGATGTGGACAGGAAACCCAGATGGCTGGTCATCAACCTTAATTGCTCTGAAAGGTCAGAGCTAATCACTCATTGTTTAGTTGAAACATTGTTAGCTGAAGCAGCCTTCGCTTGTTTGTCTTATGTAAACTTATGTTATTGAAATTTCCTGCCTAAAAGCTATGGGTGTATCCCAAAGTCTTAATAAAAAGGGATAGCAAGGCCAGAGTGGGGTGTAGTCCTCTCTTGGGCTCCTGCCTGGCCTCCAGTATTCCCAAATTAATTCTTTTCTAAGTCTCTTTAATTTGTGTGCAGCCTCCCCAAGAACCTGACCCTGAACCTGAATCCTGAACCACGCAGGATGTGAAAGGAGTTCCCAAATCTGGCGCTTGAACATGGGATGTCTGGAGGAGATGATATTTTTTGCCTAGGGCAGAGGAAAAATACACTGAGAAAAGGTGTGGAAAAATTCACTGAGAAAAAGTTGAGGGGAATTCACCGCAAGCAAAACCCATGATCAAGCTGCAGAGCCTCGATCTATAAGTAAGGTGGGAACATCTTTTTCAGCCATGCTAATGGGAAAGAATTGGGTTATAAATATAATATAAAGTAAATTTTATGATAGACTTTTGGTTTGCATGCTTAAAGAATGTGGTTTGTTTTTCAAATTAAAATCTTAGTTTGTATTTGTAATTTAAAACCTATAAGAAATGAAACTCCACTGCTGAAACTGCCTCTGATGTGGAGAAATCCAAAGGTGGCAGGAGAGGGCAAGGCTATCTGCTCTCTCGCAATGAGATTACTTAAGGCCTTGTTTAAACATTATAAAAGAACTCCCAGGGAAATGCAATTCTTGGCCAAATTGGGTGCTAGTTATTACTTCAGAAAGCAAAAAAAAATTGAGATCTGTCTTTATCCACAAAGCATGAAAAAAATATGTGGCCAAATCTATTGCTGATGCTTCCCCTGAAGTCAGCAGGATGTGGGGGAAGGAAGAGATACTTGGCCATCCAATATGGATGCCCACTCTCCCAGTATGCTAAATTAAAATTTCCTTTCTCACCATGAAAAAGGACTTGAAAGGGGTTCCCACACAGTCCTTTGGTTGATCTCTCTTGCATACCCACACTCTCCCCTGCCTTCCCACTGAGGTATGGGGCCTGATGCAGCGGGGATCTCTCTTTTCCATGGCCAGCACAGAAAGAGAGATGAAATTGGTTCTTTGTACAGGCATCCGAGGATTGAGAAATAATGAAATGAAGAGAGTTGATGCAGAAATAGGTTCAAGCTGGGTTCCGGGTGGGTTGCTGACCTCTCTGCTGGAGAAACAGATGACTCACCTGAGCCACGCAGTACATCTATTTATTTTCCAATACACAAAGGGGTTTCACCGGAAAACCCAGGACCAAAGGAGCCTGGGAGGGCCCAGGTCCCACCCACTCCTTCCTCTCTGGTGCCAGATGGGTTCCACATCTCAAAGCCCTCTTCCGGATCCCAGACAAAGGCAAGCCAGGAACTGACAACACCTTCGCACAACCAGGGTGGGGGTGCAACTGACATGACTCCGTCAATGTCCCTGGCCTGCCAATAACAATCTAAAGAATGTCCATGTGTCTTCCCAGAGGGCCCTCTAAACTGAGGTTTGATGGTAGATTATTGCTTCTGTGTCTCTGGATCTGTTCATTATATTCCACAAATAAGTGAAAGCATGTGATATTTTTCTCCTACTGACATATTTCACTTACATAATGCTCTCCAGTTTCATTCTTGCTGTAGCAAATGGTAGGAGTTCCTTCTTTTCTTTTTACAGCAGCAGAGTATTCTATTTGTAGATGTACCACATTTTATTATCCACTCTTCTGCCGATCAGCACTTAGGCTGTTTCCAAATCTTAGCGATGGTAAATTCTGCTGTTATGAACATAGGGATGTATATATCCTTTCTCATTGGTTTTATTAGTTTCTTGGGATACATTCCTAGAACTGGGATCACTGGGTCAAATGGGAGTTCCATTTTTATTTTTTTGAGAAATCTATATTGTTCTTCACAGTTTCTGCACCCATTTGTATGCCCACCAACAGTGCATGAGGGTTCATTTTTCTTTTTTTTTCTTTTTCTTTTTTTAAAATATATATTTTATTGATTTTTTACAGAGAGGAAGGGAGAGGGATAGAGAGCTAGAAACATTGATAAGAGAGAGTCATCGATTAGCTACCTCCTGCACACCCCCTACCAGGTATGTGCGCGCAACCAATGTACATGTCCTTGACCAGAATCGAACCTGGGACCTTTCAGTCCGCAGACCAACTCTCTATCCACTGAGCCAAACCTGTTTCGACAAGGGTTCATTTTTCTCCTCATCCTCTCCAGCACTTGTCATTTGTTTATTTTATTGATAATAGCCATTCTGGCAGGTGTGAGATGGTATCTCAGGGTCATTTTGATTGCAACTCTCATATGGTTAATGACTTTGAGCATGTTTTCATAAGCCTCTTGGCCTTCCTTATGTCCTCATTCAAAAAAGTACCTATTTAGATCTGTTGCCCATTTTTTGATTGAGTTGTTTATCTTCCTTTTGTTAAATTGTAGGAGTTATTTATAAATGTTGAAGATTAAACCCTTATTGGTGATAACATTGGCAAATATGTTCTCCCATACAGTGGGCATTCTTGTTTTGTTTATGATTTATTTTTCTGTGCAGAAGCTTTTTATTTTGATGTAGTGACATTTGTTTATTTTCAATTTAATTTTCATTGCCCTAGGAGCTGTATCATTGAAGATATTGATTCAGCATATGCCTGAGATTTTACCGCCTGTGGATTCCTCTAAGATTTTTGTGGTTTCCCCTCTTATATTTAAGTTCTTTATCCATTTTGAGTTTATTTTTGTGTATGATGTAAGTAGGTGGTCTACTCTCATTTTTTTTGCATGTATCTGTCCAATTCTCCCAACACCATTTGTTGAAAAGACTGTCTTCACTCTGTTGTATGCTCTTGTTTCCTTTGTCAAACATTAATTGAGCATAGAGGTTTGGGTTGACTTCTGGGCTCTCTATTCTATTCCACTGATCTATATCTCTGTTCTTGTGCTAGTACCAGGCCGTTTGAACAATGGCTTTGTAATATAGCTTGATGTATGGTATTGAGATCCTCCTACTTTGTTCTTCTCTCTCGGGATTGCTGCAGCTATTCAAGGTCTTTTTTTTATTCCAGATGAATGTTTGGAGATTTTGTTGTATTTATTGAAATATGTCCTTGGTATTTTAATGAGGATTGTATTGAATTTATAGATTTCTTGGATAGTAGGACATTTTAATGATATTGATTCTATCAATCCATGAATATGGTATTTTCTTGCATCTTTTTATGTCTTCTTCTATCACTTTTTATAGCATACTGTAGTTTTCTGTGTACAGGTATTTTACCTCCTTAGTTAAGTTTATTCCAAAGCATCTTAATTTTTTTTTTTTTTTTTTTGGTTCAGTGGTAAATGGGATTGTGTTTTTAATCTCTCTGAAATTCATTATTGATGTATAAAAATCTCATAGATATATCGGCATTAATTTTGTATCCTCCTACTTTGATTAATTCATCTATTAAGTCTAATAATTTTCATGTGGTCTTTAAGGTTTTCTATGTACAGTATCATGTCATATGCAAATAAGGATAGTTTTATGTTTTCTTTTCCAATTTGTATACCTTTTATTTCTTCTTCTTGTCTAATTGCTATGGATAGCACTTTCAATACTATATTGAACAAGGGAGGTGAAAGAGGACATCCCTGTTTTGTTCCTGTTGTTAGGGTAAATGGTAGTAGCATTTTCCCATTGAGTATAATGTTGGCTGTAGGTTTGTCATATAAGGCTTTTATTACGTTGAGGTATGATACTTCTATGTTCACTCTGCTGAGAGTTTTATCAAAAGGGTTTTGAATTTTTGTCAAATGCATTTTCTGCATCAATTGATATGACTATGTGATTTTTATCTCTCAGTTTGTTTATGTGATGTATCATGTTTATTGATTTGCAGATATTGTACCATCCTTGCATCCCCAGAGTAAATCTTACTTGGTCATGGAATATGATCTTTCTGATAATGCTGAATCCAGTTTGCTAGTATTTTGTTGCAGATTTTGGCATCTATGTCCATGAAGTTAGATTGGCTTGTAATTCTCTTTCTTTGTATTTTCTTTATCTGGTTTTGGTATTAAGGTAATGGTGGATTCATAAAATGAGCTTAGAAGTGTCCCTTCCTCTTGAGATTTTTTGAATAGTTTTAGGAGGACTGGTTTTAATACTTCTTGAATGTTTGATAAAACTCCCCAGTGAAGCCTTAAGGGACTGGGCTTTTATTTGCTGGAGGCTTTATGATGACTGCTTAAATTTCCTCCTTAGTTATCGGCCTATTAAAATTTTTAGACTCTCATTGAATTTTGGAAGGTTGTGTTTTTCTATGATTTTTCAATTTCCTCTAAATTGTGTAGTTTGTTAAAATAGAGTTGTTCATAGTATTTATTTTTTTACAATCCTTTGTCTTTCTGTGGGGTCTGTTGTTATTTCTCCTCTTTAATTTCTGATTTTGTTTATTTTGATCCTCTTTGCTTCTTGGTGAGCCTGACTACAGGATTATCAATCTTTTTATCCTTCAAAGAACCAACTCCTAGATAATAGATCAACTGAAGGACTTGTATACATGCATATAAGTACAACCAATGGACATAAAGCTCTAGGGAGGGAGGGGATGTGTGGGAGGGAGGGAGGGGGGAAAAATCAATAAAATATCTAAAAATAAATAAATAAAAAATAAAATAAAAAAATAAAAAAAGAACCAACTCCTAACTTCATGGATATTTTGTATTATTATTATTATTATTATTATTATTATATATTTTGGTCTCTATGTTATTTCTGCCCTGATCTTTATTATCTCCTTTTTTCTGCTCACTCTGGGATTTTATTGTTGCTCTCTTTCTAATTCTTTAAGTTGTAGAGTTAGATAATTTATTACTAATTTTTCTTGTTTTTGAGGTAGGCCAATGGAAGTATAAACTTCCCTCTCAGCACAGCTTTTACTGTGTCCCAAGATTTGGAATTTTTTTCATTGCCATTTGTTTCCAGGATGTTTTAATTTTTTCTTTGATCTTTTTGGATACCCAATCATTGTTTAATAGCATGTTATTCAGACTCCAAGTGTTTGAATTTTTTATTGTTTTTATTGTAGTTTATTGCTAATATTATGCCATAGTGGTCTGAGAAGATGTTTGATATTATTTCAATATTCATCAATTTGAAGAGACTTTGTCTATGACCCAATATGTGGTCTATCTTTGCAAATGTCCCATGTGTACTTGAACTATATGTATATTCTGTGGCTCTAGGGTGAAATGTTCTGAAGCTGTCAATTAAGTCCATCTGATCTAGTGAGTCATTTAGGATTGCTGTTTACTTATTGATTTTTTTTTTTTTTTGTCTAGAGCAGTAGTTCTCAACCTTTCTAATGCCACAACCTAAGACCATGCTATAGAGCCTAAGACCATTGGAAAACACAGATATTTACATTACTATTCATGAACAGTAGCAAAATTATAGTTATGAAGTAGCAGCACAAATAATTTTATGGTTGGGGGTCACCACAACATGAGGAACTGTTTTAAAGGGTTGTGACATTAAAAAGATTGAGAACCACTGGTCTAGAGGATTTATCCAGTGATGTCATTGGGGTATTAGAGTCCCATACTATGATTGTATTGTTGTCCACATCTCCCTTGATATCTTCTAGGAGTTTTCTTATGTATTTGTGTGCATATATCCTCTGGTTTTAATGATCCCTTTAGTATTTTGAATTACCTTTCTTTATCTCTTATTATGGCCTTTTTTTTTGGGGGGGGTGTATTTTGTCACATATAAGTATTGTTACCCCAGCTCTTTTTTTTTTTTTTTTTTTTTCTTTTCATTTCTGTTTGCCTAGAAGATATTTTTCCATCACTTCACTTTCAGTCTGTGTGAATCCCTTGTTTTGGGGGTGGGTTTCTTGTAGACAACATATATATGGGTCGTGTTTACTTAACCATTTAGCACCTTAATGTATTTTGATTGGAGCATTTAGTCCTTTTATATTTAAAGTTATTATTTATAGGTATTTGTTTGTAGCCATTTTATTTTTTGTTCCTGTGTTTCTTCTTCCCTTTTTATTTATTCTTTTTACACCAGTCCTTTTAGCATTTCTTGTATTCCTTTCTTGGTAGTGGTAAACTCCTTTAGCTTTTTTTTTTTTTTTTCTGTGAAGTTCTTTGTTTCCCCTTCAATATTGTTTGATAGCCTTGCTGGATAGAGTATTATTGAATTCAGTCCCTTGCTTTGCATCACTTTGTATATTTCCTTCCATTTTTTTCTGGTCTGATGTGTTTCTGTTGAAAATCATTTGATAATCTAATGGGAGATCCCTTTTACATAGCTTTCTGCCTATCTTGCAGCTTTTAAGATTATCTCTTTTTCCTAAATGTTTGCCATTGTACTTATTACATGCCTTGTTGTGGGTCATTTTGGGTTCATTTCCTTGGGGACTATTTGTGCTTGTGTGTTTTTTTCTTCCCAAATTTAGGGAAGTTTCCCGAGATAATTTCTTCAAATTTGTTTTCTAACCCTTGTTACTCTTCCTGTCATTCTGGAACTCATATTATTCATATGTTATTTCATTCATGTTGTCCCAACTACCTTAGGCTCTCCCCATGTCTTTTAATTTTTATCTCCAATTGAAGTTTTGTTTGGGTGTGTTTTGCTTCCCTGTCTTCTTATTCACTAATTCAGTCTTCCACTTCTCCTAGTCCACTGTTGAAACTTACTATAGTGTGTTATTTTTGTTTTAATAGCTATATCATTCTTTATTTTCTCTTAATTCTTACATAAATTGTTGATTTTTTCATCTAACTTGTTTATGAACTGCATGACCCTTATTTTGAATTCTTTTTCTGACATATTGCATGCCTCTGTTTTACTTAGCTCTTTTTCTGGTGGTTCCTCCTTTTATTTCCTTTAGGGGGTTTCTTTCTCTCCCCGTTTTTGCTCCCACCAAAGGATCTAGGTGTCAAGTCATGCAGGGGCTGATCGGTGGGCAGAAGCGGCTACTCAAGTGGTGGCTGATCCTCAGACAGTCACAGCAACAACAGCTGCTCCTCAGTTTTGGTGGAGTCTCCTTGAGGGGGCTGCTTGCAGCAGTAATGGCTCCTCTGGCTGTTTGTGGTGGGCTACTAGCATGGCTGCTGTTCCTCAGACAGGGGTGGGATACTTGCATAGCTGCTGCTTTTCAGTTGGGGTTGGGATGCTTGCAGCAGCTCCTTGGACAGATGTGTGCAGATCATGCGGCTGCTGCTCCTTGGATGGGGTCAGGTTCCTTACAGGACTGCTGCTCCTTGGGCAGGGGAGGGCAGCTCATGCAGCTGCTGTTCTTGGGATGGGGAGGGCTGCATGTTGAGGGTAGACTGCTTGCATGAGGTTTACTTTTATTGTCATCTTACATCCACTAGAATATAGCCTCCATGGGGATAGCAATATTTTTTAAAGTATATTTTTATTTATTTCAGAGAGGAAGGGAGTGGAAGAGAGAGGTAGAAACATCAGTGATGAGAAAGAATAATTGATCGGCTGCCTCCTGTATGCCCCACCCTGGGGATAGAGCCCTCAATTCAGCATATGCCCTGATTGGGAATTTAACCATGATCTCCTGGTTCATAATTTGATGCTCAACCACTGAGAAAAAATGGCCAAGCTTGGGTAACAATTTTTTTTAATTTAATAAATCTTTATTATTCAGATTATTAAAATTGTTTCTCCTTTTTTCTTCCAAAGCTCCCCTCCACCTGGTTCCCACTCCACCCTCTACCTTTATACCCACACCCACTGTCCTCATCCATAGGTGTACGATTTTGTCTAGTCTCTTCCTGCACCTCCACATCTCTTACCCCTGAGAATTATCAATCCCCTCCCATTCTATGCACCTGATTCTATTATATTCACCAGTTTATTCAGATCCTCAGATTTTTAATTCACTTGATTTTTAGATTCACTTGTTGATAGATATATCTATTTGTTGTTCATAATTTTTATCTTTTCTTTCTTCTTCTTCTTCCTCTTCTTAAAGAATACCTTATTATATTTCAGCATTTCATATAATACTTGTTTGGTGGTGATGAACTCCATTAGCTTTTTCTTATCTGTGAAGCTCTTTATCTGTCCTTCAATTCTGAATGGTATTACTTTGCTGGACAGATTAATCTTGGTTGTAGGTTCTTGCTATTCATCACTTTGAATATTTATTGTCACTCCATTCTGGCCTGCATGGTTTCTGTTGAGAAATCAGCTGACTCTTTTTTTCTTGCTGCTTTTAATATTCTCTCTTTGTCTTTTGCTCCTGGAATTTTAATTATGATGTGCCATGGTGTAGTCCTCTTTGGATTCCTTTTGTTTGTGGTTCTGTGTGCTTCCTGAACTTGTAAGTCTATTTCACCAGGTGGGGTAAGTTTTCTCTCATAATTTCTTTGAATAGGTTTTCAATATCTTTTTCTCTCTTCTTCTGGCATCCCTATAATTCTGATGTTGGTACCCTTGAAGGAGTCCCAGAGGATTCTTACACTATTTTCAACTTTTTTTATTCTTTTTTTTTTTCTTTTTGCTTTTCCAGTTGAGTGTTTTTTGCTTCTATATATTTCAAATCTTTGACTTGATTCATGCATTCCTCTAGTCTGCTGTTGGGTCTCTGTATAATATTATTTATTTCAATCAGTGTATGTTTAATTTCTAGTTGGTCCTTTTTCATATCCTCAAGAGTCTCACTAAATTTATCGGCCTTTTCTAAGAAATTCTTAAAAACCTTATAACCGTGGTTTTGAACTCTATATCCAGTCATTTGTTTTCCTCCATTTCTTTTATTTGTGATCTGTTTCCTTGTCTCCTCATTTTTGCTGCTTCCCTGAGTTGGTAAGGTGGCTTTTTGTGCTAGGTGTCCTATATGGTCCAATGGGTTGGCCTCCCAGTTATGTGAGGTGAATACTCTTGGTGCACCCCTTTTTGGACTGCGTTTACAGCCTGTTGTAGTTAAGTCTTGATTGTTGTTGGTGTCACTTGGAGGAATTGACCTCCAGGCCAATTATCTGTGAGGATCCACTGTATCTATAATGGAAGAATTGCTGTGCAGGAGATACATTTATGGGGCAGAACTTGTTTCAGTGGGGCTTTGGTGCTCACTGAGTCTACCTCTTGAATGTGTCCCTATGAGAGTAGTTGAAATCTGGTGTCATCTCACACAGACCACTAGATACACTAGCTTCTGGATATCCAATGGGGTGCAGGTCAGCTACTGTCTGAGGCCACTCAGCAGGAGCTACAGTCAGAACTACAGCTTCTTCCTCTTTTCTTGGGGTTTGGAGGTTTTGGAGTTATCTGCTTGGAGCTGCAGTTTGTTTTGTTAAGCTCCAATAGGGCAGGACATTTATATGTAAAAGCTACTGCAAGGAACTTGAGTGGCTTTTTATATTGTTCGGGGTGGAGTCTCAGGGCATCACTAGGCTAAGGCGTGGCAATCAGCGATGTCTGCTAGTCAGCCTTCTCTGCATTTTCGCATTTCCAAGTCTCCGCATCCCAAGCCCCAGCACAGTAAACGATGATTGCTGGGCACACCTCTGCAAGAAAGTCATCCTCAATTTCCGTCTCAATGGTCGACAGTCCAGCTTCTTCCTGTAGGGGTTTGGGTCCCCTGCATCTCCCAAGAAACTGAATTTCAGAGTAATTGGGAGTTTGTCTCCCTTCAGTTTGAAAAAAAAAGCAGCACATCCAATTGCCCCCACCAGCCTGATCCATGTGCCTCCATACCTCAGCTATTCAGCGCTTGTACACATTTCAATGCTCATTTCTCTTTCCTTCTAGTTGTAGAACTTCCACTTAGCCAGCTTTTCTATGGTTCTGGGTTATAGATGTTTTGCCTTTTAGTTGTAGTTTTGAAATTGTTGTGTGAGGCAACAACTTAGATGTTTACCTATGTTGCCATTTTGGTTTCTCTCAGGGGTAACAATTTTTATTGTCTAATTTGTTCATTCTTGTATTCCAAAGCTCTGGAATAAACACTTAGTAAATATTCAAATATTAAAGAATAAATAAATTAAAATTACTAACTCATTTAGGCAAGTTTCATTGAGTATCTCCTATGGAAAGACCAAATAATATAAATGTTTTCTGTTCTCAACTATTTAAAAAAAAAAAGTAAAAATTTGATTTTATAGTTAAAGAAGATAGTGCCAATGTTGTTTGATTTTCAGACCTCCAAGTAGAATTCTCACTTCAAACTACCATACTTTGCCATGTATAAGATGCCTCCATGTATAAGATGCCCCCCACTTGCCCAACCCCAAATTAAGAAATCAGTATTTTAAACATTTTGCTGTTTTTTCTCTTAAGGTCTTCTTCATTTGGGGGCATTATAAGGAGTTTTTCTTCCTGTTTTTTTTCCACTGTCTGATCATATACTCAGTGGGAGGAGGTCCAAATTGTCTCTCTGAAGCTCTAGTCCCATGCTCTTTTGCATAGCTGATTACATTCAATTTTAATTTTGCAAAGTAAGACAATCGCTTACTGATATTTATCTTTTTTTTTATTTTTTGACATCTTTATGGGCTAAGAATGTTCAGGTATCTGTTGCATCTGAGCACTATCCAAATCCAACTACACCATCAGCTGATGTCAGTAACAATAAGACTCATGATTTGAGGAAGCCTGTTTTACAAGGTATTCAGCTACACCCCTCAATTTTCAGTCTATTTTAGAAAAAAAAAATAGCATCTTATAAATGGGAAAATGTGATATCTCTTCACACACAAATACATACATTTTCTTAGTATTTTCTTATCGCTTTATATTAGCATTGGATTTCAATGACTTGGGCCTTCATAAATAAATGTTTAAAATAAATTATAATTGATAGGAGAAAGTAAAGTATTAGAAGGTGGAATAAATAAATGATGAGTCCAGGAATGGAAGAAGCAGAGTCTTGGCAGAGAAAAGAGGAAGGTCTATAGAAAATTTGCTTGTTTCACAAATTGCTTAGAAATGACCCTGATTCTACAATTCTATATCAGTAAAGTGAGAAAAGTAAAAAATATGCTGTGGCCTAGTGTCTAGCACATAGTAGTGATTCAATAAATATTTGTTTAATGAATATATTAATGAAGAGTAAGTAGCATGATTTATGATTGTCTTTTAATTGTTTATATTTTCCTATAAAATAAAGATTAATATGCTTATTTAATACTCTTTGCTTTCCTACAAATAAAGCTGTGAGGTAAATGGATAAAATAATTGTTTTAGCATAAAATTGTGAGAACTCTTTTTTTTTTTGAAATGAGACCTTTATTGGAATCCAATCTTTATTTATTTTTATTTTTTTTCATTACTTAATATTTTTTTAAATCAATCTTTATTGTTCATATTATTACAAAGGTTCCTCATTTCTTCCCCCCTCCACCAGGTTCCCACCCCACCCTCCATTCCCTCCCCATCCCCCTTTGTCCTCATCCATAGGTGCAAAGTTTATGTTCAGTCTCTTCCAGCATCCACCACTCCCCCTTTCCCCAAGAACTGTCAGTCCACTCCCCTCCCGTATCTCTGACTCTACTACAATCAACAGCTAATATTGTTCATCAGGTTTTTCAATCTCCTTTTGTTGTTGTTGTTGTTGTTGTTGTTGTTTAATTAATAAACTTTTACACTTCTAAGAATAAATTTTAAAATCTAATAATTTTAAACCTTGTTTTTTCTGCCCTGGGAATTGAGAAGCAAACTTGTTTACATGTAAACTTGCCCTTAGCCTTCAAATGTAAATGGACACATTGTTTAAAGATAGCTGCTGGTTGGAATTGGATTACCTGTTCTGGGTGGGAAGGGCTTGTCCTCCCCTTTCTCCATTAAAATTAAGGTGTTAGCTTTAAAACCTCTTTTTGGCAAGAGACCTTAAACTTTCAGAACTTTAAATTTTTCAGGTAGTAAATCGGTTACTTAGCATTTTCTCAAATCAATAATACCTCCACATGCCCAAGGATACACTTCACACAAAAGACATTTCCAAATAGGTCAACCAACCTCATCCAGACCCCACACAAGGCACTCACAGATCAACACCCCAGCGCTATACTAACTCAATACATCCAGATCTAAGCCTTCATCACTTGATTTGGCAGACCCTCAAGTTCCCCCAAAAGTTTCCAGCCATGTCTGAGAGGCAGCCATGGGGCATGGGCAGGTGAGGAGCGAGCTGTTTCGGGCCTGGCTGCTCTGGGCCTGGCCTCTGTTGCTCTGGGCCGCTCCACAACCAGCTGCTCCTGGTCTGGCCACTGTCGCTCCCGACCTGGCTGCTCCTGGCTTGGTTGATGCTGCTCCGAGCCTGGCTGCTCCTGACCTGGCTGCTCTGAGCCCGGTTGCTCTGGGCCCGGCCACTCCCCACCTGGCTGCTCCGGGCTTGGTTGCTGCTGCTCTGGGCCCAGCTGCTTTGGGCCCGGCAGTTCCCGGCCTGGCTGCTGCTGCTCTGAGCCTGGCTGCTCCCGACCCAGCTGCTCTGGGCATGGCTGCTCCGGGCTCGGCCACTCCAGGCCTGGGTGCTCCAGCCCTGGCCACCCTGAGCTTGGCCGCCTCCACCCCAGGCCTGGCTGCTACTGCCCCAGGTCTGGCTGCTCTGGGCCTGGCTGCTGCTGCTCTGGTTCTGGCTGCTGCTGCTCTGGGGCCTGGTTGCTGCTGCTCTGGGCCCAACTGCCACTGCCTTGTGCCTGGCCACTCTGGGCCTGGCCGCTGCTGTTCCAACATTCTGTCCCTTTTTTTTTTTTTTTAAACACATTTATGTTGCAATGTTGGCTGCTGAGTTGAGTTCTGTCTTAGTCTTCGATTTCTCAAGATCTTCTTTGTATTCTTTCTTAAGTAATTTTACCATCTTTTCCTATAACTTGATTTCTTCACATTGAAAACTTCTTCGATTTCTTCCTCCTCATCCTAGAAGCTCAGCAGGGTGGCCTTTGGTGCCCCTTTGTTCTCCATGGCCTCTTGTGCTGCTTCAGCCTGCTGCCAGGGTCAGCGCAGCCCAGGAAACAGCCCCTGGCCTCAGCTCTGTGGCCCGCGATCAGTGGTCGAGGGCCCAGCAGTACCCCCCCCCGCCCGGGGGCCCCGTCGCTCTGCTCCTTGCCGACACCCAGCTGGCTGGTGTCCAGCAGCGGCTTCCGCTCCTCATTGCGTTCTTCCCAGACTGGAGCTTTTGTCTCCTTCCCACCAGGCCAGTCTAGCCTCGGAGTCAGAAGACTGTCCTCTGCGTGCAATGTGTGCGACTCTGGGGGCTCCGCTTTTCGCAGCTCCCCTGGGATTCCGCCTCATTGCCCAGGCTCCTTCTGTTTGAGCCTGGATCCCCAGGGTCTGGCCCAGAACTGGGGCTCAATGCTGCCGGTTCTGAGGTTCAGCCCAGTCCAGGGCTTTTATTTCCTTCCTGCTCTGGAACGCCAGGCAGGCACCCAAACTTCTCCTCTCTGGCTCCGTCCTTTCCAAGTCCGCGTGCACGCGCAGCATGTCTCCCTACCTTTGGCTTTTTCAACTCCTCTGATTTTCCTTCTGGTTTTCTCTTTCCTTCTTGTTGTAGAATTTTCAGTCAGTTGACTACCTGTAACTCTGGGCAATGTCCATTTTATATTTTAGCTGCATTCCATTGAAATTGTTGTGTGCGGCTGTGGTCAGGTGTTTACCTGTGCAGCCATCTTGGGTCCTCCCCTCGTGAGAACTCTTTTGAAATCTGTGTTGTATCTTCTTTCTTTTTTTTTCTTTTCATTTTTTTTAAGGTATTATATGTGTACATATCTTACCAATCCAGCCCGTCATTCTCAAAACTCCCCAGAGTATTGATTCAATTGGTTATGCTTATATGCATGCATACAAGTCATTTGGTTGATCTCTTATCTCCCCCATATTTCCCTACCCTCCTCACTGTAATTTGACAGTCTGTTTGTTGCTTTACTGTCTATCAATCTATCTTTTTGTTCATTAGTTTATAATGTTTCTTATTATCCATAAATGAGTGAGATCATGTGGTGTTTTTCTTTCATTGACTGGCTTATTTCACTCAGTATAATGTTCTCCAATTCTATCCAGGTTGCTGCAAATGATAAGAATTCCTTTTTATGTCATCATAGTATTCCATTGTGTATATGTACCATAGTTATTTGATCCAATCATCTGCTGACAGGCAACTAGGCTGCTTCCAAATCCTAGCTATTGTAAATTGTGCTGCTATTAACATAGGGATACATATATCTTTTTTGATTGGTATTTCCAGTTTCTTAGGATATATTCCTAGCAGTGGGATTACTAGGTCAAATGGGAGTTCCATTTTTAGTTTTTTGAGGAAACTCCATACTGTTCTCCACAGTGGCTGCACCTGTCTGCATTCCCACCATCAGTGCACGAGGGTTCCTTTTTCTCCGCATCCTCACCAGCACTTGTCCTTTGTTGTTTTGTTGTTGATAGCCATTCTGACAGGTATGAGATGGTACCGCATTGTCATTTTGATTTGAATCTCTCGGATAATTAGTGACTTTGAGCATGTTTTCATGTGCCTCTTGGCCTTCCTTATGTCTTCTTTTGAAAAGATTCTATTTAGGCCCATTGCCCATTTTTTAATTGGATCATTTATCTTCCTTTTATTAAGTTGTATAAGCTGTCTCTAGATGTTGGAGATTAAACCTTTACTAGTGATAACATTTGCAAATTTGTTCTCCCATATAGTGGGCTTTCTTATTGTTTGTTGATGATTTCTTTTGCTGTAAAAAAGCTTTTTATTTTGATGTAGTCCCAATTGTTTATTTTCTCTTTAGCTTCCATTGCCTAGGGGCAGTATCAGTGAAGAAGTTCTTTTGGCATATGTCTGAGATTTTGCTGCCTGTGGATGCCTCTAGTATTTTTATGGTTTCCCGTCTTATGTTTAAGTCCTTTATCCATTTTGAGTTTATTTTTGTATATGGTGTAAGTTGGGGATCTAGTTTCATTCTTTTGCATGTATCTGTCCAATTTTCTCAACACCATTTACTGAAGAGACTGTCTTGACCCCAGTGTATGCTCTTGCCTCCTTTCCAATTATTTATTGAGCATAGTGATTTGGGTTAATATCTGAGTTCTTGATTCTATTCCATTGATCTATATGTCTGTTTTTGTGCCAGTACCAGGCTGTTTTAAGAACAGTGACTCTGTAATATAGCTTGAAATCTGGTATTGAGATCCCTCCTACTTTATTCTTCTTTCTCAGGATTGTTGTGGCTATTCGGGGTCTTTGTATCTTCTTTCTGTACCTGCTGAACATAATTTTAGAATTCACTGCAAGAAAAGAAAATACATTTGCTCTTTCATCTATGCATCATAGAACCCAAATTTCATCAAAACCAGCCACACATTGTGGGCTACCAGTCCCCAGGCTTCTTGGAGGACTTTCCTATCTTCCTCTGTTAACCTGTTTCCCTGAAAATAAGACAGTGTTTTATATTAATTTTTTCTCCCAAAGTTGCGCTAGGTCTTATTTTCAGGGCATGTTTTATCTTTCCATGCGCTAGGTCTTTTTTTCGGAGGATGTTTTATTTTCGGGAAACACGGTATAAGCAGAAACTGACTCTGAAGTCTGAACTGGGAAAACTATTGTTTGTTATTCTATGATATGGTAAGAACTGTGTTTAAATCTGGAAAATGGTTTAGTGATTATTATTTTCCTTAACAGATAGTCTTTAGTATTTTTATTCCAAGTCTGCCATCATCAGTGTGCATCAGGTAGATCCAAACTTTTTTTCTAATTTCTATTTTTTTTAATCTTTATTGTCAAAATTATTACATAGTTTCCTCTTTTTCCCCCATTGACCTCTTTCAGCCTATTCCTGTGCCCTCCACCCAGGCCCTTAGCCCATTGTCTGTGTCCACGGGTTATGCATATATGCACACAAGATCATTGGTTGATATCTTTCCACCCACACTCCTTTGCTTTATCTCTGAGGTTTGACAATCTGTTCCATGCTTCTATGTCTCTGAATCTATTTTATTCATAAATTTGTTTTGTTCATTAGATTCCACATATGAGTGAGATCATGTGATACTTATATTTCTTTTTTTCTTTCTTTTTCTTTCATTTTTTTTTGCATTTATCTGCCTAATTTTCCCAATAGCATTTATTGAAGAGACTGTCTCTGCTCCATTGTATGCTTTTGCCACTTTTGTCAAATATTAATTGAGTATAAAGGCTTCGATTGATTTCTGGGTTCTCTGTTCTGTTCTATTGATCTAAGTGCCTAATTTTGTGCCAGTATAAGGCTGTTTTGAGTACAGTGGCTTTGTAGTATCCTATATAATAAAAAGCTAATATAGCAGAATGACAGGTCACTATGATGCACACTGACTACCAGGGGGCAGATGCTCAATGCTGGAGCTGCCCCTGGTGGTCAGTGCATTCCCACAGGGGACCACCACTCAGCCAGAAGCTGAACTCATGGCAGGCGAGTGCTGGTGGGAGACTTTCCCACCTCTGCTAGTGCACTAAGGATGTCTGACTGTTGACTTAGGCCTGCTCCCAGATTGTGAGAGGGCTCATGCCCAGCTAAAGGAATCCCCTCCTAAGTGCACAAATTTTGTGCACCGTGTCTCTAGTAATTTGAAATCTGGTATTATGATTCCTCCAACTTTGTTCTTCTTTCTCAAGTTTGCTGTGGCTATCCAGGATTGTTTTTGGTAACATAAATTTTGGGAGTATTTTTTCTAGTTCTGTGAAATATGCCCTTGGTATTTTAATAGGGATTACTTGAATAGTATGGATACTTTAATGATATTGATTCTACCAATCCAATAACATATTATTTACTTCCAGTTGTTTATATCTTTCTCTATCTCTTTTTTTCAGCATCTTATAGTTTTCCAAGTACAGGTCTTTTACCACCTTAATTAATTTTATTCTTAAGTATCTTAAATTTATTTTTTTGCAATGCTAAATAGGAACCTTTTTTAGTTTTTCTTTCTGAGAGTTTATTATTGATGGATTTTAGGGTGTTAATTTTGTATACTGCTGCATTTTTTAATTCACTTATTAAATCTGATATTGTTTTGATGGAGTCTTTAAGTTTTTAATGTACAATATCATGGCTTCTGTGAATAATGAAAGTTTTACATCCTCCTTTCCAATTTGGATGCATTTTATTTCTTCTTCTTGTCTGAACACTATGGCTAGAGCTTCTAGTATTATGTTGAACAAGGATGGTGAAAGAGGGCATACCTGTCTTGTTCCTGTTTTAGAGGAAATGCTTTTAGTTTTTGTTTATTAAGTATGATGTTGACTGTAAGTTTGTCATAAAAGGCTTTTATGATGTTGAGATATAATCCCCTGTTCCTACTTTGCTGAGAGTCTTTACTAAAACCGGGTTTCAGATTTTGTCTAATGTTTTTTTCTGCATCAATTGATATGATCATGTGATTTTTGTCTTGCAATCTGTTAATGTGCTGAAACACATTTATTGATTAGCAAATATTATACCAGCCTTGCATCCCTGGAATAAATCTCATTTTGTCATAGTGTATGATCTTTTTAATATATTGCTGGATCTGACTTGCTAAAGTTTTGATGGAAATTTTAGCATCTATGTTCATCAGGGTTATTTGCCTTTAGTTCTCTTTCTTTGTAGTGTCTTTATCTGGTTTTGGAATTAGGATAATGCTGGCTTTGTTAAAAGAGTTTGGAAGTGTTCCTTCCTCCTAAAATTTTTTTAAATAGTTTGAGGAGGATAGGTGTTAGTTCTTCTTTGAATATTTGGTAAAACCCTATGTGAAACTATCTGGACCAGGGCTTTTGTTTGTTGGAAGTTTTTTTTAGTTTTGTTTTTTGTTTTGTTTTGTTTTCTCCATCAGTATTCATTTGCTTATTCAGTTTTTCTGAGACTTTCTGATTAAGTTTTTGAAGGTTGTATTTTTCTAGGAATATGTCTATTTCATCCAGGTTGGGACATTTGTTGGAATAAAGTTGCTCATGGTATTATTTTATGAACATTTGTGTTTCTCTGTTTCTGGGGGTCAGTGTTACTTCATCTATTTCATTTCTGATTTTGTTTATTTGAATCATCCTCTTTTTTGTTTCCTGGTAAGTCTAGCTAGAGGTTCATCAATTTTGTTTATCTTTTCAAAGAACCATCTTTTGTTTTGTTTTTTGTTTTTTTGTTTTTTTGAACATTTGTATTATTATTATTGTTCTCATTATTATTATCATTATTATTTTGGTCCCAATGTCATTTATTTCCACTCTGATCTTTATTATTTCCTTCCTTATACTTACTCTAAGCTTTTCTTGTTGCTCTCTTTCTAGTTATTTAAGTTATAAGATTAGACACTTTATTACCAGTTTTTCTTGTTTCTTGAAGTACTAGGAACTTCCCTCTCAGGACTGCTTTTGTTGTGTCCCATAGATTTGTGGTTCTTATGTTTTCATTTGTTTCCAGAAAGTTTTTATTAGTTCTTTAATCTCATTGGTAACCCATTCTTTGTTTAATAGCATGTTACTTAGCCTCCATGTGTTTGATTGTTTTTGACCATTTCTATTGTAGCTAAATTCTAATTTTATGGCATTGTGGTCTGAGAAGATGCTTGATAATACAGTAATTTCAATATTTTTGAATTTGTAGAGATTTAGCTTGTCCTAACATATGTTCTGTCTTTGAAAGTGTCCCATGTGTACTTGAGAAGAATGTATATTATGTAGCTTTGCGGTAAAATGTTCTGAAGATGTCAATTAATTCCATCTGATCTAGTATGTCATTTACGATTGCTGTTGTCTTGTTGATTTTTTGTCTAGAAGATGTCAGTTGGGTATTAAAGTCCCCTTATATGATTCCAATGGTGTCAGTGGGGTATTAAAGTCCGCTTTTATGATTGTATTGCTGTTTTGAGGAGAGAGGAGAGAACTGCAAATTGTGACTCTCTGATTATGGTTGTTGTCGGTCAACTCATGAGGAACCCATTTTCCAAACTTTTGGACTTTGCCAAGTGCACGCAATTGATTGGAAATTGTTTTTTGTGAACAATTTAAAGTTGTCGCAAGCTCTTGTTGGGTAATTTGAGGATTTTGCACCAAAAGAGTTTGAAGAGCTTCTTGATCAAAATTGGACACACGGCCTCGACCACTCTTGTCATCTAACGAAAAATTTCCCTCACGAAATTTCTCAAACCAACGCTGGCATTTTCTGGCGCTAACTGCATCTTGACCAAGAGCACTACAGATGTTTTTTGCAGCCTCACTTGCTTTTCTTCCTAATTGGAACTCGTAAAGCATGCAGTGCCGAATATGCTCTTTATCTGCCAACTTCTTAGCCCTAGTTTTGCAACAAAAACCAAACTAAACACAAACTTTTTCAAGCAAAACTTGTTAATTGCACTTCACACGTTCTGTAGATACCACGTGTTTGAAGGTTATGTCAATACAAGTCAACGCCAAGCAAGATTTTAAACGAATGTTAAAAACGATATTAATTATTACTAAACCAAATATTGATTATCTTATCTTTGCAGGGGGAAAAAAGGCACCCCCTACTTTAAGAAATCATTAAAAAAAATAATGTGTTTTTTATTGACATCAGAGAGAGGAAGGGAGAAAGGGAGAAAGATAGAAACATTAATGATGAGTGAGAATCATTGATTGTACCTCCTGCACACCTCACACTGGGGATGGAGCTTATAAGGCCGGCATGTACCCTGACTAGGAATTGAACCATGAACTTTTGGTTCATAAGTCAACGCTTAACCACTGAGCCATGTTGGTCAGGCCAAAAAAACTTTTTAGTGTTAATTTATTAGCTATTATTTATGTTACATAGACACTATCCAGTTATAGTGCTCTTAATGACATTCTCACAACTTCCAGGCAAATAACTTAACAAAGGTTACAATGTATATGAACACACCTACATTTATGCATATATTGTACATGCATTCACAAAAATATTAAGAAGACAAATGCAATAAGCAAAGTGTTTCCTTTTGTTGTGTTAATATTCAAATATGCACTGAATATACCTTAAGTTTCCTGGGAAAATTATCTTCCACAGTTGTATTATGTTTAATAAAGAAACAATTGCTCTGTAGGAAGAAAAACATATCCTGCTATAGCTGTATCAACAAAATAGTCTTTTATTTTGGAATGCAGCTGACATTTCATGTCAAGTTTGACATACTTTTCCAATGATGTAAAATATGATCTCCATTTCCAAAAGCATAAGTTTGGAAGACTTCCCCTGAACCAGTTTTCTTTTTTGAAGAAGGGAGCTGGAAGGTATAATTACTGTTCTTTCATTTATGATTATGTAATTTACTTGTCTATTTAATTTATAATTCTATAAATTATTTGATTAAGTAAAAATGCTCAATTTTCTAAAATATATTTTTCTCTTATGGAATTATGTAAACACTATTGATTTGTAATTTAAATTAAGTACTAACACCACCTATGGTCAGTGTGAGGGCAAATGACTGAGAATTATTTCCTGTTGAACTAAATATAGTCCTCTTTTCAACCACTAATTCCAATAAATAATGTATAATATTTTAGCATCCATAAATTCTCTTAGTGAACAATAAATAACAATAATCGTAACAATAAGGAGAATATTGACATGATTCAAATATATTCCTAAATAATTCTATTTAAACCTCCTTATCCCCCAGATCTGGAAATACTTACCAACAATAAAATAACTTTCTGTTGGTTAATTTAATGCTCTTGGTCTTAGCATATATTTTAATTGTTGTTTTAAGTTATTACAGTAAAAACATATTAAATTTTGAAGCCTTCTTTTTACTCTGAAATATT
This sequence comes from Pipistrellus kuhlii, assembly GCF_014108245.1. Lineage (NCBI taxonomy): Eukaryota > Metazoa > Chordata > Mammalia > Chiroptera > Vespertilionidae > Pipistrellus > Pipistrellus kuhlii. The sequence goes on from NW_023425515.1 coordinate 96,142,976, forward strand.
ATAGTTAGTTTACAGAACATTAACAGTGAAATTGTCTGACTTCTAGAAGGATTAAACAAAGTTATTTGCATATACAACTGGAAGCTAATATGTACCTGTCTAAATAAAAAGCCAAAGCTCAATTTACATTCATTGTGAAGAGGTACTCAGAAGGTCACATTCCTATGCTAATATTCACAACCTGAAGAGCACATTTATCTATAGTTCCTGGAAAGAACACAACATAACAATTATTATGTAGGTATTAAAATGTTTTTCCTAACCCATATACTGTCATACCTTGATGTGGGAGTGGGGTGATGAGAAGAGATAAGCAAAAAAACTTATATACTTATTAGAGGCCCAGTGCATAAAATTGTACACAGGGTCACTAGGCATGGCCAGCAATCAGGGCCAACCTGTGGGGTGACTGGTAGGGCAATCGCACCCACATTAGCCTGGCACCAATGGCTTACTGCTCTACCACCCCACCTCAGTTTTGCTCTCGTATGGTTCATCAGGGCTGGCAGCACCTCCATTGCCACCTGCTGCCAGCACCATGTCAGTGACACCTGCCATTTTCTGTGCAATCCCTTGGTGGTCAGCACACATCTAACTCCCAGTTTGGTCGAACTCCCACCTGTGGGGACAATTTGCATATTAGCCTTTTAGGATATAGGAGTAGAGGACTGATGCACAAATTCATGCATCAGTAAAGTCTCTTAGACTGGTCTGTGGGTGAAACCAGCTCTCCAACATCCCCTAAGAGGTCTTGGATTGTGAGAGGGCACAGGCCAGTCTGAGGGACCCCACTGGTTTGTGATTGAGTCTGGGAGGGATGTGAGAGGTTGGCCAGCCAGGGAGGGACCACGGGAGGGCTCCAGGGCATATCTTGCTCGGTCCCAATTGGTGAGACCCCATCAGCAAGCTAACCTACCAGTAGTAGCATCTGCCCCCTTGTGGTCAGTGCACATCATAGCAGGCAGTTGAGTTCCCTTAGGATATCATTAGCATATTATACTTTGATTGGTTGAATGGATGACCAGACACTTAGCATATTAGGCTTTTATTATATAAGATATACCATATTTTTCGGATCATAAGATGCACCGGACCATAAGACGCACCAGTTTTTAGAGAAGGGAAATGAAGAAAAAAAGATTCTGAAACAAATAGTGTCCTAAAATATTTTATGTGCATTAAAACCCAACATCACAGTCATAAGCACATGTAATCAACCCTGTAAAGTAAACAGCAGCATTTAGAACCATTTTAGAGCCGGGCAAGCACACAGAGACCAAACAGAGCCGGGCAAGTAAAAAAACTTTTTTTTAAAAAGTATATGTGTAGGCTATATTTGGACCATAAGACGCAGGGACTTTTCCCCCCCACTTCTGGGGGGAAAAAAGTGTGTCTTATGGTCCGAAAAATACGGTACATAGCCCATGGACAAGGGGAATAGGGTGTTGAAGGCCTAGGGTAGGGATGTAGGGACTGGAAGGAAGGAAATAAAGGGAGGATGGGAGATATTGGCAATATTATCAACAAGAAAAATATATATATATATTTTAAAAAAGTGTTTCCCTGTAATCTAAATCATAGGACAGTAAATGAGACACATTTTAAAGGCTCTTCTCTTCTTTGACCTACTGAAAGTGTCCAAGTTGCTTATGCTTACTGTGAGGGTCAAGTATCCTTTGTGAGATATTAAATAAATCCATTTCCTATTAAAATGATACTGTTTTACATAGTAAATACACTGTAATGAAAAAAGGCAAGGAATATTCCTTCAATACTCAGACACTGAACATAACACTAAATCCTGCTAATCACGAGGGACCCTAAATATGTGATTTACCCTTATACCTCCACTTTCTCTCCACAGGAGACATCTCTGAAATGCACCAGATGCTACTTGCCAATCATTTCTTTTTATTTTTGCCACAAGTAGATTGTAAAAAATAGGTTGTTCCTTAGGAAGAACACCTACAAGTTGTTGCCAACTTGTATAGACATGTAAAGGTATTATTTGTGGTTTTCTCTTTTTAAAAAAAGAGAAAGAATAAAAAGCCTAAAAGCTTTGAAATAGTTTTCACAGAACTCAGTTCTTTTCAGGTACTCTTAAATGAAATGATATTGCAAATGCAAGTTCCAATTGATGTGGGATTTTTGGGCTGGAACACATAGTGTTCCCCTGGGCAGATGGTTTCCCGGGTTCTTTGTCCATTCGAGTCAAACAATGAATTCAAAGGTGGATAGTATAGCAAAGGTGGAAATTTATTGAAGAACAAGTAGACTCCCAAGTGGGGAAGGGGAAGAAATCTTACAGCACCAGTCTCCACGTGAGGAGGGAGAAGAGTCCCACTGAGTTCCTTTTTTCCCTGATTTATAAAGGCTGCAGTTCCTGTGTCCTGATATTCCCTCTGATTGGTCAATATTTCCTCTGATTTGGTTACTATAGTAACTTCTGAGCTCAAAGGTTAAATATCACATGGGACATATGAGGCCCTTCTCCCTCATTGTCCTCCTATTCCCTCTGGGCTTTCTTCCTCCTTCTTTATTTTGTGAATATAAACCTTTTGTTACTCTTCATTTCTTTGTCTTATGTAAATATAATTATTGCCTCTCCCTTGTCCAATGGATATGTAACTGAGCCTGGCTCCCTTGTGTTATGGAAATGTAACCTCTGCTCTGTAACCGTTTTTTCCATGGACCCTTAATTTTTGAAATGTCCTAAATCTGCCTATTTCACCTCTAAAAATTTATATTTCACAATAACTCATTACCTTAAATTACTGTTCTAAAAGATCAGTCCAAAGAATATTAGAAGACTGCCCAACTCATTGCACTGAAGACAAAAGGGAGGGGGGGGCAGTATTTTTCTTTTTAAGAAATCATATCTATGGTACATGAAAGCTGTTATTTGGATACATGTTGCAAATTTTCCATCTTCGAAGTTTATGATGAATGTCAATGAAGTTTGTGGTGGGTAACAGTAGTCCTGCATCAAGGAGATTTATGGGGAGGATGCATTTCATATTATTCATGAGCCACTTAACAAGCTTCAGCCAAAATACAATATGGCCTTTGTTTATAGTCCCAAGTAGTCTTTCTAGGGCTTTTGAAAATTTAAGAGTTTTTTTGATAAATAATAGTGAATCTTGAGGTGTGCCTGGAAAGCTGTAAATATGTTTTACTGTTACCTGGAAGATTCCTACATTTCATCCTAACTTCCCTGTGTCTTCAATAAAAAATTATCAGACATTCTGCTGGTATTTTATTTTGCTGTTGTTCTGCTACATTAAATAACCAAGAGGGACACATTTTGTAGAAAAATGTTCATTTCACTCTCTATTACAGGAAATTGAAGCATCTTAACAGGCTATCTAGACTATTTGAACAGAAATGAAGTAACATATATTTGAAACTGTCTTTTATATTATATTCTTTATTTTATGACCCACGTTCTTCTCAATGAATTGTTATTTATGACAACTTATGTATATAATAGCTTTGACTTAACCAAGAACTTCTGCTGCTAACTGAAAGACTTGAGAATCAGACAATTATATTAGTGTGGCTTGGTTAAATTAAATTAGGAAATTTTTTTTGCCAGTCTTATTGTGAGAGTGAGTAGTGAGTTAATTCATAGAATGGTTAACTGAGGGCAATAGTTGATATATTTAGGGGGAAAAAATTAAACTTCTGGAATATCAGTGGTTTTCTTAGCAATTTACAACCAAAAAAATACCTTCAGAATGTGACCATATCAACAAGCAATAAATAAATAAATAAATAAAATTTTATTTCAGTGAAAGCATAGGACATGACTGAAAGGTTAAAATCTGCAGTGTGTGGGCAGACTAACTATTTCAGATGGTGATTAAAGAGAACTGAATTTATTTAAGGGTAAAGGGATGGGATATGGGATATCCAACGGGAAGGGCTACACAGAGAAAAGGGGGCCTTGGAGACAATTTTGGGTAGTTAGCCTGGGATGAACTGCCATTTCCCATTGCTTCCATGATTGCAAGTTTCATGGGGTCTCTTAGAGGTTAGGGGCTATGTGCCTATAGGGGAATAGCCCAGGCATTGTTCTGATTGTATTTATCTCTTTCTTGCAGGTGGAAATCTGAGGGGAGTTCTAGGGGGAGGTTCTTAATAGAATATTCATAAGCTTTTCAGGTGTGCTCTTTCTGGGTCATGGTCTCCAGTGATTGGTTGGTGCCAGGGTAGAGGGTCATTATTCAATGCAGCTGGTCCTGAGGCAGCCATGGAGTTACTTGTCTGGTTTTGCTGCTTTTCTGGGCCTAAAGCTGGAATACAATTGAGGCCTAGAACCTATCTTTATGGAGGAAAAGATCAGGGATTCAAACCACGTGACTAGTGATATGCTAGGGGAGGATAGGTTACCATGGGGGTGGTTTCATGTTTTCCTAGTTTTGCCCCTTGCTAGGCATCTGTGGCTTTCTACACTGGTGAGTTTCTGTACCTAGCCCATCAGCCTTGCTATGAGGGTCTAACAATGGCAATGATTTACTTTATGTTACCTAATTCTTAAAAATAATTCCAGAAGTATGTTTATTTAATTCATTTTATGGTCACTTTTCATGAGGTCTTGAATTGGAGTGCTTAAGTCTATAGTCTTCAGTTTACAAAATGGACAAACTGTGTGGTTTACAGACTTATTTTATATCTAGTGCTCTTTATGCAAAGCCATGTATGTTGGGTAAAACACTTCACTCTCAAGCCCATCCTTCCCTTCAATTTTAGTCATGGTGCTCCAGTCAAACTATCAGAGGTAAGGCCTTGAGTTTCCTGACCACTACAGTGTCTAATATGACTCCAATGTGGAAGTAACTAGCAGAATAATCTGGTTTAACTCCATTATTTATTAGATGCAGACAAAGTAACTGCGAAAATCACACTGTGTGGGAGGTGACAGAACACATTTTTATAATTTTGTTAATCTGTCTCTAATCAACTACCAGAAATGGTTTAAAAGCCCTCTGACAAAGTCAGAAAAGTTACTAACTTGATTTTTCTAGAGAAAATACGTGTTAAAGAAGACATGTCATCTTTTAGCTGCTTGAAATTTAAACCATGGCAATATTACAGAAATTTAAATATGGTGGTGTTGTTCAAAAAAAGATGAAGCTACCATCAACAACCTATTAGCCAGATACTAAATAATACATCACTTTTAGTAATTTCACACACACACACACACACACACACACAAACACAAACAACAACAAACAAAACAAAAAAACATGTTAAGAGAATTTGTAGATTAACACATAAAAACTGGAGCAGAGAGAGAAGGGGTAAAGATGGTTTTCTCAAAAATTCTATTAATCCTCACTAATGTTCTGTTTTGCCTCTGCTAGGCTCTAATTCTCCAGGAGAATGCCAAATATTAGATGACATATTACCTTGGGTTTCCTGAGTGGGGAACTCCTTTTTATAGTGTGATTCAGCACTGTTTATGTCATAAAGGCAAATGAGTAAATAGGGACTAATGTTTGCAGAGAGTTAATCTTGAGTCAATGAAAAGTATTTTGTTTACATCTCAAATAAACCAGTAGCTGGTCAAATAATAGTCATTTGTCTTCCTTAATTGTTAGCATCACTTGCCATTAACACATGAAGTTAGGAATTTTTCTGCATTTTGCACTTTAAAACAAAAGACAAGCTCTAGAAGCACATTCATTTATTAACTCTTATGGCCAGTGGCAGCAGCCCTAGCTTGTGCAGTGAAATGGTGCATTTATTCAGCTTAGTTACTGGCATTTAGCTCCCCCACCCCCACATTTTTAACAACCCATTAATTCAAATCTTCAAACTAATAACCTATACTGTGCAAAGCAAGAGTACTTAAAAATAAAGGTTCTGAGAGTTTGTGGATAAAGGGGACAAATTTCTGTTTAAAATGTCTACAGTGGCTTACCTAATTCTGTCAAGGGAGTGAGTATTACACAAAAATAAGGCAGGGTCCCTATTAAAGGGATTGAGTGAGTGATTTTTTAAAAATAAATCTTTATTGTTCAGATTATTACAAATGTTCCTCTCCTTCCCCCACCCCCCTCAATTGCTCCCTTCCACCAGGTTCCTACCCCACCATCTTCCCTTTCCCCATCCCCCATTGTCCTCATCCATAGGTGCACAGTTTTTGTTCAGTCTCTTCCCACACCCCGTTTCCCTGAGAATCGTCAATCCACTCCCCTTCCATACCTCTGATTCTATTATATTCACCAGTTAATATTGTTCATCAGATTTTTAATTCCCTTGGCTTTTAGTTTCACTTGTTGATAGTTATGTATTTGTTGATCCTAATTTTTATCTTTATCTTCTTCCTCTTCCTAAATAACCCCTTCAGCAATTCATATAATTCTGGTTTGGCAGTGATGAACTCCTTTAGCTTTTTTTTTTTTTTTTTTGTGAAGTTCTTTATTTGTCTTCAATTCTGAGTGATAGCTTTGCTGGGTAGAGTATTTTTGGATGTAGGTTCTTGCTATTTATCACCTTGAATATTTCTTGCCATTCCCATCTGGCCTGCATGGTTTCTGTTGAGAAATCAGCTGACAATCCTCTGGGTGCTCCTTTATATATAACTACCTGCTTTTCTCTTGCTGCTTTTAATATTCTCTCTTGTCTTTTGCTCTTGGAATTTTAATTATGATGTGTCTTGGTGTGGTCCTCTTTGGATTCCTTTTGTTTGGGGTTCTGTGTGCTTCCTGGACTTGTAAGTCTATTTCTTTCACCAGATGGGGGAAGTTTTCTGTCACTATTTTTTCCAATATGCTTTCAGTATCTTGCTCTCTCTCTTCTTCTGGGATACCCATAATTCTGATGTTGTTTCACTTGAAGTTGCCCCAGAGGTTTCTTACACTATCTTCAACTTTCTGGATTCTCTTGTCTTCTTGCTTCTGCAGAGGAGTGTCCTCTGGTTCTTTATGTTCCAAATCTTTGTCTTGATTCCTGGGATCTTCCAGACTGTTTTTAGGACTCTGTATTATATATTTTTATTTCAGACAACGTATTCTTTATTTCTAGTTGATCCCTTTTTATTTCTATTTGATCCCTTTTCAGGTCCTCATAGGTGTCATTTATTTTATCTCCCTTTTTTAGGAAATTCTTAAAAAAACTTACAACTGTAGTTTTGAACTCAATTTCCATTCTTTTACTTTCCTCCATCTCCTTCCTTTGTGTCCTGCCTCTTCTCTGCAATTTAGCTACTTCCCTGATTTTATGGAATAGTTTTTTGTACTAGGTGTTCTGGTAGAGCCCAGTAGCACAGCCTTCCCAGTTTCCCAAGATGGACAGTCTTGGTGTAGCCCTTTGTGGGCTGTGTGTGCAGTCTTGTTGTTAAGCCTTGCTTGTTATTGGTATCACTGGGAAGCATTGATCTCCAAGTCAATTGGCTGTGAGGATCAGTAGTGTCTGAACTAGGAGGGCTTCTGTACCCCTCTTGGATGGGGTAGAGTCTCAGGGTGGTGCAGGCAAGTTTTGGTGAATCCCACAAGATTGGTTGCAGGGGCATACACCTCTTTGTATAGGCACAGACATGCTTTGGATTCCTGTCTGTTCCTCCCTAGGAAAGTCATATTCTCGGTGAACGAGAAAGCTAGTTAGTAGAAGGGCTTCTGTGTTCCACTTGGATGGGGCGGAGTCTCATGGTGGTGCAGACAAACTTTGGTTTCCTGTCAGCCCCTCCCTATGAGGGTCTGGTTTCTGAGTCCAGCAGTAATGGGCCACTGGGTTCACACACCTCTGAGAGATCTCTGCCCACTGCCTGACAGTCTGGTCTCTCCCTGTATGGGGCCATCTATCAGAGCAATAGGCTGTTTCTGTTTTCCTCCCGAACAAGAAAGCCAGCCACACATTAGCTGTCCGCCCTGTCCGCCCTCTCTGCGCTGGGAGTAAGCCAGCAGTGAACTCGGGTGGCCGCCTTTTTGCGCACACAGTTCACCACACCTTCACAGTTCTTGAGGCTCAGTGTGCCTTCTCTCTCCTTCCCAGATGGTAGAGCCTCCTCTCAGCCAGTTGTCCAGCTCTTCAGGGTGACGTTTCCCCTGTTTTCCAGTTCTAAATTCAAAATTGTTGTAGTAGGTTGCATTCAAGTGTCTACCCTATGCCGCCATCTTGGTTTCTCTCGAGTGAGTGATTGTTGATGGAGGAATCGATAAAAAGAATATCTTCACCTGAAATTGTGTCTATATTCAACTTTAAACACACCCATAGTCATCTTTTTTGTCAGAATTAAAGGTCCTTTTTACTCTGGGCAAAATGTTAACTCTCCTTAAGATATAAGTGGTTTAGCTCCCAAATTTAAAGTTTATAATTTTAAAGTAAAATTATTTTTACTAGTATAAATATTACATAAACTCAGTTCCAAGATCTCAAAAACACTGTAGGTTTTTATATGGAAAGCCATATATAACATACTAGGACACAGGATATTGGTGATGTGAAATTCCCTTCTCCCTCTCCTCTCTTCAGAAGGTCCACTGACTTTAGAAGCTTCTCCAGCTTCAGGTTCTTCAGGCTCAGGCACTGAGTGAAAGCCATGGAGAAACAGATGCAGGAAAAATAGTGGAGTGATTATTCTATCAACCTGCAAGAATAAAATGCAATCAATGACACTTCTGACCACAGCTATATATTCAGTTCTGTTCTTTCTTTCATCTGATATTTATTTAAGAGCAGTTACTACTGGACACTAGACAAGGTAATTAAGATGATTAAAATAAAAGGAAAAAGAGCACCTAACCCCTGCCTTATATGAGAAACACTTGCATGTAAATGGCTCTAGTAATAACATATTGGATTTACACTTGACATAAACTGTCAATTTAACATGCTCATCAAGCCAATAATGCAGATATCATGATCTCCACTTCACATATAAAGAAACAGCACATAGAGAGGTTAAATAATTTGAGCCCACAGAGCTGATAAATGAGATAGCCAAATGTCAGACCCAGACGCTGGCTCCAATATTCTGATTCTTACCCCTCATACCACATTGTCACATACTTAACCTACAGTAAAAGGACATGAGAGAAAAAGATACAAGTGAGGTATAGGAGAGGCAGGTAAAATGGTGGGGGAAAGATTGTGTGGCATAGAAGGCAGAAAAACCATTTGGGTTGATCAAAGAAACGTTTAAGAGGAAAAGAAGGGAATGGGTTAAAACTTAAAATTTAATTTCACCAAAGGCCCCTGTAAATAAGCAAAGAGTTCTTTTCAACAATTTGGAAAACTTTATTTTGTGCTATTTGTTTTCCTCTACTTGAATATATGTATGGTATTTCCTTTATATTAATTTCTCAGCAAACTGAAAATTTACATTATATCTCTCAGAAACAAAGGCTATTCTGTATTCATAATTCAGTTTATTTGAAAAATGTTGTCATACTCCTTAAAATACATAAATTCTTCATAACAATGGTTATTTTGGAGGCTACACAATTTGATAGAATAAAAGAAAACTGTCTTGCTACTAGTTATCTAAATTGAAATTTCATTAATTTAATTAAAGGGGGTGTTTTACTCTTTTTCCCCTCATTTTTCTTTAGTTGGTCAGAATTGCCTCACAGTCTCAGACTTCAGTGTTCTGAGAACCTGAACTCTTTGTTTTGGAAAGCTGGTAATCACAGAAACTGGAAGGAAGAGAGACACTTGATAAAGTATCTTATATAATATAGAGGTAATATGCAAATTGACTATCATGCCCTAGCATAAGATAGCCATCCCCATGTAGTCAAAAGATGACTGTCACAAGATGACCGGCAGGGGAGAGCAGCTGTGGGAGATCAGGCCAGCAGGTGAGCAATTAGGAATCAATCAGGATGGCATGGGAGTGGTTAGGGGGTGTTCAGGCTGGCAGGCAGAAGCAGTTAGGGACAATCAGGCAGGCCAGCCAGCAGTCCCAGATTGTGAGAGGGATGTACAACTGCTGGTTTAGGCCTATTCCCTGAGGGGTCCCAGATTGAGGAGGGTGCAGGCTAGGCTGAGGGACACCCCCCCCCACAGTGCATGAATTCCGTGCAATAGGCCTCTTCTAGCATATATATATATATATATGCCTAAGCAACTGAATGATCAAACAACTGGTCACTATGATGCACACTGACTACCAGGGGGCAGGTATTCAACATAGGAGCTGCCCACTGGTGGTCAGTGTGCTCCCATATCCAACCTCCCCCAGCTGGCTAACTTCCTGTAGTCCCTTCCCCTGGAATCTGGCCCTGATTGAAACTGGGTGAGATAGCCCTGATTGGCCCCAATTGCCAACCAGGCAGAGGAATCCTGATCCATGCATAAATTCATGCACCAGGACTCTAGTATTTCTATAAAATTCCTGTAGACAGAGTCAAAGGAAGGTATTTGACAGAATGTGCTATTTAAAATTACAAATTTAATCTGGAGGCATTTAAAAAAAATCTTTATTGTTCAGATTTGTTCCTTTTTTTTCCCCTTCATAGCTCTCCTCCACCCAGTTCCCACACCACCCTCTGCCCTTTCCCTCCCACTGTCCTCATCCATAGGTGTACAATTTTTGTCTAGTCTCTTCCTGCATCCTCCCAAACTCCCTTCCCCTGAGAATTGTCAGTCCACTCCCTTTCTATGCTCCTTATTCTATTATATTCACCAGTTTATTCTGTTCATCAGATTTTTTTATTCACTTGATTTTTGAAATCACTTGTTGATAGATATGTATTTGTTGTCACTTTGTTGTTCATAAATTTTATCTTCACCTTTTTCTTCTTCCTCTTCTTAAAAAAATATCCTTTAGCATCTCATACAATACTGGTTTGGTGGTGATGAATTTCTTTAGCTTTTTCTTATCTGTGAAGCTCTTTATCTGACCTTAAATTCTAAATGATAGAAATAGAAGATGGCTGCTGACAGAAAGACAGACTGCAAGATAGTGAGTGAGAGAATGAAAGGAGAGTGTGTGGATATATGGGAAGTGTATATTTGTAGGTGAGGGACAGCTATACTCCAAGGGACTATTGGGTACTGGTGGACAGAGCTCTCCTGACCAGGAAGCCTCCACAACTGCTGAAATCTCTCCTGGTGAAACCAACTGTGCCACGGAGACTGCTCCATCTTGAAAGGGAAAGTGGCTATTCTCAACCCCCAGGGAAGAGCTGCAAACCCCGGAACACCAGATCTCAAGCAGTGCAAATACACAGACTTGGATGAGCTCTGCACCTTCTCACGAAAAGGTCAGATTTAGGGGTCTGTGATCCAGGCAGAAGAGAGAAACATACTAACGCGATCTAAAGATACCGGGGAAGTCTCTGCCCCACAAAATCAGCAGCCTTTGGGACTAGTGTGATCCGCAAATGTGGAAGAGAATTCAAAGGGCTGCTGGCAGAAGGGAACTATAAAAATCAACTCATAGCTGGACTGGGCACAAAAAGCCAGCCTGAAATTTAACCAGTGGGCTGGCTGCTTAGTGCCAGGAGAAAAAATAGACTTGCATGCAGCACCAAAGGGTAAAAGTTGCAAGTTTGAACACTGTCTGTGGCTCCTTTTTTCTTTTTAATTCCTCACTTTTGATTATTAAGCCCAGTGCATACGATCACCCAATTGGGGACACTCTCAGAGACTGCAGGGGGAAGTTGTTTCTGTGGAACCTGGGAATCAGAGTGGGGAATAACAATCAGAACCAGCTCCAGGGCAGTCCATTCTTCCAAACCAGTATAAAGTGCGACAGGGCAAACAAAATCTAAATATTGGCTAGAGAGGACTTCTAGCTCTGGAGGTCAATCCAGAAACACTGCCACCCACGGATTGAATCACAAATTGACTCTTGTGTAAACATAAATAAAAGAGTCTAGGAAACAAAGAAATACTGCCTGCTTGAAAATCAGTACTGTTGCTTACAAAACAAAGGAGCAGTGGAGCACAGGGAACTGTCCTGACTACCTAAAGAAAATAGGCATGCCAGACCTTCACTACTGCATATTTTTATTTTTTCATCTTTTACTTAGGAAACATAATTTTTTTTCTTTTCTCCTCACTTTATTTTACGTTTTTAGTAAATATATTTTTATTTTTAATCAGTATTATTACTACTATTTTACCTTTTCTTAGTATCATTTTATTTTCTCTTTATTTTATTCTGGGATTAGTGGGTTACATTTCTATTTTCATTTTTTCTTTAGCATCATTTTACTCTATCTCAAATTTACCTTTATGCCAACACTCTCTTCCTTACATTTACCATTTTGTTGTCCTGTTTCTCTTACCATATTCTTATATTAGATTTCCCCTATTCCTTCTTTTTACCCCAGTAAAAATTCATCCTACTTATATATCTAATTTCTGATCCCCTGCTCTAAGTCCATACACACCTCCCTTTTCTCTTTTTTCACTATCCAAATTTTTTCTCTTCCCTTTCTTATTTTATTTATTGTTGTTGATGTTGTTTTTTTTTCGTTTTATTTTTTGTTCTAGTTTTTTGTTTTGTTTTATTTTGTCTGGTTTTGCATTGCTACTTCTCTCTCATATTGTTGTTGTTTGCTTGATTGTTGAGTAGATTGGTTTTTTTTGTGCTTGTTTATGATATTGTTTCTCTTTTTTGTTTTTGTTTGTTTTTTATTCTGTTTTTTTTTTTCTCTCCTCACTTGTTATTAATTGTTGTTTGTAGATTGCATTATTCTCTGGGTGTCTGTTGCTTGCCTTTTTTGGGATTAGTGGTTGTTCTATTGGAGTTTTCTCACCAAATAAATAGTCCCCCCACCCTTCTTTTTTTATTCTCTTAAGTTTTTTTTTTCTTTTCTCAATATCATTTTTGCACTCTTATTTTTTATCCCCTAATTCTCTTTTCTCTGGTGGTGGTCACCTTTATTTAGGGTTATTAGAACATGAATATATTTGTGTTCAGTGCCTTGAGCATTGTGACTTGTTGTGATGTATTTTGTATCTTTAAATTAGGGGTGTCGAACTCAACCAGAGAAGGGGCCAAAATCTAAAATCCAGCCTAAATCGCGGGCCGAATGGTTTACTGAACAGTCATAAACTGTCATTGTGATGGAAACACAGCGGAGTGCAGTGATGACAGCGTGGTGCGGGCCACATTGCAAGGCCTGGCGGGATGGATTTGGCCCGCGGGCCTTGTGTTTGACACATGTGCTTTAAATCAATGCAGGAGAGAGAGAACTACATAACCAGACACCTGGAGGAGAGAGTTGATGGGGACACAAAGAAACTGCCCACATATGAAAGAAATGGAGGTATCACCAGTAAAAGGACTAAACAAAATGGAGGCAAACAATCTGACAGAGAAAGAATTCATAAAAGTAGTCAAAAGGTCACTGAAAATAAAGGAATATAAATTCAACAATATATATAAAGACCAAAAGGAAATGAGGAAGAACCAAGGATAAATGAAAAATGATATTGCTGCTATAAAGAACTCAATTTAAAGCATAAATGGTAGACCAGAAGAAGCAGAGGACCGCATCAGTGAGCTAGAAGACAAGGTAGGAAAAAATACCCAAGCAGAGCAGCATCTAGAAAAAAATAAAAATAAAAACTTAAAAAACAAGAGGAGAGCCTAAGAGAACTTTGGGACAATAGGAAATGAAAGGACATCCACAAAATAGGGGAGCCAGGAAGAGAGGAAACTGAGCAAGGAATAGAAAACCTGTGTGAAGAAATAGTGACAGAAAACTTCCCTTATATAGGGAAGAAAAAGTCACATGAATCCAAGAATCTCAGAGTCCCAAACAATCTGAACCCCAAAGACTTAAGAAAAGGCATATTATATTTAAATTGGCAAACACCAATGACAAAGTAAAAATCTTAAAAGCAGCCAGAGAGAGATAGAAAGTTGCTTACAAAGGATCCTCTGTCAGACTAGCGACTGATTTCTCAACAGAAACACATTAGGCCAGAAAAGAAGTCAATGAAATATACAAAGTCAAGAAAGGAAGGGTCTGAATCCAAGAATACTATACCCAGCAAAGCTATCAATCAAAATTGTGGGTGAAATCAGGCACTTTACAGACAAAAAGGACTAAGGGAGTTTATTACCACCAAATCATCAATGCAAGAAATGCTAAAGGGTCTGCTGTAAAAAGAGGAAATAGGAAGCAATCAAGGAACATAGGTATAAAGAATTAAAATGGCAACAAGAAAGTACTTATCAATAATAACTTTACATTTAAATGGATTAAATGTCCCAATCAAAAGACATAGGGTAGCTGAGTGGATAAGAAAACATGACCCATATATCTCTGTCTATAGCAAACTCACCTCAGAAAAAAGGACTCACACAGACTGATGGTGAAGGAATAGAAAAAGTTTTTTTCAGGCAAATGGAAATTTAAAAAAAGCTGGGGTGCCAGTACTTATATCTGATAAATTAGATCTCAAAGTGAAGGATATAAAAAGAGATAAGGAAAGCCATTTCATAATACTAAAGGGAGGTTCATTAGTGCAAACAGTGTGGAATTGGAGAAATGCTATCCTAAATCAGTATAGTTATAAGTTAGGCATTAGACATTAGGATTTTCAGAAATTGAATCCCCCGATGGCTCTTAGAGCTACAGCCTATGTCTTATTTCACTGTCCAAAACCACTGGAAAAAAATAATGGCCACAGCATATTTAATTTCATTATTATTTAAGTACTTGGGGAAAATATTTTAAATCACTTTTTGATTTTTATTAATATGTTTGATAATCTCTTGAAAAGTTTCTTCAAGACAGCCAATGAGAATGTGCTAATTACAAAGCCTAAAATATAATTAAATATTTTGTCTGCTTTTTATTCAGGTATATAGAGTTGCACAAGGAAAATATTAATAATTTATGTTTTAACTTGTCAGATTTGGATTAAAATTGTCTTATATATCTAAATTGTATTTGCTAGAACATCATGATAACTTTCTAATATTTGTGGACTAAGTGAAATTTCAGGATTCAACTCAGCAGTCACCTAACCCCACTTTGAAATAATGAAAATAACATAAAAATCAACCAATTACATGAAATATGAAAGTTTAAGTATTCTGGTGACAGTTTCTAATAAGAATAGAAACTGGAATACCATTAATCAGATTATTTGATATTTGTAGAATGTGGAATTGGTGATAAACAGATTTTCTCCTATGTTCTCCAGACAGCAGTGTCTACACATATTCTTCTGAAGACTTTGCTCTGAGAACCCTTTTGTCTAAGCATTTTAGGAGATCTCCTGTGAAGCCTTTCATTAATCATCTGCATAGTCTGCAGGATTGTTTCCCAAGAGGGATGGAGGAGAGTCTTGTGTTGAGAGACCTTCAGAAATAGATGACAAGAACACCCCTGGCCCAGAGACAGGGTCATGTAGAGTGGAAATATGAGCTCCTAACCCTTGACCCCTTTGCCTCTTTATTTTAATTCCTTGAACAATACACAGTTGGCAGGCACAAGCAGTGGCAAGTCTTTCCCTCTTTTGTTAGGCTTGGGAAAAACTCAGGGCAGCTCACTGTGACTCCTACCTAAGAGCTTGCTTGTTTTTTAATTAAAAAGAATTACAACTTACACCATATTTTTTTACATCATGCTTTTTAAAGTGTCCCAAGAAATAACACATTTTTCAAATTTCCACAGTTAAATAAACTTGTTATAAAGCACCACTATTTTGTGAATGGAATTTTTGTTTGGCTGAATCTGCTTAAATATTTAAAACTAGCTGTTTTTCTCCTAGAGTTAATGCCTTTTTGAAGTGATTTTACAAATCTAGTAGCCCTTGGTCCTTCTAGAAAAGCAAAAATAAAGTTATCCATATATATTTTTATAATCATGGAAAAATAAAAACACAAATATTATAACAATTTCTCATGGAGCTACCCATACAAATATGACCTCAGAGTAAAAATTTTAAATAGAACTTTTTCTAAAAATTTACCTTATTCTAAATTACTGTTAAAATTATCTGGTTCTTACACATTTGATAGGTTCTGAGATGCTAAAAGCTTGTATAATTTGTTGCCTCAGTCACATTAGTTGCCATGGGCTTTTATTTAAAGGAAAGAATATAAAAATTAATATACAAAGAAGCTGTGAATTAAGAGTCACATGACTCTGGTTCAAACATTTCAAAGAAGAATGAGCAGAGAATTAATAGTCAACTAACATTCTGATATAAAATACAAAAAAAATCATATTTTTAATTTTTCTTAAAGAAATACTTCTCTCTCTTTTTAAAATACATTTTACTGATTTTTTTAACAGAGAGGAAGGGAGAGGGATAGAGAGCTAGAAACATCCATGAGAGAGAAACATCGACCAGCTGCCTCTTGCACACCCCCTACTGGAGATATGCCTGCAACCAAGGTACATGCCCTTGACCAAAATCGAACCTGGGACCTTTTAGTCTGCAGACCGATGCTCTATCCACTGAGCCAAACTGGTTTTGGCCACTCTCTTTTTTATTTTCCTTACCACTTCCTCCTGTTCCCACACAAACAGAAATAGGTAACTTAGTTTTACCATTTTCATTTAGAGTTATTTCACTGCTTAGTATTTACATTCCATAATCTATTTATACTGTAAAAAAAATTATTTGAGGTCATTCCACACCTGGTGCTGATAAATCTACTGTCAAAGGTAATCAAAGTATATTGTTCAGTTTCAGCTCATGTTCAAACACAAGCACCAAAGCTGAAAATTGTAATTACAAATTTGATATTTTTATTATTACCTTGACATTTAATGAGACTTTAAAATAGACTTTACAAATAGTGATTTTTGTTTTGTTTGTTTGTTGGTTGTTGGCTACTCCCTAAATGCTAACCCAATACCTCCTCAATTTAGTTACATAGGAAAAAAACTAAATATGATATTTTTTTTCTCTGGGATGCCAAACTCCTGCCCCAGCCTCCTGGAAGAATGAAGAGTGCATTAATCAGTTACTCATTCATGAAAGACAAACCATGTCCAACAAAATATTTTTAATTTGATTAGACAATAAAAAGAATTAAAATTGTAAAAAAATAAAAATAAAAAGGTTTAGAGAGGTTATGGAGTTTTGAGGTGAAAACATCTAAATGCTGAACTTCTAATGACAGAAACATGGTACTAAAATTAAAACTGAAATTAGGAGAGAGCACATGTTGACATGGGAGACAGACATCATAGAGAATAAAAGAAAAGATGCTAGCACATATGATTTTGATTAATATCCTAATATTTTAAAATATATTATAATATCAAAGATTTGTTTTTTCCTGATTTGAAAACCTACTACAGACCCTTTAATTTTATAATGTGTCTTGGGACTATATCATGAGAATTCAAAAACACCAATTTGAAAAAAAATATATGCACCCCTATTTTCATAGCAGCATTATTTACAATAGCTAATATCTAGAAACAGCCCAAGTGCCCATGAGTAGATGATTGGATAGAAAAGCTGTGGAACATTTACACAATGAAATACTATTCAGCCACAAAAAAGAAGGAAATCTTAACTTTTATGACAACATGATTGAACTGGGAGATTATTATGCTAAGTGAAATAATCCAGACAGAGAAAGACAAATATCTCACGATCTTACTTATATGTGGAATCTAATGAACTAAATAAACCAATGAACAAAATAGGAACACAGACATGGATGCATAGAACAGACTGACAGTTCTCAAGGATGAAGGGTAGGAGGAACTAGATGAAAGAAGGTGAAGGGATGATCTAAAGTAGGGGTGTCGAACTCAATCAGAGAAGGGGCCAAAATCTAAAATCCAGCCTAAATCGCGGGCCGAATGGTTTACTGAACAGTCATAAACTGTCATTGTGATGGAAACGCAGCGGAGTGCAGTGATGACAGCGTAGTGCGGGCCACATTGCAAGGCCTGGCGGGACGGATTTGGCCCGCGGGCCTTGTGTTTGACACATGTGATCTAAAGAATATATATGCATAACCCATAGACACAGACAACAGTGTGGTATTGTTTAGCCAGAGGGAAGAGTGGGGAAATGGCTGGGTGGAGGTGGGAAAGCAGGGGAGGGTGGAATGGGGGGACATATGTAAAGTAATAGTGTAAACAATAAAAACAAAGTTTGCCCTCCGTGGTGCAGCTCAGTTGGCACACATCCAAGTTGTAGGCTCACAGTAAGGAATATGCAGGAGACAACCAACTGATGCTTCACTCTCACAGAAATCTCTATATTAATACTAAGCTAGTTCTCTTATTGTAATCTAAAAGATTTTATAGGAGAGGATCCAAGATGGCTGCTCGGGTAGACACCTAACCGCAGCAGCACACAACAATTTCAATGGAATACAACTAAAATGTAGAGCGGACATCGCCCAGAGCTACAGGTAGTCGACTGACTGAAAATTCTACAACAAGAAGGAAAGAGAAAACCAGAAGGAAAATCAGAGGAGCTGAAAAAAAGCCCAAGGTACGGAGACATGCTGAGAGCCTGCACGCGCCCATGCGTGGAGAGGTCGCAGCCAGAGAGGAGAGGAGTGGGTGCTGCCTGGCGTTCCCTAGCAGGAAGGAAATAAAACCCCCAGCCTGGGCTGAACCCCCGAACTGGCAGCGCTGAGCCCCAGTTATGAGCCAGACCCTAGGGACCCAGGCTCCGGCAGGGTGGGACGGGGCTGTGAGGCGGAATCCCAGGGGAGCAGCAAAAAGCAGGGCCCCCGGAGTTGTGCACATTGCGCGCAGAGGACTGAATGTTGACTCTGATGCTGGATTACCCTAGCCGGAAACAAAGCCTCCGGCGGCCTGAGCCTCAGTCCGGACTACTCTGAACCCCAGTCCTAGGCCAATCCCTGGGGACCCAAGCTCAAGCAGAGGGAGACTGGGCTGTGAGGTGGAGTCCTGAGAGAGCGGCGAAAGGCCGAGCCCCCAGAGTCGGAGTCGCGCACATTGCTTGCAAGGGAAGGAATGTTGACTCTGATGCGGGATTGCCCTGGAAGGAAGGAAACAGGAGCCCCGGCAGTGTTGGGCCCCAGCTTCAACTGCTCTGAACCCGTCCTAGGCCAAACCCTTGGGACCCAGGCTCAGGCAGGGGGAGATGGGGCTGTAAGGCAGAATCCCAGGAGAGCTGCGAAAAGCGGAGCCCCCAGAGTCGCGCACACTGCGTGCAGAGTACAGTCTGTTGACTCTGATCCTAGACTCCCCTAGCGGGAAGGAGAAAAAAAAGCTCCAGACTGGAGGAACGCGACAAGGAGCAGGAGCCCCTGCCGGACACTGGCCAGCTGGGCACCAGCAAGGAGCCGGGCAACGGGGCCCCCCGGGGGGGTGGTGCCCCTGAGCCCTCAACCACTGAGCATAGGCAACGGAGCCAAGGCCAGGGGCTGCTTCCTGGATGGCGCCAACCCAGGCAACAGGCTGAAGCAGCGCAGGAGCCCGCGGAGAACAAAGGCGTGCCACAGGCCAACCTGCTGAGCTCCCAGGACAAGGAGGAAAAAATCAAAGAAGTTCTCAATGTGAGGAAATCAAGTGAGAGCAAAAGATAGTAAAATTACTTAAGAAAGAATACAAAGAAGATCTTGAAAAGATCAAAGACTAAGTCAGAACTCAACTCACCAGCCAACATTTCAACATAAATGCGTTAAAAAAAAAAAGGACAGAATGTTGGAACAGCGGCTGCCAGGCCTAGAGTGGCCAGGCACAAGGCAGTGGCAGCCAGAACCAGAGCATCAACAGCCAGCACTGGAGCAGCCAGACCTGGGGCAGTGGCAGCTAGGCCTGAGGCAGAGGCGGCCAAGCCCAGGGTGGCCAGTCCAGGAACACCCAGACCCGGAGTGGCTGGGCCCGGAGAAGCCGGACCCAGAGCAGCCGGGTTGGGAGCAGCTAGGCCCAGAACAGCAGTAGCCAAGCCCGAAGCATCCAGGCCGGGAGCGGCCAGAGTCGGAGCGGCCGGGCCCGGGTCAGCTGGGCCCAGAGCAGCCGGGTTGGGTGCGGCCAGGCCCGGAGCAGCAGCTGCCAGGCTGGGAGCGGCCAGGCCCGGAACAGCAGTAGCCAAGTCCAGAGCAACTAGGTCGGCAGTGGCAGTGATCAGGCCCGGAGCAGCTGGTTGTGGAACAAACCAGAGCAACAGAGGCCAGGCCCGGAGCAGCCAGGCCCAGAACAGCTCGCTTCTTGCCTGCCCCTGCCCCACGGCTGCCTCTCAGACATGGCTGGAAACTTTTGTGGGAACTTGAGGGTCTGCTGAATCAAGTGATGAAGGCTTAGATCTGGATGTGTTGAGTTAGTATAGTTCTGGGGTGTTGATCTGTAAGTGCCTTGGGTGGGGCCTGGATGAGGCTGATTGACCTATCTGGAAATGTCTTTTGTGTGAAGTGTATCATTGGGCATGTGGAGGTATTATTGATATGAGAAAATGCTAAGTAACTGACTTACTATCTGAAAAGGGATTTACTATAGGGGAAAGAGAGGGAGGAAGAGACTGAACATAAACTGTGCACCTATGGATGAGGACAATGGGGGATGGGGAGGGGGCGGAGGGTGGGGTGGGAACCTGGTGGAGGGGGGAAGAAATGAGGATCCTTTGTAATAATATGAACAATAAAGATTTATTAAAAAAAAAAGATTTTACAAATTTTAAGACTTTTCTAAAGAAAGCCCAAAAGATGTTAATAATGCTGTTTCAATTTTTAAAAAGATCAATTTTTCTGTCAAATACATTTAATTCAAAATTGTCTTGGTCTTGGGAAGATGGTGGCTAGCAGGACGGAGGTTAGGAAGAGGTGTGAGTGAGTGAGGGGGTGAAAGGAGAGTGTGTGGATGTGTGTGGTGTGGCGTGAGTGAGTGAGAGAGAGTTAAATTCAGCAGGAGTAGCAGGAGCTGGTAGACCAGGCTCTCTTGGACTGGGGGCACGTACCACAACTCTAGGCATTCCCCAGGATGTAGGGTTTGAGCATGGAGCCCATGCCATCTTGAAGGTGGCTTCTTCTAGGAACTCATCAACACCATCACCCACAAACCTGAGCTACTCCAACTAAAATCCTGCTTCTCCACCCTCAGACCTACAAACCCTAGGACATCCACCTCCAAGGGTGCACAGCTTCCACAGCAGTAATTGCAATTTTACCCTCTCCAGCTGCAATCTTCTGGACACCTCAGTTGCACCTTCCCAGCACTCTGAGCCCATCACCCCACAGGCCACTTTGGGTGCTGATGTGAGCCCCTGCTGGGCACGCTCATATCCAAACAAGGATGCACAGCCCCGGTAGTAGAAAATATGAATCCCCCATTTCCAACTATCTGCCCATAGACACCTGGGTCACTCAGCTTCAGCACAAGGGCCCCTCTGAGTGCATCACCCTGGCAAATGGCCTCCTGGTGCCTCTGTGAGCCACCACTGGGCCAAATGAATTCAACAAAGGTGCAAAACCCTGGCAGTAAAAACTGAGTCTTCCCATTCCACAGCTGCCAACCTCCAGAAACTACAGTCATGCCTTTCCAGCTCGTTGGCCTCCAGAGCCTCTGTGAGCACATGCTGGGCATGCTCATATCAAAACAAGGGTTCACAGCCTCAGCAAAAACAACTTGGTCTTCCACCTTCTCACCTGCCTGTGCATAGACACCACAGTCATGTGGCTTCAGTGCAAGGGCCCCTCTGAGTGCGGTGCCTAGCAAATGGCTCCTGGGTGGCTCTGTGAGCCACCACTGGGTGTGCATGAATCCAACCAAGGGTGCAAGGCCCCAAAAGCAGAAATTCGGACTCCCCCCCTCCTTGGTTGCTGACCTCCATTCACTGCAGTTGCACCAATCAAGCACGCAAGCCAGGCAGGCAGCTCATGGGTGCTTCTCTGAGCTTCAACAAGGCACAACCCTGGCTGCTGCAGCCAGTCTCCATGGTAGTACCACTCCAACACATGACCTCCCTGACCCTACTGCCCCAACAGTCAGTTCCTGGGCACCTCTGTAAGCAGCCAATAGGCATGCATACCCAAACAAGGACTCACATCCCACAAAG
This sequence comes from Pipistrellus kuhlii, assembly GCF_014108245.1. Classification (NCBI taxonomy): domain Eukaryota; kingdom Metazoa; phylum Chordata; class Mammalia; order Chiroptera; family Vespertilionidae; genus Pipistrellus; species Pipistrellus kuhlii. The sequence continues at coordinate 96,164,900 of NW_023425515.1, forward strand.
TAGAAACTGGGAATTATTTTTCAATGGGGCCAGTGGTATGTCACAAAAGCTCCAATCTAACGTGTGGGCCCCATGAGCACACACCACTTGCAGATAGATTCTGGGCTCCTCTGTGAGCTGCCACATGGCATGTGAATCTCCAAACAAGCATGGCTCCCTCGGCAGGATCCACAACATCCCATTCCCAACTACCTGCCCCTGGACAGCTTGGTTAGTTACTGAAGACTTGCTTCCTAGACTAGGTCACATTGTTTCAGCCACAGTCTCTGAGATTCCCACATCCCCAGCTGTTGGATACTTAACCCCCTCGTGATTCAGAGAGGGAAATCACTTTGGTAAGAATCCTACTGCCTCAACCACAGACAATGAGACACCCACCCCCCACTGTCACAGGCTCCAGGACCCACATATGAGTTTCGGAGTGACACTATTCCAGCAAAAGTCACACTACACCGGCCAAGAAGACTGCCTGACTCTCAGGCCTGAGATTACTTCCTCCCAGGCCATGGACTCTGGGAACCCACAGTGAGCGCATACTAGTGATACCTCAGACAAACACAAGAGCCAGAACCACAACCATATCCAAAACAGCTTGCAAAACAAAGACTGGGATGAGTCACAGAGCCAATGACAAGCTTCTTCCATGAATAAGAAAATAACATTCACAAGATCCAACTACATCAGGAGAACCCAAATAGCTCAACTAGGGGGCTCTGCTAGATCTACAAGTCCAGGAGACCTGACAGATGATACTAGATGAGACCACCCCCAAAAGACCCTGGATGGCAAAGCAGTTAGATTTAAGACACAGAAACAATTAAAATGTTACAACAAAAAATGAAGAGACAAAAAATAAATTGAAATAAATAGGAATCACCAGAAAGGGAAATAAATCAAAAGGAGACAAGTAATATGTCAGAGAAAGAATTCAGAGTAATGAATGTGTCATTTTGTACTTATAGTTGAGTGTCATTTGTGGGGGGCTGTTTCTCTGTTTTCTTCAACCTGCACAGAAAACAACAGGTTCCTGAGTGCAGGAGCTGTGGATTAAGAAATGAAAGAACCTGAAACTGGTTTGGCTCAGTGGTTAGAGCATCAGCCTGCGAACTGAAAGGTCCCAGCTTCGATTCCAGTCAAGGGCATGTACCTTGGTTGCACGCACATCCCCAGTAGGGAATGTGCAAGAGGCAGCTGATCGATGATTCTTTCTCTCATAGATGTTTCTAACTCTCTATCCCTCTGTCTTCCTCTCTGTAAAAAATCAATATAATATATATTTAAAAAAAAAAAAAAAGAAATGAAAGAAAGAGACCAGAGGCAAAAATAGAGACAAGCTGGGACCCAGGTGGGGTGCCATCACTCTGATGGAGAGACAGTCAACCACCCACCACAACAACACATTGCATTTATTGATTTCCAGAGTGGGGTTTAAGGTCAAAGGAGTTTTGGGTGTGCCCAGGTCCTATTCATTCCCTCATTGCTAAGAGTTAGCATATCAAGACCTGTGTAAGTCAAGGTCCTATTTGTTCCTCATTCCAAGCAAGTGGATAAAGATAAGAAATAGTTATTAATAGTAGACATTTTGGGAGGCTGTTTCCCTGGGATGGCCATGCCAGTCACCTTGGACTCAGCTGACAGTAATTTAAAGGTCATGTGCATTCCTAAGGGGCCCTCTACAATCATTCACAGTAATATTCTATAAAGTTGCAGCAAATTCTGAGTGTTGCTCCCAGAGAAAATGCTATTATAGTTTAAATTTATTTTTTTCCAATTTATTTTATTGATTAAGGTATTCATGTGTCCATATCTCCTCATTGCTCCCGCACCCCATTCCTATATATGAACTCAACCCCCAGTGTCTTGTGTCCATTGGTTATGCTTATATGCATGCATACAAGTCTTTTGTTTGATTTCTTACCTCCCACCTCCAGGCTTTCCACTGTAATTTGACAATCTGTTTGATGTTTCTCTGCCTCTGTATCTATCTTTTTGTTTATCAGATTATAATGTGCTTTATTATCCATAAATGAGTGAGGTCATGTGGTATTTTTCTTTCCATTGACTGGCTTATTTCATTTAGCATAATGCTCTCCAGTTCTATCCATGTTTCTGAAAATGATAAGAATTCCTTCTTTTTTAAAGTATAGTAGTATTCCATTGTGTAGATGTACCATAGTTTTCTAATCCATTCATCTGCTGATGGGCACTTAGGCTCTTTCCAAATCTTAGCTATGGTAAATTTTGCCACTATGAACGTAGGGGTGCATATATTCTTGCTGATTGGTATTTCTAGTTTCTTGGGATATATTCCCAGAAGTGGGATCACTGGGTCAAATGGGAGATCAATTTTTAGTTTTTTTATGAAACTCCATACTGTTCTCCACAGTGGCTGCACCAGTATGGATTCCCACCAGCAATGCTCAAGGTTTCCTTTTTCTCAGCATCCTGGCCAACACTTGTAGCTTGTTGATTTGTTCATGATAGCTATTCTGACAGGTGTGAGATGGTACCCCATTGTCAGATTAGTGACTTTGAGCATGTTTTCATATTCCTCTTGGCCTTTCTTCTGTCCTCTTTAAAAAAGTATCTATTTAGGTTCTTTGCCCATTTTTTGATTGGGTTGTTTATCTTTTTTTTGTTAAGTTGTATGAGTTTCCTGTAAATGTTGGAGATTAAACCTTTAATGGAGATAACACTGGCAAATATGCTCTCCCATGCAGTGGGCTTTCTTGTTTTGTTGATGGTTTCTTTTGTTGTTCAGAAGCTTTTATTTTTATGTAGTCCCATTTGTTTATTTTCTATTTAGTTTCTATTGTCCTAGGAGCTGTATCAGTGAAGATATTGCTTTGGCATATGTCTGAGATTTTGCTGCCTGTAGATGCCTCTAGTATTTTTATGGTTTCTCATCTTACATTTAAGTCCTTTATCCATTTTAAGTTTATTTTTGTGTATGGTGTAATTTGGTGGTCTAGTTTCATTCTTTTGCATGTATCTGGTCTAATTTTCCCAACACCATTTATTGAAGAAACTGCCTTGACCCCAGTGTATGCTTTTGCCCTCTTTGTGAAATATTAATTGAGCATAGTGTTTTGGGTCAATCTCTGGGTTCTCTATTCTATTTCATTGGTCTATAAGTCTGTTCTTATGCTATTACCAGGCTGTTTTAAGAACAGTGGCTTTGTAATACAGCTTGATATCTGGTATTAAGATCCTTCCTACGTTGCTCTTCTTAGAATTGTTCCAGCTATTTGAGAACTTTTTAAAAAATATTTTTTATTGATTTTTTTACAGAGAGGAAGAGAGAGGGATAGAGAGTTAGAAATATTGATGAGAGAGAATCATCGATCAGCTACCTCTTGCACATCCCCTATTAGGATGTGCCCACAACCAAGCTACATGCCCTTGACTAGTATCAAACCTGAGACCTTTCAATCTCTAGGCCAATGCTCTATCCACTGAGCCAAACCAGTTTTGGCTCAAGAACTTTTTTTATTCCAGATGAATTTCTGGAGAGTTCATTCTAGGTCTGTGAAATATGTCATTGGTATTTTAATGGAGAGTGCATTAAATCTATAGATTGCTTTGGGTAGTATGGACATTTTAATGATGTTGATTCTACCAATCCATGAACATAGTATGCTCTTCCATCTATTTATATCTTTCTCTATCTCCTTTTTCAATGTCCTGTAGTTTTCTGAGTATAGGTCTTTTACTTCCTTAGTTAAGTTTATTCCTAATTATCTTAATTCTTTTGGTGTGATGGTAAATAGGATTGTTTTCCTAGTGTCTCTTTCTATACGTTCACTGTTGATGTATAGAAATGTCATATATTTCTTGGCATTACTTTTGTATCCTGCTACATTGCCAAATTCATTTATTAAGTCTATCAATAATATTTTTAAAATACATATTTTATTGATTTTTTTACAGCAAGAAAGGGAGAGGGATAGAGAGTTAGAAATATCAATGAGAGAGAAACATCAATTAGCTGCCTCCTGAATCTCTGCTGGAGATTTCCCAGCAACCAAGTTACATGCCCTTGACCAGAATCAAACCTTTCAGTTTGCAGGCCAATGCTCTATCCACTGAATCAAACCAGTTTCAGCTAGTCTAATAATTTTTTGATGGGGTCTTTAGGGTTTTCTATGTTCCATATCTGAGAATAATGACAATTTTACCTCTTCCAATTTGGATGCCCTTTATTTCATTTCCTTCTCTGATTACTGTGGCTAGCACTTCCAGTACTATGTTGAACAGGAGTGATGAAAGTGGGCATCCTTGTCTTGCTTTGTTCTTAGTGGAAATGGTTTTAGTTTTTTCCCATTGATTGTAATATTGTCTGTAAGTTTGTCATATTATGTTGAGGTATGATCCCTCTAATTCCATTTTGCTGAGTGTTTTTATTAGAAAAGTTTGATTTTGTCAAATGTCTTTTATGCATCAATTGATATGATTATCTTTTAAAAGAACCAGATCTTGGTTTCATTGATCTTATGATTTTTTTTTTTGTTGTTGTTCTTGTTGGGTTTTTTTTGGTGTTTTTTTGTTTGTTTGTTTGTTTTTTTTGTTTTTGTTTTTGTTTTTTTTGTCTCTATGTCATTCATTTCTCCTCTGATCTTTATTATATCCTTCCTTCTGCTCACTCTGGTCTTTTCTTGTTGCTCACTTTCTACTTCTTTAAGTTGCAAGGTTAGATAATTTATTATCATTTTTTCTTATCTTTTTAGGTAGGCCTGTAGAGATATAAACTTCCTTCTCAGGACTTCTTTCATTATGTCCCATAGATTTTGGATTATTGTGTTTTCATTTTCATTTGTTTCCCCAATGCTTTTAATTTCTTCTTTGATCTCTTTGGTAACCCAATCATTGTTCAATAGCATGCTATTTAGTCTCAAAATGGTAATGGTTTTTATTGTAGTTGATTTATAATTTTAGGCCATTGTGATCTGAGAAGATGCTTGTTATGATTTCTATCTTCTTGAGTTTGAAGAGACTTTGCCTTTGTCCTTATATGTGGTCTATCTTTGAAAATGTCACATGTACAATGGAGAAGAATGTATATTCTGTAGTTTTGGGGTGAAATGTTCTGAAGCTTTCAATTAAGTCCCTCTATTCTAGTGAGTCATTTAGGATTTCTGATTTTTTGTTTAGATGAATTATCCAGTGGTGTTGGTGGAGTATTACAGTCCCTTACTATGACTAAATTGCTATTGATATCTCCCTTGATATCTTCCAGTAGTTGTTTTATGTATTTGGATGCTCCTATATTGGGAGCATATTATATCTTCTTGTTAAATTACTCCCTTTACTATCATGTAGTGGCCTTCCTTATGTATTGTTATGGCCTTTACATTGAGGTCTATTTAGTTATATATAAATATCGCAACCCCAGCTTTTTTCTCATTTCCATTTGCCTGAGAAATGTTTTTCCATCTCTTCACTCTCAGTCTGTGTGAGTTCTTTGTTCCAAGGTGGGTCTCTTGCAGACAGCGAATATATGGGTAATGTTTTCTTATCCATTCAGATACCCTATGTCTTTTGATTTATGCATTTAATCCATTTGTATTTAATGTTATTGTTGGTAAGCACTTGTTTATTTTCATATTTTATCCTTAATGTTTATGTTTCTTCTTGATTTTCTGTTTCTTCTTTTTACAGCAGACCCTTTAGCATTTCTTGCATTGCTGGCTTGGTAGTGATAAACTCTCTTAGTCCCTTTTTGTCTGTGAAGCTCCTGATTTCACCTTCAATTTTGAATGATAGCCTTGCTGGGTATAGTTGTTTTTTTTTTGGTTCAGTTCGTTGCTTTGCATCACTTTGTATATTTTATTCCATTTCCTTCTGGCCTGCTGTGTTTCTGTTGAGAAATCAGTTGATATTCTAATAGGAGAACCCTTGTAGTAACTTTTTGTCTCTCTCTGGCAGCATTCAAGATTCTTTGTCATTGGTTTTTGCCAACTTAATTATGATGTGTCTTGCTATCGATCTTTTGGGGTTCATCTTGTTTGGGAGTCTATGTGCTTCTTGGACTTGTGTAGTTTTTTTTTTCTTGCCAAAATCTGGGAAGTTTTCTGTCATTCTTTCTTCAAACAGGTTTTCTATTCCTTGATTCTCTTCCTCCACTTCTGTTACCCCAATATGTAAATGTTGTTTTGTTTGTGTTTTCCCAAAGTTCCCTTAGGCTCTCCACTTGCCTTGCAAGTCTTCTTTCCAGTTGCTCCTGTGTTTTTTTTGTTTGTTTCTACCTTGTCTTCTAATTTTCTGATGTGGTCATCAACCTCTTCTGGTATACTGTTTGAGCCTTCTATTGTGTTCTTTATTGCAGCTATGTCGTTTTTAATCTTTTCTTGGTCCCTTTTCATATTGGTGACATTCTCATTCAGCTCCTTATTATTCTCATTTAATCGTGCATTTGTCATTGAGTTGTGTTATTTGTCATCCAGCCATTAGAGCATCCTTATAACCATTACTCTAAATTCCTTCTCTGATATATTGCTAGCCTCAATTTCATTTATCTCCCTTTCTGGTGATTCCTCTTATACTTTCCTTTGGGAATTGCTTTTTTGTTTCTCCTGTTTTTGCTGTAACGTATCAATTGTAGAAACGTTATGCTTTGGGAAAAACCAAATGCTTTGCTATCCAGGTTCTTTTGGAGATGGTACTACAGGAATAAACTGAGAGCAGTTCTCCTGGACTTTGTAATGTAGTGTAGCTCCCTACTTGAGCTATTGGGGTTCTCTTGATGTAGGACTGAGAGCTGGAGAGTCGCAACTGTGGTGTCTAGAAGTCAGCTGCTGTTGGGTCAGCACAATTTTTTCTATCTTGTGCCCTTGATTGAAATTATGCATTCCCAACAGGGACTCACAGTGGCACCAGGAATCATCTTTTGGGATGATGGGGCTCAGGTGGCCTGCACTCTGTACAGATGTGACTGTGGTGTCCAGTTTTGTTGTTATGGGGTGGGAAAACTCAGCTTTTGCTGTTGTACCTGTGGTGGATAGACACACGCTCCTAGTGGTGACTCACAGGGACACCTGCAGTACTTTTACCAGTGAGGCACACTGAAACACTCTGAAGCACTCTGGCACTGAAGCCGCATAATTTAGGCATCTGTGGGCAGGTATTCAGAATTTCTACTGCTGGGAGGAGGGTGTCCCTGTTTGTTTAAGATCAGACCCAGTGAGATGTCACAGTTATTTGAAGAAGAAGAAGAAGAAGAAGAAGAAAGAAAGAAGAAGGAGAAGGAGAAGGAGAAGTAGAAGGAGAAGGAAGAGGAGGAGGAGGAGGAGGAGGAAGAGAAGGAGAAGGAGTAGGAGGAGAAGGAGGAGAAGGAGAAGCAGGAGGAGGAGAAGAGAAGAAGAAGCAGAAGCAGAAGCAGAAGCAGAAGCAGAAGCAGAAGCAGAAGCAGAAGAAGAAGAAGAAGAAGAAGAAGAAGAAGAAAAAGAAGAACAAGAACAAGAAGAACAAGATCAAGATCAAGAAGAACAAGAACAAGAAGAACAAGAACAAGAACAAGAAGAACAAGAACAAGAAGAACAAGACAAAGAACAAGAAAAAATAATAAAGGAAACTACATAATGATAAAGAGATCAATCCAAAAAAAGGATATAACCCTAGTATAAACATTTAGGCAACCAACATAGAAACATCTAGATATGTAAAGCAAATCCTGACAAACATAAAGGAGAGATTGATAGTAATACAGATGTACTAGGGGATTTTAATACCCACTGATATCAATGGATATATCAATCAAACAGAAAATTAATGAAAAAATTGTGGCCTTAAATGAAACACTAGATCAGATGGATTTAATTGATATTTTCAGAGCATTTTAGCCCAAAGTTGCAGAATATACATTATTTTCAATTGCACATGAAACATTTTCTAGGATAGACCACATGTTAGGATATAAAACAAGTCAGAATAAATTTAAGAAGATTAAAATTATGTCAAGCAACTTCTCTGACCATAAGGTTTAAAAATAAAAATCAATAAAAAAAAAAACACCTGAAAAACACAAAAAAACATGGAGACTAAATAGCTTGTTTCTAAACAATGAATTGGTTAACAGTGAGATCAAGGAATAAATCTAAATGTACCAAATGAAAATTAGAACACAACAACCCAAAATCTATGGATACAGTAAAAGAAGTACTAAGAAGAAAATTGATAACATTACAGGCCTACTTAAAAAAAAAAAATCCCAATTAATAACCTAACTTTACACTTAAAGGAACTAGAAAAAAGAACAACAAACAAATCCCAAAGTGAATAGAAGAAAAGAAATAAAGATCAGAACAGAGATAAACAAAATAGAGTCTAAAAAGATTACAAAAGATCAATGAAGCAAAGGGCTTGTTCGAAAAGATAAACAAGATTGACAAACTTTTAACCAAATTCATAGAGAGAGAGATTAAGAGAGGACCAAATTAAGTAAAATCAGAAATGAGAGACATAACAATTGACACCAAAGAAATACAAAGGATTCTAAGAAAATATGAACAAATATATGCCAACAATTTGAACAATCTGGATGAAATGGACAAATTCCTCAAAATATACACTTTCAAAACTGAATCAGGATGACTCAAAGAATCCAGACAAACAGATTACAACATGTGAGACAGAAGAAGTAGTAAAAAAAAAAAATTCCAGCAAATAAAAGCCCTGTAACAGATGGCTTCTGTGAATTTTACCAAACCCTCAAAACAAACAAACAAACAAACAACAAAAAACAACAACCACACACATACACTAACACCTATTCTTCTCAAACTAGTTCAAAATATTCAAGAGGAGGGAAGACTTCCAAGCTCATTTTATGAGGTGAATATTGTCCTAATTCTAAAACCAGATAAAGGTACTACAAAGAAAGAAAATGATAGACCAAAATCCCTGATGAACATAGATGATCAAATCCTCAACGAAATATTAGCAAACTAGTTTCAATAATAAAATATGAAGATCATACACTATGCTCAAGTGGTATTTTATTCTAGGCATGCAAGGTTGGTACAATATTAGTAAATCAATCAATTTGATTCACCACATAAATAAAATGAAAGCTAAAAACCACATGATCATAGATGCAGAAAAGCATTTGATAAAATCTAGTGGACATGATAAAAACTCTCACCAACCCAAGAATAGCAGAAACATACTTAATGTAATGAAGGACACATATGAAAATCCTACCACTCAGGGTCAGACACTACCAAGTTTCTCTTAAGATTGTGAATAAGAATTGGGATGTCTGCTTTTACCACTTTTATTCAACATAGTCCTGGAGATTTTAGTCACAGCAATCAGACAAGAAAGAAATAAAAGGTATTCAATTTGGAAAGGTAGAAGTAAAACTGTCATTATTTTCAGATGAGATGGTATAGTACATAGAGAACCCTAAAGATTCCACCAAAAAACTAGTATTGATAAATAAATTCATTAAAATAGCAGAATACAAAATAGAGATACCAGTTGCCTATTTATACACCAACTAGAGGCCCGGCATGCAATATTGTGAAGTCCGGCCCATCTACGCCAGCCCCACCCACCCTCCCACTATCCCCCATGCTGGCAGCTCCACTGCCCACCTATCTGCTCACTGCACTCACAGCAGTACTTGCAGTTGCACTTCTCCAAGTTCTGCCTGCCCATCACCTCACATCACTCACCCTCCCGCATGCCCCTCAGCTGCCAGCCTTGCTGTGATTGGAGCCTGTCAGATGCAGGGGAGGGCCTGAGAGGTGCTCCATGCACCTTATGGTGACCGGTTGTTTGGTTTGTTTGGTTGTTTTGGTCGTGATGTCTCTTGGCTTTTTATTATTATGATAATGAACTCTCAGAATTGAAAACTAAGAAAACAATGCCATTCAAAATTGTATCAAAAAATAAAATACTTAGGAGTAAATTTTATCACAGATATAAAGGAGCTGTACTGGAAAAATTATAATGTATTAATGAAAGATATTTAAAAAAATACAAATAAGTGGAAGCAAATACCATCTTCATTGATAGGAAGAATTAAAACTATAAAAATGTCCGTACTTCCCAAAGCAAACTATAGATTCAATGCAATTCCTATCAAGATATTAATGGTGTTTCACAGAACTAGAGCAAATATTTAAAAAGTTTATATGGAACAACAAAAGACCCTAACTAGGCACAATCTTGAGGGGAGGGCAGTTAGGTGATCAGGCTGGCAGTGGAGGGCAGTTGAGGGCAATCAGGCTGGAAGGGGAGGGCAGTTGTGGGTGTGATTGAAGCAGTATGACCTGTCAAGTGGAAGCAAGTCCTCAATAAGTCAACAAAGATGTCCAGAAGCAGGCAGCTGTAAGGGGGAAGTCATGGATCCTGCTGAGGGAGCCATTACCATTTGGTTGAAGAGACACATGCCTAGTGGAAGCTCACAGAGGGGTCCAGAAGCTGGCTGGGGCTGTGTGCTCATAGAGCCCACACACTACAGTGGTGTGACCATGGAAATAAGATGCTGGCAGCTTGGGAAATGCAAGTCCCAGCTTCTTCTGTGGGAGTAGTGTACTTTAGCTGGGTACACTCACACCTTACAGTGTCTCACTGAGGTTCCTGGGGGCCACCTGCCTGGGTGGCTGGTAGGGGAATCCACTCACTAGTTTGCTGCGACTGCAGTGTTTGGAGGTTGGCAGCTGGGGTGTTGGAAGTCCGAGTTTCTGCTGCCAGAGTTGTGCATCCTTGGTTGGATATATGCGCATTTAGCAGGGGCTCACGGAAATGCCTGGGACCGCCTGCCAGGTCAGCAGGCTCAGAGGTTAGCGTACTGGTTTGGTGCGACTGTGGTGTCCAGAGGTTAGCAGCCAAGCAGGGGGAAATCCCACTTACTGCTGCAGGGGCTGTGTGTCCTTGGTTAGCTATGCATGCATCTATCAGTGGCTCACACACATGGGCAGGGCCGCCTGCCTGGGTCCTGGGCTTCGGGGACCTACTTTCTGGCTCAGTGTGACTGCAGTGTCATAGATAATCTCTTAAATATGTTTTTAAAAATACTATGAAATGTGTGTATGAATGTATAAAATGGTTTTCAATGTTTACATTTCAGTTTTAACATAGGCAGATATAATTCACTTAAGCATACATTTTAAGTGTATTTAAGTAAAAACTAAATAGGTTTGCCGAAACTGGTTTGGCTCAGTGGATAGAGCGTCGGCCTGTGGACTGAAAGGTCCCAGGTTCGATTCCGGTCAAGGGCATGTACCTTGGTTGCGGGCACATTCCTAGAAGGGGGGGTGCAAGAGGCAGCTGATCTATAATTCTCTCTCATTGATGTTTCTAACTCTCTATCCCTCTCTCTTCCTCTCTGTAAAAAATCAATATAATATATATATATTTTTAAATTAATAGGTTTGAAATAGACATTTATTTTACACAAAATTTCCATCTGTTCCTTTTCTGAATAAAAATGTACCAATACATGTAAAATAACAGAAAGAGAGCCACATACATCTGATTTTCATGTCTTTTGAGAAAATTTTATATTTGCACAGTACTTAGATTTCTTTCTCATATTATTCTATAAAACTATCTTTTATTTAATAAATGACAAATTTATAATTTGCATTTCACAAACAATGATAGCAATATTAATTCATAATTTATAAATATGTTGTGATCCAAAGAATTAATGTTCAGATAGTTATACATTTACATTTTTCTTATTATAGTACCTAAAGCTAAACATTCCTTGAAAATAAAATAAAGGACTTAATTTCTACCGTGTTTCCCCGAAAATAAGACATCCTCCCAAAATAAAACCTAGCGCAACTTTGGGAGAAAAAAATTAATATAACACACTGTCTTATTTTCAGGGAAACATGGTAGAAAGTTTACTGCAGTATTGACTAATAGTTAAATTGAACTTTGCATATATGTTAGTCAAAAAATAATCTCTTGATATATTAGTGGCCCAATAGTTCAGCCCAGAAAGGAACTCTAACTTGAGCAAACACGAATTAAAATAATCAATTCTTATCCTACTACATATGTCTAATCATATTAACACATTCCTAGATTTCTTACCCAATGGACTAGTCAAAATAAAAGAATTTTATATAATAATATGAAGGAACAGAGTATGCCCCAAACTGACTGAGGAGATTTGTGAACAAATTAGTTCATTTAAAATTGACAGTGAAAGATTGATTTTGCACAGAATGAGTTACCTAAGGTATTCATCATTTCCTCTGCCTCTGCACACAAGACAGAGATCCGTTTCCTTCACTTTCTGATTATAATAGGGCTGCTTACTGAGCACCTTTATTTTATAGTCATGATTGTAGCCTGTAATTCTTTTTAATTCAGACATATTCTAGCCTCTTAAGCAGACTTTTAGAAATAACTTTCTTAATCGTCCCAGTAAAATGACTCATCACATAGTGCTCACTTCAACTGTACTATAAATTATAATACAGAGAAAAGTTCTTATTGCACAAAAGGTCCAATTACTCATAAGGCTACTTGACTCGTTATTCAAATGCAGAGGTGAGAAGTAAATCCAGATAAGAAACATTTTTTCAATGTTCAAGGTCAATACTTTACTATGCTGAGAAAATCTAAGATTCTTATGTAGTATGTATTTAGTATATATTGGTAAATATTTTATGAAAAAGGTGAGAAGTGGTATGTAAAAAATTGAACCAGAAATGCTAAAATGTCTGAGAATTCATTTTTAAAATCTAATAAAATAAAAGCAAAATACTGTATGATGAAGAAAAATATTATAACATAGCAATGAGCTCTTTTCAGTGACTACTGCGAGGATGAGGACCATTCTCAGCAATCAGACTGTGGACATCCCAGAAAATGTGGACATCACTCTGAAGGACGCACAGTTATTTTGAAGGGCCTCAGATACACCCTGCAGAGGGACTTCAACCACATCAATGTAGAGCTCAGTCTCCTCAGAAAGAAAAAGAAGAGGCTCCGGGTTGACAAAGGTGGGGAAATAGAAAGGAACTGGCCACAGTTCGCACTATCTGCAGTCATGTACAGAACATGATCAAGGGTGTTACACTGGGCTTCTGTTACAAGATGAGGTCTGTGTACCCTTACTTCCCCATTCTCGTTATTCAGGAGAATGGTTCTCTTGTTGAAATTAGAAATTTCTTGGGCGAAAAATACATCCGCAGAGTTTGGATGAGGTCAGGTGTTGCTTGTTCAGTATTTCAAGCCCAGAAAGATGAGTTGATTCATGGAGGAAATGACATTGAACTTGTATCAAATTCAGCTACTTTGATTCAACAAGCCACAACAGTTAAAAACAAGGATATCAGAAAAAAGTTTTGGATGGTATCTATGTTTCTGAAAAAGGAACAGTTTAGCAGGCTGATGAATAAGATCTAAGTTGTGCGGCTATAGAAACACCGAGATGCCAAATGATTTGTCACACTTGTTTGTGAAACTATAAAGATGTACAATAAAAGCCTTGTTTTGGTTTGGGACTTCAAAAAAAATAACATAGCAATGATGATAACAATAAGCACAATTCAGAAGAAAAAAAAATTAAAACAGAATCCAAAGAAAAGTGTATGAACTTGTGCCTTTTTGTTTGCAAAGACCAAAAGTTCAGATATAAAAAGCATAAATTATGGTAAAGGGACATATTTAGGGGGTAGAATTTGGGGGACTTATTTATCAACTAAACTTGACATGGTGAGAGAGTAGAAGAGAGGTCTGGGTGAAATATTGGGAGTTGAAAGAGGTAAATCAGTACATGACATTATCCATTCATTTGAATGTGAGGATGTGGTGGAGAAATTAGAGGCAAAATAATTTCAATCTTGAATATCTAGGATACATATGGAAAATCAAATGCACAAGGAATTTGGATAGATATAGTTCTTTGTTCATTATATAAATGTAATGTTACCTCTATTTTGTAATAGAAGCTCAGAGAGAAGTTTCAATTTTCCATAAGGTATCACGGTCAATTAAGCCTCGTATCAAATTATCTGCCTTGAGATCAAATGTTCATTGTACATAGTAAGAGTTTGTGTGTGTGTGTGTGTGTGTGTGTGTGTGTTGTGTGTGTGTGTGTGAATCTATGTTTAAAACACACACAATATCAGCCAAGAAAATCCAATGGCTTTCTCAATATTTCTGTAGAATTCTGAGGACATTTCATGCTAATTTTTGCTTCTAAGTTACCATTTCCACTGAATTTTCAGTTTTGATGCATTTTCACACCCATGTCCTGTTTTATTTGCTACATTTCCAACTGATTAGGAAATTCCACATTCACAAACTTTCCTATATTTGTACCTATATATTTTGTTTTTTCTCCTGACATTAATATATGGTAATAAATAAAATTTTTATGTTCTAAGCCTAATTTCATCTCATGTATACTAAATACAGCCCCCTCTCTTCCAAGCAAAGGACCTTATTCCTGTAGTTGTTTCCCCTTTTCCCCAGTTATTTGCTTTTCCTTACTATCAGGTTGCTTATAAATAACATAAAAATAAAATATTAATAATAGTAATGAATCCTCTATTAATTTCCATAAAAATAATTTATAATAATGATGATTCAAAAAAGGCTCCAAAACTTACTTCCTCCTCCAGCTTGCCCATTATTGCTTGGACTGACTTTGTTCACGTTTTTTTTCTACATTGCACCTAACTGCTATTGTCAGGGTCTTTAAGGACCTCTACATAATGAAACTAACATTCAATGTTCAATCCTCAACTTATTTGCCAGATATTTGGCAAAACTGGTAAGTTGTTTTATTGAAACCCTTTCTTTCCTTGACTACCCATATATAACTTTTTCTAGCCTCCTGCATTCATTTTGTGGATTCCCACTCATCTTCTGAACTCTAAATTTCAGTGACTCTGAAGCATAGTAACCTCCATCTTGTATTTAAAAAAAAATGGCTGTTTGAAATTCTTTGCTACCTATCTAATAAAAGGGTAATATGCAAATTAACCATCACTCCCTCACAAAGATGGAGGCTTCCAATCCCCTCAGCCCTGCCTGAGTCCCCCAGTCCTGGGGGGGGTGGCCTATGAGAGCGGGCAGCGTGAGCAGCTTAGCAAAATTCTTGCTTCATTGTCACGGCAATGAGGCAAGCATCTTGCCCAGGCTGCAGAGGGCCTCTGGGCGGCAGAGAGCCTCTGAGCAGTGGGCACAGAGTGGCCAGGCTCTGCAGAAAGCAGAGAACCATGGGGAGTGGGCCTAAGCCATCACAGCTCCCGGATTGGAGAGGGCTCCCCTAAGGGCTCCCAGATTAGAGAGGATGCAGGTCGAGCTGAGGGACCCATCCCCCACTTACAAATTTCGTGCATCAGGCCTCTAGTTGTTAGATAATCCCTTGTCTTGTAAACTCTGTCACTTTAAGACAGTCTCTTATCTATCTATCTATATATATTTTTAGTTCAAATAATAGAAAAAATATGAACTTAACTGTCTGACTTTGCAAGCTAGCCATCCAATAGACTAATATGGACTAATACTGATAATAATTCTCATATTCTTATGCCAAGTACTAACTCATTATGTATTCAAGGTTATAACTATCTCTAACAATAACTCAACAGAGCCCTTTGTAATATCTGCAAACAAAGCTCAAAAAGCATAAATACTGGAAACTTCCTGTATGTGTTGTTCAGATTTGAAAGAGACACCTCCCTCTGGGTCATGCACAATAGTAGACTTTTAATTAATTGGCTCATTAAAGCATCTCATTTGCAATACAACATTTGGAGGCCCCTGCGAGATAAGAGACAGGTTCCTACCCTCACCTAATCTCAGACACCTGAGATGGATGGCCTCCCCTGCCTGGCTGCCAGGCCCTAAGGATCTGTAGGGGAGGTGCCACCTAATGGAATTTCAGGGGCCCAGAGATGCATCCTGTGATTGTGACAGCCAAACAAGGGACAACTGACATACTCCTGCATTCTTTTGGAGTAAAAAACAAAACAAAACTCCAGAGGTAAGGTAATTCAAATTCAGTTAAGGAATTTTGAGTTCACTTTGCTGTTTGTTTGCTTGGGACTAGCCACTTTGATACTGAGAAGGGGGACTGGACACAGTCTTAACACCTCCAGTAGTTTCTCACTAAGACATTGGTTGAGAATTTTGTTCTGGGGCATGGCTGCCGGAAGTGCTCCCATGTCCATTTGGGGAGTTGGGCAGTGTTTCAGTTATCTGCTCAGCTCCCTTTTGGGCTAGTCTACTGAGAGAGTGTGGGTACAGACGCTTCTCTGCCTTGGCATAATTATCTGTTCTTTAACCCTACCAGACCGCTGTACTTAATTTTCAGTACTTTCACTAGTATGTGAAAAAAATGCATCATGAACTAAAAATAACCAACCAATCATGGTCAAGCCTCATGGGTTAGCCATTGCAAATGTCTGCCCCAATGTGTTTGAATTGACTTTGTGTGCTTTGATGTGAAAAAAAATTCTGAAAATTCACAATGAAACGAGTGGTTGATGAATGAAGCACTTCAACAGGAAAGCAAAGTAGATCTAGGCTTATCACAGTCCAACAGGTGAATTGATACTTTGGTTGATTCAGACTCCGAGGAGTCAGAATTTAATCAAGAATATGTTTCCAGTTCAAGTGACACAGATAATGAGAGCTCAAGTGATGAGGAGAATCTTGAACCTTATGGATCTAGAGCTAGATCGATAGTAAGAGAAGGGGGTTATGTCCCTCAAACAGCTGATGGGGGAGATCTAGATGGTGATGAAGGTTGGACAATGAATTTTGTATCACCAAATACAGATCTGAATTACAATGAGGATGGAAAAGGCCCAGTGAACATTCCTGGATCTATCATAGAGGAGGGTGAACCAATTGACTTTTTATCCTTGTTTTTGGATGATACTTTCTGGCAAAAGTTGACAGAGAAAACCAACCTCCGGGCCCACCAATTGCATATAGCAAAGCCCAACTCCTACAATGCCAAAAACTTCAAGGGAGCCACAGTGGAAGAAATGAAGGATTTTCTTGGACTGAGAATCTATATGGAATACTTATGTATAAAGCCCAGCTATCGGTGACTTTGTTGGGTTTACTCCCAGATTTTAAAATGTTATGACTCAGACAGATTCTTGGCCCTTTGGAGTTTTTTTACACATAATTGATGAGGAAGACACAGGTATCGATAAGACAGATAGAATATATAAAGTTAGGCCTTTCTTGGAAAGTCTGCTCCCCAAATTTTTCCACTTCTATCTGCCAAAGAAACATTTGAGCCTAGATGAGGGGCTGATCCCGACAAAAAACAACTTGGTCATCAAGCAGTATATTAAGGCTAAGCCCATAAAGTGGGGCATCAAGTCTTTCCTTCTCTGTGAAGGTGAAACTGGCTACATTTTGAATGCAAAAATCTATACTGGTGCTGCACCAAGGCCTATAAAAGACTTGGGCACAGTAGGAAATACAATTGTTTGTCTCCTGACCTCATATGCAATGGAAAATAAATCTCATGTGCTTGTCATGGAATGGTTCTACAACTCTGTAACCCTTGCTAAATATGCACTGTCAGAATTACACACAGGAATTGTGGGAATCCTGCAGCAAAATGGGAAGCAGTTTCCTAAATCACCAGAAAGTGTAAAAAAAAACTTGCTATGGGTGACAGTCACTATCTATGTCAAGAAAGCATAACATATTTAATTTGGCAGGATAGAAAGCCCATTACATTTATTTTGATTCAGCCCAAAATGTAGTAATGAACAGAAGAAATAAAGATGGCAGTGTGCAAGAAATACAGATGCCACAGCTGGTAAAGGACTATAATAAATATATGGGTGGCTGTGACAAAAATGACCAGATGACCCACCTTCACCAGTCTCATCATTATTACTGCTGGCCCTCACAGCTTTTCATAAAATTTTCTATGTAGGCCAGTTATAATTTTTATATCTTGTATGCTTCAAAGCAGCAAGCTGCTTCAAAAAAGCCAGTTTATTTCACCAGATATATTCAGAAACTGTGCCTGAAACTTATTGATGGATACAGGACATCAGCCCACCATATAAGAAACCCTGTCCTCAATGGATGACCTCACACAATCATTCTCCAGAGATTCCCCTGGGACATTGTCTAATTCGTATCTGTGTTCTGTGCATGGAAAAGCACTCCAGGTACAACAAGCAAAATCCTGGAGTGTCTTACAAAGACAATCCATGCAAGAAGGTGAAGAGCAACATCTAGTGCTCACTTTGCAAGAAGTACCTCTGTGCGAAACAAGGCTCATCCTGCAAGGTGGATTGGCACACAAAGGTGGAATATTGGCACTAGATGAAAGGTAGACCTATTTTCTACAATGTCTCCAAGTTCCATCTTATTCTAAGCATTTGTTTGCATGTAACTAACATTTTCTATATCATGTTGATTTTTTCTCTTTAATGCTCAGGAGCCCAGGTATAGGGGACAGTTAGGTTCAGGGCCTCAGGTCTGGTGGGGTTAACTGTTAATTTATAAATATAAGTGTGAAGCCTGGGTAAAAACAAAAGCTACTTTAATTTATTCTGCACTTCTGTTGGTTAATCTAGGCAAAAAAATTTGATTTATTAAAGGCTGAGTGCTATGATAATCTGCAAAAAGTCTCAAGCAGTGCTGCAGAGATCTATTTTTCTCAGAGACGTTTGTGCTCAATCACGAAGGGAATTAGCCTACTTAGCTAGTAAAAATTTCTGTCTATCATTTGCTCTTCCCTGATTTGTGATTTTACTGTATTAGGTTGAAATTTTGGAATTCTGGGGTAGATTTAAAGGTATAAGTTGGTGAAAGGGTTTTTCCCAGAGAAAACAAAGCCCAGCTTGGTTACAAATTGCTTATAAGAAAAGCAAGAGAGAAGTCTTTTCAAGTTAACTATTTTCAACAAAGTAGTAAATTTCAGAGAACTAAGAACTTGTTATTTATGGCTTTTCTTATCTCTTTTGGTGGATGGAGACTTCCAAGGGCAGGGCTTCCCTCCTCCCCCCCAAAAAACAACAACAACAACAAACAAACAAACAAACAACAACAAAAAAAACACTGCAGGGCGAAGAGATTTACAGGGCCCTGCCCCTGCCTATGACATAGTCCTTCGAGGGCAACCCAAGGCAGAACTAAGGCTGAAGTAGGAGGTTTCTGGCTTTGAGCCTAGCAAAATCAATTGTGGGACATCAAAGAGAAGGGAATCCAACTAGTCTTTTTATAAATGACTATCTATGGACCCCTTTAACCCTGGTTGTGTGTCTTGTGCAGTCTGTTGTCTTCATGGTTGTGAATTTTGTTTGACTTGCCATTCTCAGTCACTTATTAGGGCCCTCTTAGAAGACATAGCTTGGTTCCACCCCTCTTCATACACCCCTGACGGTATCTGTGATTGGACTGAAAATCATTTCCTTCAGGAGACCTCCCAGAATTTCGATCCATGAGAAATCTCCCTACATACCATCATCTTCATCCGCTATCTTTTCCCATCAGACTGAGTCATTTTTTACACAGGTCACGCCCAGCTTCCAGGTGCAGGGGGTAGGGGGGTGAGGGGGATGAGATTGTTACAGTGATGGCCTGTGGTTTACTCCTGCTGTTACTATTTCTTCTTTCTGTGGGAATTGTCTCTTTCTGTTTCACAATGGGAGGGTGAGCCAGCACAGCCAAAACCCCCTTAGAATGCACACTAAGGCATTTTAGGGAAGGTTTCTCAGAGGATGAATATGGCATAAAGTTCTCAAAGTTACAAACTTTATGCAAGTCAGAATGGCCCAAATTCGGGGTGGGCTGGCCAGACTCAGGGTTGCTCAATTCTGGGCTTGTGAATGCAGTTTGCAATAGAGTAACAGGAGATCCCGGACACCCAGACCGATTTCCTTACATAGATAAATAGTTAGATTTAGTTCAGAATCCCCCGCAATGGTTGAAGAGTTGTGCTTTACAAATTGGGGCATGGGTATTAGTTGCTGGCCCAAGGGAAAGCACTGCGAAGGGAGGTGTTGAGAGGAAAATACCTTCCAAGCCTTCAGTTCTTTTCCCAACACCAGAGGAAGCAGACTTTCCTCCACCTTATTATCCCCAGTTGTGACTGGGGGAAAACCCAGGCTCCATTACAAGGAGGACAAGGGGGACAATCACTCTCATTCTCTCCTCTCACCACTCAGAGCCACACCCAGGCAAGGGAAAGCAGTGCTGGGAATCCCAAGTCGAAGAGAGCCCTCTTGCCCTTGAGGGAGGCACCACAATTAAAGGTGAATTTAGGAGAGCAACCCTTCCTGGTCTATGTCCCCTTTCCACCAGCAACCTCCTATAATTGGAAGACACAAAACCTCCCTTTTTCTAAAAAGCCCCAGGCCCTAATAGGCCTCCTATAATCTATCTTTCATACCCACCAACCCACCTAGGACAATTGTCAATAGCTTCTGGTTACTCTTTTCACTTCAGAAGAGAGAGACAGGATTTGGCTTCAGGCTAAGAAAGCCACCTTAGGAAGAGGGAGTGGGGGGAGGAGGCTCTTTGGAAGAGAACAGGCATTGGATAGAGGGGATTTTCCCAACTCTCCAGCCCCTATGGGAACCTAACTTGGGGTAGGAAAGGGCTTTCTTGGACACTTTTTCTTGTGTACTCTTAGGTGGTATCAAGGCTGAGGCCCGGAAGCCTACAAATTTATCAAAAGTTACTGAAGGATCCTAGGAATTGCCCACCACTTTCTGGAACGCCTCTGTGAGACTTACAGAATTTATACTCCCATTGAATCAGAAGCCCCAGAAAATCAAAGAGCACTTAATTTAGCCTTTGTAATTCAGTCCACTCCAGAAATAAGAAGAAATCTTCAAAAACTGGAGGGATTCCAGGGCATGAATTTATTTCAATTAATTGAAATAGCCCAAAAGATTCCCCAGACGGGAAACAGGACAAAAGAATAGCAGAGGCAGTTGTAGCAGTTGTAGCAGCTCTAAAGGAGGTGGACCCTCTAAAGAAAGATTCATAAGACAGACCGCAGGGAAGTAAGCCCCTGTTAGGGAAAAACCAATGTGCCTACTGTAAAAAAAGAAGGACACTGAAAGAAAAACTGTCCTAAACTAGACCAATCCCATAGGTAAATGAAAAGGCAGTCTCAGGCTGAGAGGGTACTGAACCTAGAGGAGGAATGATGGAGCTGGGGCTCCATTCCTCTCAGCCCCCAGAGCCCATGGTTACATTAAAAATAGGGGGCAAACCTGTCAGTTTTCTATTATATACTGGTGCTACTTATTTTATCCTATGGGACAAGTAACCACCAAGAAAACTTTCATTTAGGGGGCCACGGGAAAGTCAACTCTCTGTCCATGGACTTCAAAAAGAACAGTAGATCTTGGGTAAAACACTGTAACCCATTCATTCTTAATCATTCCAGAATATCCCTACCTCCTATTAGGACGGGACTTTCTTCAGAAACTGCAAGCCACAATCTTGTTCAAAGGGGACGAGGCACACCTTACTATGGGCCCTCCAATCCAAGGTTCTTTTCCTACCAGGATCCTACTCACCTGGCCTTTGTTAGAGGGATAGCTCTTACAGGAAGAACTGCCTCCAGAGCTTCACCCACCAGTGAGCCCTCTGCATACCTAACGAGACTTCAGCAGCTTTTCCCCACCTTATGGGTGGAGAGCAATGCTCAGGGACTGGCAAGCCATCAAACCCCAGTGCAATACTGGTTCTGGTAAGACAATGTCCTATGAGTCTAGAAGCTAAGCGGGGAATTGCTACACACATCCACAGACTATTAGAAGCATGTATCCTTATTCCTTGTGAAGTTATCCTGGAATTCCCACTTACTCCTAGTCCTGAAAACAAAAGACTGCCAGCTTGTACAGAACCTAAGGGAAGTAAACAAAAGAATTGAGACTATTCACCTGACAGTCCCTAACCTTTATACTCTCCTTAGACTCCTCCCTCCAGAGTGTAAATTTTACACTGTCTTAGACCTGAAGGACACCTTCTTTAGCATCCTTTTCACCCCTGCAAGCCAACCTATTTTTACATTTGAATGGACAGACCCTGAGGCAGGTTTTTCTGGGCAACTAACTTGGACTCAACTACCACAGGGATTTAAGAATTCCCCCATCTTATTTGATGAAGTCTTAAGCTCAGACATGCTCACTTTTCGGCATATAAACCCCAAGAGTACTTTACTGCAATATGTAGATGAACTCCTTCTTGCCACGGACACTGAGTTTGAGTGTCAAAAAGCTACTGAAAGTCTCCTAGACACATTACAGACTCTAGGGTACAGAGTATTGGCCAAAAAGGTTCAACTCTGCACCACAAGGTTATATATCTAGGATACAACATCTGTCAAGGCAAGCAGACTCTCCCTGGTTTGGATTGAGGCAATACTGTGAATTCCCACCCCCAAAACTAAGAGACAGTTAGGACAGTTCCTAGAGGCAGTTGAATACTGCCTCCTATGGATCCCAGGGTTTTCGGAGATCATTAAGCTCTTATATGCTAGCATGGGGAAAGTAGCCACCAGAATGGTCTGAGACAGAGCAGCAAGCATTTAAAAAAATAAAAATAAAAACTGCCCTAACATCAGCTCCTGCTTTAGCATTGCTAGATATAATCAAGCCCTTCCACCCCTACATATGTGAGACAAGGGCATAGCAAAAGGGGTCCTGGCCCAGTGTCTTGGGCGTTTGAAAAGACCTGTTGTCTACCTATCCTAGAAACTCAACCCTATTGCATCCAGTTGGCCTGCTTATCTCTAAGCAGTAGCAGCCTCAGCTACACTTGTCAAAGAAGCAGACAAGTTAACCCTAGGGAAGGAACTAATCCTAACCATCCCACAGGCCGTTGAGGCTTTACTCTGGAGCAAGCAGGAGCACTGGATATCAAGTCCCCCAGTTTCAGGCTCTTCTGTTTGACTAGTCCCGCATCAGGTTCTACAGGACTCTTGCCATCAACCTCGCCAGTCTGCTCCTTTATGATAACCCTGAAGAACCTCTACATGACTGTTTAGAGGTCACAGATTTTATACATACACATTGCCCAGACCTCACTGACACCCCACTCGTATCTCAGGATGAAGCACTTTTCATGGGTGGGAGCAGTTTTGTCCAGGAAGTAATCAGGTACGCGGGGAAGGCAGTAGTTGCTTTAGATTGAATCATCTGGTCTCAGTCACTCGCCTGTGGGACATCAGCACAAAAGGCCAAATTGATTGCCCTTATGCAGGCTCTCTGGTGGGCAAAGGACAAGTCAGTAATGATTTATACTGATAGCAGTTACGTGTTTGCAATGGCTCACGTACACAGTGCTTTTTATTAATACAAGGAACGGGGACTTATGATGTGAGCTAGGAAGGACATCAAAAATAAGGAAGAGATACTAGAATTCATCTGGCTATCCAAGGTAGTAGCATTGGTCCACTGTAAGGTATTGGAGTCTCTTTCCCAGCCGGCGTAGAAAGAGTTCCAATTCAGGGTTCAGCTTCTGGAGAAGGGCCGCACACAAATGAAGAGACTTAAAGAAATTTAATTTGGCGATTTGGGGGGCCAGGCGGTAGTCCAACTCTAGTGGGAGAACTACGACTGCTCTGGCCCTGCCATCCCCTTTTATTGAGGCTTAACAGCTGCTTCAACTTAACATAATCTCAACTAAAGGTTTAAAGCAATTGAGGTTGTTGACCAGCCTTCCTGGCTTCCTGTCAACATCTCTTTCCCAGCTGAAAAAGATTTGGTTTCCAGCAGTAAGGGGCACCAGAAAGGGGATTTTCCAGAAGCAAAAGGGAACAGAGCCATGGATGAGATGAAGCAGTTCAGGAAGCTGCCCTAAAACCAGGGGGGCCATACAAATTCTAGTGACTCTTCCAGAAACCTATCCAACTCACGAGCTTACACAGGAGGAACTAGCCACACAGAAGCAGGCTTCCAGGAGCCCAAAAGGATGGCTGCCTTTACCAGAAGGCCATATTTTAGTTCCTGAGGCTCTAGGGTGGACTAGTGCAACAATAGTTAACCATTTCGGCCATACTAAGCTTACTGAGTTCCTAAGGGACAGATACTATATACCAACCTAGATAATATAACAGACAACATTATATCCCAATGCATCACTTGTGCCCAAGAGAATGCAAAACAGAGCAAAAGATCTTCCCAATAGGAATCAGGGCTCGGGGAAATTCCCTGGGAGAACATTGGGAATTAGACTTCACAGAAATCAGGCCTCTGACAGCAAGGTATAAATATCTCTTAGTTTTTATAGACATCTTAGAATAAAACAAACAGGAGTAGCTAAGAAGTTACTTCAGGAAATATTCTCCAGATTTGGCTTACCTGTATCTTTAGGACAAGACAATGGGCCCACTTTTATAGCCAAAATTTCACAGGATACAGAAAAGGCATTAAATATTAATTAGAAACTATATTGTGCCTACCGGCCCCAAAGCTCTAGGCATGTAGAGTGCATGAATAGGACCTTAAAGGAGGTATTCACCAAATTTACCTCAGAAACTAGTGAAAACTAGGCTACTATACTCCCCTTTGCCCTTCTCAGGGCAAGGTGAGCCCCATACCAAGTGGGGTTCTCACCATAATGTTTGGGAGACCCCCTCCAATACTCCCAAAACTTAGAGAAGAAATAAAAGCTGAAATTCATAACCAGTCTTTACTCAAGTCCTTACAGGCTTTATAGTCCACCCAGGAAGCAATCCAGAAGCACCTCCGAGATGCTCTGCTTATGCCAACTTCTGATCTAGCCATCCCTTTTGCCCAGGTGACTCTGGGTGAAGACATTTACCACTCAAGGACTAACTCCTACCTGGAAAGGACCACACATCATCATCCTGATCAGGTCGATGGGATCATGATGTGGCTTCCTCACACTCCACTTAGGGCAGCACAGGCAGTGTAGAAAATTCAGGATTCTTTGAATCCTCTAAAAATAAAACTCTCATGCTTGCCATGTTATTAATTATAGGACTGACAGAGGGACAATTTTTAATTGAATGGGTTAGCAATCCCCATAAACTGTCTCAGAAGTGGATTTGGGAAATCAGGAATGGAATCACTTGGGAAATCCTTACTATTGTAACTGAACCAGATGGGGGGGATATATTCCTCACTACAGACTTGTGTACCCTATTCAAAGATAGCGGACCCCTCCCTTACTCAGAACCGGAGAGAATAGCATACCTGCCAGAGGCCAGTTAAGGGGTACACTACCAATATGAGTCCTATTATAGAAAAGGATGTGGAGACATTCCCCAGGCAAAAGCTTTACAAAATCTAGGTATATACATGTGTCATGGGTCTGGAAAGGTCATATCAGATGGATTATTCTATCCACACTGGGGTGTGAAACCATCTCCACTATTAACAAGTACCACTGGGAAGGGGACAACTATCTTAGCTTTAAAAGATTTTCCACACCTTTCTCTTGCTTAATAGAAAATTGCAACCCCATAGAATTCAAGATCAAGAATAGCAAAGAATGTTCCTGGAACACAGGACAAACATGGGGAATAATGTTATATATGACCGGTAAAGATCCAGGCACTCTCCTAACTATTCAAAGAAAAACATACTCTCCACACCAGACGCCCAGCGGCCCTCTCATGGAGCTAGCTTTACCTATCCTAGTCTGCCCTTCTCTGACCAAATCACTCTAAGTTTTACACCCTAAGTTTCACTACACTTACAGCCATGCATTGATTTGTAAATGCTTCCCAACCTTAACTAGGGCCGATTGTTGGTTATGCTTAAACTACCAAACTCCCGTATTATATAGGTGTGGAGGTTCCCTAAACTTTCCCATCTTATTGTGGGCCCTGAGAAATGTCATTGGGGACAACCAATATTAACTCTAGGGCACATCCAGGGGGCAAGGTACTTGTATAGTATTCACCACTTATAACCTTCTGGCTTCCCTGTACTTAAATCTCTGCAATACCACCCTTTTAGTAAACAACAGTACTGAGGCTTTCTATCAGGCAACAAACCATACCTGGCTGGCCTATACAGATGGCCTCACCCACTGTGCTTCCACTGTCAGGTTTAGGGAAAATTTGGAACCCCAACTCTGCATTCTTGTACATGTTTTTCCCCAAATATTTCTATACAATGGGAATGAAAGCAGAACCCTCATCTATCCTCTACAATAGGGGTGTCGAACTCAATCAGAGAAGGGGCCAAAATCTAAAATCCAGCCTAAATCGCGGGCCGAATGGTTTACTGAACAGTCATAAACTGTCATTGTGATGGAAACGCAGCGGAGTGCAGTGATGACAGCGCGGTGCGGGCCACATTGCAAGGCCTGGCGGGACGGATTTGGCCCGCGGGCCTTGTGTTTGACACATGTGCTCTACAATCTTTATCACAATGAAAGAAGGCACCTATCTTAGTCCTTGTATTAGTTGGACTAAGGATTGCAGGTTCCACAGCAGTAGGGACTGCTGCCCTAGTGAAAGAAGCCATTAACATCGGAGAGTGGATAACAGACAAGTGGATAACAACATTAGTCACCTTGAAAGCTCCATCTCCCAAATGAACAAGCAGGTTGATTCCCTAGCTGAAATGGTCCTACAAAATAGGCAAGGATCCTGCAGGTTGACCATCACTCCAACACACAAGATGGATGCCCCCATGTGAAGGGTCAAAGATCCTGTCCCCATGTGGACTAAAGATGGCAACCACAAGATGGCCAGCAGGGAAGGGCAGTTGAGAGGGATGAGGCCTGCAAGGGAGGGCAGTTGTGGGTGATCAACCCTGCAGGGGAGGGCAGCAGTTAGGGGTGACCAGGCTGGCAGGGAAGGGAAGTTAGGGGCAAACAGATCTTCTGTTACTATAGGAGAGAGAACTCTATGTAGCATTAGAGGAAAACTGCTGTTTCTATGCCAGTATCACTGGGGTCATACAAGAAAGCTTATCTTTAGTTAGAAAAAATATAGAATACAAAAAAAAAATTAAAACAATCTCAAAATTGGTTTCAGAAGCTATTCATTTGGTCCCCCTGGCTGACCACCCTCCAATCTGCTACTATAGGACCTTTATCCTTCCTACTCACTGCCCTCACTCTGGGCCCCAGGCATATAAACTGATTTATTAACTTTATTCAACAGAGAATTAATTCTGTTAAACTTATGGTCCTCAGGAGCCAATATAACTTCTTGCCCAACAACGACCCACAAGAGACAATAATTTGACTCATTTACATAAAACCAATTGTATTAAAAAAAAAACAACTGCTATTTGAAATTCTCTGCTATTGATAGATAATACCTTGTCTTGTAAACTCTGTCATTGTAAATTCTGTCACTTTAATACAGACTCTTATTCTATAAAATGACTTTGTTTTTAGTTCAAATAATAGGGAAAAAAAGATAAACTTAACTGTCTGACCTTGCAAGCTAGCCATCCAATGTAATAGACTAATATGGACTAATCTTATCTAATAAAAGAGTAATATACAAATTGACCATACCTCTGCTATAGTCACACCCACCAGCCAATCAGAGTGAGTATGCAAATTAACCACAACCAAGATAGCTGTGGGAGGGAGGCTTGGTTTTCCCCTGCAATGGAAGAAGGAAAACTTTCCACCTGCCCTATCCAGCTTAAGCTTCCACTCAAGGTTACAAAGTTTCAATTATAGAAGGTAAACAAATCCAAACAGAAATGGCGGCAGCCACAGAGCAAGCAGAAGGCTTGGCTCTGCTCCAGGCTACAAAGTTTCAATTGCAGAAGGCAAATAAGTTTCAATTGTAGAAGGCAAATAAATTCCAGATACCAGGGCCTCCACTTGGGTCGCCGGGGGGGGGGGGGGGGGGGGGGAGGGGGGGGGGGGGGGGGCTCGGGGGGGAAGGGGGAGGATGGCCAGCCTGCAAACCACCACAGGCCCCTTGTCCAGGCCACCCCATGCCCAAAGTGAACAACAACTCAATCTAAGACACCCTTCAGGGCAAACCAGCTGGCCCCCACCCATGAACAGGCCTCTATCCTATCTAATAAAAGAATAATCTGCAGGTTGACCATCACTCCAACACACAAGATGGATGCTCCCATGTGAGGGGTCAAAGATCAAGTCCCATGTGGACACAAGATGGCCACCACAAGATGGCCAGCACGGAAGGGTAGTTGGGAGGGATCAGGCCTGCAAGGGAGGGCAGTTGTGGGTGATCAACCCTGCAGGGGAGGGCAGCAGTTAGGGATGACCAGGCTGGCAGGGAAGGGAAGTTGGGGGGCAAACAGGCTGGCAGAGGAGCAGTTAGACATCAATAAGGCTGGTAGGGGAGTGGTTAGGGGGTGATCAGGCTGGCAGGCAGAAGCAGTTAAGGGCAATCAGGAAAGCAAGCAGGAGAGCAGTTGGGAGCCAGCAGTCCTGAATTGTGATAGGGATGTTTGTGAGAGGGAGCCAGCAGTCCTTTTAGGGAAGTTGGACATCCCTCAAGGGGTCCCAGATTGGAGATGGTGCAGGCTGGACTGAGGGACACCACCACCCCAAATTTCATGCACCAGGCCTCTAGTACTGATAATAATTCTCATATTCTTATGCCAAGCACTAACTCATTATGTATTCAAGGTTACAACTGTCTCTAACAATAACTCACACAGAGCCCTTTGTAATATTTACAAAGAAGCTCAAAAGGTATACATATAAGAAACTTTCTGTGTGAGGGGCTCAGAGATTTGGAAGAGACACCTCCCTCTGGGCTGCACACGGTAAACAACTTCTAATTAATTGGCTTATTAAGAAAATCATCCTAAAATCTGTGGATATGTTACTGAAAGAAAAATCAATTCACAAGTCTGTAATAAATCAAACATATAACTCCAATGGGAAATATTCATCTAATAAGTCTTCACTTGCTGGTAAATATTGGTCTTGAAGTCCAAAGAAGAAACTAACTCATTAAATTCATCTCAAATTAGTTATTGAAGTTTTGGTTGGATGATACTTATATTTGCCAATTATTTTTACCTTAATGGTTTATAACACATGTGTCAAACACAAGGCCCGCGGGCCAAATCCGTCCCGCCAGGCCTTGCAATGTGGCCCGCACCGCACTGTCATCACTGCACTCCGCTGTGTTTCCATCACAATGACAGTTTATGACTGTTCAGTAAACCATTCGGCCCGCGATTTAGGCTGGATTTTAGATTTTGGCCCCTTCTCTGATTGAGTTCGACACCCCTAGTTTATAAAATAAGGTGAATATCCCACTCCCTTTGAAGTAGAAACCCAGGCCGCCTGCAAAAAACATGCATGTAATACTAGGGGACAAGAAATAGCCAGTTCTGCTTGGAAATACTAAAAAAGATGATAATATTTTACTGTTGTATAATATTACTGTGAACATGAAACTTTCACTGATCTGCTGAAACAATGATGCCCTGAAATTTTTGCCTCATTGATTATTTTTTAAATAAACCTTTATTGTTCATATTATTACAAATGTTCCTCATTCCCCCCCGCCCCTCCATTGCTCTCCTCCACCAGGTTCCCACCCCACTCTCTGCCCTTTCCCTAACACCCATTGTCCTCATCCATAGGTGCACAGTTTTTCTTCAGGCTCTTCCCACACCCCCATTTCCCCTTTTCCCCGAGAATCATCAGTTCACTCCCCTTCCATACCTCTGATTCTATTATATTCACCAGTTAATATTGTTCATCAGATTTTTTTTTAATTCCCTTGGTTTTAAGATTCACTTGTTGATAGTTACGTATTTGTTGTTCATAGTTTTTATCTTTATTTACTTTCTCTTTCAAAAGAATCCCCTTCAGCAATTCATATAATTCTGGTTTGGCGGTGATGAACTCCTTTAGCTTTTTTTTTTTTATTAGTGAAGCTCTTTATCTGGCCTTCGATTCTGAGTGATAGCTTTGCTGGGTAGATTATTTTTTTCTGTAGGTTCTTGCTATTCATCACATTGAATATTTCTTGCCATTCTCGCCTGGCCTGCTTGGTTTCTGTTGAGAAATCAGCTGACAATTGTATGGGTGCTCCTTTATAGATAACTATCGGTACCTGCTTTGCTCTTCCTGCTATTAATATTTTCTCTTTGTCATTTGCTCTTGGAATTTTAATTATGATGTGTCTTGATATGATCTTCTTTGGATTCCTTTTGTTTGAAGTTCTGTGCGCTTCCTGGACTTGTAAGTCTAATTCTTTTGCCAGATAGGGGAAGTTCTCTGTCACTATTTCTTTCAGTATGTTTTCGATATCTTGCTCTCTTCTGGGACCCCCATAATTCTGATGTTGGTTCGCTTGAAGTTGTCCCAGAGGTTTCTTACATTATCTTCAACTTTCTGGATTCTCTTGTCTTCTTGTTTCTGCAGAGGAGTGTCTTCTGGCTTTTTATGTTCCAAAGCTTTGACTTGATTCTTGCGACCTTCCATTCTGTTTTTAGGACTTTGCATAATATTTTTTATTTCAGACAATGTATTCTTTATTTCTTGTTGATCCCTTATTATTTCTTGTTGATCCCTTATTAGTTCTTGTTGATCCCTTTTCATCTCCTCATAGGTCTTATCTACCTTTTCTAGGAAATTCTTTGAAAACCTTATAAGTGTGGTTTTGAACTCTATATCCAGTCTCTTCTTTTCCTCCATATTTTTTTTGGTTTGCGATCTATTTCCTTGTCTCGGCATTTTTACAGCTTCCCTGAGTTGGTAGGGTGGTTTTGTGTGCTAAAGTGTCCTATATGGTTCAGTGAGTCAGCCTCCCAGTTACCTGAGGTGGACAGTCTTGGTGTAGCCCTTTGTGGGCTGTGTGTGCAGTCTTGTTGTTAAGTCTTCCTTGTTGTTGGTATCACTGGGAAGCATTGATCTCCAAGCCAATTGGCTATGAGGATCAGAAGTGTGTCAGCTAGGAGGGTTTCTGTATTCAGCTTGAATGGGGCAGAGTCTCCGGGTGGCACAGACAAGCTTTGTTGAATCCCACACAATTGGTTGCAGACACGTGCACCCCTTTGGTATAGGCGCAGACAAGCTTTAGCTTCCTGTCTGCCCCTCCCTAGGAGAGTCCTTTTGGCAGTGAATGTGAGGAAGCTAGCCACTGGAAGGGCTTCTGTGCTCTGATTGGGTGAGGCAGAGTCTCAGGTGGTGCAGACAAGCTTTATTCAGCCCCTCCATACAAGGGTCTGGTTTTTGAATCCCACAGTAATGGTCCCTGCCTTCACACACCTCTGAGAGATCTCTACCCACTGCTTGACATTCTGGCCTCTCCCTGTCTGGGGCCATCTATCAGCGCAATAGGGTGGTTCTGTTTTTCTCCCGAACAAGAATGCCAGCCTCGCATTAGCTGTCTGCCCTCTCCGCGTGCAGGGAGTAAGCCAGTAGCAAACTCAGCCCGCCCTCTCCGCGCTCCACAAGCAAGCTGGCAGCGAACACTGTGGCTGCCTTTTCTTGCGACAGTTCTCCTTCCCAGATGGTAGAGCCTCCTCTCAGCCAGCCGTCTGGCGCTTCAGGGTGATGTTTTCCCTGTTTTCCAGTTCTAAATTCAAATTTGTTGTGGTAGGCTGCATTTGGGTGTCTACCCAATGCCGCCATCTTGGTTTTGCAATCCTCATTGATTATTTTTAAAGAAATGAAAATTCAGTTCTAGTGTAGAGAAAGGCATCATCCCCTGACTTTGCAGAGCAACTATCATAGCTTCTCACAATTTTCAATCATGTCACCCTTTCTCAATGAGTCAGATGGATTGGAACCCATTCAGAAACCAGCTCCTCTGTAGTGGAGGAGAATATGCTAATTAGGTAAACCAATCAGGATCCATTCAGGAATCAAGAGTGGGCCAATCTTACCAAAACAATGTGTTGGAGGTATGGGTGCTGAGGAAATAAAAGTGCATTCTCCAATAAACATTGCATTGCTTTTAGCCAGAAAAGGAAAGCCCACAAGTGTTTTTTGCAAATTTCATTGAGAATTATCCAGATAAGTGTGTATTAGATAATTTTATTTGTGTGAAAACTGTAATTAGAGAAATATAACTATATATGCAAAACAAGACTGTGAGAGTAAGAGGATCAAGAGTGGGTTTTAAGTTAGGCAGCATAATGGTAGCTATGGTTACCTCTTAGGAGGGCATTTTCAACAAAGGATATCAGGGAGCTCCCATTTTTTGAGGATTTTGGCAGCTATGTTCATGAGGTATATTGGCCTATAATTTTTTTGTGTGTGTTGTCTTTATCTGATTTTAGTATTAGGGTAATGCTGACTTCATAGAATGAGCTTGGAAGTATGCCTTCCTCTTGAATTTTTTGGAATAGTCTGAAGAGGATAGGTTATAGTTCTTTGAATGTTTGGCAAAATGTCCCTATAAATCCATCTGGCCCCTTGCTTTTGTTTGCTATAAGCTTTTAGATGACTGCTTCAATTTCCTCCTTAGTTATTGGTATATTGGTATTGTTAGATTTTTCCTGATTGAGTTTGGGAAGGTTGTATTTTTCTAGGACTATGTCCATTTCTTTTAAATTGTCTAGTTTGTTGGAATAGAGTTCTTCATAGTATTTTTTTTACAATACTTTTTATTTCTGTGGAATCTGTTGTTATTTCTCTTTCATTTCTGATTTTTATTATTTGGGTCCTCTCTCTTTTCTTCTTGGTGAGCCTGGATAGAGGTCCATCAATCTTGTTTATCCTTTCAAAGAACCAGCTCCTTGTTTCATAGATCTTTTTTTTTCGCCTTTGGTCTCTATATCATTTATTTCTGCTCTAGTCTTTATTATCTTTTTCCCTTCTGTTCATTCTTGGCTTATTTTATTGTTCTCTTTCTAATTCTTTAAGTTTAGCGATCCATAATTTATCACCACTTTTTTTTCCTTATTTTTTGAGGTTTCCTGTAGAGCTATAAATGTCCCTGTCAGAACTGATTTCACTGTGTCCCATAGATTTTGGTTTGTTGTGTTTATATTGTCATTTCCAGGATGTTTTTAATTTCTTCTTTGATTTCTTTGGTAACCCAATCATTGTTTAATAGCATGCTATTCAGCCTTGTGCAGTTGCTGCTCACATGGTCACAGTGCCCTGGGCTAAAGAGTTGGGCCAGGTATAGGGGAGTGTGCTTCAGAACTCACAGGAGCCCATGGCCAGGGTAGCTGGAGTCTCAATGACCACAGTCAAGACAGCAGGTCCCTGTCAAGGTTGGCTGAGGGCACCCTGGCTGGAGGTGAGGCTGGGCTGTCAGTCACAGCAGCCCTTCAAGAAAGCATAGCCTCTGTTGTAGAGCTTGCCATCCTGGGACTCTTTGCAATGGTAGCAGAGGCTGATCAGCTAGGCAAACCCAGTCTGCCTGTCCCAGAAGGTTCTTCAAGATCTAACTGTCCCTCACACATGCACATATATACAGCACATGTCCACATACTCCACTTTTTCTCCCTTACTCACTCATGCTTTCTCCCTCACTGCTGAGAACTTCCTGCCTCTGTAGTTGGGGGTCTGGAGTGTTATTGACCCATTTGTGGATTAAATCTCCTCTCCAGGTGTCTTGTTATATGGATCACTCTCTACCACATTGACCAAACAAGACATAATGTAATTCAACAACACACAAAACAAAGGGGTCAAAACAAAAATGTACTCACGATACTGATAACCCCAATATAAGTGACCACCAGAGAAAAGAGAATTGGGGGAAAGAAAAGAGAGCACAAATGATATCAAGGAGAGAAAATGGAAAGAGAGAAAATTAAAAGGAAAAAATATCTATACTAGTGTCCCGGTGAACATAATTCATACATGGCGGTGGGGGGTTGGTGCCCTTCAGCCTGGCCTGTACCCTCTCGAATCTGGATCCCTCTCACAAGCTGGGACAGCTGGCTCCTAACTAGGAGTTCCAATGAGTCTTTCTTTATTTTTAATTATTTAAAATTTTTAGGGCAAAAATCTATGATTTTCAATTAAAACTGAAAAACTGTCTGGGACAGGAATGACAGAGGACCCTTCTAGGTGGATGGGATTCTGGGGGCTGGGAGTGGAGAACATTATTTACACAGTTGTCAGAATTCAAATGGGGTCTGTGGATTGAACCTTAATACCATTTGAATGGAGATTTCTTCTCATGGTTGGGTGGAGAATTATTATGTAGAAGTGTCTGCTTTTGGGAAATATACAGGGGAGTATCTGGGTATCCTGTTATTTTTGAGCATGTTCTCAAACAGCTCAGAAAAAAGACTGGGGAAAATAGGCATATTCTATCTAATGATAGAGTAATATGCAAATTAACCATCATTCCGCGACAAAAATGGCAGCCCCCATAGCCACAAGATGGTGGCTCTCAGTCCCCTCAGCGCCACTGCTGGAGTGTCTGGCTTATCCACAGGAGCAGTGAGGATGGATCTGATTCTGGAGGGGTTTTTGATCTGCCCCAGACAGGGCAGTTAGAGCCTAAACGACAGTTAGCGCAGTGGCAGCAGCAGGGAAGCCCCAGGCCCAGCAAACAGATTCAGAAAGCAGGGAATGGGGGCCTCCGTTAGTGTGTCGGTGTCGGCGAAGCCCCCAGGCCTGGCAGACAAAGCACACTGCAGGGCTTGGGGATTCCTTCACATGGCGCATGGCAAGGCAGACAGAGAGCAGGGCATGGGGCTTCATGTCCATGGCTGTAGCGAAACCTCCAGGCCTGCAGAGAGCAGAGAACCAGGAGTGTACTTAAACCATCAGTAGAACATCCCCTGAGAGCTCCTGGATTGTAGAGGTTGCAGGTTGGGCTGAGAGAACCCCAAGCATGAATTTCATGCACCGGGCCTCTAGTAAGTGTATAAATGCACGTGTGTGCACGCACACACACACACACACACTCTAACCTTGCTATTTTCGACTCCACCTTTGTGTACCTGCCTACATGCTAAGATCTGTAACTCCAGAATCAAGGCTTGCAGAGCTTCCTTGGCCACTGAGCCATGGCCAGGGTGCAGGAACCCTTCAGACAGACCCCTGGCACAGTCCCAGCTGAGGTCCCACAGATGCCACTGTTTTCTTCTTTCCACTCCAGTATGTGAACTGGGGTCTGTTTCTTGATGGCTTCTGTTGAGGCTTTGGCATTTCTGTGCTTCCTGGAGGCGTCTGGCTTTGGGACGGCCAAGCTGGTGCTCCAGTGGCTGCCGGTTCCCTGAGCCCAAGAAGTCTGTGGTAAAATATAGAAAAAAAGATTACAGTAAGCAAGTTCAGGCTGGCCCATTTCAACCTTAAGGAATCAACAGCACCCATCATATACAGTGTCCTTTTGATGGAAACACAGAAAGTGGTGCCCTGAGCATCCACAGTGCCAGCTCACCGGGACCCACAGACCAGCAACGATGGTCACTTGCAGGTGACATTGTAAAGTTGTGATGCCTAGGCAATTCCAGGGATGAGTCTGGCTGCCAAGGCCAAGTCCTGTCCCACATTCAGGCCTATGCTCCACAGTGAAGCCTGCAGTTGGGCACAGACAGGTGGCTTGGGAACTAACATAGCCATGTCAGTACTACCACAGTTTCTCTATGCACATTTAAACTATCCGCATTCTTCCAGAAAGAAGGGCTTTTTCTCCCACTCTGGACAGCCATGCTTTTCCTGCAGTGCCCAAGGACCTGGGGCCTACCTGGTATCCCAGTCTCACTGACTCCAAGGGCCACTGCCCTAAAAGCTCTGTATCTCTGTGGCCCTCTGCATAGTTTACCGGCACTGTCCAGCATGGTCTGTCCATCTGCATGGCCCCCGAGGCCACCTGGCCACATGCACTAGGGCTGCTCCCTCCCAAACTCTGCTTTCCTGCATCTGGCAATGGGTCCAGTGCTCCTGTGCAGAGATCCTGCCTGGATTCTGCTTCTTCATGCCTGGCCATGGGCCCAGTGTGCCTGCACAGAGCTCCCACCTGTACCAGTCGCCCATCTGGCCATGATGGCCCTAGTCTATTATTAGTATAGATTAGAGACCCAGTGCATGAAATTCATGCACAGGGGCAGTGGGAGAAGGTTTAGGTCCCTCAGCCCAGCCTGCACTCTCTCACAATCTGGCACCTCTCGGGGGATGTCTGACTTCTGGCAGTGGGACATCCCTCTTACAATCCAGGACCACTGGCTTCTAACCACCCATCTGCCTGCCTGATTGCCCCTAACCACTTGCCTGCCTGCCTGATTGCTTCTAATCACTCACCTGACTGCCTGATCACCCCTAACCACTAATCTGCCTGCCTGATTGCCCCTAACTGCCTCTGCCTCGGCCCATGCCACAGCAGCTTAGACTAGAACAGTGCTTCTCAACCTTTCTAATTCTGCAACCCTTTAATAGAGTTCCTCATGTTGTGGTGAACCCCAACCATAAAATTATTTCCGTTGCTACTTCATAACTGTAATTTTGTTACTGTTAATGAATCATACCCACAGGTTGAGAATCACTGCTGTAGAGCTTAAGACCATAGGAAAGTACAGATAATTACATTATGATTCATTAACAGTAGCAAAATTACAGTTATGAAGTAGCAACGGAAATAATTTTATGGTTGGGGTTCACCACAACATGAGGAACTGTATTAAAAGGTTATGGCATTAGAAAGGTTGAGAACCACTAGTCTAGAAGAACATTCAGAATGATGTTCAGAGGTCATTCAACTGTCTGGTCTAATCATATCTAATAAAGGAGTAATATGCAGATTAACCATATCTCTACTATACCCACCATCCATGCCCACCAGCCAATCAGAGCACATATGCAAATTAACCCCAACCAAGATGACTGTGGTCACAGAGAGCAGAAGGGAGGCTTGGGTTTTCCTGGCAATGAAGGAAGCCAAGCTTTCCACATACCCTGGCAGGCCCAGGCTTCCACTCAAGGGCACAAAGTTTCAATTATACAAGGTACCGTATTTTTCGGACCATAAGACGCACTTTTTTTCCCCCAGAAGTGGGGGGAAAAAGTCCCTGCGTCTTATGGTCCAAATATAGCCTACACATATACTTTTTAAAAAAAAGTTTTTTTACTTGCCCGGCTCTGTGTGGTCTCTGTGTGCTTGCCCGGCTCTAAAATGGTTCTAAATGCTGCTGTTTACTTTACAGGGTTGATTACATGTGCTTATGACTGTGATGTTGGGTTTTAATGCACATAAAATATTTTAGGACACTATTTGTTTCAGAATCTTTTTTTCTTCATTTCCCTTCTCTAAAAACTGGTGCGTCTTATGGTTCAGTGCGTCTTATGGTCCGAAAAATACAGTAAATAAATTCCAACAGAAATGGCTGCTACCACAGAATAAGCAGGAGGCTTGGCTCTGCTCCAGGCTACAAAGTTTCAATTGTAGAAGTTAAATAAACTCCAGATACTAGGGCCTCTGCTTGGGTCACCAGGGGAGGGGTGTGGCCAGCCTGAAAACCACCATAAGCTCCTCACCCGGGCCACCCCACATCCCAAGGGAACCCCAACACTAATCTGGGATACTCTTCAGGGCAAACCAGCTGGCCTCCACCCATGAACCAGGCCTCTATCCTATCTAATAATCTTATCTAATAAAAGAGTAATCTGTAGATTGACCATCACTCCAACACACAAGATGGGTGCCCCCATGTGGTCAAAAGTCATGCCCCCATGTGGACACAAGATAGTCACCACAAGATGGCCAGAAGGGGAGGGCAGTTGGGAGGTACTAGGCTTGCAAGGAAGGACAGTTGGGGGTAATCAACCCTGCAGGGGAGGACAGCAGTTAGGGGTGACCAGGCTGGCAGGGAAGGGAAGTTGGGGGGCAAACAGGCTGGCAGAGGAGCAGTTAGACATCAATAAGGCTGGTAGGGGAGTGGTTAGGGGGTGATCTTGCTGGCAGGGAGAAGCAGTTAAGGGCAATCAGGAAAGCAAGCAGGAGAGCAGTTGGGAGCCAGCAGTCCTGGATTGTGAGAGGGATGTCCGACTGTCTCTAGGAGTCCCAGATTGAAGAGGGTGCAGGCTGGGCTGAGGGACACACCCTCCCCTTCACAAATTTCATGCACCAGGTCTCTAGTTAGCACATAATGCTTTTTTATCATAGATGGTGTCTGGAGAGCTGAATGTCTTCCTATTCTAGATTCAGAAGTGGGAGTGTGCACGCTGCCATGGTTACTGACTTAATCCATTGGCAGCTCATGGGGTGTCCTGGAAGGAGTGCATGAGATGTCCCTATAGGAGTGTGGGGTATCCTGGCAGAAGCGCTTGGTGTGTCCTGTGGGAACATGGGGTGTCCTGTCAGGAGCAGATGGGGTGTCCACCTGGGAGCGTGAGTGTCCCAGCAGAAGCATATGGGGTGTCCCTGTGGGAGCGTGGTGTGTCCCGGCAGGAGCACGTGGGGTTTCCCCATGGGAGTGGGGTGTCCCAGAGGAGTGTGTTTTAGATTAAACATGGTTTGCATCTGGTTGCTTTTTATCTCAGTGTACAAAGGACAAATGCATTTTCCTGTCCTCAGCTCTGCTCTGACCACAGTGAGAGCTCCTCAGCATTGGGGAGAGCCTCCCCATGTTTCTCTCTAGGGCCTGGCTTGGGGCCAATACCCAGTGGGCTCCAGAAATGTTTCCCAAGTAGGTCAATAGAAGGGCAGAGAACATTTTACCTAATACCACAGGGACAGCAGGATCTGAAAGGGAGCACATGTTTAAAAAGGATGCTTTTCTGTGGATACAGTGACTATTTTGTTTCTTTAGTTTGGGTTGTTTCATTTTCTACTGAGTGAACCTTTAAACCTCTTCATGAATATTAGGCAAGTGAATGCAATGCTGGGGGAGACAGGAAAACAGCTTTGTTTTCAAGGGTGCCAGTCTTTGGGTGTTGGGTGCCAGTCTCTGGGTGGCAGGTGCCAGTCTCTGGGACTTGGTGGGAGTGTGAAGAGCTCAGCTGTGAGCACAGCTTCCCTCTGGTCCCAGCTTAGTGTGTGGCTGAGGAGTGAGGAACAGGCTGGCCTTAGCAGTGGTTTGAACATAGCCCTGAATGAGGAGGAGGGCGCTCTCCCTGCCATGTGGAAGCTGCTCTTAGTGGCTGCATCTGGCATTGCTACCTGGTTGTGCAGGTAAGTCAGTGTGGCACAGAGTGGGCTAGCCTACCCCACACAGTGGTGGGTGCCTGCTGGGCTTCAGAGCAGGCGATCTCCCTGGAGCCAGGCACTGGTGAGATAGGGCCATGGGAACTCAGAGGGGGCAGCACATGGTGTGGGGACGACAGGTGTTTGTGCTGTTTGCCAGGGTATACGGGATCCATGTGTTCCATTCCCACCAAGGAACATGAGTTGTTCTGGGTTCTTTGCATCCCTTATTTCTAACCTTTCTCACAAACTGGCAAGACTGGTATCATTATTCCAAGTTTAGGGTCAAACAAATGGATACTCTGAGGGGCTCAATCAGGGGCCTGAAGGCAGCAGCTAGGGATGAAGGATGATCCGTACACATCCAGGCTGCTTCACTTCCCAGCCCTGTGTACACTGGGTCGGTGGCTGAGTGCTGCTATGTGTGGTTCTTTACCCAGGGGTGTGGGCATCCCAGTCTGCTGCTTTTGGGGGTGCTGAGCCTGGACTGTCAGCCACATTTCCTGGTCCTTGGGGTGGAGAGAGGCCCTGAGCCTGCCTCCCTGCATCTATGTGGGCCAGTGTGAAGTGGCACCTGGAGCTGATTTCCTGGCCGATACC
The DNA here is from genome assembly GCF_014108245.1 of Pipistrellus kuhlii. Classification (NCBI taxonomy): domain Eukaryota; kingdom Metazoa; phylum Chordata; class Mammalia; order Chiroptera; family Vespertilionidae; genus Pipistrellus; species Pipistrellus kuhlii. Next base: position 96,204,456 of record NW_023425515.1, read on the forward strand.
CCCTGGCAGGCCACCCTCCCATGTTACCCAGCACAGTGAGTGTTTCAATCCCAGGTATGCTCATTAAGCTTCCCATGAGCACCTGGTTCTGCATCAGGGAAGTTCTGAGGGTGTCCTGGCGGGCAGAGAGCGAGGATGCTAGTGAGAGGTGCTACTCCCCTTTCTCCAGGGACACTTCTCTGCCTCATCGTGGCTTAGTTGTTCCAGTTATAAAATGGAGATAAAACTATCATTTAAACCAGGCTGCCCCCTTGCTCCTGCCCTTCCTTTCTTCCTCCATCCCTGCACTGGCCCAGCCACCTGGTTCCACCCCTCCCCCATAGCAGAGCCACTCAACTCAGGCTCTGGATACCCATCCCGCAGGGAGGAGCATGCACAGTTTCTTTCAGACAGAGAAGAAGATGTGGAGTAGGGAAGTGGCGGTTTTTCTAGAGGAGGGTGTTTGTGCTTTAAAGCTGATGCTCTCTGTCCACTTCCCAGCATTGAAGGCTGAGGGTTGCTGCAGGCACTGAAGTCCTCGTTGAAGTCTCCACTCTGGAGCCTCTCATCTCAGGTGGCTATGCAGCGAAGGTGCCAGATTCCTTTCAGAAGAAACTGAGGATCAATTGGAACCTGCCAGCTGGGGGGATAGACCAGGAGGTCAGCCTTGTGCCAGTTCACCAGTCCCCAGTCCCGCTCCGCTGCTACTAGCCTGGTTCCCCTTGGTTTCTGGTTGGCCATCCAGGGATGGTAGACTGGGGGTAGGAGGTAGGAGGGGCAGGTAGGGACCTAGAGGTGCTCCATGCATTCCCTGGTGTTGGTTAGTTCCATCTGGTCATGACTACTCTAGGCTATTATTAGTATAGATGGGGAGAAAACACTGTAGAACAAACAGATAAAACAAAAAATGCAAACACCAAACACCCAGAAAAGAGGGTGGGGGCAAAATCTGTAGAGGCTGAGCTTATGAAATTGGATGAAAATGGGGAGGACTTCAGTTCAGTATAGGAGAAGAAGAAAGAGGATGAGTGGATAAGAAGAAAGAAAAAGAGAAAGATAACTAACTAAAAATAGGATAAATACATAAAATAAAAATAGAATGATGAAAAATAATGCAAAAAGAAATAAAAAATAAAGAAAGAAACAAAAAGAAAAATAAAGGTAACAAAACAATAAAATAAATAAAAATGAAATAGTGTCATTCATTTCTGCCAAGTTTTAATGCCTCATGAGGGTTGGTTTAAGATCCTACTCTTCTATATTGTCTGCCACTTCTCAGTTTCCTGTTAGATTGTCCCAAGCATTTCACTGCTCCTCTATTTATGTCTATCTCCACAGCCCTGACTGCCTTGACTGCCAGCTGGTGGGACCAATCTGCCCACGTAGTCTGTCTGCCCACTTTCAATCTTAATTTCTCAAGCAGCTGTTTCTGACAGGGCTATAGTTGAGGAGTTTGCATATGGCTTGCTGGGATTGAATGGCCTCTCTTCAGGCCAGTTCCTGGGGGCTCTCAGGGACTATTCAGATTTTTTATTTTTTTTTAACACTCAGGGTGAAGCCTAGGTGAGGCCGAGGTGAGACTGTACTGGTTGTCTGGATGCTGCAGGGAGGAGCTATCTCTTTAGGAGAAAATGGCTGCCTAGGTCCAGGGTGTCAGGTATGTCTCAGTGTCACACTCCCGGCCACCTCTTCCAGACCTGCTCTTCTCCCCAGCCTCTCCCTAGACTCCACAAGTCCAGACCTCTACCTGCACCTCAGCCATGGGTGAGAGTTTGTATTTGAAAGGTCCTATGAACTGTGTTTAGCAAATAAAGCAAAGATCAAAAAGAAGAGAAAGAGCTGCACCACTGCAAGTTTCTGTCTCCCTAGCACAGCGGGCTTGGGCAGTTGTTTAAGCTGTCCTCTCTGGGCTGTGGGCTTAGATCTAGAATCCCCTGCTGCCAGCAACTTTGTGGACTTCCTTTCCTCAGTCAGATGTTATGCCTGTCCTAAGAGATGAAGCCTTGGTGCTGTGTGGCTTCCTACTGACCCTCTGGGCTTGGAGGTCTCCCAATTCTCTCCAGCCCAGATCCCTGATTTTTACCATTCTTTAGGCATTCTCTGCCCTTCCAGGCTGTGAATTGTCTCACCAGATATGTATGCTTCACCAATTCAGGGTGGATGTTATTCGGTTTAGTTGCTCCTTCTATGTGCTCCGGGATAAGGCTTGGAACATGTTTGCCTACTCTGCCACCCTCTTGTCTCTCTTGACCTTTGCATTTTGATTTGTTAACAGAAAGGTAAAATGTGTGTGGGCTTGGTGTATCTAATGACAGTGATTAAATACCTGTAAATATTTATTTATTTGTCAAAACTTTGAGTAACACTATGTTAGCCACTGTACAAGTTATACAGATACAAAGCTGAAGAGAGTCATTGCTCCAAGAGGTACAGGGATTACAGAAAACCACTGATGAGTAAATAATCCCTATTATTTGGTGCATTTATTAACCAAATCAGTTTATGTGGAGGGAAAGGTGAGGAGGGGCTTCAGGCAAAGCTTCACAGAGAAATGGCTGCTTGACAAAATGATGGGGTTCAGGAAATGCTACCTCAAAATAAGGCATATTGACACAGTGAACATTTTAAGTTGAAGGAATTTGAGGAAATGCTCAAAGCAGGAAGGCCACTCTGACCTTTTCTCATCCTTGGCCCTGAAACACTTCAAAATAGAGGTGCCCTCTCTGTAGCATATGAAAAACATTCTTATCTCTAAAGACAAAGGTATGCTGAGAATCCTGACAAACAAGCCCACTAAATTTCTTCAGTTTACAACACTGACACATAATCCTTAAACTAACATATTTCTACCATAGTTGACTCATCCTCAAACCTAGCATAAAAACAATTATGCCTTTTACTTCAGGTCTTATTTCCTTATGAAGGTTCCCATGTCATATAAATTTATTTTTATTTTTTTGTTAATCCTCACATGAGGATATTTTTCCTTTTTTTTTTTTTTTTTTTTTTTTTTTTTTTGAGAGTGAAAGAGAGGGAAAGACAGAGAGAAATATTGATGTGAGAGAAACACATTGATATGTTTCCTCCTGCATGATCCTTGATCATGGCCCAGGATGGGTAGGAGCTTGAAACCAAGGTATGTGCTTTGACCAGAATCAAACCTTTGGTCTGCAGGTCGACAATCAAACCACTGAGCCAAACTGGCTAGGGCTAAAATTGATATTGAATAAATTTGTATGCTTTTTCCTGTTAATCTATCTGTCTTTGTCAGTCCAATTTTCAGACCAAGCCAGGAACACTAAAATATCAAGGAAAACATATTTCTTCCCTAACCAATATAGTGACTGTACATTCCAGGCTTAGCAAATAGTATGTTCACCAAATAGTTATAGCAGCATAGTAGAATTGGGGAATTTCAAATGATGCATCACAAATGAAATAGAAAGGAAGGAAGCAAGAGTTAAAATTTACTATGTCGTAAATACTTTTATATGGGTAATGTGATTATATTAAATTGGGGAGAGGAATGATCAATGCACTTTAGAGAGAACTCTCTAGTCTGGAAGTTATGTGAAAGTGAATTAAAGAGAATAAGGACTAAAAAAAACATTATATTCATCCAAATGACAAAATATGCCTTGAACTAAGTGGTCCTGGCATATTTAGGAGATTTTGAAATCAATTAGATGTGGAACTGTGAAAATAGTGGGGATCAAGAATGGGCTTTAGAAAGTTTGTAAACCTTCCCCCAGAAAGGAAAACACATTTTTCTGGGTGAAATAAAGTATAGCTTTCATCAGATTTCTAAGAAAGTTTATATCTAAAACAAATTTTAAACTAACATATTCTGCTAGTATTAAATTCACACTTTATTTAAAGATTCAAACCTGCCTTGCCCTGCCCAGTATGGGTCAATTGATTGAGCATGATCCTTATCAGAGCATATGCCCCAGTTGTGAGTTACTCCTCCCCCATCAATAGGGGGCATAGACTAGGCAGCAGATTGATGTTTCTCTCCTTCATCAATTGTTTTTTCCTCTTCTTCCCTCTTCCTTTCTCTCTCTCTCTTCCTCAAATCAATAAAAAATATAAAAGAAATAAAAATAAAGACACAAACCTTTTCCAAAATGCTTTTTTAGGGAAAGGTTGCCAAGGTGAACTAATAAAAAGACAGAATGAGATACAGGATGTAGAAAATAAAAAATTATGTTTAATTAGGTGTCCTATACTTTCTCTGGTATATCATGCTATATCTCTCATTAGAGTACAAAATTCCTTCAATTCAGTTACACTAATTAATTTATTCATTCAATAAATATTAATTGGTTGCCTATTCTATCCATATGAGTACATATTAGTGAAAAAAAAACACAGATTATAGGACTTTTCCCTAGGGAGTTTACAATGTAATAGGGGAGATTATCTTTTTGAATTAATAGTGATAGAGAACAAAGTGAACTTCACTCAGTGGGAAGGAAGCTGATCCGGGTGAAAGGGCTGTGAGAAACCTGGCCAAGCAGAAAGAAAGATGTGAAAGGACTAGAGGCAAGAGAGAACTATGGAGTTGATTAAAAAATAATAATAATAAATGATTTCATGTAGTGGTCAAAGGAGAGAGAGGAAACAGGAAGCAGAGTCATTTTGTAAGGCCTATTGCAATATAAAATTGTGGCTCCTAATTCAAAAGGCAGAAAAGGTGTCATTAAATGTCCTAACAGAAGATATTTTCCTTTGTTTCATTGTCTCTTTTGATTCGTCATGATGGTTTTTGTGTGTGTGTGTGTGTGTGTGTGTGTGTGTGTTTTGTGTGTGTTTTTTAAATAAATACATTTTATTGATTTTTTTACAGAGAGGAAGGGAGAGAGATAGACAGAAACATTGATGAGAGAGAAACATCAATCAGCTGCCTCCTGCACGCCCCCCACTGGGGATGTCCCCGCAACCAAGGTACATATCCCTGACCAGGATCGAACCCAGAACCCTCCAGTCCCCAGGCCGACACTCTATCCACTGAGCCAAACCAGCTTTAGCTTGATTTTTTGTTTTGTTTTGTTTTGTTTTTTACTTGTTATTTAATACTAGTGGCCCTGTGAACGAAATTCATACACATTAAAAGGGAATTAATTAGAGGAAATATTTTAATATTGCTGTTTTCCTTTTCTTTATAATAGAAGTGTCAGAGATGAAAGAAAATTAGTAAAATGTATATGAAAATCTACCTCCTGTCAGAGTCTGGGGTCTGCCGCAGGACCCAGAGTCAAGTCCCCACCCACCTGCATGCACATAGAAATTGTGTAAGAACCAGACACAGCCAGCCCCACCCCCACTGAGTGAGATCCAGACCTAGCAGACCCCACCCCCGTCAAGCCCCACCAGGTGGGGGGTGAAGCCTCAGGTCCCCGTCTAGCCCCACTGGGTAAGGGTCACAGCCTCAGGTCCCCTAGCACACCCTCAGATCCCCAAACATGACGCTGAGGTATGGGGCACTTAGGTGTTCTCTCCCCCTGGTGGGGCAGGGGGCATGGCTTGAGGTCCTCCAGCCTGGGGCGCGGACTCAGGTCACCCAGCTTGGGATGGGGAGTGCGGCCTGATGTCCCCTATCAAGCCCCACTGGGGGTGTGTGGCCTGAGGTCCCCCATCAAACCCTGTTGGGGGCATGGGACACAGCCTCAGGTCACCTGGCCTGGGGTGGGGGCATGGCCTGATGGCCCCCTTCAAGCCCCACTGGGCAGGGGGGTTCAGCCTTAGGTCCCCTGCCCTGGCCTGGTGCCACACAGCCTCAGGTCCCTGCTGATCTCTCATTATCGTTCGTTACAGGAACCCAACCTCTGCTGTGGGTGCAGCCACCTGTGATGGAGTGAGGGTAAATTTGCATATTACCTCTTTATTATATAGGATCATTCTAACTTAATTTTTTAAGTTATAGTTTTAAATCATTCCATTAAATTTATATTGGACAATGCCACTTTTTAAATGCAAATATAAAAGCAGAATCACCAAAATTATACAACTAGTATTTCATAGTTCATACACACATGCATTTTATTCTTACCAGAACAGTGGAAATGGTGTTCAAAACTAACTCAATTGTTTTTATTAATCTTTTTGATACAAAGACATTTTTCCAATACTCTGCCTTCAGCTTTTACTGATGGATAAGGAAGAAGAACTAAGTAGAAAGGAACTATAGCCTGCCATATCTTTCCCTTCCCCTTTATATAATTCCTTTCAGTGTAAGTGATTGGCTAATACAGGGGAATAAGAGTAAGAAAGGATATAATAGGGTACCTTCGCCCTTTGTGTTTCTTAGAATGCTATTGCCTTTTTCTGAAAAGGAAGTAAAAAAAAAAAGGATGGCCTCTGGATATTGTCAGCATTCTCTACTTACTCAGTTGTAGATACAACACACTTACTTTGCATACATTTTGAGCCTCACTAAACTCCTACATAATAATGAATGCACTCTCGGGGGGGGGGGCGGAGTTTGAAGATAGCGACCGAACAGATGGACTTGTTCTGACTCTGTTCCCAAAACAGATAAAGGCAGAGTCTGAGTAGCTCAGGGAATGTTGATTAGCAGCTAAAGGGCAGCGGATATCTCTAGGAAAGTAAGGAAGGGTCCGCTGGACAGGATTTCCTGACCAAGCGGCCAGCACTGCCGACTTTTCCCGGAGCGGCCTCCACGCGAAGGCTGCACCACCCTACCAGGATAGGAGGAGCATCTCTGAGGCCTGGAAAACCCACAAGGGAGGAGTCCATCGAGCACCTGTGACGCCCCAATCGGCGCAAATGCGTGGATTCAACGGAGTTCATCGGCTACCCACGGAAAGGACAGTTTGCGGGGATAGCCTGAGGGTTCTGGCAGCGCAGGCAGTGGTAGCCCTGGAGCTCCCGTGAGGCCCCACCCCCAGAGCGGCCCAGGAGTGATACGGCCCCGCCTCTATTGTAGCCCCAGAGCGCCGCGAGGCCCCGCCCCCAGTGTGGCCCCGGAGAGCCGAGGCAGCTGCGCCAGAGCTGCGCCCAAAGAAGGCTGCAGCGAGAAACCTGTCTGGCAACACCCAGTCCGGGGTTTGGCGTAATCATCCCCAGAAGCGGGACTTTTTCTCAAACGCCAGGGGCACACGGGACAGATTGTTAAGAATCGCGGCTGTCCCGCTAAGGGCAGAACACCTGGACACCTCGGCGCCTGATCCCCTTCACCCCCTTGCATCTGTATACTAGGGAAGGACTGCACAGTTGGACATATCCGGGAAATCGCAGGGGGAAATTGCCTTCCTGGAAACAAGGGATAGGAGCCAGAGGAGATAGTCTGGGAGCCAGCTGGCACTCTGCCAGCTAGAGCCATAGAGAAAGAAGGCCAGAGCAACCAAAAGACTGGGAGGTCAAACCGGTAACACTGACACCTAAGGGCTGAATTACAAACTGCCTTTTTTTTTTTTTTTTTTTTTTCCTTTCCTTCTTTCTTTTTCTTTTTCTTTTAATTAATCAAAAATAAATGGACACAAATAACTAAGATATAGCCTACCTAAAATTAAGGACTACCTTACAAAACTGAGGTGCAATGGAATGCTGGGACCTACAAGATTCTCTGGTCTGAGAATCAGGTGTGCCAAATACAACAACAGAGGAAGTGAATGACCACTACTGGACATTTTTATGCTAATTTTACTATTCTTTATTTTACTTTCATTTTTTACATCTTTTATTTAATTTTCATTTTTTACATCTTTTACTTAAGAAACGATTTTTTTTCTTTTTTCCTTACTTGATTTTACCTTTTCAATTATTACATTTTTCAATCTCTATTATCACTATTACAGTGGTGCCTCGCATAAAGAACGCCTCGCACAGCGAACGCTGCACACAACGAACTTCATTTCATGATTCATACAACGAATTTCGTTTCACACAACGAAGTCGCCCGAGCTTCCACGACCGCTTTGCCCGAGCTTCTACGACTGCTTCGCCCAAGCTTCCACGATCGCTGCCGATGTATTGCATCCTTCCGCACAGGCACTGCAGGCAGTCGTTAGTCACTGCGCTTAACTTAAGCACGTATCGCGGCAATCGTTCTTCATTACGAATTAAATCACGCACGTATCACGGCAGTCGTCCTTTTAAGTTAAACTCAATATTTTTTTATATCATGGCTTCTAAAAAAAGCAGGAAGGTGATTTCTGTTGAATAAAAATAATAACAAAAAATTTATCTTTTTTTATGTCATCTTAGCATATTTTATGCTACAGAACGAATTATTTTTTTTAACATGTATTGTTATGGGAAAACACGTTTCACATAACGGACTTTTCGCACAACAAACTTGCTCCTGGAATGAATTAAGTTCGTTGTGTGAGGCACCACTGTACTACTGCTATTTTGCAGGGGGGTTTTTTTGTTTTTTTTTCTTTTCCTCTCCAGTACCATTTTATTTCTTCTTTATTTTACATTGGGAGTAACCTTCATTCTATTTTAATCTCTACTATAGCATCATTCAACCGTATCTCAACTCAACCTTTACACCAGGCGTCTTCAAACTACAGCCCTCGGGCCACATGCGGCCCGCAGAGGAGTCTGATCCGGCCCGCCAGGTTTTTTGGGCAGTGAGCGCAGCCGAGGTGTTATAGTAGGAATTAGTAGTTCATATAGTCTGACCCTCCAGCTCTCTGAGGGACCGTGATCTGGCCCCAACTTTAAAAAGTTTGAGGAACCCTGCTTTACACCATCACTCTCTTACTAAACTTTAACCTTTTAGTCTCCAGTTTATCCTATCCCTTTCCTGCCTTAATTTTTCCTCTATTCTTTTGGTGTACCCCCTGCTAAAGCTCTCACTATAGTTATAGACCTAAATTCCAACCCCTGATCCAAGTGTATAAATACCAATCTCTGCAATATATTAACTAGTTTAAAAAAAAAAAAAACTGTTCTACTTTCTATCCTTTTCTCAGGGTTTGTGTAAAGGTTGATTATTGGGAATTTTTATGCTTTTTAGTGAAATTGTTATGCTTATTCCTGTGTTGTTATTGTTGCTTTGTATTTTTTAAACAAAAAAAAATCCTCTGTTTTTGTTTGTTTCTTTTACTTCTGTATATCATAGCCTTACTTAATAATAGGGGCTATTGTAGATTGTATTAATTTCCAAGTATTGTTACTGGCATTGGCTGGGTTCAGTGGTTGTTCTATGGCAATTTTCTCCACATATATATAGTTTGTTTCCCATTTCTCTTTTAGTTTGCTTCTTCTCTCTCTTTCTCTCTCTCTCTCTCTTTCTCTCTCTCTCCTTTATTTTTTTCCCTGTTTTCCAACTTCATTTTGTCATTACTTTTTCCCTCTTTTTCTATCTCTTTATCCCTCTTTTTTTATTTTATTTACTTAATTTTTTTTCTTTTTTTAATTTTAATTTTTTTTATTTTTTCTTTATTTTCTTTTTACCTTTCTTCCTTCTCTCCTTATCCCCTAAGTTGCCTTTCTCTAGTGGTCATCTTTATTAGAGGTTATTAATATTGTAAATACATTCCTGTTAAGTGCCTCTTGTGTTGTACCTGGTAGTGTTGTATTTTGTACCTTTAAATCAACTCAGGAGAAGGAAAACCACATAACCAGACATCCTGAGAAGAGAGGCCATGGGGAGACAAAAACATAGTCCGCACATGAGAGAAAAGCAGGCATCACCAGAAAAGGAAGTAAACGAGTCAGAGGCAAGCAGCCTACCAGAGCAAGAGTTCAGAATAATGATCATAGGTTGGCTAAAAAGAATGGAAGAGAAATTTGACAATAACCAAGAAAAAATGAGAAAGAACCATGAGGAAGTGAAGAAGAGCCAAGAGGAATTGAAGAAGAACCAAGAGGAACTGAAGAAGAACCAAGAAGAAATGAAAACTGACATCACTACCATGAAGAACTCAATAGAATGCATAAAGAGTAGACTAGATGAAGCAGAGGACCGCATCAGTGAGCTAGAAGACAAGATGGAAAAAAATACTCAATTAGAGCAGCTTCTAGAAAAAAAGAATAAAAAGCAGGAGGAGAGCCTACGGGAGCTTTGGGACAATACAAAACAAAATAATATTCGAATAATAGGGGTTCCAGAAGGAAAGGAAACTGAGGTAGACATGGAAAAAGCATTTCAAGAAATAATGACAGAAACTTTCCTGAGATAGAGAAGAAAAAACCCACACAAATCCAAGATGCTCGCAGAGTCCCAAGCAAAATGAATCCCAGAAGACAGATGCCAAGGCACAATATAATTAAAGTGGCAAACAACAACGACAAAGTAAGAATCTTAAAAGCAGCCAGAGAGAGACAGAAAGTTACATACAAAGGAACCCCCATCAGACTAGCAACTGATTTCTCAACAGAAACATATCAAGCCAGAAGGGAATGGGATGAAATATACAAAGTCATGCAAAGGAAGGGTCTGAATCCAAGAATACTGTACCCAGCAAGGCTATCAATCAAAACTGAAGGGGAAATCAGGAGTTTCACAGACAAAAAAAGACTGAAGGAATTTATCTCCACCAAACCAGCAATGCAAGAAATGCTAAAGGGTCTACTGTAAAAATAAAGAAATAGGAAGTGAAGAAGGAACACCGGTATAGAACAAAAATGGCATCAAATGAGTACCTATCAATAATAACCTTAAATGTAAATGGATTAAATGCTCCAATCAAAAGACATAGGGTGTCAGACTGGATAAGAAAACAAGACCCATACATCTGTTGTCTACAAGAAACCCACCTCAGAAAAAAAGATGCACACAGACTGAGGGTGAAGGGATGGAAAAAGGTTTTCCAGGCAAATGGAAATGAAAAAAAAGCTGGGGTAGCAATACTTATATCTGACAAATTAGATCTCAGAGTGAAGGACATAACAAGAGATAATGAAAGCCACTTCATAATACTAAAGGGAACAATCCAACAAGAAGAAATAACCCGAGAGAGAATCCAAGATGGCTGCTTGGGTAGGCAACTAGCCACAGCCGCACACAACAATTTCAACAAAATACAACTAAAATATAAAATGGACATTACCCAGAACTACAGGAAAGTTGACTGACTGGAAATTCTACAAGAAGCAAGGATAAAACCAGAAGGAAGCGCGGAGGAGCTGCAAAAGCCCAAGTTAGGGAGACACGCGGCACGCGCAGAGAGGACAGAGCCGGAGAGGAGGGAGGCCGAGTGCCTGGCTGGCGGTCCCAAGCGGGAAGGAGAGAAAAGCTCCGACTGTGCTGGGCCCAGCTCCAACTGCTCTGAACCCCAATTCTAGGCCAGACCCCGGGGACCCAGGCTCATCCATAGGGAGCTGGGCTGTAAGACGGGACTCCGGGGAAGAGGCGAAAGGAGGTCCCGGAGGCACGCACACTGCGCACAGAGAAGGGCCAGCCGGCTGTGCTGCGGGATTGCCCTGATGGGAAGGAGACAGGGGCTCCAGACTGCTCTGAACGCCACCTCCAATCCCACTACCAACTGAACTGAACCCCAATACCGGACTCATTGGGGGAGAGCATAGACTGTTTGGCAGCAGGTGAAAATTAAGGGCACCATTCTCTCAGAGGCGCTCGCAACAAGTACTGAAGGACCCTGAGTCTCAGGAGTCGCATAGGGCGGGGCTGACAGAAGCCAAGGCTGTAGGCTCCACCCTGAAACCCCGCCCCAACAGGAAAGCTGCCTGCTAAAATGCCTAAACCAAATAGATCACAAACGAAAGAAATGGAGGACAAAAAGCGACTGGATATAGAGTTCAAAACCACACTTATAAGGTTGTTCAAGAATCTCCTAGAAAAGGCTGATAAAATAAACAAGACCTATGAGGATATGGAAAGGGATCAACTAAAAATAATAAGAGATCAACAAGAAATAAAGAATACATTGTCTGAAATAAAAAATATTTTATGGAGTTGTAAAAACAGAATGGAAGATCGCAAGAATCAAGTCAAAGATTTGGAACATAAAGAGCCAGAAGACACTCCTCCGCAGACGCAAGAAGGCCAGAGAATCCAGAAAGTTGAAGATAATGTAAGAAACCTCTGGGACAACTTCAAGCGAACCAACATCAGAATTATGGGGGTCCCAGAAGATGAGAGAGAGCAAGATATCGAAAACATACTGAAAGAAATAGTGACAGAAAACTTTCCCCACCTGGTGAAAGAATTAGACTTACAAGTCCAGGAAGCGCACAGAACTCCAAACAAAAGGAATCCAAAGAGGACCACACGAAGACAAAAAATAATTAAGATTCCAAGAGCAAAAGACAAAGAGAGAATATTAAAAGAAGCAAGAGCAAAGAAGGTAGTTACCTATAAAGGAGCACCTATACGATTGTCAGCTGATTTCTCAACAGAAACCATGCAGGCCAGATGGGAATGGCAAGAAATATTCAAGGTGATGAATAGCAAGAACCTACAGCCAAAGATAATCTATCCAGCAAAGCTATCACTCAGATTCGAAGGTCAGATAAAGAGCTTCACTAATAAAAAAAAGCTAAAGGAGTTCATCAACACCAAACCAGAATTATATGAATTGCTGAAGGGGGTTCTTTCAGAAGAGAAAGTAAATAAAGATAAAAATTATGAACAACAAATACGTAACTATCAACAAGTGAATCTAAAAACCAAGGAAACTAAAAAAAAAAAATCTGAGGAACAATATTAACTGTTGAATATAATCGAATCAGAGGTATGGAAGGGGAGTGAACTGTTTATTCTTGGGAAAAAGGGGAAAGGGGGATGTGGGAAGAGACTGAAAATAAACTGTGCACCTATGGATGAGGACAATCGGGGGTGGGGAAAGGGCAGAGGGTGGGGTGAGAAGGGGGGGGAAAGGAACATTTGTAATAATATGAACAATAAAAATTTATATAAAAAATAAAAATAAAATAAATGAAAAAAAAAAAGAAGAAATAACCCTGGTAAATACAATATATATGCACCCAATACAGGAGCACCCAAATACATTAAAAAAAAAAAAAAAAAAAAAAAAAAAAAAAAAAAAAACTGCTGGAGGACATTAAGGGAGAGATTAATAGCAATATAATCATAGTAGGAGATTTTAATACCCCACTGTCACCCTTTGACAAATCATCTAAACAAAAAATCAGCAAAGAAATATCAATCCTAAACAACACATTAGACCAGATGGAATTAATTGACATCTTCAGAACATTCTACCCCAAAGCCACAGAATATACATTCTTCTCAAGTGCACATGGGACATTTTCAAAGATAGACCACATTTTGGGACATAGGCAAAGTCTCTTCAAATTCAAGAAGATAGAAATCATATCAAGCATCTTCTCAGATCATAATGGCATAAAACTGGAAATTAACTACAATAAAAATAATCCAAAGAAATCAAACACATGGAGACTAAACAGCATGCTATTAAACAAGGACTGGGTTACCAGAGAAATCAAGGAAGAAATTAAAAACATCCTGGAAACAAATGACAATGAAAACACAACAATCCAAAATCTATGGTACACAGCAAAAGCAATTTTGAGAGGAAAGTTCATATCCTTACAAGCCTATTGCAAAAAACTAGAAAAAATGGTAACAGATGATCTAACTCTACAACTCAAAGAGTTAGAAAAAGAGCAACAAAAAAAGCCCAGTGTAAGCAGAAGGAAGGAAATAACAAAAATCAGAGCACAGATAAACGACATAGAGACCAAAAAAACAATACATAAGATCAACAAAACCAAGAGCTGGTTCTTTGAAAGGATAAACAAGATAGATGGACCTCTAGCCAGGCTAACCAAGAAACAAAGAGAGAGGACCTAAATAAACAAAATCAGAAATGAAAGAGGTGAAATAACAACAGACCCCACCGAAATACAACGGATTGTTACAAAATACTACGAACAACTCTATTCCAACAAATTGAACAACCTGGAGGAAATGGACATATTCCTAGAAAAATACAAACTGCCAAAACTCAATCAGGAAGAATCTAAAAACCTCAATAGACCAGTGACGTGGGAAGAAATTGAAACAGTCATCCAAAAGCTTCCAGCAAACAAAAGCCCAGGGCCAGATGGCTTCACAGGAGAGTTTTACCAAACATTCAAGGAAGAACTAAAACCTATCCTCCTCAGACTATTCCAAAAAATCCAAGAGGAAGGAACACTTCCAAACTCCTTCTATGAAGCCAGCATCACCCTAATATCAAAACCAGATAAAGACAACTCAATGAAAGAGAATTACAGGCCAATATCCCTCATGAACATAGATGCCAAAATCCTCAACAAAATTCTAGCAAATCGACTCCAGAAGAACATCACAAAGATCATACACCACGACCAAGTAGGATTTATTCCAGGAATGCAAGGATGGTACAATATCCGCAAATCAATAAACGTGATACATCACATAAACAAATTGAAAGATAAAAATCATATAGTCATATCAATTGATGCAGAAAAAGCATTTGATAAAATCCAACACCCTTTTCTGATAAAAACTCTTAACAAGGTGGGAGTACAAGGATCATACCTCAACATAATAAAAGCTGTATATGATAAACCCACAGCCAACATTATACTCAATGGGCAAAAACTAAAACCATTCCCTCTAAGAACAGGAACAAGACAGGGATGCCCACTCTCGCCACTCCTGTTTGACATAGTACTGGAAGTACTAGCCATTGCAATTAGACAAGAGGAGGAAATAAAAGGCATCCAAATTGGAAAAGAAGAAGTAAAGTTATCCTTATTTGCAGATGACATGATATTGTACATAAAAAAATCAAAAGACTCCATTAAAAAACTAATTGACTTAATAAATGAATTTGGCAATGTAGCAGGATACAAAATTAATGCCAAGAAATTCATGACATTTCTATACACCAACAGTGAAACTGCAGAAACAGAGACTAAAAAAGCAATTCCATTTACCATCGCACCAAAAAAATTAAGATACCTAGGAATTAATTTAACTAAGGAAGTAAAGGACCTATTTGGGGAAAACTACACGACACTGTAAAAAGAGATAGAAGAAGATGTAAGGAGATGGAAGAACATACCATGTTCATGGATTGGTAGAATCAACATCATCAAAATGTCCATACTTCCTAAAGCAATCTATAGGTTCAATGCACTCCCCGTTAAAATACCAATGACATATTTCACTGACCTAGAAAGAACTCTCCAAAAGTTCATTTGGAACAATAAAAGACCCCGAATAGCCACAGCAATCCTGAGAAAGAAGAGTAAGGTAGGAGGGATCTCAATACCAGACTTCAAACTATATTACAAAGCCACTGTTCTCAAAACAGCCTGGTACTGGCACAAGAACAGACATATAGATCAATGGAATCGAATCGAGAACCCAGATATCAACCCAAATCACTATGCTCAATTAATATTTGACAAAGGAGGCACGAATATACAATGGAGTCAAGACAGTTTCTTGAATAAATGGTGTTGGGAAAATTGGACAGACACTTGCAAAAGAATGAAACTAGATCACCAACTTACACCATTCACAAAAATAAACTCAAAATGGATACAGGACTGAAACATCAGACGGGAAACCATAAAAATACTAGAAGCATCCACAGGCAGCAAAATCTCAGACGTATGCCAAAAGAACTTCTTCACTGATACTACCCCTAGGGCAATGGAAGCTAAAGATAAAATAGACAAATGGGACTACATCAAAATAAAAAGCTTTTTTACAGCAAAAGAAACCATCAACAAAACAACAAGAAAGCCCACTGTGTGGGAGAACATATTTGCAAATGATACCACTGATAAAGGTTTAATCTCCAACATCTACAAACAGCTTATACAACTAAATAAATGGAAGATGAATAATCCAATTAAAAAATGGGCAATGGACCTAAATAGAATATTTTCAAAAGAAGACAGAAGGAAGGCCAAAAGGCACATGAAAACATGCTCAAAGTCACTAATTGTCCTAGAGATGCAAATCAAAACAATAATGCGATACCATCTCACACCTGTCAGAATGGCCAACATCAACAAGTCAACAAACGACAAGTGTTGGCGAGGTTGCGGAGAAAAAGGAACCCTCGTGCACTGCTGGTGGGAATGCAGACTGGTGCAACCATTGTGGAGAACAGTGTGGAGTTTCCTCAAAAAACTGAAAATGGAACTCCCATTTGACCCACTAATCCCACTTCTAGGAATATATCCCAAGAAACTAGAAACACCAATCAGAAAGGATATATGCACCCCTATGTTCATAGCAGCACAATCTACAATTGCCAGAATTTGGAAACAGCCTAGGTGCCCATCAGCAGATGATTGGATCAAAAAACCATGGTATATCTACACAATGGAATACTATGCTGCCATAAAAAAGATGGAATTCTCATCATTTGCAGCAACCTGGATGGAATTGGAGAACATCATGCTGAGTGAAATAAGCCAATCAATGAAAGAGAAACACCACATGACCTCACTCATTTGTGGATGATAAAGAACATTATAAACTGATGAACCAAAAGATAGATATAGAGACAGTATATCAACAAGTAGACTGTCAAATTACAGCGGGGAGGGGAGGAAGATCTGGGAGAGATAATAGATCAACCGAAGGACATTTATACATGCATATAAGTACAACCAATGGACACAAAACTCTGGGGAGGGACGGAATGTGTGGGAGGGAAGGAGGGGGGCAAAAAAAATCAATAAAATATATTAAAAAAATAATGAATGCAGAAGAATTTTGTATATATAGGCTATAGGAAACAAGCATCAAGGAATGGTGGGTTCATATGTTGCACATATTTCTCTTGCTTTTGAGTATGCTCTATTGTCTCACTGGATTTCACAACACAAAAACTCAAAGATGAAATTGAAAAATTTCAGAATGACAATAGATCATTAAACCAAGTATGTGATCCTGTGTGTCACAGGCCCATAAAGACAGACTTACATGGGAGGAGATGGAGTAAAGAAAGGGCAAAGGGACCAGGCCATCAATTCTTGTTGTACAGTCTGGATTTTTTTATGTCTATAATTTTCTCAGTTTTCCACACCCCCAACTCCTCTTTCTCCTGTATGAAAAACCTATGTACACTTTAAATTTAACATTCCTTGCCCTAAATATATTTTATTATGTGAATACTAGAGGCCCAGTGCATGAAATTCATGCACTGGGGGGCGGGGAGGTGTCCCTCAGCCCAGCCTGCACCCTCTCCAATCTGCTGATCCCTGTGGGATCAGACATAAATCAGCAGTTAGACATCCCTCTCACAAACTAGGAATGCTCACTCCCAACCTCTTGCATGCCTGCCTGCTTGATTGCCCCTAACCACTTCTGCTTGCCAGCCTGATAACCCCCTAACCACACCCCTGCCAGGCTGATTGATGCCCAACTGATGGCCCAATTGCCCTCAACTGCCCTCCCCTGAAGGTCTGGTCCTCCCCAACTTCCCTCCCCTGCCAGCCTGGTCACCCCTAACTGCCCTCCCATGCAGGCCTGGTCTCCTCCAACTGCCTTCCCCCGTAGGCCTCATTGCCCCCAACTGCTCTCCCCTGCCAGCCTGGTTGCTTCTAACTGCCCTCCCCTGCTGGCCTAGTAGCCCTAAATCGCCCAACTGCCCGCCTCTGCAGGCCTACTTCTCCCCAACTGACCTCCCTGCCAGCCTGGTCCCCCAATACCCTCCTCTGCAGACCTTGTCCTCCCCAACTGCCCTCCCCTGCTGTCCTGGTCTGCCTCAACTGCTCTCCCCTGCAAGCCTGGTCACCCCTAACTTTCCCCCACTTCAGGCCTGGTTGCCCCCAACTGTCCTCCTCTGCTGGCCTGATAACCCACAACTGCCCTTCCCTGCTAGCCATCTTGTAGCAGCCACATGGGGGCAGCCATATTGTGATCACATGGGGGCTGCCATCTTGTGAGAGGGTGTGACAGTCAATTTGCATATTGCCTCTGTATTATATAGGATAATTTGTTCCTTTCAATTAAAGAAGATGTGAAAATGATTAAAACCTTCAATAGCTATCTCTAGATTTGTCACAAAATTCTATATAATAAAGCCTAATATGCTAAGTGTCTAATAGATCAGTTAGCCATTAAAACAATCAAAGCCTAATATGATAAAGCTGCTCAACTGCTCACTATGAAGTGCACTGACCACCAGGGACAGAGAGTTGACTGGTCAACCAGTCACTATAGTGTGCACCAACCACCAGGGGCAGACGATGCTCAACACAGGAACTACCTCCTGGTGGTCAGTATACTCCTACAGAGGAGCTCTGCTCAGACAGAAGCCGGGCTCACAGCTGGCAAGTGCAGCAGCAGTGGCAGGAACCTCTCCTGCCTCCTAGGTGGTGAGAGGGCTCAGGCTGGGCTGAGAGACCCCACCCATGCATGAATTTGTGCACCAGGCCTCTAGTGGTAATAATAATGAAATAACAATAGTGTCATATCCTATATAATAAAGAGCTAATATAATAATTACACCAAACAGCCAAATGACCTTCTGGACATCCTTCCGGACAGCCTTCCGGATGAAGCCAGACTATGAGGGCCAGCCAAGGCTATGAGGTGCTGGAAGGGGCAGCCGGGGCTGCGAGAGCCAAGCACCTTGCATGAATTTTGTGCATTTGGTCTCTTGTTATAAAATAAAGAATCACCCATGAAGGGCAAATAGTTGATGTGGTAGTTTGTTGTGAAAACAAACAAATAAAACAAAACAAAAGTTCAGGAACTCTTTCAGTTAAATTTTGCCATTTTGCTGGACTTTGCTCTGGGGTGTTGGCCTCTTAATCTGTGTTCTGACACCCACTAATTCATTTCTTCACTTCTATGACTGAAGTACATCATTCACTGGTCATTGATTTGAGGTGTGCATGTCTAATAAATTTTATTTTATTTTTTAAAATATATTTTATTGATTTTTTACCGAGAGGAAAGGAGAGGGATAGAAAGCTAGAAACATTGATGAAAGAGAAACATTGATCAGCTGCCTCTTGCACACTCCCTACTGGGGATGTGCCCACAACCAAAGTACATGCTCTTGACCGGAATTGAACCTGGGACCTTTCAGTCCACAGACCGACACTCTATCCACTGAACCAAACTGGTTTCAGCAGCCTAATGAATTTTAAAAAGGAAATCTTTAATACTACATTCCATTCTAGCCTTACTTCACTTTGCAGTTAGTCCCCAGTGTCATTTGCTGTATCAGAACTTGTAAAAGAAAGAAGGAGGGGGCAGAAGAATGAAAACGAAGTAAACTTGTAGGTAGAGGGCACTCCCATTCCCAGTATCATATCATAATTTAAGTAAAACCCTTCAATATCACCTTGATAATATTTTGTTTGTTTTTAAATTTTATTCTTATAGTACATGCACCACTGAATCACATTTTAATTCTGTCCTTATCTTTTCCCTTCAGAACCTCAGGAAGCTGGTTGTCATTAAGGGCTCATGAGGCACCTGTGCAATGTACACTACATAGTCTGGAATCCACCATGTTCTTGAAAATTATATAAATGCCTGGGCTGGGAGACTGGCATCAGCTGAGAATAGTAATAAAAGGTTGTACAATGTAATGTTGTTGTTTTTTTCTTTTTCTTTAGATGTTCCTCTCTTTTTTTATTATTATTATTATATTTATTGTCTAAAGTTTTATATATGTTTCCTTTTTTCCCTATTGACCTCCCACCCCAACATTTCCAACCCAGGCAAGCCCCCACTACCCCAGTTTCTGTGTCCATTGGTTATGCTAATATGCATACATAAAAGCATAAAAGTCCTTTGGTAGCTCTCTAACTCCCACTTCCCTGCCATTTGTCTCTGAATCTATTCTTGTTCATCAAATTATGTTAATAATTATTTGTATGATCATGTGATATTTACTTTTCTCTGACTGTCTTATTTCAATTAGCATAATGCTCTCCAGTTCCATCCATGTTCCTGAAAATGGCAAAAGTTCCTTTTTTTACAGTAGCATAGTATTCCATTGTGTAGATGTACCATTGTTTTTAATCCACTCATCTGCTGATGGGCACTTAGGCTGTTTCTAAATCTTAGCTATGGTGAATTGTGCCCTATGAACATAGGGGTGCATATATCCTTTCTGATTGGTGTTTCTCGTTTTTTTGGGATATATTCCTAGAAGTGGGATTACTGGGTCAAATGGGAGTTTCATCTTTAACGTTTTGAGGAAGCTCCATACTGTCTTCTACAGTGAATAAACCAGTCTGCATTCCTACCAGCAGTGCACAAGGGCTTTTTTTTCTTCACATCCTTGCCAGCACTTGTCATTTGTTGATTTGTTGATAATAGCCATTCTGACAGTTGTGAGATTGTACCACGTTGTCATTTTGATTTGCATCTCTCACATGATTAGTGACTTGGAGCATGTTTTCATATGTCTCTCAACCTTCCATATGTCCTCTTTCAAAAATTGTCTATTTAGGTCCTTGCCCATTTTTTGATTGGGCTGTTTATCTTCCTTTTGTTACATTGTATGAATTCTCTGTAAATTTTGGAGCTTAAACCCTGAAATAGCATTGGCAAATATGTTCTCCCATGTAGTTCACTTTCTGGTTGTTTTGTTGATGGTTTCTTTTGCTGTGCAGAAGCTTTTTATTTTTATGTAATCCCATTTGTTTATTTTCTCCTTAGTTTACATCACCCTGGGAGTTGTGTCAGTAAAGATATTGCTACGACATATGTCTGCTATTTTGCTGCCTAAGAAGTCTTGTAGGATTTTTTATGAATTCCCGTCTTACATTTAAGTCATTTAGCCATTTTGAGTTTGTCTTTTGTATGGTGTAAGTTGGTGATCTAGTTTCATTTTTTTCATGTAGCTGACCAAATTTTCAAGCACCATTTGTTGAAGAGACTGTCTTGACTCCATTGTATGTTCTTACCTCCTTTGTCAAATATTAATTGAACATAATGGCTTGGGGCTATTTCTGGGTTCTCTGTTCTGTTCCATTAGTCTATATGTCTGTTCTTGTGCCAGTTCAGGCAGTTCTGAGAACCGTGGCTGGGTAATGTAGCTTGATATCGGGTATTGTGATCTTTCCAACTTTGTTCTTCTTTCTCATAATTGTTGTGGCTATTCAGGGTCTTTTTAAAAAATTATTATTATTATAATATTCCAGATGAGATGCTCCTATCTTTGAAGAGATAAAGATTCTCTCTTTTCTGAAAACATAATTTTCAAAATTTTCTATAAAACTTGCCTTGTCATCACATTTATTATTCAGAGCTGATCTATAAATATAGTTTATAAACTATATGTATATATAGTTTCAAGAACAAATATTATCAAGTCAACATAACAAGAGGATGCATTACATTTTTCTTTTTGATCACTTAATCACTTAGAAAAAGTACTGATAATATATAAGAAGAGTTGTGCTCCAATGTGACATTATCTAATTATTTCTTAATTTTATCATAAGTTTTTTAGTATCTATCATATACTAGGGACTGTGCTAGGTACTAAATTCTATATATACATCTCTGCAAAATCAACAGTACTATTGACATAAAATTGTGGAGACATATTCATATATATAATTGATGTTTCTTCAGATCATCTTCCCAGCATACTTCTGTCACTGAGTTTATCCTGTCTTATTTGCCAATTCTACTCTCTGCTGCCTCAGCCCCAGATTTTTGTACTGTTTGACTCTCTTTTCTTCTCTCTATTCTCATTCCTATTTCCTCCAAGGTAGTCAAGTTCTTTAAATTGTCCCAACCCTAGCCTTCATTTATCAGCATCAGTAAGCTCCCTGAATTTTCTATCTGCAACCTAAAGAGAAACATTTCTGTACCAAAAATTCCAGCAGCTCAATGCTGAGCTTAAAAAAAAAACACGCATTTTTTTATTATTATTGATAATATTATAAATGTCTTCTGTTCCCACCACTCCACCTTTACCTCCCTCCTCCCAGTCCCTACCCCACCCCTCAAGTATTCACCACCCTATTGCCCCTGTCCATGGGAAATACATATAAGTATACAATTTATTTGGTTTATCTCTTCTCATTCCATCAAGGTATGGCAGTCTGTTCCATGCCTCCAGGCTTTGGTTCATATTTTATTGGTCAATTTATTTTGTTCATAAGATACCACAAATAAGTGAGATCATATGATACTTTATTTCTCAGATTGGCTTATTTCACTTAGGATAATATTCTCTAGCTCCATCCATGTTGTTCAAAGAATAAAGTGTCCCTCATTTTTACGCCTGCATAGTATTCAATTGTGTAAATGTTCTACAGCTTTTTTATCTACTTATCTACTAATGGACACCTGGGCTGTTTCCAAATCTTAGCTATTGTAAATAACATAGCAGTGCATATATTCTTTCTGATAGGTATTTTGGGGTGTTTAGGATATATTTCCAGAACTGGAATCTCTGGGTCAAATGCGAGTTCCATTTTTAATTTTTTTTAGGAACTCCATACTGTTTATCAGAGTGGCTGCACTAATCTGCCTTTCCACCAGCAGTGAACAAGTATTCCCTTTAACCCTGCATACTTGACAGCACATGCTATTTGTTGATTTTTTGATGATAGCCATTCTGACCAGTGATATTACATTGTGATTTCAACTTGCATTTCTTTGATGATTAGTGATTTTGAGCATTTTTCATGTGTATCTTGGCCATTTGTATATCCTCTTTAGAGAAGTGTCTATTTGAATCTTCTGCCTGTTTTTAAATAGGATTTGTGAAGTTGTATGAATGCTTTATATAGTTTGGATATTAACCCCTTATCATACGTATCATTGGCAAATATGTTCTCCCATACAGTGGGTTCCCTTTTACATTTTTTTTTCTGTGCAGAAGCTTTTTATTTTGATGTATTATTATTATTTTCTTCTTACTTATGAGATGTATCAGCAAAAATTCTGCTACATAAGATGTTTGAAATTTTACTGCCTATGTTTTCTTCTAATTTTTTTATGGTTTCATGCCTTAAATTAAGCCCTTTATCCATTTTGAGTTTATTCTTTTTTTTTTAATTTTACTTTAGTATCACATAATTGTCCTCATCCCCCCATTCCCATCCTAAAACCCTCCCCATTGAGTTTATCCTTATATAGAGTATAAATTGGTGTTCTAGTTTCATCTTTTTGCATGTGTCTGTCCAGTTTTCCCAATACCATTTGCTGAAGAAGCTGTATTTACTCCATTGTATGACTTTGCCTTCTTTGTCAAATATTAATTGACTGTAATGGTGTAGGTCAATTTCTGGGGTGGCTGTTATGATCCAATGGTCTGTGCCAATACCAGGCCATTTTGGGTATAATGTGTTTGTAATATATTATAGTTTGATATCAGGTAATGTGAACCCTCCAACTTTGTTCTTCTTTCTCAAGATTGCTGCAGCTATTTAGGGTCCTTTATGGTTCCATATAAATTTTTGGAGTATTTGTTCTAGTTCTGTGAATCATGCCATTGTTATTTTAATAGGATTTTTTTTGAATCTATAGATTGCTCTGAATAGTTTAGACATTTTAATGATGTTAATGCTTCCGATCCATGAACATGGTATACCTTTTTATTTATTTGTTTGTATTTTCCTCTATCTTTTTCTTCAATGTCTTATAGTTTTCAAAGTACAGGTATTTTACCTCCTTATTTAAGTCTATCCCTAGGTAATTTTATTTATTTTTATTGCATTGGTAAATGGGATTTTTTAAAAAAATTCTCTTTTAGAGAGTTCATTATTGGTATATAAAAATGCCATTGATTTGTGTGTGTGTGTGTGTGTGTGTGTGTGTGTGTGTGTGTATACACATACTAGTGGGATCCCTGTGGGATCAGGCCTAAACCAGACTAATATAGAAAATATAAACAGAGAAAAGCACAAAGTTGGAGAACACTTTTGAAATATTTTATGCCCATTATTATCGCTACATTATCCTTGTGAATAAGGCAAGATAAGAATTATTGTCCACATAGTTGTTGTAGAAAATGAAAGAATGAAATGAATTTTCTTTAAAACATGGCAGCTCCAATGTTACCTTCATCAAATTCCCAGGCCAGAACTCTTTCTATGCCGTACCATGGGTCATGAAATGGGGGTGGGGAGATATTGAAAGGGAACAGGTATTCCCCAGAAATACAAACACACTTTCATGACCAGTCATGAGCTTGGTAAGACCAGCAGGCCCATGTGTGGGTTCCCTCCAGCTGCATCTTCAATGACAAATATCTCAAAAGCATTGAAAGCTGCTTGGGAAGCTGCTTCAGTCAGTGACCACGGAGGCTGACAGCTCTGGCTGAGGGAGTCTGAGCGCTAAATAGACATAAAATTTTGAGTTCAAGAAGGGTATAGAGTGATAGTATTTAGTCCTTCCTCCTCTCTTTTTTACATCTTATCAGGGCATATTATTTGACAAACCAGGTAATGAATCAGAAGTGCATCAATATTAGCATGACATTCATTTATCAGATGAAAGATGTTCAAATTTCATCTCCAGTTTTAATTATAGTCAAGGGCCAGTGTCTCCGTGTTTGTGTATAAATACATCCATCCTGTTTGTCTACTGCCCAGAGACACTGTGGGCAAATCTGTTTTAATAAATGATTTTGCAAAGTGCTTTGCAATTCATACATGGTTGGTTATCCATGTAAAAGGTTTTCACACAAACAGCTAATAGCAAATGATAATGCATGGTTCTATTTGGTGTCTATATGAGTAACAGATTTACAATAGACCATTTCCCTGCTGATTAAATATCTGTCTTTAAAACCTATATTTACAGTTAAGATATTTATACCATATGGTTTAGGAAGGATTGTCCCTCTGTGGTCTTGAACTTTATTGAAAGCATCATTATTCATATGTAATGTAAATTTATGAATGGAAAACATTTATATTAAGTATTCTCAGTGGCAAATAACATAAAAGAGAATGACTATATTCAGAACAGTAGGGCATAGAGATAAATAGACTAGATAAAAGAAACTATTTCATAAAATGGGCCAAGAGCATATGGAATACATTAACAAAAACAAGATAGGTAACACTTACCACATGTTCATAAGTTGATATGTTCAGCAGGCTCCTAACTGATGTTTTGGACAAAGAAGGACTAGAGAACAGCATGAACTTTGCAGAGTTGGAAAGACAGGGCCTGAAATGAATATTGGTTAAGCAGGACTAGTTAATGAAGCTATGGAATCTGAAAATCACTGCTCTGATCCCCAGGTTCCACAAAAACAACTTTCCCCTGCGGTCTCTCAGAGTGTCCCCAATTTGGTGATCCTATAAATTGGGCTTAGTAATAAAAAGCAAGGATTTAAAGAGAGAGAGAAAAAAAAGAAATAAAAGAAATAAACAAGAGCCAGAGTAAGTGTGCAAACTCTGGCACTGAGTGTTAAGTCTATACAATCTTTTTCCCCCTTGGGTATAAGCAGTTAGGCACACTTTAAAAGTTTTTAGGCTGTCCTTTTGCACCCAGTTCAACTATAAGTTTCTTTTTAGAGTTCCCTTCTGTTAGCTGCTCTGTGGATCCTCTTCCACATTCACACATCATGCCAGCCCCAAAGTCCACAGACTTTTCTGGGTGCACACTTCCACAAGTCCTCCAGCTGCCGCTGTGTGGGTTTCTCTCTCCTGCACAGACCACAGACCTCACTTTATCCCAGACAAAATCTGAAATTTCCATGAAGGGGTGCAGAGCTCCTATGAATTTGTGTGCTTATGCCACTTGGTGACCGGTGATTTCGGGTTCACACCTGTTCACTGGGTGCCATAGGTTTTAAATTCCCAGGAATTTCCAATAACAACCACTTTTCCCTTCAAGATGGTGCAGTCTCCGCATCAAAGTTGGTTGTTCTGGGAAGAAACCCAGCAACAGTGGGGGCTGCCTAGTCATGGGAACCTCATCCAGCAATCCCCACAGACTCTTAGAGTATAGCTGTCCCTCAAACTCACCAGCAAACACTCCCAGTGAGACCACACACTCTCCCTTTGTTCTCTCCTTCCTATTGACAGTCATCTTAATTCATTGTATTGTTTTTTAAATCTCTCTTTCTGTAAGTTCACTAGTGATGTATTAAGGATATAAAAATGCTATAGCTTTCTTGCATTAATTTTTTATACTGCTACATTTCAAAATTTATTTATTAAATCTAATAATTTTTATGGCATATTTAGGTTTTTCTTTGTACAGTATTCTGTCATCTGCAAATAAAGACAGTTTTACTTCTTCTTTTCCAACTTGGAATCATTTTCTTTCTTCTTCTTGGCCAGTACTGTGTGAAACAGGAGTGGTGAAAGTGCACATCCCTGTCTTATTCCTGTTCTTAGGGGAAATGGTTTTAATTTTTTCTCATTAAGTTTGATGTTGGCTGTAGGTTTTTTATACAAGGCTTTTATTATGTTGAGGTATGATTCATCTATTCCCACTTTTTATCAGAAAAGTGTGGTGGACTTTGTCAAATTCCTTTTCTGTATGAGTTGATATGATTATGTGATTTTTGACTCTCAGTTTATTTATACAATTTATCATGTTTATTGGTTTGTAGATATTGTAACAGCCTTACATACCTGGATTAAATCCCACTTGGTCATGGTGTATGATCTTTCTAATGTACTGCTAGATCTGATTTGCAAGAATTTTGTGGAGATATTATGTTCATCATGGATATTGGTTTGTAATTTTCTTTTTTTGTAATGTCTTTATCTGGTTTTGGGATTAGGATAATGCTGGATCATAGAAAGAGCTTGGAAATGTACCTTCCTCTTGAATGTTTTGGAATAATCTTAGAATGACTGGTTTTAGTTCTTTGAATTTTGGTAAAACTCCCCTGAACCCTGAAGCTGTCCAGTACAGGGCATTTGTTTGCTGAAAGCTTTTTGATTACTATTTTCATTTCATCGGTAAATATTGGGCTATTTAGGTTTTTTATTCTTCCTGATTGAATTTTGGAAGCTCGTATTTTTCTTGGAATATATACATTTCATCAAGGTTGTCCAGTTTATTAGAGTAGAGTTTTTCATAGTTTGTTTTTTGTTTTGTTTTGTTTTTACAATCCTTTGTTTATCTGTGGGGTCAATTGCTACTTCATCTCTTTCATTTCTGATTTTGTTTATTTAAGTTACCCCAATTATTTCTTAGTGAGCCTGTCAAGACAAACATCAATTTTGTTTGTTTTTCAAAGAACCAGCTCTTGGTTTCACTGATCTATATATAATTTTTGTCTCTATGTTGTTTATTTCTGCTCTGATCTTTCTTATTTCCTTTCTTCTAGTATCTGTAAAGCTTTTCTTATTGCTCTCTTTCTAATTCTTTAACTTGTAAGGTTACTGAATTTTTTATTACCATTTTTTCTTGTTTTATGAGGTAGGCTTGTAGAGCTATGAACTTCCCTTTCAGGACTACTTTCATTGTGTCCTATAGATTTTGGATTGTTTTGTTTTAATTGTCATTTATTTCCAGGATATTTTTCATTTCTCCTTTGAATCATCCTACCTAATAAAAGAGAAACATGCAGTTCACTGCACCGTCGCTATGCCCATAAGCCACGCCCACCAGCCAATCAGGGTGAGCATGCAAATTAACCCAACGAAGATGGTGGTTACTTTGCATATTCAGGCCAGACAGTGTATTATAGAAAGAAGCCATAGAAAAAAGCCAAGTGCTGCAGAAGGGAGCCAAACAGCAGAGAAGCAAACAAGCAGGGCAGGGGATAAGGGAAGGAAGCAGGAGGGGCAGCTACTGCAGCAGGAAGCTCTATTGCAGGAATCTTCCTACAATGGGCCACTAGTCTATACTAATAAAAAAAAAAATATTCAAATTGACTGTACCTCCAAGATGTCCACCAGCCAATCAGGATTGGGTATGCACATTAACCCAACAAAGCTAGGACAGCTGCTATCAAGAGGAAGGTGGGGGGCAGAGAGAGCTACAGGAATGTGGCTTCGGCCGAAGCAAACACTGAAGGCTCTGGTCAGAGTGAAGGCCAAAGGTGGCAGCTAGAGTGAAGGCCTGGGTCCCAGTGCCAGAGGAAAACCGGTGCCAACTGTTAGGGAAGTAAGACCTATATGTGCACAAACTTTGTGAAACAGGCCTCTAGTTGTTTAATACCATACTTTTTAGCTTCTAAGTGATTTATTCTTTTTCATTTTTTTATTATAGTTGATTTCTAATGATGCTTGTTATGATTTCCATCTTCTTAAATTTGAAGAGACTTTGCCTGTGTCCTAATATGTGGTCTATCTTTGAAAATGTCACATGTGCACCTGAGAAGAATATATATTCCGTATCTTTTGGGTTAGTATTCTGAAGCTGTCAATTAAATCCATCTGATCTAGTGAGTCATTTTAGGATTGATGTTTCTTAGCTGATTTTTTGTTTAGAGTATTTATCCAGTGGTATCAGTGAGATATTAAAGTCCCCTATAATGATTGTATTGCTGTTGATCTCTCCCTTGATGTCTTCCAGAAGTTGTTTTATATCCTCATTGGGTGCATATGTGTTTACCAGTTGTATACTCTTGTTGAATTGTTCCATTTAGTATTATGAAGTAGCCTTCCTTATCTCTTGTTATGGTCTTTACTTTGAGGTCTATTTTGTCAGATATAATATTACAATCCCAGCTTTTTTTTCATTTCCATTTGCCTGAAAAAATTTTCCATCCCTTCACTATCAGTCTGTTTGAATCATTTCTTCTGAGATAGATCTCTTGCATACAACAAATATATGGGTCATGTTTTCTTATTCATTCAGCTACCTTATATATTTTAATTGGAGCATTTACTCCATTTACATTTAATGTTATTATTGATAAATAAATTATTACAGATGCCCCTCTTTTCCCTGCCATAGCTCCCTCCATGAAGTTCCTGCCCCACCCCAGGGCCTCGCCACCCTATTGTCTGTGTCCATAGGTAATGCATATAAGATCTTTGTCTAATCTCTCTCTGCACTGTTTCCCAAACTCCCTTCTGTCTGAGAATCATCAGTCTGTTCCATTTTCATATCCCTGATTCTATTCTATTCACCAATTCATTCTATTCATCAGATTTTTTATTAATTTGATTTTTAGATTAACTTGTTGATAAATATATATTTACTGTCACTTGATTGTTCATAATTTTTTATCTTTACCCTTTTCTTCTTTTTTCTCTTCTTAAAGAATACCCTTCAGTATAATACTGGTATGCTTGTGATGAACTCATTTAGCTTTTTCTTGTCTGTGAAGTCCTTTATCTGACCTTTAATTCTAACATATATATATTTTATTGATTTTTTTACAGAGAGGAAAGAGAGGAAGGGAGAGAGCTAGAGAGCTAGAAACGTCGATGAGAGAGAAACATCGACCAGCTGCCTCTTGCACACCCCCTACCGGGGATGTGCCCGCAACCAATGTACAGGCCCTTGACCGGAATCGAACCTGGGACCTTTCAGTCCTCAGACCGACGCTCTATCCACTGAGCCAAACCGGCTTCAGCTGACCTTCAATTCTAAATGATAGCTTTGCTGGGTAGAATAATCTTGGCTGTAGGTTCTTGCTGTTCATCACTTTGAATATTTATTGCCATTCCCATCTAGCCTGCATATTTTTTTTTATTTGTTTGTGGTTTTTTTTTTTAATTTTATTTTTATTTTTAATTTAATTTAATTTTATTATTATTATTTTTTTTTAGAAATCAGTCCCATGGGTACTCCCTTGTAGGTAACTGTCTTTTTGTTTTTGTTTATGTTTTTTTGTGGGTTTTTTTTGTTTGTTTGTTTGTTTGATTGATTGATTTGCTGCTTTTAAGATTCTCTGTATTTTACCCTTGGGATTTTCATTATGATGTGTCTTGGTGTGGTACTCTTTGGATTTAAAAACCTGAGTATATTTTATTATTATTAAGCTTTTATTACCAGATAAAGCTAACTTCAAAAAACTCAGAGTAGGCAGCTATTTGTATAGAATAATTTAATGGTACCTTTTCTATCAGCCTGCTAGTATGTCTAAATTTATTATGGTCAGCACAATATAAGAATGATAGAAAAAAGTAGATATTTTACCATTTGTAATCGTTAATCTATCAGTTGGCTAGAAATTTAGCATGAATTACTTAAACTCAATATGACTTACTATGATTTAGCAGAGAAAGTATCAAGGGAGTAGTATGAAACAGAAAGTGTTGAAAGGGAGAGGGCTAGTAAAGGAGAAAATAAATGTCCAGTAGAGTGGCATTCTGCACGGTTATTATGAAAGGGACGCTAACTACCAGTATTTGACTGCAGGGTACCAGAATCTTAAATGATGCTATGAAGATTTTATTATCAAGTTGATAAAAGTAGGAGACAATGGGCACCTAATCTGACTAGGAGAGAGTATTTTATCTAAGTCTAATAATGTTTTGAAAATGAAATGGTATTTAGGATTTTATACTGGCCTTCTAATTCAAATTGTTTTCACTAGTATTCCAATGTTGAAGAAAAGTTAAAATTAAAATAAGATATTTTTCTGTGAGTGTGTTTGTGTCTTATCTACCAATAGTTGAAGTAATAGATGAAAAACCTGTTATCATAAGTCAGATTTAGGTTAGATATTACAAAGAAATTTATTTTCCCACCATATTTTTATTATTTTATCTTTCCCTTTACTTTATTTCTTTTTTTTTTTTTCAATGTCCCTCCATTCACAATTCAGACCAGACAAAGAGCCTGAGCTGAGGTGTATATGGGGTAGGTTTACTCTGCCTCCTATTTCTGTACAGTCAGTGTAAGCACACAGCCTGTGGTAAGCACCAGGAGGCCTCCCTTTACTTTATTTCTTAAATTCATCACAGTTTTGGTATAGAATGGTTCTTAGCAAGTCGTGTGAGGATTTAGCAGGTAGTCTTTTGTCTTTGAGAAAAACAATGTAAATGTGGCCTTCCTACCTAAGTAATTCTTAACTATTCCCTTCAAGGTTTTGACAAACAGACATCCTGGATTTACTGACTTCCAATCCAAGTTACTTTGCTATTGAATGAACAATTCAGAATTGTTTGTGTGGTATTTAGTTCAAAGACTAAATAGTCATACTGGAAAAGGTATGCAATTATTAAAACAAAATATTTCTCATTCTTTTGTCTCCACTTCCTGGATACAATAGTTAAAAACAGAGTCAAATCTCAAAATGATTGTGCACTGTCAAAATGAGATATTTTGATTTAAATAATAATTAAGCTCCATGGTTACCTTTTCTGTGTTCTGTGCTAAACATTAGCACCTGACTGGTCGCTAGCATTATTGCAGCACCAGTTAAGTGTACAGTATAAGATTGTATTTGATTTATTAAAGTAATGAATTAGTTTTATTATAAGTGATTAAATGCATTTTACTTTTTAAAGCACAAGAACTAGAAAAGGAGAGCATCGTTACAGTCTGAAAATAACTAGAAAGATAAGTTCATTAACTCGCTGACACTTGAGCATCATAAAAACCTTGTTAAAAATTACTCCCTAGCCTGCTGTATTAGCTTCTTTATGAGGTAATTTCTCCATACAGTAATAAGATTTTTCTTTTACTCTCCAGTGCATATTAAACCCACTAATCTTTTTTTATAAACTATAGTTTCAGCCACTTTCTCAATTTACTCACTTCAAAGATACGCTCCTATTAATATTAAAGGTATCAAATGCAGATATGAACTTTGCAAAACATGCTTTTGGATTTATGGCACAATCTTTTAACAGTGTACTAGAATAGCACAAAAGGGAGAAAACTGTAAATGTCAATGATGTCTCATAACAAACTAAACAATCTTAGTTCCAAGAGAGTTAATTTCCCACCCCATTCATTATGTGAATGAAATAAAGTCATGTTTTCTGCTATTAGCAAATATAAACAAAATGGAAAGACTCCATTCATGGAAAGAAGTAAACTAAAATTTTTCAAAAAGTCCACATAGATATCATTGATATAATTGCTATGGATTGTCAGTGTTCTAGAAAAAGGACAACTGGAGGGCATTTCTACGTGTGCCATCAGCCCTTGATTGCTAAGAAGCAAGATTTTCATTCTGTGTGTGTCCAAAATCAGATAAATCATAACATGAGACTGAAAATCAAGTTCTTTTGGTTATATCCTTTGTTTCTAAGTTTTTCTAAAATGTCCAATATTTTAGATTCTGTATTATTTATCAATGCCATAAGAAATTAATAATGGGCCAAAACTGGGTTAACTCAGTGGTAGAGCATTGGTCTGCGGACTTAAAGGTCCCGGGTTCGATTCTGATCAAGGGCATGTATGTTGGTTGTGGGCACATCCCTAGTGGGGGGTGTGCAGGAGGCAGCTGGTCAATGTTTCTCTCTCATAGACGTTTCTGGCTCTCTATCTTTCTTCCTTCCTTTCTGTAAAAAATAAATAAAATATATTTAAAAAAAGAAACTGTTAAAAAATTAATTAATAATGGGCTTCATCTATCCTCAAATGATAATGCATCTTGGAAATAGTAAATTAACTCAAATTGCTATACAAATATATTTTAAGGAGAACATAAAATAGCTACCCCAACACTTTCCCTTCCAGAAGAATTTCAAGTAAAAAATAACTTTTCTGTTGTCTTATGGTTAGACTATTTTTGTTCACTGTAAAACAAAAATTTTATTTTTCCTGTAGAAAAATATTTGAAATATTTGAGAGACAAAAGTGCTAATATATAAAGTTTGTGGCAGATCAACAAAAACTGCAAAGGCACCCTAGGAACAAAAAAGGAGTTAGAATTGAGAGTCCATAAAAAACAAGGAATATAATGAACCAAAAAAAATATATGAAAAATGCTCAGCCTTTCTACTAGTTAAAAATTAAAATTTGAAATTTTAATGAAAAATGACATCTTTTCTAAAATTAAATTGACAATGATTAAAAATAATGGAAATATCTGTTATTTTCCAGAGTTTAAGAAAAATGAAACTCTCCTATGTTGTTTGTAAGTACATAAAATAATACAATCTTTTGAGCAACTTTTAGCAATATGTAACAAAATTTTAAACACAGGTGGTATAGAGCCAAAATGTCTGGAGATGTGTATGCATACATATAGCAGATGGAGGTCAGAGAGAAGAAAGATGGCAACATTAGAATGCTCATCAATACTGTAGCAATTATGATACATTAAAAAGTATAAGAGAACCAGCAATTGTTTTATTTGCTGTTGAAAGATGTCTATGACATACTTTATAGAAAAGTAAATTACCAAACAGCACCCAATGAATAATGTGAGGTTGTTTTTAGCATATATGTGCATTCATTGAAAAAAAGAATAGAAAAGAAAGAATGCTAACAAGAGCCATCTCTGTGAAACAGAATACTAAGTAGTATGTAGCAAGTGCTGAATGTTTTAATATTCTACTGTTCTTTTTTTAATCTATCAAACACATTGGACAAATCTATCTATACTAATAAAAGGGTAATATTCTAATTAGACTGGGCCTAGGTAGAGGTGGTTAAAGGTCAAGAGGAGAGGGCAGTTATGGGTGATCAGGCCAGGATGGGATGGCAGTTGTAAGTGATCAGGCCAGTGGGGGTGCCATTGGGGGTGATCAGGCCAGAAGGGGGAGCAGTTGGGGGTGAGCAGACCAGCAGGGGGGGCAATTGGGGAAGAGTAGGCTGTCAGAGGGAGTCAGTTGGAGGTAATCAGGACAGTGGGTGGGGCAATTTGGAGAGAGCAGGCCAGCTTGGGGGCAGTTGGGGGCAAGCAGGCTGGTGGGGAGGGAAGATGGGGGAGCAGGCCAGCAGAAGGGGCAGTTGGAGGTGAGCAGGCCAGCAAAGGGGCCAGTTGGGGGTGAGCAGGCTGGCAGGCAGAGTGGTTAGGGGCAATCAAACAGGCAGGCAGATGAGTGGTTAGGAGCCAGCAGTCTTGGATTGTGAGAGGGATGTCCAACTGCTGGTTTAGGCCTGATCCCTGTAAACCGGCAGTAGGACATCCTTTGAGGGGGTCTCAGATTGGAGAGGGTGCAGGCAGAGCTGAGGGACACCCCCCCATTCACGAATTTTGTGCACCGGGCCACTAGTTTTATTGTAACCTGCTGGAATTTGCTTCCAGCATATATATTCACATATATTGGAACAGTCCTTAATAAATGTCAGTGTTCATCATCATAAATATTATCATTACTATGGTTGTATTATTGTAAAAAGACCATAAGTTCACATATATAGGCCACCTAAAATGTTGAGAGGATGTCAGCTAAAAATGTTCTAAAATTGAAGCTTATGATGATGGTTTTGATAGTCCCCTGAGCAAAACTTCTATAGATGTTAGGAACTATCTATCAAAATAAAGAATTGGTGGAGTGACCCCTATATGACCCCTAATAACTCAAGCTGCTGATATTGCTTCTATATCTTAACCTTGTCTGACCTGGTAGGAAACCAGTCTGGGCAAGTTGCTCCCATAGCTTTGGGGAAACTATCCCTAAATAGAACAGTTTAATTGAAAATTCCAAACCTTAAAGTTCTATGATGGGATCATTATATCCTTGCCCAAAGACCTAGAACTGTTTTCTGCTACCCAAGGGATATTTATCTTGTAGTGTTTTCTTCTCTTTTCTCAAAGGAGAAGAAATGAGCTATTTAAGAACTATTTAACTTTTTAAAAATTTTGATTAATTGTGTTATAATTTACAAAAAATGCCTCTTTTTATATCATTAAATTGCCACTCATTTTAAATATGGGATTATTGCCCTTTATGCCAGACATCTTTAGTTAAATGTAATCTTATACAAAATAAAATTAAAGCAATTAGAACATCTATTTTTATATACAGCAAGATCAAAGCAGATTATAACATCACAACCTCATCTTTCTAGCCTGTTTTCATTTTAAGGAAGCATATTTAATGACTATGGCATTTCATGTAAGTACACTGAAGTAAAATTGCAAATATGACAAAAATGAAATAATTCATTGGGAAGAAGTTACTAGTTCCCCTGAGATTTGCCTCTATTCCTACTGACAAAGTCTCAACAATGAAAAGGTGTGATTTTCTAAAATCTTCACAATGCTGTAAAAGCTAACTGTCACAAATGAGGTATTGCTATAATGTATCACAGTTTGCATCTTTTGCTAAAATTGGAGAGATACGTTTTAACAGCTTGAGGCATATTTTTGTCTCAAAATAATCCACATTTATTTATTACAACAATGAGTTAAGAATTATTCCTTTAGTATGTGTAAGGATGAGATTCATATGCCTTTATACATAGACATGTAGTATTATTCATATTCTTATTTTCCTATATGTACATGATTTCACAGCAATACTCAAGACTTTTTCAAGAAAAAAGAAAATTAGGAGAAGTTAAATCTAGACTTTTCAATCACATTCATTAAAAATACTTTATAAAGATTAATACAATTTCTTAGGAGTCTTAAGAACCACATTTAAAAATATATGGCAATGAAAAAAAGCAAATGTACAATTTACTTTTGGAGAAAATAATTAAAACTAAGGTTTTTCCAATAAAGGGGGATAATAGCCATTTTAATTTTTTAAGTTAAAAATAGAATATTATACATTGTTACATTCAATGTGGATGTGCTTAACATGCATTCATAGACAATATGAACCTTTGTTAATTAAAAAATCTCAAATCCCTTGTCAATGCTGTAAATTTATAGCATTGTTAAATAAATACCTAAAAATAAGTAAATTTATTTATTTATTTATTTATTTTAATAAATCTTTATTGTTCATATTGTTACAAAGGTTCCTCATTTCTTCCCCCCTCCACCAGGTTCCCACCCCACCCTCCGCCCCCTCCCCATCCCCCATTGTCCTCATCCATAGGTGCACAGTTTATGTTCAGTCTCTTCCTCCCACCCTTTCCCCGATAGTAAATCCCTTTTCAGATAGTAAATCAGTTACTTAGCATTTTCTCATATCAATAATACCACCACATGCCCAATGATACATTTCACACAAAAGACATTTCCAAATAGGTCAACCAGCCTCATCCAGGCCCCACCCAAGGCACTCACAGATCAACACCCCAGCCCTATACTAACTCAACACATCCAGATCTAAGCCTTCATCACTTGATTCAGCAGACCCTCAAGTTCCCACAAAAGTTTCCAGCCATGTCTGAGAGGCAGCCATGGGGGAGGGGCAGGCGAGGAGCGAGCTGTTCCAGGCCTGGCTGCTCCGGGCCTGGCCTCTGTTGCTCTGGTTGGTTTCACAACCAGCTGCTGTGGGTCTGGTCACCGCCGCTCCCGACCTAGTTGCTCTGGACCTGGCAGCTGCTGCTCCGGGCCTGGCCGCACCAGACCCGGCTGCTTCCGGCCTGGCCGCTCCTACCCTGGCAGCTGTTGCTCCAGGCCTGGCCATACCAGACCCGGCTGCTCCAGGTCTGGCTGCTCCCAGCCTGAGAGCCGCTGCTCCGAGCCTGGCCGCTCCCAGCCTAGCAGCCGCTGCTCCGAGCCTGGCCGCACCAGACCCAGCTGCTCCGGGCCTGGCCGCTCCCAGCCTGGCAGCTGCTGCTCCGGGCCTGGCCGCACCAGACCCGGCTGCTCTGGGGCCGGCTGCCCCGGGCCTGGCCACTCCGAATCTGGCCGCTCCCAGCCTGGATGCTCCGGGCTTGGCCACTGCTGTTCTGGACCTGGCTGCTCCCAACCTGGCTGCTCTGGGACTGGCTTCTCCAGGCCCAGCCACTCCAGGTCTGGGTGTTCCTGGACTGGCCTCCCTGGGCTTGGCTGCCTCCGCCTCAGGCCTGGCTGCCACTGCCCCAGGTCTGGCTGCTCCAGTGCTGGCTGTTGTTGCTCTGGTTCTGGCTGCTGCTGCTCTGGGGCCTGGCCGTTGCTGCTCTGGGCCTGGTTGCCATTGCTTTGTGCCTGGGCACTCTAGGCCTGGCCGCTGCTGTTCCAACATTCTGTCCTTTTTTTTTAAAACGCATTTATGTTGAAATGTTGGCTGGTGAGTTGAGTTCTGACTTAGTCATTGATTTTTCAAGATCTTCTTTGTATTCTTTCTTAAGTAATTTTACTATCTTTTGCTCTCACTTGATTTCTTCACATTGAGAACTTTGGTTTCTTCCTCCTTGTCCTGGGAGTTCAGCAGGTTGGCCTGTGGCACCCTTTTGTTCTCTGCGGGCTCCCGCGCTGCTCCAGCCTGTTGCGGGGGTCGGCGCCACCCAGGAAGCAGCCCCCGGCCTTGGCTCCGTTGCCCGCGCTCAGAGGTCGATGGCTCAGGGGCACCCCCCCACCCCCGGGGGCCCCGTTGCCCGGCTCCCTGCCGGTGCCCGGCTGGCTGGTGTCCGGCAGGGGCTCCTGCTCCCTGTTGCATTCCTCCAGTCTGGAGCTTTTTTTTTTTTTCTCCTTCCCGCTAGGGGAGTTCAAAACTGAAGCCTTTGACAGTGTTTACAGATTAACCCATATGTTAAGTTGAAATAGTATAATAAATAAATTAACATTACTACTAGTTTCCACTTAATTTCTTCATAATATGGCTATGTGGTGTTGCATTCATGAAGATACTTCCTACAACTGCATGGGCACCCCAGAGATTATAAGCAGTTAAGGTCATCAAGATTGAATCCTAAATGATGATAGCTTTCATCTGTTTTAAAGAGTGTTGTTTGTATATGGTCCCAAAAACGCCAAGCCGGTGATGGGTCAGTAAGGTCAGCCCAATAGCATTCAGCTTGAAGAGCGTAGCATATTTCCTTAGCAACATTGATACAACTGTCGAAAAGCATTTCTCTTTCATTTTCTACCTCTGCACTCCACATAGTCATAAAATTCTTAGTTTTCTGTGTTACAGTCAGAATCATTAGTTTCTTGATGGCCATTTCTGGAAACAGTGATTGAAAATTTCTTTGTAGCAATTCTGGACATGTTTGGATTACACACACCACTTTGGCACTTACTTTTTAAAAATATATATGTATATTATTGATTTTTTACAGAGAGGAAGGGAGAAGGATAGAGAGCTAGAAACATCAATGAGACAGAAACATCTATGAGCTGCCTCCTGCACACCCCCAACTGGGGATGTGCCTGCAACCAAGATATATGCCCTTGACCAGAATCAAATCTGGGACCTTTCAGTCCACTGAGCCAAACTGGTTTCGGCATACTTTGGCACTTTCAAAGTATGTTTCTGCATTGTTAATTTCTTGTTCAACAGGTGCATCATTTCCCAGAAATTCATTCACATATTGTACCATCACACACTCATTCCTTTCACTCGATAAAGGTTCTGCTAAAACATCAGGTAAAGTTTTATGAACCTGGCTTTTTTGTGTGTGACATGGTCCCTTTAAGATGACAATCAAAACTTATTTTTCCAGGAAGCTGGAATCTCTGAGGCCCAAATGATCCCATTATTTCATCCGGCCATATTGTTTGAGAGCTTCGGTTGTGGGTTCAGTTCCAGGTTGGGGAGCTTACAAGAGGCAGCTGATGGATGTTTATCTCTCTTTCTTTCTAAGTATAGGAAGGTGCAGTGGCCACATGAGACTCATCAGAACTGGAAATCCTGCAGTTGAAAAGGTTTGGGGATTAACAACCCTTTTAACTAAAGAGTAAAATCCTGAGAGATAGAAAACCAGTCTCACAGTTACAGAGCACATCGGCCATTTCTGGTGGAGAGGGCAGATGCAAAAGACCTTCCCTTCCATGAAGTTACTCCAGTCACCACCGCTGCTTCCAGCTGTCCCCAATTCTTCCCACTGTGAAGATGACGGTGGCCACGGCTAATTTTAATTTTTTAAGTTAAAATCTGTATGGAAAAACAACACTAAAAGGAAAAGGTTTGAAAGCCTAAAGAACTGAAATTATATTCACATCTAAAATATAGGTTTTATGGGTTTTGTGTGCAAATTTGGGTGTATATCTATGTATTGAATGCTGTGTGTGTGTGTGTGTGTGTGTGTGTGTGTGTGTGTGCGTGTACCCAGATATGTAAGAAAATGTCTGTGGACAGATGCCTGGATCAATGTCTACAGAGAGAAACAGGGCAGCACCCATGACACCTTTCAACAGGTGCTAGCCAATTCAGATGTTTGGAGTGTAAGGTTGGGGACTATGATTTATCAAAGTTCACAGGCAAATTTTGCTGAAGAAATGTATCTGAATTTGAGAATAATTCTGGAAAGTAAGTTGAAGCATTTTGAAAATAAAGTTATTAAATAAGTTAAATAGCATGAAAAGAAAATTATTCTATTAAAAAAGAAAAATCCACAAAAGCATGCCTAGACATGAAAAGCTGAACTGAGCATGATAGTGTACTGTTCAGTGCTGAGTAAGAGTCAAGACAGCCTTACTAATAAGTTATTTAGATAGACTTAGCAGTCAGTGGAGTAAATGTGTGCTCATATTTTTACTTAAACTTTCACAGAGAAAAATAATCATATACCAATACCACATAAAATTTAAAAATGACCCGTATTCTTAATGTGATTAAATATAAGTGTTCAAAAAAGACATTGTTTTTCCTTATAATTATATTGTTGCATTATTTTTCAAACTGCATTAAATGCCCTTGCCCCAAATATAAATTCTGCTTTTGGTCTTTTATCTAAAAAAAATACATATATATGCATGTGTGTGTGTGTGTGTGTGTGTGTGTGTGTGTGTGTGTGTGTAGCCTGTTGGATTTAAAAGAAAATCTTCAACCCAATCTGCAGTTTTATTTTATAGTTTTGATTAGTAAATTTCTGTGAACAACTTATCATCTGTCTGTTTTGATTATAGTAGCAGATCAAACTCACTTTTTTATTTACCAAAAAAAATAGCAAGGTGTATCACTCCTATCACTGGGCTCAAATAACTTCCCAAAAGCTCATCGAACATCAAGATCCATGTGCTCTGGTGCGTAGGGCCACTGACATCTGAGTAAAAATTGAACTTTCACTGGACAGACAAGTAGGAAGCACTTTAAGCCAATTTTAGTTCAAATTGGTTCCTTTAATATTTTATTAGCAAACTGACATCTGCTTTGAGACTTGAGCTTTACAACCTCACTTACATTTATTTGCTGATTTGTGGTTTGAAGCCTTGAAGGCTGCTACCTAGTGTCATTGATGATGGTAATTAAATAAAACAAAAATACGTTCCTCACTATTAGATTATAAGAAAGATACTTTTTAGTTTTATGTTTTCTATCTATGCACCCAAAACAGTTCCTGCAGTTTGTTTTTTGAGAAATTATTTGTACTCTTATGATGCATACTTTTCACTATGAAGTTGAGAAATGTATTTTATAAATACAGATTTAAAAGTTAAGACTTAAAAGAAAACCTCTAGACAACAAATTAAACTAAGGCAACTTAAACATATTACCTATATTATTTAGTATTCAATAGTATATCATAAGCACTAATAACCTATTCTAGTTTTTAAAGTCAACTTCAGAAAAAGCCTACACAGTCACATTTTAAGAACAACTAAACATATTTATTTGCACCTTTGTTTCATTAAAGGAGACTGAAAAATCACAATCAATGCTGATCTTATGTAAAACTTTATGATATTATGTTATAATATTAATTTAAAATACTTATAAATATAATTGTGATTTGCAAGTCCCTTGCAATTTCACTTATTTTCATTTAAATTTTAGTTTACAGTGGATTCTTAAACAATACTTGAGAAGATTAATGAATTAAAATTAGCAAATAGCCCAGATTTGTGACTCTGTTCACTTGTTTTTTCATCCAATCATCAGGTGCTGTGTCAGGTACCATGTTAAGCCCTACACACACAACAGGAAGCAGCCTAATATCTAAAAGCCTACATCAAGGGAATAGCTACAGCTGTTGATTAAATAATTTACTTCTGAAATTAAAAATATAAAATTAAACCTAAATAATTTTGTAAAATATTTGGTACCATTACTTGAAAAAAATCTTACTTGTCTTCCATCTAACTCATTTAATGTTCTCTAAGCCTATATCATAAAACACTAAGATGTAAATTAACCAAACAAAGGAATGACCAGCAGAATGACTGGTCCCTATTATGCATACTGACCACCATGGAGCAGATGCTCAATGTAGGAGCTGCTACCTGGTGGTCAGTGTGCTTCCACATGGGGAGTGCTGCTCAGCCAGAAGCCAGGCTCATGCTGGTGAGCGCAGTGGCGGAGAAGGGAGCCTGTCCCACCTCCGTAGCTACATTAAGGAACTTGGAGCTAAGAGATAAGGAGCAGAGAGCAGGCGGGTGGTTAAGGAGCAAGGGGTCCCAGACTGTGAGAGGGATGTCTGACTGCCAGGGGAATTGGGCCTAAGCCAGCAGGTGGACATCCCCTAAGGGGTCTCGCAGGCCGGCCTAAGGGACCCCTACTTCAGTGCACAAATATTGTGCACTGGGCCTCTAGTTTGCTTATACTTGTCTGCTGGCTGCATAATCTAGATTGATTGCTCTTGGCACAGATAGACTTACACTGATTTCTCCACTCATTCTTGTATAACGTCTCTTATGACCAAAAGCATATAATTCAAGGTGTCTACCAGGATTTAAGACGGCATTTTGTAAACTTTAAGTAGATAGAGGGCACTGGGCTATACTCTTTTCAAAAGTTCTATTGCTATAATATGGTACTAATCAGAAGGTAGATAGATAATGATAGATGGATGATGATGATGATGATGATAGATAGATAGATAGATAGATAGATAGATGGATGATAGATACAGATATGAAACTTTATAGTAACAGATCCCAGCTTTCAAAAAGAAAGGTCTGCTTTTTAAGGAACAGACCATATTGCGTTCTTCAGTGTGACAACCCCAAGAGCCCAGAAAAAGAATAGTAGGAGTAAAGTACATTGGACATGCCAATAAATGAGTGATAAATTATTAAAGCATGATTGGAAATATTGCCATTTCTCATAGCTGTCACTTTAAGTATAAAAGCAGCAGCACATTAAACTAGTTACTGCTTTTTCATAATTGAGACTTTAGCTTCTAGCTGTGCCCTGCAGCTTTTCATTAATCACTGGGACTAAAGTTCAAGCTCAGTGACAGCTTAGAAGGCATTAAATGGGCAAAGTATTTTCCAGGTACAGTTAGGTAAGGCCTTTTAGACCTGTAATCCACAGCTAATTGTTTTTCAAAGTCTCTAAGGACATTCAACTCTTGGCATTTCTTAGTGACAGAATTAGCTACAAACTGGTTTTCTTTTTATCTTCCCAGGCTTTCTCTCACTAAAATCTAGTGAGAGGCCTATTGTTAGCTGCAAAAAACAGGTGCAGAATGACTGTGATATGTAAAACTGTAACTGATACTTAACCAAGGAAACATTTATTAGATTGACTCTGAAACAATACTTCCTGAATACTTATTCTAATCATACCATTTAATTTGTCATAAAAGAAACAAGATGGCATGAAACTTTGCACAGGCCAAGTTCACTTTTCTAAAGGAAAAAAGAAGTCCATTAGATTTTTAAAAATAAATGCAGCTGTAGCTTCACCCAACATGAAATAAGAATGTGGCTTCCCACACTTACACTTAAATGGCAAGATTCCTGGCATAAGCCTGCTGTTGCTTTGAATCACCATTTTTCCCTTTTTCTGCAAAGTGTTGTACATTAGATTTTAATGGATGTGCCAAAACATTCCCCCCTTTTTTTTTGTATAACAAATTATCAAGAGCATTGAGGTTCATTAATTATGTCATCTAATTGGATTGAGGCAGGTGCAAAATACCTCAGATGAAGTGGTCACTGGCAAAAAGGCCTAAGTGCAAGTTTTTCTATTAGAAACCAGCATGTCTCCAGACTCTTGGAATTACTTTGTACTTATTGATTAATGGCCATAATTTATTATAGTGCAGAAGATCTTGCATTGAGTTAAATGTGTGATTAATCAATTTTCCATCAAATTATGAACAGCAGACCAGTTGCCAGCAAGAAAATACCAAATGCATTTTCCCATGATGTAAATATATCAGGACTTCAGCTAATAACTGTCCATCACTTGCTTAATATTCTCTGTCACACTGATAAATGTCAGATTCACAAATGGGCCACAGGTAGTAATGATGAAAGACCACCATCATGCTTTATAGTTGCCCTTCTTATATAATGAAATACTCTGAATTCATCTCAAAACAATTTATTAATGCAAAATTCATTTCTGCCTTTAGCTTGAAATTCATCATGGTTAAGTCAACAATATTATATTAAACTGGTAACTTACATTGAGAAAACAAAACCTTAGGCAAAAAAAAGATGAATTTTGGACTTCCTATGCACAAGAACTCATTTTTATTTTCATGTCAAAAATTCAGACATGTGTCTCATTGTTGTCAGTTCTAATCTTCTTTTAAACACAGTGAATTTATGGAGTAGAAGCACTACATAGAACTGCTGATTGAAGAGGAAAATACATTTTGTTCCAAATATTAATTCTCTGGTTAAATAATAGGTATTATGAAGGCTCACTAAATTAATTGTCACTTTTGAGCAAGGGTACTTTCAACTTTTATAATAAAGTAGATGGATAATACTTCCTAAAAAGAGAGTACAACAGATAAATGAAAGTGGTGAAACAAAGCAGTACTAAATTGATCATGTTTTAGTAAATGAACTTGTATTAAAACCTCATATTGAACAAAAATCTGATAGGAAATGAAAAGACTTAACTGGAGTAAATAATGGAAACAACAGAGAGCTAAGTCACTGAGCCATCATAGTCCAGTAGTAGAAGAACAATATATATTAACAACTATAATAGAAGCTGAAACAATACTTGGACAATGTAAGGGTTCTAAAATGTTAGAGTAGAAGAATTTTAAATATCATATTAATATTTATGTGTATCACTGTGTACCAGTGGCTGCAGGTTTGAACTCCAGTTTACAAATATCTACTGCTACCACAGCAAGGGACTGAGTGAATGTCCCTCTAGAGGGGCAATCATTACTTGTACTCTGGACTGAAATGTTAGTGTCCCCTCAAAATTCATATTTTGAAATCTTATACCTAGTGTGATGATATTAAGAGGCAGAACATTTATGAGGTAATTAGAATTACATGAGGTCATAAAGATTGAGCCCTCATGATTGGAACTTCTTAAGGAAGTCATAAGACAGTTAGCTTCCCTCTCTGTGCTTTGGCCATGTGAGGACAGAGTAAGAAGACAGTCACTTACGAATCAGGAAGTGGGCTCACACCAGACATAATCTGTTCATGCCTTGATCATGGACTTCCGAGCCTCTGGTACTGAGAAACAAAGTCAGTTGTTTATAAGCCATCCAATCTACAGTATTTTGTTACAGCAGTCTGAATGAATCAAGACAACTCTCCTCCAAATGATTTAGCAGTGTGAAATAAAGGTTGTGTTGTCATTAGATCTTCTATTTTTTTTTTAATAAAAACCTAAAAATATAGTTTTAATGTCTAAATATTATAAGACCAGAGGCCCAGTGCATGAAATTCATACCCTGGGAAGGGGGGAGTACCTCAGCCAGGCCTGCACCCTCTCGCAGTCCAGGACCCCTCAGGGGATGTGTCTGCCTACCGGCTTTTGGAAATCCCTCTCACAGTCCAGAATCCCTCACTCTTTACTGCCAGGCAGCTCACTGCTCCTTACCACTCAGCACGCTGTACCTTAGCGCTACCATGGAGGCAGGAGAGGCTCCTGCCACTGCCAGTGGGCTCACTAGTCATGAGCCCTGTCTTTCTGTGTAGTTGTCTGTGGGCCAACTGCTCTCTTCCTTCTCACGTAGGGAAAGCAGCATGTGAGGGCAGAGTGTGCTGTCATGGAATGCAGAGGGCTGCCCAGAGCTGAGGGTAGTGGTTGGGCCTACAGGGTGAGAAGTGTACACAGAGGACACTATCTCACCCAATTGTGGGGTAAACTAGCTGACCTTTATCTGCTTGACTCCACCCAGGGAGGGA
Organism: Pipistrellus kuhlii; assembly: GCF_014108245.1. Lineage (NCBI taxonomy): Eukaryota > Metazoa > Chordata > Mammalia > Chiroptera > Vespertilionidae > Pipistrellus > Pipistrellus kuhlii. The sequence continues at coordinate 96,249,215 of NW_023425515.1, forward strand.
GCGATCAGGGTGTCTGCCTCTTCATTCTCCATCCTTCCATCTGTGGCACCTGTCACCCTTGCCAGATTTTCCCAAAAGTGAGTTCAGATCAATCCCTGAATATAAAAGGGCATGGGGGAGGGAGGACTCCACTCTAGTGCCCCCTAATTCTCAGTGACAGGACCTGGCCAACAGGACCTGGTAGCAGACGGTGGCCACAGTTGCAGAACATAGATCTGTTGTTTCAAGAAAAGTTGAGAATGCACTTTTGTATGAGTCTCTTTTCCAAAAGGTGGCAATTTATTCACATTGTGGTAAAGACACTTTTAAGAGTAACATAAGTGGGTAAAGTCAGGGCCAAACTGGGTCATTTCCTCATCCAGTCTCTCTGAAGCACATGGACAGAACCGTCTCAACTCTTCACAGGACACGTCAAGGGTATTTTTTTAAGCCTAAAGGACAGTAGTCTGTCTCCATTCTTGTTCTTTGGAATTTTTTTCATCATCAGATAAAAGGATATGTATATTGGGACAATCCTCTTGAGATACAATATTCCAATTGCACCCATGTGATGACAGCAGTTCTCCTTAGAGGGAGGGAGCTGACAGATGGAGAGCAGGGAATTCTGAAAACCAAAGTGACCACACAGATGCTAAGCCTTTCCTTCACGCATCTGACACCCTTCCGCAGGCAGCCTGCAGGCCAGGTGTCTGCTGGACTTTTACAACTTGATGTCCTGGCAGGCTACCCTGGGCCCTCTAGGTGGTGTGAAGAGCCACCTGGGCCCAGGGGGAGTCGCCTCCCAACCCCAGCCACTCCTGGTACAGCTCCTGCACATGGCACTGGTGTTGAAGGCCACACTGGAATGGCAGCATAGATGCCTTCCATCTGCCACAGCAGTGTCCTGTCTGCACACTTGTCATATGCCTGGGCCTGGCCCCTGCCACTTAGGCATGCCCTGCATAGGACAGGACCTCCACAAAGTGGCAGGGTACCTTGCCCCTCTACAGCTTCAGGAGCACTTCCGGGTGTTCCAAAAGCTGTAAGCAGCCTCAAAGCACTGTAGAACCTCTCCGTCCGTTTCAAGAGTGACTTCCTGAAAGTCTTTGTTCCTCAGGGTGCAGTAGGTGAGCACCCCCACATCCTTGTTGAACAGCTCCATGGCCATGTGCCTGAAGATGTGGGCCAGGTACCCATCAGAGCTTGCACTCTCGTGGAGTCTCACCTCCTCTTCATGTCTCCAAACAGAGTGTCCACAGTGGCTTCATTTGAGGCAAAGTCACTTTGCTCCATTATCTGGACAATTTCACCCGAGGTTAACATGCAGTCAGCACCCTGGGAACTATGTAAAGCTGTGGGAACATCTTCTCAAAGGGCCTTCAGTTTCTTGTCATAACACAGGACCACAATGACATGGAAAATCTTGTCTTGGGACAGGTTTTGCTGTCTGGTGAAGTAATCCTTCAGCAGAGAGCCCATGATCTGCTGGGGAGACTTGGCCATGCAGAGGTGGGGGTGATGGGGTGACCCAGCACACGCTCTGCACGTTGGTCCCGGCCGGGGCAGCGGAGGTCAGCACGGTCGCCGGGGCTCTTCCTCAGGTGCTGGCAGCACCGATGCACACATTCTTTCTGACTCTCCAGGATGCTGAAGTCCACAGCTATCTTCATGTCAAAGACAATGAGCCCCAAGGTTTTTGAGAAAGCCACGGAGTCTTCTGGATGCATAAGTGACACTGAAGCTGAATTTAGCTGCAAAATAAGGCAGAGACTAAGGACACAGGGACACTGCCAGCACCTTGTGCTGTGAGGTATCATATTTCTTAAGGTTCAGAACACAGGAGAAGTCCTTGGTGTTCTGTTGAGAAACTTGGACTCCTTCCTCTGTGGTCACACAACTGTCACATGTCAGACAGTCACTCTGAAATATCTTGGCATTGGCCAACTTATGGAATTCTCCCTTCTCTCCATTCTCCTGAGCCAGACTCTGGACGTGGACATGGCATTCTCTTGGTTGTCGGTTTTTGTTTTTTTTACTACATTCTTTCAATGTGCAGTGATCATACTTCATCTGGAGCGAGGTGGGCGGGGGCCAGCTCGAGTGACCTGGAGGAAGCACAGGGAGAGCAGTCAGTCACTGCTGGTCACCCCTGGTGCTGCTGGCTGTACCCTTTCTTCCTCGTGGAGCATCTAGGGAGGGGAAGTGGCCACAGTGCCCTAGGTCGAGTTCCACGATGCCGACAGCACTGTTATGATTGGCCTGTCCTCTGGAGATTGGACCTATAGGACTACTGACGAAGCCAGTCCCCAGTTCCACCCCACCTCTGCCACTGATTGATTGGAGCCTGAGGGCCAGGAGGAGGGACCAAGAGGCCTGCCTTACACCTGTTCAGCAGTCCCCGCCACTCATTCTACTTCCCTGTTAACCATCCCCTGATCAATGGAAGTCTGTGGGCAGGGGGAAGAATAAGTGTTTTGCCTTCTGCCCACTCACCAGTTGCTTCTCTCATAGATTCATTGGAGCCTGAGGGACCCCGGTTCCCCTATTAGCCATTCTCTGATCAATGAAGCCTGAGGGCCAGGGGATGTGCTGGTTATCTGTTCGGTCATTATGTAAAAACCCTGAGTTTTTACATATTAGGATAATCCAAAAGATCCTTTGCAATAATGTGCATGTTTTTTAGCCTCATGGCAAATTCAACCTTTGAATTATCAGTCTGTCCCTTCTGCTTCAATGGATTAGGCCAAATCCACAGTTATCTTTTATTTAAAACATACTGGTTAGAAGTTGTCTCTCCCATCTCAGAAGTCACAGATACACTTTTCAAACTTTTAACAGATGTCCTATTTCTTTAATGTTTTGTATGTGTGTGTATATTTGCACTTTGACTACTAACTCCAAGCTTCTTGAGAAAAGAGTATAATTATTAATTCTTATATATACCCATAATATTTATTATATATCATAATTATCTGCTAAATAAATACTTGCTAAATGTCAATGAATGTAAGCTGAGGGAGGAGATGGACCTCAAATAACAGCCAGCATAATACTAGAAGTATATTTCCAAAGTCTAAATTAGTTGTCCTGCTTTCTTTTTTAATTCTTAAATTCATTTATTTACACAACCCATGTCTGTTTTTCTTTATATCCCTCCCTCTCTTTCTTCCATGTACTAAGTATTAACATGTATTGATTAATTATTTTAATCTTAATGAACTGTTAAGTGCCATAAATTCTACATAATAACTAACTCAATCCTCACACAAAGCTTATGATGAAGCCACTATTATTACTCCAGATTGCAAGTGAAGAAACCCAGAGTTAAAGAAACTTGCCTATAGTCACAGAGAATAGGTGACAGAATCAGAATTAGTCATAGGCAATAGCCTCTTCACCATATCATGGTGATTCTATTAAAAACAACAGCTCTGATAAGGGGATAATATCCGTAATATATAAAGAACTCATACAACTCAACAATATGCCGTAAGTACAGATTATATATCACTAGGGGCCAGGTGCACAAAATTCGCGCACTGGGGGTGGGGAGGTTCCTCAGTCCAACCTGCTCCCTCTCACATACTGGAAGCCCTCAGGGGATAGCCTACCGATAGCAGTAAAAGATTTCAGCAAAAATCAAGAGACATTTCTGTCAGAATCAATCGATTATATAAGGAATTTACAATAGATTAGGGTATATTTTATTATTATTTGTAAGTTGCGTTCTACACATGCTCTATATTAGTAAAATCTGCAATATAAATATACATATATAGAGGGAAGATGGCGGCCAGGTAAACACTTGTACGGGCTGCCTCCCACAACCATATCAGTGCTGCAAAGGGGGATCTTACCTGAGACCTGAAAGGACCACAACTGTGGGGCCCCAACCAGCGCAGACAAGCAGATTCCAAAGAAAGGTTGGATTTTGCCTGGGATAAGACAGGGTGTCTGTGTCCCAACAGCGAAAGTGAAAGCAGCAGCTGTAGCCTCTGTGTGGCCTCTGGAGCTGCAGAGACGAAAGCGCTCTCTGGGACCCCAGAAATCTGCATCCACAGAAGCCCCCCACTGTTGGGTCTGGAGTGATTAGAGAGTGTGGACAGGGGTCCCCAAGGTTGCTACTAGTGGGGTTCTCTAGGGAGCAACCCATTCTGATCCAACACGGTGGGAGAACATAGGAGTTGGAAAGCAGTCTGTTTGTAAGTGCGCCCAGACTGGCCCATCGCGCACCTAGGCTGGTTCCCCTGCAACACTTTGCTTCTGATTACAAAGGAGAGATCACCCAGATTGGCTGACCCTACGAGACAGCAGGGGGAAACTGCTTTTATGGAAACTGAGAAGCAGAGCAGGGAGAAATCATCCAGGATTCAGCTCCTAGGCAAAAAAAAAAAAACAAACAAAAAACAAACAACAAAAAAACTGGTATTGAGTGCCACAGAAAAAGAAGGCTAGAGCAGCCAAAAGACAGGACATCAATCCACATACACTGCCACCTAGGGTCTGGAGTACAAACTGACTGTGTTTATTATTAGTTTTATTTGATTAAAAACCAAGAAACTAAGGAATCGCCACTGAGGTGCAGCAGAATGCAGGCAACTGCAATACGGTTTGGACTGAGAAACGGGCATGTCAAATAGAATAACAGAAGTGAATGGCCCTGACAACTGCACACTTTTTTTGCTAAATTTATTTTATTTTTATTTTTTTCATTTTTTGCATCTTTTACTTAAACAATTTTCTTTCCTCTTTTCCTCACTAGATTTTAACTTTTTAATTATTACATTTTTAGGTTCAATAAGCATTTTTACTACTACTATTTTAATTTTTTAAGTGCCATTTTATTTTCTCTTTATTTGACATTGCAATTAGTGTTCTTCATTTTATTTTCATTTCTCCTTCAACATTGTTTAACCCTATCTCAACATGACCTTTATACCATCATTCTCTTTCTAACCTTCCCCCTTTTGCTATCCTGTTTTTCTTAACCCTTTCCTGTTTTAGATTTCCTTACTCTTTCTGTATCCCCCCTGCTAAAATTTCTACCCTACTTATATATCTAATTTCCAATCTCCTGTGCCAAGTGCATACACACAACTCTCTGAGCTGTATTAACTAGCAAAAATAAATAAATAAATAAATAAATAAATAAATAAATAAATAAATAATTAAATAGTGTTCCTCACTGTTCTTTTGATGCTGTTTGGGGGAATGATGATTCTATTGTATTTTATGCTTTTTAGTGAGAGTATTTTGCATATTCTTTTGTTGTTGCTGTTGCTTGGTATTTTCTTATTTGATTGGTTTTTGTTCGTTATTATTTTATTAATTCTGTTTTCCCTTCCTGTGCTAGAAATTAGGGGGTGTTGTAGATTGTATTATTCTCCAGGTAATGCTGACAGCATTTGTTGGGGTTAGTAGTTGTTCAATTGAAATTCTCTCCCCATATATATAGTTTATTCTCCTTTTATCTCTTTCTCTCTCTCTCTCTCTCTCTCTCTCTCTCTCTCTCTCTCTCTCTCTCTCTTTCTCTCTCTCTCTTTTTCTTCTCCCTGTTTCCAAATTTCATTTTGACACTCTTTTTCCTATCTTTTTCTTTTGCTCCCTCCCTCCTCTCTTTTTACTCTTCCTCTTTATCTCCTATTCCCTAATTTGCCTTTCTCTAGTGGTTACCTTTATTGGAGGTTACTAATATTGCAAATACATTTCTGTTCAATGCTTTCTGTGTTGTACCTGGTTGTGTTGTATTTTGTGCCTTTAAATCAAAGCAGGAGAGAGAAATCAACACAGTTGAGAGACATCCTGAAAAGAGAGACCATGGGGAGACAAAGAAACAGCCCACAAATGAAAGAAAAGGAGGCATCAGCAGAAAAGGAAGTAAACGAGTTAGAGGTAAGCAACCTACCACAGCAAGAATTCAGAGTAACAATCATAAGATGGCTAAAAAGAAGGGAAGACAAATTTGACAATATAAGTAAGACCCAAGAGGAAATGAAGAAGAACCAAAAGGAAATGAAGATGACTCAAGAAGAAATGAAAAATGACATCACTACTATGAAGAACTCAATAGAAAGCATCAAGAGCAGACTAGAAGAAGCAAAGGACCTCATCAGTGAGCTAGAAGACAAGATGGAAAAAAAATACCCACTTAGAGCAGTTTCTAGAAAAATATTAAAAAGCAGGAGGAGAGCCTACGGGAGCTTTGGAACAATGCAAAACAAAACAATATCCAAATAATAGGGGTTCTGGAAAAAAAGGGAACTGAGATAGACATGGAAAACGTATTCCAAGAAATAATGACAGAAAACTTTCCTGAGATAGAGAAGAAAAAACCCACACAAATCCAAGATGCTCACAGAGTCCCAAGCAAAATGAATCCCAGAAGACCGACGCCAGGGCACATTATAATTAAATTGGCAAACACCAGCGGCAAAGTAAGAATCTTAAAAGCAGCCAGAGAGAGACAGAAAGTTACATATAAAGGAACCCCCATCAGACTAACAACTGATTTCTCAACAGAAACTTATCAGGTCAGAAGGGAATGGGATGAAAAATACAAAGTCATGCAAAGGAAGGGTCTGAATCCAAGAATACTATACACAGAAAGGCTATCAATCAAAATTGAAGGTGAAATCAGGAGCTTCAAAGACAAAAAAAGACTAAAGGAATTTATCTCCACCAAACTAGCAATGCAAGAAATGCTAAAGGGTCTACTGTAAAAATAAAGAAATAGGAAGCAAAGAAGGAACACAGGGGTATAGAATAAAAATGGCGTCAAATGAGTACCTATCATTAATAACTTTAAATGTAAATGGTTTAAATGCTCCAATAAAAAGACATAGAGTAACAGATTAGATAAGAAAACAAGACCGATACATCTGTTGTCTACAAGAAACCCACCTCAGAAAAAAAGATGAACACAGACTGAGGGTGAAGGGATGGAAAAGTTTTCCAGGCAAATGGAAATGAAAAAAAAATTGGGGTAGCAATACTTATATCTGACAAATTAGATCTCAGAGGGAAGGACCTAACAAGAGATAATGAAGGCCACTTCATAATACTAAATAAAACAATCCAACAAGAAGAAATAACCCTCAAAAATATATATGCACCCAATACAGGAGCACCCAAATACATTAAAAAAAAAAAAAAAAAAAAAAAAAAAAAAAACTGCTGGAGGACATTAAGGGAGAATTAATAGCAATACAATCACAGTGGGAAATTTTAATACCCCACTGTCACCCTTTGACAAATCATCTAAACAAAAAATCAGCAAAGAAATATCAATCCTAAATGACTCAGTAAACCAGATGGAATTAATCAACATCTTCAGAACATTCCACCCAAAAGCCACAAAATATACATTCTTCTCAAGTGCACATGGGACATTTTCAAAGATAGACCACATTTTGGGACATAGGCAAAGTCTCTTCAAATTCAAGAAGATAGAAATCATATCAAGCATCTTCTCAGATCATAATGGCATAAAACTGGAAATTAACTACAAAAAAAATAATCCAAAGAAATCAAACACATGGAGACTAAACAGCATGCTATTAAACAAGGACTGGGTTACCAGAGAAATCAAGGAAGAAATTAAAAACATCCTGGAAACAAAAGACAATGAAAACACAACAATCCAAAAATCTATGGGACACAGCAAAAGCAGTTTTGAGAGGGAAGTTCATATCCCTACAAGCCTATTGCAAAAAACTAGAAAAAAAATGGTAATAAATGATCTAACTCTACAACTCAAAGAGTTAGAAAAGCCCAGTGTAAGCAGAAGGAAGGAAATAACAAAAATCAGAGCATAGATAAATGACATAGAAACAATACATAAGATAAAAAAAACCCAAGAGCTGGTTCTTTGAAAAAATAAACAAGATAGATGAACCTCTAGCCAGGCTAACCAAGAAACAAAGAGAGAGGATCCAAATAAACAAAATCAGAAACAAAAGAGGTGAAATAACAATAGACCCCGCCAAAATACAAAGGATTGTTACAAAATACTACAAACAACTCTATTCCAACGAACTGAACAACTTGGAAAAAATGGACATATCCCTTTGGAAATAAAACCTTCCAAAACTCAATCAGGAAGAATCTATAAATCTCAATAGAACTTGGGAAGAAATTGAAACAGTCATCAAAAAGCTTCCAGCAAACAAAAGATGGCTTCACAGGAGAGTTTTATCAAACATTCAAGGAAAAACTAAAAACTATCCTCCTCAGACTATTCCAAAAAATTTAAGCAGAAGGAACCCTTCCAAACTCCTTCTATGAAGCCAGCATCACCCTGATACCAAAACCAGATAAAGACAATTCAGTGAAAGAGAGTTACAGGCCAATATCCCTTATAAACATAGATGCCAAAATCCTCAACAAAATTCTAGCAAATCGGCTCCAGCAGAGCATCACAAAGATCATACACCACGACCAAGTAGAATTTATACCGGGAATGCAAGGATGGTACAATATCCACAAATCAATAAACGTGATACATCACATAAACAAATTGAAAGACAAAAATCATATAGTCATATCAATTGATGCAAAAAAAGCATTTGATAAAATCCAACACCCTTTCCTGATAAAAACTCTTAACAAGGTGGGAGTACAAGGATCATACCTCAACATAATAAAAGCTGTATATGATAAACCCACAGCCAACATAATACTCAATGGGCAAAAACTAAAACCATTCCCTCTAAGAACAGGAACAGGACAGAGTTGCCACTCTCACCACTTCTGTTTGACATAGTACTGGAAGTACTAGCCATTTCAATTAGACAAGAAGAGGATATAAAAGGCATCCAAATTGGAAAAGAAGTAGTAAAGTTATCCTTATTTGCAGATGACATGATATTGTACATAAAAAACCCAAAAGACTCCATTAAAAAACTAATTGACTTAATAAATGAATTTGGCAATGTAGTAGGATAAAAAATTAACGCCAAGAAATCTATGACATTTCTATACACCAATAGTGAACTTGTAGAAACAGAGACTAAAAAGGCAATCCCATTTACCATTGCACCAAAAAAAAATAAGATACCTTGGAATAAACTTAACTAAGGAGGCAAAAGACCTATACACGGAAAACTACACTACACTGAAAAAAGAGATAGAAGAAGATGTAAACAGATGGAAGAACATACCATGTTCATGGATTGGTAGAATCAACATCATCAAAATGTCCATACTTCCCAAAGCAATCTATAGGTTCAATGCACTCCCCATTAAAATACCAACGGCATATTTCACTGACCTAGAAAAAACTCTTCAAAAGTTAATTTGGAATAACAAAAGACCTTGAATTGCCACAGCAATCCTGAGAAAGAAGAGTAAAGGAGGAGGTATCTCAATACCAGATTTCAAGCTGTATTACAAAGACACTGTTCTCAAAACAGCCTGGTACTGGCAGAAGAACAGACATATAGATCAATGGAATAGAATTGAGAACCCAGATATCAACCCAAATCACTATGTTCAGTTAATATTTGACAAAGGAGGCAAGAACATACTATGGAGTTAAGACAGTCTCTTCAATAAATGGTGTTGGGAAAATTGGACAGATACATGCAAAAGAATAAAACTGGATCACCAACTTACACCATAGACAAAAATAAACTCAAAATGGATCCAGGACTTAAACATAAGATGGGAAACCATAAAAATACTAGAGGCATCCACAGGCAGCAAAATCTCAGACATATGCCAAAAGAACTTCTTCACTGATACTTCCCCGAGGGCAATGGAAGCTAAAGAGAAAATAAACAAATCGGACTACATCAAAATATAATAAAAAGCTTTTTTACTGCAAAGGAAACCATCAACAATACAACAAGAAAGCCCTCTGTATGGGAGAACATATTTGCAAATATTATTTGCAAATATAAAGGTTTAATCTCTAACTTCTACAGACAGCTTATACAACTTAATAAAAGGAAGATAAATGACCCAATTAAAAATGGGCAATGGATCTAAATAGAATCTTCTCAAAAGAAGAAAGAAGGAAGGCCAAGAGGCACATGAAAACATGCTCAAAGTCACTAATTATCCAAGAAATGCAAATCAAAACAACAATGAAGTACCATCTCACACCTGTCAGAATGGCCAACATCAACAAATCAACAAACAACAAGTGTTGGGGAGGTTGCGGAGAAAAAGGAACCCTTGTGCACTGCTGGTGGGAATGTAGACTGGTGCAACCACTGTGGAGAACAATATGGAGCTTCCTTAAAAAACTGAAAATTGAACTCCCATTTGACCCAGTAATCCCACTCCTAGGAATATATCCCAAGAAGCTAGAAACATCAATCAGAAAGGATATATGCACCCCTATGTTCATAGCAGCGCAATTTACAATAGCTAGGATTTGGAAACAGCCTAGGTGCCCATCAGCAGATGATTGGATCCAAAAACTATGGTACATTTACACAATGGAATATTATGCTGCCATAGAAAAGAAAAAATTCTCATCGTTTGCAGCAACCTGGATAGAATTGGAGAACATCATGCTGAGTGAAACAAGCCAGTCAATGAAAGAGAAACACCACATGACCTCACTTATTTATGGATGATAAGGAACATTATAAACTGAAGAACCAAAAGATAGATATAGAGACAGTAAAGCAACAAGCAGACTGTCAAATTACAGCGGGAGGTTGGGGAGATCTGGGGAAGATAAGAGATCAACCGAAGGACTTGTATACATGCATGTAAGTACAACCAATGGACACAAAACTCTGGGGAGGGAGGGTATGTACTGGAGCGGGGGGCGCAAGGGTATATGTACAAAAATAATAATTTAATAAAATAATATATTAAATTAAAAAAATAAAATAAATAAAAAACAAAAAAATATAACCTCAGGAGAGGATTTAAAAAATTAAACTGAATTAGTTATTAGTTATCTCAAAAATATTTTTAAGTAATAAATAATCATCTAAGTTCAATATACCTTAAAGAAAAAAAATATATATATATGTATGTGTGTGTATATATATATATATATATATATATATATATATATATATATATATAGTCCCAGAAAACGAGTAGTTAGTTAAATATTTGGTACACACTGAGGACATATGGATGTCTTTGAGATCGAGTAGAGGGGAAACAGGTTGGAAATACCTTTACTTTGACTCAGGGAGATGTATTCATGAAGTTTCAGTTACTTTCATGAATAGCTAGGTTACTGTCAGCCATACACATGAAGGAGTTGTTTCTATAAACATTTGAATTTTCCACTTGCTGACTTAATACAATGACATAAAAGTGCAGGCCAGATATTATATTGTGATCTGAACATACCTCATAGTGCCAGGCACAGAGAGTACTTGGGTTGCAGTCATGAAATAAGAGCCAGAAGTTAGTCTGTGGAAAATTTCTCCAGTTACAAGCCATGGATATTATTAGCATAGAATTAGGATATCCTTGACACCTAGTAAAATGTAGGATTCTTTCCAGTCAAGAACATACATGAAAATTGAGAGTTTATAATTATAAACACTTCATACTTTATTTTATTTATTTTTTTCATTGTCAAGATATTTTATTTATGTTCATGTCAAATATTTTTCAAGGTTAAAATAGCACTTCATACTTTTTTAAAAATAGGTATTTCACTTAAAAAATGATGGTTTAATTGAAGCTGGGCGTGCTATATAGGAAGACCTCTTCAGCCTGCTTTCCTTTCCTTTCCTTTCTTGATAGAAATGGCATTTATGATAAATGGGATTTTAATTGCAATTTGAAAATGTCTTAAAACATTTCAATAAAACAACTAAAAATAGTAATTATCTGATTTAGGTATTTATGAAGGTAACCTTCTTTAAATTTATTTTTTAAGAAAACAGAAAAGTCAGATAAAAGTAAAATATGAAAGGTAGGTATTAAAGTTTTAACAAAAATCAATAGAGGTTGATTGCTAATTTTATTTTTTAAATATATTTTATTGATTTTTACAGAGAGGAATGGAGAAGGATAGGGAGTTAGAAACATAGATGATAGAGAAACATCAATCAGCTGCCTCCTGCACACCCCCTACTGGGGATGTACCCACAACTAAGGTACATGCCCTTGACCAGAATGGAACCTGGGACCTTTCAGTCTGCAGGGTGATGCTTTATCCACTGAACCAAATTAGTTAGGGTGATTGCTAATTTTAATAAAACTTTTATCAGATCATAGCAAAAGTGGTAATTTATTAAGAAGAGATACAATTGAGAAAGATAAATTTCAAGTATATTAAAATCAATTATACTGAAAGAAATTGCTAGACTGATAGCTAGTCATTAGGAAATTTATAATGTGAACAATGATGTGTTGGAAAGTACCCTGGCCTAGGATTTGATGAATGTAGGTTCCAGCCGCAACTCACCTTTAACCAATTGTGGCACTGGGCTATTTGTGTTTTCTCACTGGTTTATAAAAAGAAAAAAGAAAAAAAAAAGACATCAGTTGAGCCAAGTGTCAATCAATCATCTGACTGAATCTTAAGGTCTCTCTAACTCCTTATACCTAGAGGGTACACAGTATCTAATATATATATTTTTTTACTTTTATTTTTTTACTATATTTTATTGATTTTTTTCACAGAGAGGAAGGGAGAGGGACAGATAGTTAGAAACATTGATAAGAGAGAAACATCAGCTCACTGCCTCCTGCACAACCCCACTGGGGATGTGCCTACAACCCATGTACATGCCCTTGACAGGAATCGAACCCAGGACCCCTCAGTCCACAAGCCGAAGCTCTATCCACTGAGCCAAACCAGTTTCGGCCACAGTATGTACTATTTAATGTGGAATAATTCTTCAAATACAGCATGCACTAACGCACTACTATTCTAAATTAATTTTATACTGAGCAGAGCTCTTGCCCTTCAGGGATGTGTCCTCCTCAATTCCGTGCTGTGCCACCTCGCCACCCAAAAACTCTTCCTAATGTTTTATTATAACATTGCCAAGGGCATTCATTTGTGCTCAGCTTACCAAACTCTGCCTCAGTAGTTTATAATGTTCAGGTTGGATAAATAGGTTGGAAATTATGTTCATTTCCCAGACTGTGGTCATGCATTAGAGAAATATTATTTCTTATTTATACATTTTGTGACACCAAGTAAAAATAACTGCTTGCATGTGTTCCACACTAAACAGTGCTGAGGTAAAGGCTTTTATACCTTTTATCCATGACTTGGATGATGAAAATGGATCCTATTTATTCATTTCAAGCAGAACATCTTGGAAAGAGGTACTGCCTATCTTTTGGAAAATTTGATAAAAATTGTAGGAAATCTAAGTAATTTGGAAAAGCAACCAGGAAAATGTTGGATAATCTCAAGAGATATACATTGGATGATACAATTTTAAAGTAAATTAAATTATTTAAATGTCAAAAATATATTGTGTGTTTGTGAACAAATTGTAAGGGTCTGTTGTTCAGACTGGAGCTGCAAAGTGAACAAGACAATTATATTTCAACCTAACTTTTTCTCTTAAAAGAGTCATTAAATAAGGCTAACTTGGACATATACAAAGAATAGTTTCAAATTCATACACAATTTCACCCTTTAAATTAATAAAATAAATTTAAAACTGAAAAAACCCCCAGCAGTATTCCCTGTAGGAATTTTGATTTCAAAATGTCTCTGCATGTTAGATATTACTGTATAAATATATTTGGTTATTGGGTGTGTACTTAATAGAAAAAAAAATAACTTGGAGACAATTTGGAAGACAGCAATGACCCTGGTCAAAGAATTAAACTTATGACTGTAGAAACAAACCCTGAAATTAAAATTGTTCAAAATATAAAACAAGATGCCTGAGGAATGACATACCGTATTTTTCGGATCATAAGACGCACTTTTTTCCCCCCAGAAGTGGGGGGAAAAAGTCCCTGCGTCTTATGGTCCAAATATAGCCTACACATATACTTTAAAAAAAAAGTTTTTTTACTTGCCCGGCTCTGTGTGGTCTCTGTGTGCTTGCCCGGCTCTAAAATGGTTCTAAATGCTGTTGTTTACTTTACAGGGTTGATTACATGTGTTTATGACTGTGATGTTGGGTTTTAATGCACATAAAATATTTTAGGACACTATTTGTTTCAGAATCTTTTTTTCTTCATTTCCCTACTCTAAAAACTGGTGCGTCTTATGGTCCGAAAAATACGGTAGTAAGGTTTTTAAATATACCTAAGATTTTTTTGAAACTATGAACAGAAAAAAATTTGTTTTAAAGATAGAGTTTAGACATAAAATAGCTATATGGAAGCATCTACTTATAATCATTGCTATAAGTGCAGGGAACAGTGTACTCATTTGCCCAGGTCTAAAAGTAGCACTCCTTGTTTCCCCTTCTAGAACTAACATTACCTTCAGCTGCTCTGTCTCCTATTCTCTCCTCTTAAATATAAATTATTTAGGGACTGGTTGCACTTAATTGACTAATTTTATCTTTCAATCAATACCTTAGAAATATAACTAAAACAGAAATATAAACTGGTTAAGGGTTTCAGAGGATATGCAGCCCTCCTGGAGATAAGAGTATGTGGAAGACGGAAATGGGGTGTTTGTCAGAAAGAAGGAATGTACCCAAGATGTTGCCCCTTATATCAGTACACTTTTGTGTGCATGCCAAAGGTCACCAACCCTTGACCTAGCATAACTTTTGGGTTTGGTATGAAATGATTAAAGAACCCTCAAAATTCCAAACTCCCTAAGTTGCTTTCATCTGTAGTGCTTCAGGGTTGGTATGAAGGTTAAAAAGTAAATAGCTTTAACATAGTTAGATTTCTTTAAATAAAAGTTTCTGGCAAAGGCTCTTAGCAACACAGTCTTATATTTTCCAGAACTATTGTTCTTGTGCTTTTGCCTAAGTGTGTATGGGTAATTTCTAAAATCAAGAACTAGCCTAAAGAGAAATAAGAAAAGCTATGACTAAATGAAGGAGAAAATCAAATCCATATGACTAAAATTCTTCTGTGTAAACTTCATTAATCATTATTTCAGGAATGTAAGACTCCTCTGTGAATGCACATGGGAAACCTAGTTTTGTGTCCCTAGCATACACTATTAAAAACTGCCTCTAGTCAAGGAGGAGTTGGTTTTTTCCCTTAGAAATGGTACTATTATTACTCCAAGGTAGTGTAGAGCTAATTCCTCTAAGTCTATGCTGATTTTCTCATTTAACATCCAATAAAATTCTGTTTCCATTCTCCAATATGGTTATGCACTCTAAACTCCTTAGTATTAAGCAACTAAACTATGGCCAATTGAAAAGATGGAAAATGGGCAGACACAGTTCTTATAGTCAGATGACATACATATTCATAAAAGGGCTTTGAAAGAATAATAAAAATGTGAGAGTATAAGTCACTACTGCCCTTGGATGGCTGAATATTATCTACTGTCCATTCAAGTGAAAAATTACTGAAGCACACACTCATTCAGCATAAATATCAGATCAACATCAGTTTTGACATATGTTCATTCTGACTGAGGAGACAAGGACACAATAATTTGGCAAAACACTTAAAAAAAAAAAACTCAGATCAAAACACAGGTTGGTAGACGTATGTTTATAGTAGTATATACTTGATCTTCTGAGATTGGTATCCCAGCTACCCTCAACAAATTGCTGCTTCTTCTCACTCTTTCTACAAAGTATTAATGGAAACTCCATTCTGAATATTTGCCATGACCTGTAATCCAGCCTTTTGAAAACATTTTAATTTTGACTCTACTGTTTTGTCTGTAAAATGTTTTAAAGTGAGAAAGTAGGGAGGGGAGCAGAAAAGTTTGGGGAAAAGAAAACTTAGTCTAAGATCTGTGGGAAAAAAAACCCACCTGTTTTTTCTCTTCAAATAAAACATTTATTTTCTTATTTCTTTTCTTTCTTTCCTTCTTTTTTCTTTTACTTTCTTTCCATGAAGATGGAAATTTGGGTCTTCCTTATTCACTTTTGTTTTCCCAATGCTCAGAACAGTGTCTAGCAGACAGTAGATGTTCAGAGAACATGTGCTGAATGTGTGAATGGCATTTTTCTCTGGAAATAACCTTCAATGGGTATCTTCCTAAGTATTTCTTCATGGTAGAAAATCTATTGATAGTAATAACTGAAAACTAGTCTTAATTTATCCCCACCCAGGAAGGAATTGTTAGCAGGGCACATACATTTCAGATGAATACACATGAAGAGGTGTTGGAAGCTGCCCATTGCCTTCACTAGCAGAAAGAAGTAGATAAGGAGTCCAGAAGACTGGTCAACCTTGAGGCTCTGGCAAGGGTCAGAGTCACATACCCACTGTCAGGTGGAGAGAAAGGGAGCTGAAGCAACTTCCACCTTTTAGTCTCATATAAATCCTTACTGATAAGATAGTTTGCTTGTTACTGGAAATTGCCTGCCTAAGGGCTATGGGTGTATCCCAAACCTGAATAAAAGGGATCACAAGGCCAGAGCAAAGCGAGTCCTCTCTTGGGCTTTTGCCTGGCCCGCAATGCCCAAATTAGTATTTTCTTGTCTTGTCTCTTTCATTTGTGTGTGGCCTCCTCCGTACCCTGAACCTGAACCCTGAACCTGAACCCTGAACCACACAGGATGTGTGTGGGGGGGACATTCACAAAGAGGTTAGAGAAAAAAGTAATATCCTCTCCACATCCACATTTTCCCACTGACTAGGTAAATGCAAACCAAACTATAGATAAATGGAGTAACAATGTTGCAATCTTCATTAAAATGCTATGCACAAACATTATTAAGCACCTATCAAGTGTATGCAACTTTACTGTGAGCCATATAAAGCAATACATAACAAGGCATGGAGTTTGTACTCATATGACTTCATGTCTAGTAAGGGAGATGGACCCATACACAAATAATTGCAATATAGAGTACAAATTGCAATAGCAGAAGTAATAAACTCTGTTAGAAGGAGCTAGCAAGCAGGACATATTTTCTAAAGGATATTGTGACCAACATTATAGAAGATGTTTTGATGTTTGTGTTATGCCCAGATTTCGTGATCCCCAAAGACCACCAGGGAGCCGAGTATGATGCAATAACAAAAAGCCTATATTTGGACTAGTCCGAGCTCTGTCCCACTTACACCAACAGCGGCATGGCAGAAGAGAGCTAGCTTCAGCAGATGAAAGAATTTTAAAGGGGCCTGGGGGAGGGGTGGTGATGTCACTGCTTTGGCTGACCCTGATAGGTGAGGGCTAGGGTTCAATTACACAATGAGGATCAGGAGTTAGCCCTGCCCTGCCCTTTCGTTCCCCCCTTGTCTTATGTGTATGAGTCAAATCATTGACTCATCCCACTTCCTTTAAGGGCATTCGCTATTATGTTCCTGCTCTTCTGTCTCCTTGCACATCTAGCCTTAATTAGCCCTGGACTTTTTTTTACTGCCTAGTAAAAATGTTCTTACAGTTACTAAGGCACCTTGTACCATGGTCCCCATCAGTACTGTCCTCACTGAAGTCCAGTTCCCCTCCTGTAGGCATCAAGTCTCCTCCTGGCCTGCATGGAGCCCAGGCTAGGGATCTAACGGGTGAGGCTGCTGGTTGCCAGGATCCAGGCCATTTTCTGGTGCAGGAGCTGCTGGTTGCCAGGATCCAGGCAATTTTCTGGTGCAGGCACCCAGACCGTCTACTTCAACAGCCATGGGTTTGCTCAGGATAACAGTGTAGCATCCCTTTCAGGTTGTAGTGAGTCTTTGGGCAGATAATTTCTTTACCCATACTGAGTCCCCAGGCTGGAAGGGATGTACAGGGTCCGTGGTGGGCACTGGCAGTGCATCTGGAACAAGCTTATGGGTGGCTCTCTGGGTATACTGCAGAGCCTGTAAGGACTTGTGCAAGGGAATAGTTATGAATTCCAGTTTTCAGCTTCTCCCTGACCCTGGGAAGGATGGAGGGAGGTCTATCATACATGATCTCAAAAGGGGGAACCGTCCCAGTAGAGGGTACACCTGCTCCATAAGAGGGCAAAGCGCAGGGGGCTGGTCAATTTTTCACTGGTTTCTAGGACAAATTTAATTAAACTTTTTAGAGTTCTGCTCATGTCTGTCCTAAGACTTGAGCTATACTTTGAGATACCTTGACTACAAAGGCTGGGCTGTTATTGATCCTATGACTACTGGCAGCCTGAATCTAGGTATAATCTCCTGGAGTAGTTTCTTGACCTCTATAGAGGAAGTTTCTGTCATAGTGGGGTATACTTCAACCTAATCTGAGGTTTCTACAAAATCTAGCATGTACTTGTACCTTAATGCTGGTGGCTTAATCTGTGTGAAATCCACCTACCAATGCTCTCTTAGGGAATTTCCCTGGGGCCCGAATTCCCAGGGGGACCCTCTTACCTTGCTTAGCATTTACCTGTGCACAGACAGTACTTCTATGCTTTTAATTATCTATCTAAGCTTGGTAGTACCTGCCTCACAGAAGTTCAGAAGTTTTGGTGATGCCTAAGTGGGTAACCTGGTATAACTTGGCAACTAACGTCTGACCTAGAGCCTCTGGGACCAACAGTCTGTCATCTGGTAAGGTCCACCAACCATCTGGTCCTTTGATGGCTTTCTTCTGTTCAGTCAATTCCTCCTATTGTTCGGTGTAGGAGGGTGTCCGTCGTAGGTCGGGGTCTCGCAGGGTAAAGGCACCACTGGTTTTTGGGCAGCTTCCTTGGCAGTTTGGTCTGTGGTTCTATTTCCTCTGGCTTTAATTATCTCCTCTTTCTGATGTCCTTTGTAGTGCACTATTGCAACTACCTTTGGGAGCCAGATGACCTCTAATAAGACTAAAATCTCTTCCTTATTTTAAATGTCCTTTTGGGATGCAGTTGGTAACCCTCCTTCCCTGGGGATGGCACAGTGTCTCCATCAAAGGGCCTGGATTAAGGCCAAAAGTTTACTGATGTTCCCCTGTTCAGGAACTGTACCCAAATGGTGTGGTCCAGGGTGACTACAACTGCCCCTGCATATTAGATCCCATCCTGAACGTAACTGCTTCCATCTGTGAACAGTACGTTGTCTGGTGATGAGAGCTGGACATCTGTCTGGTCTGGGTGAGCTGTTTGTACTGCGTCCGTTACCTCTATCCAGTCATGAATGGGTTCCTCTGTTTCATCATCTGGAAGCAGGCTGGCAGGGTTGATGGCCAGTGTCTTATGAAACTGGTCGCAGGGCTGGTCTAGGACAAGAGCTTGGCACGGGGTGATTCTGGTGTTTGACATCCATCTCTCTGGAGCACCTCAAAGAAGGGCCTCAACGACATGGGGTGTTGTCAGGGCTAGCTCCTGGCCCAGAGTCTGCTTATCTGCCTCCTTCACCAGCAATGCTGTGGTGGCCACTTCCCAGAGGCACGCTGGCCACCCTGCTGCCATGGGGTCTAGTCTCTTAGACAGATAGGCAACAGGTTTCTTCCAAGGACCTAGAGTCTGAGTGAAAACCCCTTTGGCAATGCCCCTCACCTCACTCATGTGGAGGTGGAAGGCTTGGTAACATCTGGCAAGGCTAGGGCAGGTGCTGAGATGAGAGCCTTCTTTAGCTCCTCAAAAGCCCGTTGTTCCACTTCGGTCCAGTTCAGCGGCTGCATTCTCTCAGTACGTGTTCCTTCTTAGGTCCACAGTCCTTCCTGATGTCCAAGGAAAACAGGCAGTTTATCCGGTGGCTCCCTGGACTGATATCTTTTTAGAAGTTACAGGTCACATCAGCTCTGTCAAGATTGAATAGGCTGCCCCAGTGTCTACCAGGAAACTAACAGGTTTGCTCCCCACTTGTAAGGTTACCCTGGGAACTTAATGGAAAGGAGCCCCGGTCCTGTCAGTCCTCTTCCTCTAAGTTAAAGACCCCTGGAGTCTGAGTCTCCCTTTTTGCTTCTCAGGCTAACCTGCCAGGACATTCTTTCTTTCAGTTCCCCAGCTTCCTACAATAGGCATACTAATTCCTTCCTATTAGTTGCTGGCCTTTTCTCTCTTTCTCTGTTCTCCTTTCTCATCACATGTACAACCTTTACAAAAACCTTTATAATTTCAAATTAACTTTCAAATCTATTATTTTAAAATACTTAGAAAAAGGCAGAGGGAGGGGGGAGCAGGTCCAGTACCCTGTTCCCAGGCCTCCAGCTGCTTGAAATTTAAAATGCCACATTTTTCCTACAATAATGAATCTCAGATTCTGATAAGCCTGAAAAGGGGAATGGGAGAATTTCTAGCAGCATCTTTAAGCCCCCTAACAGAACACGGAAAAGTGTCCAAGCAGTCACTGGGGGTTCTTGGCTCTTATTGAGGTGCAGGGGGCCACCACTACTCAAAACAGCCCCTGGAGAGGATGGACGCCAGGTGGGTGGAGGCAGGGAGTGAGGCACGGGTCCCAGGTGGCAAAGGAGGTACTCCCATCCAGGCGTTTTCATCTAGCAGTCCACTCTATGTTCCCACTGGGAAAAGTGCTTGCCTCCTGCTAGCGAAGGTGCCATGGGGGAACCTGTGACACTTATACTGCAATCAGATTCCCTGAACGTTCTGAAAAGCTCCTCTGCTTAAGTGTGTTTCCATTAATATTACTGATTTTAAAACTATAACTTAAGAGTTGACACACACACATAAGGACCAAGTGGTCCTCAAATATTTTCCTTTTCTTCTAAAGATTTTACAATGTATTGTAATCATTTATCACATAAAACTTAAATGTCCAATTGAGACAAACAGTAGTTAACTTTAGAATTTGGTCCCTGCTTTTAACCTTTTGCACCACAATTGCTACAACTTTATACTTTCAAATTAACAAACATAGACAGAAATTTTGTTAGGCAGACCGATTCTCCTCTGACAGAGAGCAAAGCACCCTGGGAAATAAGGAATCCCAGTGGTCTCTCGGGGCAGATTGCTATGTGTCAGAGCACTTAGCCTTAAACAAATTAAAGGTTTCTTTCTTTCTTTCTTTTTAAATCAGACCAAGCAAGTAATATATCTTGAATTCTTAATTAGAATTTTATTTTCTCTTAACACATTTAATTCTTAACACATTTTATTTTCTCAAAAACAAGTTGCTATACTCTAGGCTAGGGGTGTCGAACTCAATCAGAGAAGGGGCCAAAATCTAAAATCCAGCCTAAATCGCGGGCCGAATGGTTTACTGAACAGTCATAAACTGTCATTGTGATGGAAACGCAGCGGAGTGCAGTGATGATAGCGCGGTGCGGGCCACATTGCAAGGCCTGGTGGGACGGATTTGGCCCTCGGGCCTTGTGTTTGACACATGTGCTCTAGGCATTTAGTTACCACAATTATATAACTTCTCCCAATTCAATTTGAATCTTAAAACTTTCAGAGCTTGCAAGTCAAATATTTAGCAGTTCTTTATCAATAAGTAAACCTTTTGGCTGCTTGTCCTTTTCTGGGAAGGTTGGCTAGCAAAAGGTGTAGCCATTTAAATGCAAATGAACACATTCTTTAAAGATGGCTGCTGGTGTGAATTGGATTACCTGTTCTGAGGGGGTGGGGGAAAGGTGTGTCCACCCCTTCCCCCATTAAAAAAAAGGTATAGCTTTACTTTCAGAATTTTAAATTTTTCAGGTAACAAATCAAATACTTAGCATTTCCCAAATCAATAATACTTTTACATTTTTAAAGATACATTTCAAATAAAATATAAGGCATATTTAATTAATAGACTAACTTCAATTCTCTAGACTTCACACAAGCATATTTAGATCAACATTTCAGTATTATAATAATTCAATACATTTAGATTTAAGTTTTTATCATTTGATTTAGTAAACTTCTAAATTCTTTTTAAAATGGTCATAATTTTCCTGCTGGGGAAGTCAAGAAGCTAAGTCTCAGCCATTAATATGTAAACCTGCTATCTACTTCCTGCTGGCTAATTGCCTCAGGGCGGGAAATTTCAAAAGCTGCTTTAAAAGCCTTGGGAAACTAGCTTGTATTTCTTTCCCCATTCATGTTCACTATCCCCAAAGCCAAAAATAAAACAAAACAAAAAGACAGCCCAGGGTTTTCACTCTGCACACAGAAAAGAGTCAAGTCCAGCTCAACAACTATGTGCACTCATTTTTAAACTGGTCTTTTCCCCTTACATGAGTACAAAAATCCCCGAAGCATCCATGAATTTGTACAAGCTTTAAGTTATTAGCTGGAAAAAAAGATGGTGCATATGAGGCCTCTTATTGTGGTTTTCTTGGGGAGTGTCTTCCACATTGGATCGCCATGTGCTTCCCCTCCTCCATCTCCTCCTGCCTGCTCTGGAGGGAAAGAGTCAGCAATGGTCTGGTATCTATTGTTAAATTTATACCTTTAAATTAACCTTAGCCCTTTAAAATTTCAATTTAATATAGCAAATTTACAAACAAGAGCAAACTGATACCCTTACTTATACAAATATACAAACAAAGAACATAGAAACAGGGTTAGAAATGGAGGGGCAGCTTTCTCCCAGATAATGTTATCAGAGTCCATTGTTTCTCAGCTGAGAAACACAGAGCTGACAGGCAGCACCATATCTGAGTCTTTATCAACCTGGCTAACCCTGTTCACCTCCACCCTGGTGATTCCCTTCTGACAGGCCCACCCAAACCCTTTCCACTGGCTTTTCCATACAAATAGTCTGTCTTCCATCATGCTTCTGACTTTTCTAAAATCTCTCAAACAAGCAAAATCTGGCCTCAGTGTGCTTGGTACATCTCTCCAAAAGGCTTCAGTCCCTGTACTAGCAGCAGCTGAAATATGGTAGCAATCATACTTGGGTAAAAACTGCTGTTTGAATTTTAACCTTGCTATCTGACTTCGACCTTCGATTACTTGCTTAAACAATAGGGTAGTTACAGGAGATTGACTCCTACTGACTCAGTAGCTTTAGGGGTAGAAACTATAGATAACCTTTAGTTCTGCTTTTGTATTATGGGCAAGTACAGCCACATTCCAATGTCCAGCAGGGTGTGATTGGGAACCAACCCTGCAGGCTGCCCCCAGTCTTTAGAATTTAGTCTTTAGGATTTAGGAACAGATAACATTGGTCAGTTCTTTGTCCTGAGGGGCCAATCAGGGTTAGCTGAGGCAGTGACATCACCACCGACCTGAGTAAAACCCCTGGATTGGGTGATATTCGCTCTCTTCCTCCATGCTGCCGGCGTGAGTGGGACAGCCCATGCTAGCATGGAGATTGCTCTTTTGTTTATTGCATCGGACTCGGCTCCCTGGTGGTCCTTGGGGATCACGAATTCGTCTGGTATCCCCAGCCAGGACCATGAGGGACCCCGGTCCGGAGAGCCTGACTGGCCGTGGTAGGTGTGTGTTTGTCTGTGTTTTTGTGTGAGCGCTCTGGAGGGACTGCCCCTCCATCGGGGCTCTCACCTGGGTGTTTGCCAGCTGCTGCGTCAGCCAAGGTTTGAGCCTGGATTCGAATCTGTAATAAATTCTAGCATGCTTAATCAAATTGGCTCCGGTGGTCCATCTCTTGGGGACTCGCTCCGTAACAGCAGCCAGCCTTGGTTCACAGTTTGGCCTCTCTCAAACACTCCAAACCCAGCACAAGTAGCAGCCATCTTCTGATCACTTCGTTGTTTATAATGAATGGTCCTGGGCAGAGTCCAAGTAGATGTTGACTTTGGCATGCACCTCCCAGGAGGTCCTAGAGCCAGAGAACCCAGTGAACAACTTCAGGCCATGCCAAAGCACCATTCAACCACCTCCACAAACAATGCACTCAAAGGGTGAACTCAGCAAGTACCTGAGCCCCACTAGAGTGAGTTCTGCTGGAGTGGGCCCAGTAAAGCAACTTATCACAGCCAATCAGTCTGGGAAAAAATATTTCCTAACAACAATCAAGGTTCAACTATAATAGGAGGGTGCACACAGCCCACACAGGGGGTACACCTGCAGTGCTCAGCTAGGATGACCAATAAGGCTGTGCCACTGGGCCCTATAGGGCATCTATTATATAAGGCCACTCTAATAAGACTTGGAGATATAGAAGCTTTATTAAATAAATAGAAACAAACACAGGGAGGCAGCCAAAATTAGGAGAAAGAAACATTTCCTAAATGAAAGAACTGAAGAAAACTAGATAGGAAAAGAACTAAATAAGATGTAGATAAGCAATGGAAACTGGAGAGAAAAGTTAAAAACTGATTATAAGGAAGCTCAATTTGGTTGGCTGGTAAGCCTTGGTGATTGAGCATCAACCCAGAAACCAAAAGGTCAAGGTTCCCAGCCAGGACAAATGCCCAGGATGCGGGTTTAATCTCTGGTCAGGATGCATCTGAAAGGCAACCAATCAATGTTTCTCTTTTACATCAATGTTTCTCTCTCCCTCTCCCTTCCTCTTCTCTTTCTAAAAAAAAACAAAAAACAAAAAACAAAAAAAACAAAACAAAAAAAAATCAATAAAACATTTTTTTTTTTTAATTTAAAAACCTATTTTAAAAAATAATGTTGGAAAACTTCCCTAACCTAGTGAAGAAAATAGACATACAAGTCCAGGAAACATGGAGAGTTTAAACAAGAAGAATCCAAAAAGACCTACACCAAGACAAAGTATAGTTAACATACCAAAGGTTAAATACAAAAATTCTTGAAAGCAACAAAAGAAAGCAATTAGTTACCTACAAGACAATTTCCATAAGACTGTTAGCTAATTTCTCAACAGAAAATTTGCAGGCCAGAAGGGTTTGGCAAGAAATATTCAAAGTGATGAAAAGCAAGTACCTATACCTGAGGCCATTCTATTCAGCAACACTATCATTTAGAATCAAAAGACAGATAACAAGCTTCTCAGGCAAGAAAAAGCTAAAAGAGTTCATCACTACTAAACCAGCATTATAAGAAATGTTAAATGGTCTTTTTTAAGAAGAAAAAAAAAATCAGAAATGTGAATAAAATGACAATAAGTGCATGTCAACTATAACTTTAAATGCAAATGTGATAAGGGTTAGCTTGCTAGCTTAATTAGGCGCAGATAGGAAGTGATGGGGAATCCAGGAAGGATAGAAGCATTTTGGGCCTGAGCAATTAAAATAGCCATAAAATATGTACACAGATAATAATTTAATTTTAAAAAAAAGAAAATAAAAAAAAATAGCCATAAACCAAGGACAGAGTATCTTTGGCCTGAGCAAGTAAAGCAAACATAAGTTAGATCTAAAGCAGCCCTGATCCTATCAGCTGGGAAGCCATAAGGGAGATCAAAAGCAACTCCAATCTGAACAGATAAGATGACCAAAAAGGAGAAGTGCAGATTTAGGAGCTGTGGGGACTGCTTGTAAGGCTCAAGTCCCATGGTGGGAAAGGCAAAATAGAGGAAAGGGTGGTCTCTAGGATTTATAATACCTCAAGAAAAAGAGAGCAGTAGCCACCTTCCCTAGGGCAGTGGTTGGCAAACTCATTAGTCAACAGAGCCAAAAATCAACAGTACAATGATTCCCGACTTCTGCGCCTGGGCCACAAAGTTTCAATTGCACTGTACATGTGTGCCGGCACGTGGCATTTTGTGGAAGAGCCACACTCAAGGGGCCAAAGAACCGCATGTGGCCCGAGAGCTGCCCTAGGGGAACCCTTTGTCTCTAGAATTAGAAATTTAAGATTAGAGTTTTAGAGGTAGTAAATGCTTGCAATAAAGTTTCTGTACTTCTCACCTTCCACCTTTTGTCTGTGACTTCATTATTTGAATCCATCTGAACAAGAACTTAGGAGAAAAAAATCACCTTTGCATCCCTACTCACAAAAATATAAATAAATAAAAATCAAGTGCTCATCAAAAGACATATGGAGGCTGAATGGATAACAAAACAAAATCTTTACCTATGATGTCTACATGAGACTCACTTCAGATCAAAAGACACAGTGGCCGAAACCGGTTTGGCTCAGTGGTAGAGCATTGGTCTGTGGACTGAAAGGTCCCAGGTTCGATTCTGATCAGGGACATGTACGTTGGTTGCGGGCACATCCGCAGTAGGGGGTGTGCAAGAGGCATCTGATCAAGGTTTCTCTCTCATCGATGTTTCTAGCTCTCTGTCTCTCTCCCTTCCTCTCTGTAAAAAATCAATAAAATATATTAAAAAAAGAAAAAAAATACACAGTGACTGAAAATAAAGGGATAGAAAAAGTTATTTAATGAAAATAGAAACAAAAAGCTGGGTAACAATGCTTATGAGGCAAAATAGACTTTAAAATAAAGTTTATATGAAGAGACAAGAAGGACCCAGCAATTCCACTTTGGGGTATTTATTGAAGAAACCCAAAACACTAAATAGAAAAGACACATACATCCATATGTTTATTGCTGCATTATTTACAATAGCTAAGATATGGAAGCAACTAAGATGAATGGATAAAGAAGTGGTGCATATATATAATGACATATAATTGAGCCATGAAAAAAAGAATATTTTGCCAAAACCAGTTTGGCTCAGTGGATAGAGCGTCGGTCTTCGGACTGAAAGGTCCCAGGCTTGATTCTGGTTAAGGGCATGTACCTTGGTTGCGGGCACATGCCCAATAGGGGATTGCAGGAGGCAGTTGATCGATGTTTCTCTCTCATCGATGTTTCTAACTCTCTATCCCTTTCTCTTCCTCTCTGTAAAAAAAAAAAATCAATAAAATATATATTTTTTACAAAGAATATTTTGATATCTGCAACATATGAATGAACCTAGAAGATATTATTCTAAGTGAAATAAGTCAGAGAAAGACAAATTCTTACATGTGGAATCTCAAAATAAACAAAGAAACACAACAGAAACAGACTCATAGATACAGAGAACCTTTTGATGGTTGCCAGTTGAAAGGAGTTTTTTTTTGGGGGGGCGGGGAGAGGATGGATGAAAAAAGTGAAGGATTTAGAAGTACAAAGTGTTAGTTACCCCAGGGAGTGGACCAAAGCTGGCACTTGGACAGCCCCTGAGGAGTCCGGGACTGTGAAAGGGTGCAGGCTGGCTGAGAGACACCCCTGAATGCATGAATTTTTCTGCATCGGGCTCTAGTCAATATATATAAAAGGCCAGCAAACATTATGACAGAATGATCAGAACGACTGTGATGATTGGTGGCTATGACATACACTGCAGAGCCAACCAGCCTGATCTGGGCCCGATTGGCCCCTACACTACACCTCCTACTATACCACCCCCACTCCCAGCTGGCCTGGCCCTGATCGGCCCCCAACAGGAGGAAGAGCTAAAGTGGGGAGCACAGAGGGCAGCAACTCACCAGAGTCTTAGCAGTGGAGACTGGAACACTGCAGCCTCCAAGCCCCAAGTCCAGGGGCAGCAGGGAGTGCCTGCCAGTCCAGCCACCGCACCTCCATTACCTCAGCTGCTTCCCCTCACCTATGGACTGCCAGCCATGACCCTGCTGCCTGATACCCAAGAAGAAGTGCTGCTGCTGGCCGGCCAGCTGTCCCAGTGGTTTGGAGACAGGAAGCAAAGGTAGGACAAAGCACTAATGCTGAAAGGGGCGAGGCTGGTGCCACAGGCAGAGAAGTTCATCTGGGGGCTGGGTGAGGGGGCCAGGGAAGTGGCACCCCAAGAACTGGACTTGAACCCTGCCCAGATGCCCCCATTGTCGTGGAAATAGCATCCACAGGTAAGGTTGATGGATGGATGGGCGCCACAGCCCCACAAATAGTATTGGGACCCCGGGTCCCCAGACTCCCTTGCCCCCCTGCAGCGTGCCTCTGCACTTTCCTCATGTTCCCCACCTTGAGCACCAATTTCCCCCCAGCCCCCACACATATCCTGCTTCACCACAGAGGACTATAAATGTTAGCAGATGGGTTGAAAACCTGAATTTCATTTTCCCAAAGACTTGGAAGAAAACAAAATACTATTAATTCTTTTATTTAATGATCCTCATTATTCTGGCTTTTAAAATGGTCCTCAGAGGCAAACTGCAGCACCTGGCACTGGAGTGTCTGTGTACAAGCTTCTTCCTTCTGCCACAGGGTTGGGGCTGTAGGGGGATATTAGGGGCCTCTTGGCTGTTGTGATGATTTTGGGGAGTAGGGGGGAAGGGGGAATCTTTGGATGCAGAGACTGGAATGCTGACAACAAAGTGAGGGGCAGGCCCACTGCCCCTAAACCCGGCTCTGGCCCAGGCAGAGAAATGGCTTTAATCAACCCTTACCCATTCCCTCCACCAATCACTACACTCTACTCCCTCACAGTCCCCCACCCCCAACCATCCTCCATTTCTCCCTCTCTCTGTGTAGGAAACAGAAATCCCAGGGTGGATTTGGCTAATCCTGGAGGGACACCATCGTCCAAGGATTGGGGTTGCCTTTCCTTCCCAATTGCCTGGATGCAGGGAATACCGACTCTTGCAGGGAGCATTTGCAACCCCTTCAAGTGGCCGACCTGGATGTGGTGTTACAGGACTTGGGTGGTAAGTGGGCAAGGTTCAACTTAATAGCAGTCTGGACTCTCCTGGGCTTTTAAAAATTGCCCTGGGTTCATCCTCCTTTCACCTGACTCTCCACTACCAAACCAGAGCACTTGGGTGCCCAGAGGAGACTAGGGAGTCTGAGACACCCTGGCCCACAGTTGCAGGAGGCACATTCAGGGAGGAGCTGCCGGCCTGGTAGTGCTGTTTTTCAAGGTATTGGGGAAGGGGGTGCTGTGTTGTGTGCCCTGAAAAAGCGTTGTTGTGGTAGAATGGGAGTGTGCAGTTTTGGAAATCTAGTTTTCCAAGGCCTTGGGTGGCGGGTGCTCCCAGTGGAGGGGAAAGGCAGCAGGATTGGTCTTCAAGTTCTTGGCAGCTGATTTAAGGCAACCTTTCTTAAGTCACCACCACTTACTAGTCATGTGGCATGGCCTTAGGGAGTTTTAACTCTGCTCCAGTACAAGATTTGAACTGAGAGAAAGAGGGTTGGGAAATGTGTTGAATAAAATGGCAACATTCTGAAGGGAAGAGAAAAAGTGAACATCTTACAAGCAAAAAAAGAAAAGAAAGACTTAAATCTGAAAAACCTATTTGTCCTATGTTAATTATTATATAAGAGGTTGGGGGTGGGGTTGGGGGGTGAGGATAGAGGATAAGACTAATATGGCTGCCTAGCCTGTCTTTCAACTCCTTCATCTAAGTAAAGTGAAAATATTCCTTTTTAGCTTAAGTAGGGTGTTTTTGTTGTTGTTGTTTTGTTTTTGTTTTTTTTTTATAAAAGTTTTCATTGCACATTAAGATGGCAAAAGATAAAAGGTAAATAAAGGTACCTTTTTTTTTTGTTGGGTTACCATTACCATTCTTTGATGAGGGTAGCTCATGGCTGAGAACTTTTATCCACCCCATGTCTATAAATTCTTTCTTTTTTTTTTTTTAATATTTTATTGATTTTGTACAGAAGGGAAGGGAGAGAGATGGAGAGTTAGAAACATCGATGAGAGAGAAACATCGATCAGCTGCCTCTTGCACTTCCTCTACTGAGGATATGCCCGCAACCAAGGTACATGCCCTTGACCAGAATCGAACCCGGGACCTTTCAGTCGCCAAGCCGACGCTCTATCCATTAAGCCAAACCGGTTTTGGCTATAAATTATTTCTTTATCTACATTGTCTACCTCCCATTAGTGTCACCATGGAAAGGAAGCCAAGTGTCCAGTGTTCAGTAATACTATCCAATAAAATGAGTTTCTATTTATACAATGTTTACAATGACTCCGGCTGTCACAAAGCAAGCTCTTGCAATTTTCAACATCATTATAATTATTATTGTAGAAATATTGTACTTTGTTAGCTAGGTAACAGATCTATCTATAAAAGCCTAATATGCAAAGTGTCCACCTGGGGATTTCGACCAACCAGGAGTTTAACCTACTGGGAGTTCAATAGACTGGGAGTTTGATCACTTGCTATGACGCGTGCTGACCACCAGGGGGAGGCGTGGAAAGGAAGGCCTCAGCAGGCAGCTGGGGAAGGGAGGCCCCAGCTGGCTGCCTGAAGGCTCAGATCAGCCCTGATCACCAGTCAAACCTAGGGACCCTAGGTTTTGTGAATTTTGTGCACCAGGCCTCTATTCATAAATAATAGAGAAAATGGAAATCTTGATAGAAGAGTTAGCATACCAACTCAAATTGTCAATATTTAGTGATTATCAAACATTTAGGAACTATAGAAGAGCAAGAGGGGATGAGATTATTGGTCTCTGAATCAGCCATGAAAAAAATGCTGGCGGAATTGAAGACCAATCCACATGAGTGTTATTACCTGTCACTATATTTTTTCTTTAATGACCAAAGAACAGTTTTATTTCTCTCTCAGACCCTATGACTACAATTCCAAGACACATCAGTGAAGTCTGTTAAATTATTTTGTCTCATTAGAAAGCTGCTACAAAAGAAAAAGAATGATCTTCAAAATATATTTTTTGACTCCCAAACTGTATAAACCATCACCATTAAAATGTGGACAAATTACTTCTCTGAAGCTCAGTTTCTTAAATAAGGACATAATTAACCATCTCACAGATTTCTTAGGAACTGAGTAATCAAGTGCCTAGCACCATTCCTGGCACACAATAAGTACTCAAAAAAGGTTAATTGCCTTCCCTGCCCCTTTCTTTTCTGGTGTGTATAGGTGAGCTATAGGTATACACACAAGATAATTTTCCCATATTGTTTTAACTCAATAACATAATAAAAGTTATCATTTTATACCAGCTATAAAGAACTTACTTCTTAGAAAAGCTAATACTCTTTATTGTATGAATCACACAACCAGTAAAAAGCAGAATTGGAATTTCTACAAAGATAAATCAGTTGTGATCTCACATATTTTTCATGACATCATATAGTTATAAATGTATTTAAGACAAACCATAGAGTCAAGTTAAATAAATACAAATATATGAATATAAAGTGATATCTCACTAAACTATTAATGATTCACTTTAAAAGTAAGTATTGGGCTTCTTTTCATTACTAGTATGTCTTGTTTTCAATACAGCACTATGGGGAGTTGAAATATCTTGTCACTGTCTCCTGTCCATGACTTTAAACAAGCCACCTGCACCTTGAAGTACAAAACCCCTTAGAACAGGTTATTCTATATTATACTAATACTTTCTTGTTGAGTGCCCATTAAGGAAAATGGGTAGGGGGGAAAGGATGTTTCAAGAATAGAGGAAACTGGACTAGAGCATGTGTTGTTCAAATTAACAGTCCAGCCATGAATGATGACACAGTTGATAATCATTAAAATGTCTCAAGCCCATTTCTCAAATGGGCTCCTTTGCTCCTCACCCTCAAATACTTTCCTACACACAAACACACAAACCCCTGAGGTATGATCCTCTGACTTGCTGTAGGACATCAGAAGGTTAAATTTCACTTAAAGGGGCTATGCTTCTTCCCATTGGAGCGAAGTCCATTTATGGTTACAAACTGTTTGCAGAGGAAGACCTGTTCTGAATTTGCTGAGATTTGTGATAGAATTGGTTGGTGGCTTTTATGAACCACTGGGCAAGTGCCCCAAATGCAAACCTATAGTTTTCCATACCAAGAGCACAGGCACAATTGCTCTGACAGGAGCCTCCAAACATAGTCCTGGTTTCTCCAAAGTGAAAGGGGTACTCTAAGTTGGGAGATGAAGGCAGATATTTTGACTGAAGACATTTCTCTGTAAAAACATCTAGTGCTATCTCCCCTTCCTAGCACTGCTGTTTGGGTCAGGGTGTGCCCAGGGAATCTATATAAATAGGGGTTCACAAGTTTATCCAGTCATTGCAGGTTTTGTACTGGCCCTATCACTCCACCTGTG
Organism: Pipistrellus kuhlii; assembly: GCF_014108245.1. Taxonomy (NCBI): domain Eukaryota; kingdom Metazoa; phylum Chordata; class Mammalia; order Chiroptera; family Vespertilionidae; genus Pipistrellus; species Pipistrellus kuhlii. The sequence goes on from NW_023425515.1 coordinate 96,280,963, forward strand.
ATCTGGATAATTGGGTTGCAGTGGTCTGATGACATGTAGTGACAGTGTCCTCTCGTCACAAGTGAGACATTTTCCCTGTGAGTGTACCACCTATGTTTAGCCAGCTATATTAGTGGAAAGTGAGAATAACAGGACCCCAATCATTGGAGTGATGTTGTACCCTCCCATAGCATCACCTGGATTCTGCACAGGTGGCTTCCATGTGCTTAATAAGGTAGAATTAGATACATGTCTAAACTCAGGGATTATACTGGTATTTGTATCTATAATGGATATGGTGTAGCCAGGTGACTTCCATATGGTCTAATGAAAGGTGAAAACAGACATCTCTTGAGATACATTTCTTCTCCATGGTAGTGGCTCTTCCAAGTATAGGAAATTTTCTATGTCTCAGTGGACCACAGGTGCACTGACGGAGAGTGTGAACACTACACCTCCCATCATGGGAATGGTTTTATGCTCTCCAATCACTCCTCTACCTTTGTTATGGACAGGTGGGCTCCAGGTGATTGGATATAAGGAGGAAGCAGCAGTGTATCCAAACATATTCCTCTTATTGCTGTAGCCATGCAGCAGCAAGATGGATTCCTGGTTATCTGACCAAGGTGATATATAAAAGTAGCATTGTGTGCCTTCCTAACTCCATCTCTTCAGTTGATGTTCTGGATGCCTGTGAATGAGTGGGGCCTGGGGTAGACATACTGACTCAATAGCTCCCCCTCCCCATGGGAGCTGTATAATCCATGATCACAAGTGGTCCTGCAGATGTACTGGCAAACAGTGAGCTACTATTCCAAGTGTTAGGCATCCTGGTGGAAACTCCAGAAGTAGTGGATGTGTCTACAGGAAAAATACCTAGATTGTCACCAAAAGCCAACTGGGTGTTGACAGTGGTGTCAAATGTGGAATCTGGCAATTGAGAACCTGTACTACCTGAGTGCATTATACTGCCGCTGATTGGCTTGGCTGCTGAAGAAGTTAGGCCTATTGCCTGTGTTGGGGCTATTGCTTTTCCCAAAAGCAAAAGATTTTTAGGCTGCTACCCAATTATTGGCCCAAGATGTGGGCTGCAAGGTGGTTCCTGGATCCAATGGAAGGTTTGAAACTTTTTTCTAGGTAAATGGGTGAAGACATCAGCTGAAGGAATTCTTACCCAAAGCATCTCCTTACCCAGAGTCTAATAATGTTTTCTGAATTAGGAAGTGCTATGAAAAATGGGGAGTAGTCCTCTGTTGATACCAGGGCAAAATGGAAAATCAAAGCCTGGGAAGAAGGAGTGGTGTCCATGGCACAGATGTCAATGGAAGTGTTGAAGTTTGCAGAGGTACTGTCTACTGGAACTTAGTCACTTCAGAATCCATCATGGATAGGTAGTTCAGCACTATCAGCATCCCTGGGGAGAGATGTTCTCTTCTTCTGACTATCAGTGGTCCCTAATGTGGGATGAGGAGCCAATGGCATGGTTTGGTTAAGGGAAAGGATCCTTCAGTGAAAGTAGATCCACACTGCAATGAATGTGGGAGAAGACCTATATATGACAGCATGGAGAGGGAGAGTAGTGTCCATGTCAATAACATCAGAATCTAAAGTGGGCTGATAGATCAAATCCACAGATGCGTTGGCTATGCTAGTGGAAAGGACATCTGTAGAGATGATAGATTTGGCAGCAAAAACAAAAGTACTGGTAAAAGGGACCAAGAGAGGGGTGGGTAAGAAAAAAAGGACTGGGAGAATCTGCACACATAGGTATTGGGGATTCATTTTCGCAGAAGGGTAGCTGGAAGAAGACTGCAGTCCTGGACGTATGGGAAGGTCAGAAATAGATGTACTTATAATTAAATTAACAAGGCTTCCATTGTTATTAAGTGGAATTCCACAATGTGATTAGAATTAAGAAGAAAATCAGTGTGAAAAGGAAGAGGAAAAGGAGGGATTGTATCTTCTTTCCTGATCAATATTTGGTGTCAAGATGGAGGGACAAACAGGTTCTGGAGCCAAATAGGTTGGCTAAGTTGGTAGTAGTAACAAGGACCTGCCAGTGTGTGAGTGGCCAGGGGCAGGGTGTTTGCAGTTGCCAAGTCAGGAGGAGAGGAAGAAGGGACATGCTGATTGGCACTGCAGTCAGACATGGCCTCTGTTTTATTATCCAAGATCTTGTTACACCGATTCTCAGTGTTCTCCAAAGGTGCCCAGGTTTTTTTCTACAGCAAGCTAAGGCAGCTTAGGAGGTGCAGGCAGCTCACCTCAATCCCACAGCAGTGGTGGCAGCAATATTTAAAGTGGCATGAGAATTTTGT